>NW_027256882.1:118208393-118863393 GCF_029215685.1 Pituophis catenifer annectens
TTTCTAATTAGGTAAACATGACTGACACAGAGAATTAAGATAATAAAACACTTTTACAAGATAATTAATCTTTTCTTTCTGATCCAGCCCGCCCTATCTTGAGCTTGATAATGTTATTTACCTCAGAGGCAAGCCCAACGTCAAGATGTAATTGGAAATGCTTGCCATGACCGTTGGCTAAGATGAAAGATCAAGTAATTTGCATCTCATCTATTTAGAAATTAAAAATGAAGGACTGACCACTTGACACTATGAAAGTTCTTGAAATAAAGCCTGCTGAGATCTCTTTGCAGGAGCTGCTAAATGATTTTGCTTGCCAATTTGAAAGCATGATGAAATTCCTATTAGGACTCAGTGCTGCAATTATTGCCAGCATAAGGCAAGTATAACAGACTATGTACAAAGAATCTGAGCATTAACCCTTTATCAGCACTGCATGGAAGAGACAAAGTGGTTTAGCTATCTGATCCATATTTATTTTGAGGTTTTCTATCACTATTCTTTCCAAACGGTTTGAAGCTTGACTAAAGCCTATTTACCACTTACAAATCAAAATGTGTTTTGTTTTATTTGGGTTTAGCATGATATGTGAACCCAATCAAAGTGGTTTTTACACCATAGCTGCATGGTGTGATATATCAACCAAACATTTGTGATTTGTGCACTAAATATAATTAAACAGTTATATTGGATGTGCAAACCAGATCAGCCCTACAACATGCTAAGATGTATTTTGAAAAATGTCTGAGTATGAACATTTCTGTAAATTAAAATTATTTTTTTTTAATGTGCAGGGATTGTCTCATAAATTACTTATGACTTGGGAAGGACAATCAACATTGAATCTATGTTGCCATAATATTCTGTGTCCTGGATTCTGGGATGACAAGGAACAAATCTCAATCATTTTCTTTGAGATGCCAATCAGGTTTCCAAGATTTCTACCATTCAGTTCTCTCCCCTTTTCTCAAAACTAATCATACTCCATTCTTGTAATCTCTTTGCATGGAACTAAGTTCCCAGATGCCTCTTCAGCTCTCTGGATAGTCTGTGTATAAGTTTAGGTTTGTCTGAATCTTCTAGGTCATCCTAAATTTCTTCTATAATTTAGGGTGCAGTTCATTGGTCTTTGGACATTTTTGCTCATTCAAGGTCAGGAGGTATTCTCTTACTAAGTTACTCTCAAATTCTAGTTGTAGCCTGATTCTTCAGTCTGGATTTTTCAGTTTCCTGATAGAAAACACTAAGAGTTAAACATAAGTAAGAGTTCAATTATTTTTCTTGTTCTGGGTTATTTATTAATCCTGACCCATCTTCATTTGGTGACTGGTAAATCAATTATGTTTTCTTTGAACAAATCTGTACAGGTATGATAATGGTTGATGATTGATGATGATGATGATAATGATGATGATTTACTAAACTCACTGCATTCTGAGCTTTAGTTTTCATGACATGATTTCTGTAAATTTAATGTATCATGTTGGGTGACCTTTTCTCCTTCATGTACATACTTCTAATTTTCCAATTTTCTCTTACTTTTTTATGCTTAATGCTTTTTCTTCTGTTGTCTTTCTTTCTTCATTCTTATTGGCATTACTTGTGATAATGTTTAGTACACATTTTTTAAAGTATAATTTCAATTTCAATAAACTCAGATATATTTAAATCAGAAATTAATTGAAACGATAGTTTTAAGAACTGTCCTGTTCTCCAACTTGATGCAAATCACAAACTAAACTAAAATGGATATTATTAGAGATAAACTGACTGACTCACTCACTCACTCAAACTTAGAAAATAATAGAGATATCTAACTCAATTGCCTCTGATACAAATATTCCATAAAAGTTTTCTATGATGTTTAGCTCAGGTCTTTGTTTAGTGGAAAGGGCTGTTTTATCAATATCACTTTGGTACTTGCTCGCATAATGACTTGGTGGGAAGGGGGTATACTGAATCCAAAACTCAACAATTGGCAAGCTTTGGTAGCTGAAGGAAGCAAGGACTGATGTATTTTCACTGTTACTATAATAACACTGTGAAACTAAATTGCCATCATTCTCTTAATAGACCTTCACCACAGTTTATTTTTAAAACAGATTTCTAGTATGCAGCTGCCATATGCAACAGAGTAATTGGTTTCAGGGCTAATATAAGTACTTTTTTCTTCCACTAAATCATTCCATTTTTTATTTTTTTTCTCTTTCTATTAAATCACACCCAGTTTTCAGACACCGCCTTGCACAAGTCCCTGCAATTTTCTTGGCAATGCTTTTTTGGAATGGTTTGCCATTTTCTTCCTTCCTAGAGCTGAGACTGGTCCATGGTTACCCAGGTATATACTGTATATACCTGGGTAATTTTACCTGGGTTTTATACCTGGGTAATTTTCATTGTTAAATTGAATGAATTTGCAACATAATTTATGTTTTGCTCTTATTTAGAGTCTAAAAGACAGAATTCAATTGGCTTTAATTCACGTTTCATTATATTATATATTAGATTTTCTTGAACTGTGTTAAACTTAATATTTCCATCTCAGGATTTGATCTAATAAAAACTAAATGCCTAGGGATTATTGTTACCAGTACAAATCCACAAATCATGAAATCTGAGTACTGGGGGAAGATTAAGTGGTATAGTTAGGTGACGACTTAACTAAACACTGTGAAACTCTATTGTTAAAATCCATTAGCACTCTCAATAATCAAGATTTCAAAGGTTGATTTTCTATCATTCAGCTAAATATCATCTATCACTATCTATTATGTAAATTAAATTAGTTAAATATTTAGTGGCAAGTGTGTGATAACAGAAATGATTTTGAAATGAAATGTGGAAGTAATAAGATATTCTTTTGCTATGCATTCAAATTATATTTTATGTAATGATGAAATACTGAAGCCATTTCTTGAGTTGTCTGAGTCAAATAGAAGAGTATAACATTCTAGTTATTCCTGTGGGGAAAAAAAAGTAGAGAGGCTGCACCAACCTACAAGGTCTTGTTTTATGTATTGAACATAAAATTGTATTAATGAAGCTTCACTGTGGTGGCTCAGTGGCTAAGACACTGAGCTTGTCTATCGAAAGGTCGGCAGTTCAGCAGTTTGAATCCTTAGTGCCATGTAATGGGGTGAGGTCCTGTTACTTGTCCCAGATTCTGCCAACCTAGCAGTTCGAAAACACATAAAAAATATAAGTAGAAAAATAGGGACCACCTTTGGTGGGCAGGTAACAGCACTCTGTGCACCTTTGGCATTTAGTCATGCCGGCCACATGATGTTGGACAGAGATGTCTTCGGACAGCGCTGGCTCTTCGGCTTTGAAATGGAGATGAGCACTACCCCCTAGAGTTGGGAACAACTAGCACATATGTGCGAGGGGAACCCTTACCTTTACCTAATTTCTTTCTTTCTTTCTTTATTTATTTGTTTAAATTTCTATACCGCCCTTCTCCAATATAGGACTCAGGGCGGTGAACAGCCAAAGTAAAAACAAGACATACATACAAAACATACAAAATCTAAAAAACTGATTAAAATAATTAAATATCTTGGCCATAATTAAAACTGTTCCAATTTAAAATTACTTTAAAATTTGACTCAAGCCAGCCCAGCTAGTTGAAATAAATGGGTTTTCAGGGCCCGACGAAAAATCCGGAGGTCTGTTATTGTACGTAACTCTGGGGGGAGGTTGTTCCAGAGGGTGGGCGCCACCACAGAGAAGGCTCTCCCCCTGGGGGTCGCCAGCCGACATTGTCTGGCGGACGGCACCCTGAGGAGGCCTGCTCTGTGTGAGCGTACTGGCCGGTGGGAGGCTATTGGTGGCAGAAGGCGGTCTCGTAAGTACCCCGGCCCTAAGCCATGGAGCGCTTTAAAGGTGGTCACCAACACCTTGAAGCGCACCCGGAAGACCACCGGGAGCCAGTGCAGCTCGCACAGGAGAGGTGTCACATGGGAGCGCCTCGTCGCCCCCATAATCCCCCACGCGGCCGCATTCTGGACCAGCTGGAGCCTCCGGGTGCACCTCAGGGGGAGCCCCATGTAGAGAGCGTTGCAGTAGTCCAGGCGGGAAGTGACGAGTGCCTGAGTGACTGTGCGTAGGGAGTCCCGATCTAGAAAGGGACGCAACTGGCGTATCAGGCGAACCTGATAGAAAGCCCCCCTGGCCACGGCCGCCAAATGATCTTCTAAAGACAGCCGTGCATCCAGGAGGACGCCCAAGTTACGAGCCCTCTCCGTGGGGGCGAGTGATTCACCCCCAATAGCCAGCGATGGCATCAGCTGGCTATATCGGGACGCCGGAAGCCACAGCCACTCGGTCTTGGAGGGGTTGAGTTGGAGCCTGTTTCTCCCCATCCAGGCCCGCACGGCCTCCAGGCACTGGGACATCACTTCAAGGGCATCATTGGGGTGGCCTGGGGTGGAGATGTACAGCTGGGTGTCATCAGCGTACTGATGGAACTCCACCCCGAAGCCACGGATGATCTCACCCAGCGGCTTTACATAAATGTTGAACAGAAGGGGCGAGAGGACCGACCCTTGTGGCACCCCACAAACAAGGTGCCTCGGGGTCGACCGCTGCCCCCCTGTCAACACAGATTGCGACCGGTCAGAGAGGTAGGAGGAGAACCACCGCAAAACGGTGCCTCCCACCCCCAACCCAGCCAACCGGTGCAACATGATACCATGGTCGATGGTATCAAAAGCCGCTGAGAGGTCTAACAGGACCAGGATAGAGGAGCAACCCCTATCCCGGGCCCTCCAGAGATCATCCACCAATGCGACCAATGCCGTTTCCGTGCTGTACCCAGGCCGGAAGCCGGACTGGAGCGGGTCTAGATAGACAGCTTCATCCAGGTACCGGGGAAGCTGTTGCGCCACCACACTCTCAACAACCTTCGCAACAAAGCGAAGGTTGGAGACTGGACGATAGTTAGCCAAAACAGCCGGATCCAGAGAGGGCTTCTTGAGGAGGGGCCTCACAACCGCTTCTTTCAAAGCGGCCGGCAGGACCCCCTCACTCAAAGAAGCATTAACAATCTTCTGGAGCCAGCCTCGTGTCACCTCCCGGGAAGCCAGTACCAACCAGTAGGGACACGGGTCCAATAAACATGTGGTCGCGTTCAGCCGTCCCAGGACCCTGTCCATGTCCTCGGGAGCCACAGGATCGAACTCCCCCCAGATAACGCTCTCAAGACCTGCCTCAGTCATCCCGTCCGGACATACCCAGTCAGAGGCCAGCCCTTCCCGAATCTGAGCGATTTTGTCATACAGATACTGCACAAAATCCTCAGCTCGACCCTGCAAGGGGTCATCCCGCACTTCCAGATGGAGGAGGGAGCGGGTCACCCTAAACAGGGCGGCCGGGCGATTATCTGATGACGCGATAAGAGCGGCAAAATAGCTAGTTTTCGCCGCTTTTATCGCCACTAGGTAGGTCTTAATATGAGACCTCACCAGTGTTCGGTCAGATTCGGAGCGGCTGGTCCTCCAACTACTCTCCAGGCGTCTTTTCCGGCGCTTCATCTCCCTAAGCTCCTCAGAGAACCAAGGAGCCAGGTGAGTTCGGTGCCGGGTCAGAGGCCGCAAAGGCACGACTCAGTCCAAGGCCCCAGCAGCCGCACTATCCCAGGCGGCCACCAGGTCCTCAGCCGAGTCATGAGCCAGAATCTCAGGAAATGGCCCAAGCTCCATCTGGAACCTATCAGGGTCCATCAGGCGCCTGGGGCGGAACCACCTGGTCGGTCTCGCCTCCCTGCGGCGGGGTGCAGCGGTTAGAAAGTCCAGTCGAAGGAGCGAGTGGTCAGTCCATGACAAGGGTTCGATGGCTATATCCCCTATATCAAGGCCACTCAACCACTGACCAGAGACAAAAACTAAGTCCAGAGTGTGTCCCCCTGTGTGAGTGGGTTCATGAATTAACTGAGTAAGGTCCATGGCCATCATGGAAGCCATGAACTCTCGAGCCACTTCAGACGTTTCACCGACAGATGGCAGGTTGAAATCCCCCATGATGACAAGTCTGGGGGTGTCCACCGCCACCTTGGCTATAACGTTAAGCAGCTCGGGCAGGGCCGTTGCCACGTGGCAGGGAGCCAGGTACGTGACCAACAAGCCCATCTGTACTCCACGACCCCACTTCACAAAGAGGGACTCACATCCGGCTATCTGTGGAACAGTGGTCTCCCTTGGATCCAGACCTTCCTTTATAATAACTGCCACCCCCCCGCCCCTGCCCTGAGCCCTTGGCTGATGAAATGCACGGAAACCTGGTGGGCATATATCCACGAGGGGGACACCCCCCCTCCTGGCCCAACCAGGTCTCCGTAATGCCCGCCAGGTCCGCCTCCCCCTCCTGAATAAGATCGTGGATGAGGGGGGCTTTATTAACAACGGACCTGGCGTTGCATAACATCAGCCGGAGGCTCTGGTCCTGAGAATCTGGACAACCTGGGGAACGAGGAAAGCATTGGGGACCGGAGTGCGCAATCGCTCTAAGATAGCGAGTGCGCATTCCCCGAACATGATATGGTCCCCAGCTTCCGCCATATCTGCCCCTCCCACTCACAGTATTGATGGAACAGCCCTCTTCAACTCGAACTCCCACCCCCTCCCCGACCTCCGGTTCTACGTCCCTAATGTCGCAGCCCTTCGCTAAGGCTGGTCTTGAACCCGGTGGATTTCCCCCAGAACCCACCCTAATCCCCCCCGAACTCCTTAAAATTTTTGTTAAAAACCCACTAAAAAACCCACTTAAAAAACCCCTCAAACTCTTCTTTGCCGCATGCCATCTCTCGGGGCTCCAACGCCCGTCATCAAGATTGGCCCTCGATAACGAAGAGGGCCAGACCTGCGAGAGGGGGGAATCTCGCAGGGCACGAAGGTCATTCACCGAGTACATCGAACATCAAAGGGAGGTGATAGTCCATGGCCAATAGCCAGGGGCCAATTTGATGTTATCACAGTCAGAAGGAGTGAAATGCCAGACTTCCATAGAGTTCCAATGGAGCATGTGGGACCTCAGTGCCCTCTCACGGCAATGGCGGGAGTAAAAATGCTGTTTCGATCCGGCAAAGGGTGACCCAGCCCCCCTCTCACGGCGGCTGGTCAACCGTGATCGTCCAAAAAGCCGGAATTGAGACAGCAGCTATAGACCCACTCCACTAAGACTTGAATCCCCAGATGTAACCTCCATTCAACGGAGAGAAAGAATGGGATCAGGTCAGTCCACATAGTCCAGACAGGCTCCAACAGCAGAGATCATAACCGTCATTACTTCCGGGGAGGTCAAGATGGCACCTAGACCCGGAGATGATTGTTCAGCGGGCATACGCAGCATGGCATCACCACATTCAGGAGGGATGGGGGGTGGAAAGGAGAGCAGAGGCAACAACGCCTCAGGGGGAAAACCCCTCAGTCATAATCCAGCTCTCCCCAACCCCTCCCAGATCTTCCTTGGAACCATGCTGCTTGCCTCGTCCAGCCTCGCCCAGCCTCCATAAATCCTCATGGAGGTCTCTGGGACGGCCAAGGGGCCAAACAACGCCCCACGGTCACCCAGGAGATCCAGCACAGCAAGTAAGTAACTGCCAACCTCTCCGACGCTCCCACGCACCAAACTGTGGCGGCTTCTTCCTTGTCCCGGCGGCCGCCATTTCCATGCCGCCAGCATCGCCGCCGCCGCCGCTGCCAGCCTCCGCACCCTCACCTCGCCCCCCCTCCACCCCTAGCACATGTCCAGGGCGGATTGGGCTGGCGAGGATCCCGGCGAGGGTGCCGCATCGCTGCCACCACTGCGGCGCTGACGCCGTCGTCCTGGCTCTGCCGCCTTCGCATAGAGAGTCTGCCGCCGCCCCTCCTCCTTCGGGCCGCTCTCGCCGTCCTACGGTCTCCGCGAGCCTCAAGGACACTCTAAGAAGCCGGAGACCCCTCAACAGAGAGCCCCGACACTCCTCCAGCTGGGCCAGGGCTGCAAGGATCGAAATTCAGCCCTCCAAAGGCCCCCTGGAGCCATAATCGCCCCCCAAGATCACCGGGATCACAGGGAAGTCGCCATCTTGCGCATGCGCAGAAGAATTACCCTTTATTGGTGTACGGGTGGATTTTTAAAAACTGGTTCAATAAGAAAAGGTAATACAGCTAGGCACTAGATTAAAGTTTATTTTAAGTCTAGTCCAGTCTCAAAAGATGAAAATAAAAGAATAAAAATTAACTAGCCAAAGAAAGAAATAACGATGAGAATTAAGTTTATGCAACAGAAAGAGAAAAGGAAACAAATGGTTTATTAAAATCCCGATCATTTAGACCAAGCACCTGTATGATTATTGAAAATGAATGAATGAATGAATAAATGAATGAATATTCAATATTTTCTTCAATCTCTTTATGAAATGAACTGGAAGAGTTTTTTTCTGTAGTAACCTTGTATATTGTTAACATAAGGAAGGAAATATAATGCAATACAACACTTCAATACACTCCTTTCTTCCAGAAATGTCTATCATTATATTAATTATATATAACTATATTAATATATATATTACATTTTTTTCATTTTTTAAAAAAACCGTCAAGCTGGCAGATCTATAAAATTGTGTCCCTGCTTGAGATACAACAAGATAGCTGAAACAAGGCCAAAAAACCCTCCAATAAAACCCTTACTTCAGTTACTTTCCTGTTGCTGCAATACAAAAATGAAAGAAGCAGCTTTCCAGAATGCAAGGCAGATCTCAGTGTGCTCCCCATATGGAAATTGAGGAACATTTGAACCTATTTGGTTTTCACAACTGAAATGAATGGGAAAGTAATTTCAGCCCAAACCTCCCCCCCCCCATGTATTGGATCTTGCATGACCAAAGCAGGTCCCTTTCTACTAATATAATTCATAAAGGACCTTCCTTGTGAATAAAAAAAAGAAAATTCATATGCTGGACGATCTTTATTAAAACTACTCTCATGTTATCTATAACTGATGTGTGTGAGGGTTGATGAGTGTGGGATGGGTTTGTTTGTTTTGTTTGCTTCTGCTTTGCTTCAAATTACTTTACTTAAGGAAGACTCAGGGATGAAATCCAGCACGTTCTAACTGGTTCTGGAGAACCGGTAGTGGAAATTTTGAGTAGTTTGGAGAACTGGCAAATACCACCTCTGGCTGGCCCCAGAGTGGGATGGGAATGGAGATTTTGCAATATCCTTCCCCTGGAGTGGGGAGGGAATGGGGATTTTGCAGTATCCTTCCCCTGCCATGCCCACCAAGCCACACCCACTCAAACACATCATGCCCACCAAGCCACACCCACAGAACTGGTAGTAAAGAAAAATGGATTTCACCACTGGGAAGACTAATTATATATTGTCAAGAGCTGAATATGTCCTTGCTAGAAACAAACACTGTACTATTGCCTCAAGGCTATTTCCCCTTAATAGTAACACATAACTTCTTGAATCTACAGTTCATCTTAAAAGTCTGTGAATTCTTTTCATTTTTTCATGACCTAAAATGGGTCTCTTCTTCACACCAGTCCTAAAACTAGTTAAAGAGAACCCAGTAGAGTCAAAAACAGTAGACCATAGCCTAATAGCTAATAGTAGCCTAAGGTACTATTATGAAAAAAATTAAAATGAAATGAAATAAAATGGAATGAAATGAATAAAATAAAATAAAATAAAATAAAAAGCAACTTTATGTTTCTGACTAAAACACAGAATATAACAAGCAAAAGATTCCTTTCTGGAGGAAGCTTACCTAAAAGAATATAAACTTCTGATCAAAGACAAATTTCTGGAATCCCCAAAAATAGATTAAACAAAGAAACAAAAAATACTGAATTGTTTTAGACAAATTGCTTTATTTCTCTATTTTGGTAATACCTTATACAACTGCTTAGTCTTTTTATTGATCCCAAGAGGAAGTTTTAAAAGTTCATGAGGGAAAAGAATCGCAATGGTTAAAATACAATACTCTCTAGGCAATCCAATCTGTAGAGATTTTTTTTTAATAGTCTACAGAATTTGTGGTGCTATGAAAGCCACACAAGAATAAATTACAAAAGGTGCACTTAATTTTTAATAATCATAATATTCTTGTTTTTCTCCTGAATGAGTGTATATGTGGTAGAGAACAATTGACATTTTCTCTCACAATGCCAATAAAAATATCTGATAAGAAAAGCATTGATTATAAAAGATTTAAGAACACTATGTAACCTTGTTATAATTTCTTTTCTAAAAATAATTTTGTTAAGATTAAAATTGAAAAGTTAAAAACTAATATAAGCTACAATATATATATATATAAAAGAATATATTAAAAATAGAAAAATTGACTTCATCACAAGTAAAAACAATTTTAATACATTATCGCCATCAGTTAAGACACAACAAATGCACCCTTATTCCCATAACTCATTTTAAGAGCCGTGGTAATGCAGTGGCTGAAATGCAGTACTGCAGGCTACTTCTGCTGACCGCTGGCTACCTGAAATTTGACAGTTTCATTCTCACTGGCTCAAGGTTGACTCAGCCTTCCATCCTTCTGAGATCAGGAAAATGAGGACCCAGATTGTTGGGGGCAATATACTGGCTCTGTAAATCACTTAGAGAGACATGTAAAGCACTATGAAGCGGTATATAAGTCTAAGTGCTATTGCTATCTTTAACTAAGCATTCTCCCCTTCCCACTGCAGCGCAAACTGAAGAAAGTATCAAGCTACAGCTTGAGCAGTTTAGATTAGCAGCTGATAACAACAGAGGCCAACTTGAAGGTGGCTAAATGGTGGCTAAAGATTTTAGTGTAAGCACAAACAACAAAACAGAACAGAATTGTTATAGAATATGTATTAGAAAACTCCTGGAGCATACATTAGCCAAGGTTTAGGAATAGGAATGTCTAAAGACCAATAGAACAAATTGTTAGATCATTACTAAAATGTTTATTAGATGATATTTTTTATATGTACCGCCTTGTCCTGCCTTTTGCTTTAGTGAAATTGTATAAAGCTCTCTTAATCCTTTGTTCTGGGTCCTGGCATTTTGCTGACTGGGACCCTCCTGCTGAAGCACTTCAACAAAAGGAAACAAAATCTGCACCTTGTTCTTTATCAGTTTTGGCATCAGGCTCAGTCCCATATTGGGGACAACAGTAAGATAATAATTAGGAAAATAAATAGACTTGTTAAATTGTATATAATAAAGCCCTCTCTGGAAACACAGGGGATTTATTGGTGGTCTGTACCATTTCCCCAAAGATTCCCCCTCACAGAAGAGAGAACTAAGAATCACTTAGACTCATTTCACTTGGTAGTAAACAATTCATACAATTATTTATTGCAATAATTCCTCTGTATTTCTCCAACAATAGCATTTCCTTCTCAAACGTTTCCTTCTCAAGTCTATATGTTCTGTTCTGTTACTGGCTTAAGATCTCATATTAAGAGCTATTTGGTGGACAAGCAACTTGAAACTAATTTCCTCAGTGAAATAAAGCCACCGCTTTGATCAGAAATGTGTTTCCTTTTAGTTTTACTTTCATACTTAGCAAGTATTTGACTGGGTATATATTTAGTACTAGGTGAAATTTATGAATCCTTCCCTGTTTTCCCCTGGACATTTTCCCTCAGATTTAATGCAAATGGAGATAAAGCTTTGGAAAATGGAATATCATGTGGGCATTCTGTAAAAAAAAAAAATAGCTGGATTTCAAACAACTGGACATGATTGGTTACCTGGAATATCACATGAAGTAATAACAAATTTTTGAGATATACAGAATCAGCTTTTGGTCATCAAGGCCTCTAGATTAGCCACATGGATAGACAGAATATAAAGCATGCATAATTTTTAACCAGTCAATGATAGAACTGAAAATGAATCATTTTAAGGTCTTCATTTCACATTAAGGTGACGTCATCCAAGGGGAAAGTGCAAAGATGGATATCTGACTTCAACCTCTCCACTTCCTTGCAAGCCTTTGATTATTCCAAAGTTCTCTTCGAGAAAGGAGACTGAATCTAGATTAGGCAAGGCATGGTTTACCAGTGCTTACTGTTGGCCTTATTTGAATTCCCAGATTCTTGAAGACTAGGGCTTAACCAAGTAAAGGAACATACTGATCTGATCACTCAAAGGAAGTAGTTGGTTGCCCTCTGCCTCCCTTTTTTATTCCTTTCTGTTTGTGTAAAGACTTTGCTCCACCAGTTTTCAAGAACCAGAACTATCTGATGGAAAGCTACACCAAAACTCCTTTTTATCCTCCTCCAGATTCATTATGTTGCCTTTAATTTTAGCTACCCAGAGTCATGAATTTCAGATAGTGGTCATATGAACTGTAATAGTCAAGAATAAACGCATACATAACTAAATAATCTTTCTTTACCTATAGGTTGACTTCTCTGATCCCTTTCTTTTGCTAAGATACCTGGACCCTTTGTGCCTATCCAAAACTCTTTTGTCACTCCTCTCTATCTCTAGCAGTTTTTTTTAAAAAAAACTTTTACATAGCTTATATTGGATGTTTGCTGTTTCCTAAAAACATTCTCTCTGTCTCTGTCTCTCCCTCTCCCCTTCTCTCTCCCTATCCCCCTCTCCCTCTCCTTCCCCCCATCCCTCTGTACACCTTGGGAAAATTCATTCCTGCTCTGAAGGAATATTACTATCCAAGCTTTACAGAACAGAGGTAGATGGTTCCATGTCTGTGTAGAATTCTTTTATCTGTTTATTTGTGCATATTAACAGATCTGCTAACAAACACTAATGCATTATTCTCTTACTGAATTCCTGGAATACACATTAAGGAAGTAAATTCTCTCGCACATTTGAAGTAATAGCTGTTAGATAATATCTATATACATATCACTTTGTTTTTGAATAATATAATTGTTGAAATGATTGTGTTCATTCCCCTACATGCTTGCTATTATCTAGTGCTTACAGCTCATTTCCTCTGTCTTCTCTTGATTTCCTATATCCCTATCTCCTTTATTTCCCCAGAAAATCAATAGATGTGTTAAAAAGTGGATTTGAAAATGTCTTGGTCACTGCATTCCCTGAAAACAGTCACTTAGTTACAGAGTAAAAATGGAAATAAAAAAGGAACAAGTAGTTACAAAAACTTCACGTTATGATAATAATTCTAACTACAACTAAGAAAGCATAATATTCTCTAAATATATCTATATTCAATCTCCATATATACTACCCTAAATAAAAAAGTACAGTATGCTAATGAAGCTATTCTTTTCAGTAATATTTAGGGGGATGTGCGTAACAAGGCAATTGCCTATCTAATCATCATCATCTAGTTAATATCATATTATTAAATTTGGGAGCAATGTTGGCTATTAAATCCACTGGATAAAGATAAGGAGACAGTATTGGGACAGTATGTAAAATGCATCTCTGTATATTATACTATTATAGAAGTCAAATTGGATGCAACATGCCAATACTATATTATCTCAAAATTACTCAGCACCAGGGAGGCAACAGCATACATGACTTTCTTGCAGAAATGTATTTTATTTTTAAATTCAAGTGATAGGTATTTCTTTTTGAAGTTGGCCCTATCACCAGTCAATTAAACATCTGAGTTTCTAGCCATAACTTCATCATCAACAACATTGAGATTCCCTTAGATTTCTGTATGGCACATTTTGTATTGAAAAAGAAAAAAAATCCAATCACACTGAAAATGTTAAAAAAAACAACAACCATTTATTAAAATGTTTTTTAAAATGTTAAAAACTGTTTAAAAAACATTCATGGGATACCTTTGCAACAGTCTGGGAATGAAACAAAGTGATAGGTATCCATCTAACTGTCTGCCTATCATCTATCTATCTGTCTGTATATTTATCAAATTTATATAGCTGCCCATTTCTCAAGTGTGACATCATGAAGACATCTCGCTTTAAAACTTTTATTCTTTTGTTGCAGTAAACAAGAAAACTGGTCTGAAATCACTGAATATGTTTTGGAACCTAGCTATATTTGTTATTACCTGGAGTATATGATAGTTCAGTTTGTAAAGCTGCATAACACTATTTCCCCAACCAACTTGCTTACGTCTCAGGATTAAGTTGCAAACACTTTGAATATTAAAGGAGGGTGGGCCAGGAATACTAAGCAAATTGGGATGGTAAACATAGCTTTCCAAACAGGTAAACAAGCAGATCAGGAGCAGATGTCTCCGTTTTTGCCAATAGTGACTTTGGCTTCCATTTTGGTGGATGAAAAAACTAGGGACATTTGTTCCATTGGCCAGAGATAACTTTATTAAAAAATGGTGAAATTAAAAAAAAAATATATAGGTGAATCCAAGAGCTTGCAAAATTGACTGCAGGGTTGTGCCTTTTTCTGAGATAATTTACAGAATTTGTATAGTTTATTATTTTAAAATATGGTCTGAGAAATGAATAACAACAAAAGAGGTATAATATGCTATTTACATTATGTAATGTAATGTAAATGTAAAGTGTTTATTATTCATGCATGTGTGATGAGACAATGATGAGATCATTGCAGCAGCTACTTCTGCTCTGGATTCAGGAGATCACTGCAAAAGGATGAAGAATTGGCATCTTTGAAAAGACAGGTAAGGATAGCTAGTTTAATCTGTTTCTACTATGGTTGTTTCTCATTTGTTCTCTGCCAAGTTTATTCCACTCTATTTAAGAAATATACAGCATCATTTTTATTTAAATTGTATTTATTTTTTATCAATATGATATGTGTGTGTGTGTATGTGTGTTATTTTAACTTCTACTTTTGACTACAATTATGTCCAAGTGGTCTATTTGGAAAATGGAATCCAACAGTTTGTGATGTCCTTCTGAAGACACAAAAGCAAGCACCAATTGGATTCCATTCTGTGGCTCTGTCTTTTGAGGAGCTGTGGAAAAATAAATAAATGAAACATGGCAACATTTGTGTGGTTCTTCCAGTCACTTGGATTGGAAAAGGACCAGAGCTGGTATTCAGCTAGTTCGAACCGGTTCACCTGAACCAGTAGCGGAAATCTCAGGTGAATCTGCCTACCTGCCCCGGCTCTATGCCATCCTATTTAGGCACTATTTTGAGGCCGGGCGCATGTGTGGAAGGCGTACACGCCAGCAAAGTGCATGTGCGGAAGGCCGGGTACATGCGTGGACATTTGCGCATGCACATTTGCGAACCGGTAAGGAAAGTAAGTGAATACCACCCCTGAAAAGGACTCTGCATTGAACTCTATATGATTTTGTCCTGTTGAAGCAAAAGAAATCAAGAAATAGCTACCATTTCTCCATTCCACTATGGAACTGGTAAGAACCACAAACAGAGGTTCAGCTGTTTTCTTTTGGCAGCTTAGCAATCCATTACAAAATGGCTTTGAAGGCAAGGAAGGGGACTGAAGGGGGGATTCCCAACAGTGTACACAACAGCCAATTGGATTAGATTAGAATTTGGATTTGATTAGATTAGAAGGAAGGAAGGCAGATGGTTCAGAGAAGAGAAAAGCAAAATCCAGAAGGTCTTTGCATTTCAATCTATGGATTGTTTCCTGATTGGTTATTTGTACCCTATGACAATCATTAAGTGTTGTACCTTATGATTCTTGATAAACGTATCTTTTCTTTTATGTACACTGAGAGCATATGCACCAAGACAAATTCTTTGTGTGTCCACTTGGCCAATAAAAAAATCTATTCTATTCTATTCTATTCTATTCTATTCTATTCTATTCTATTCTATTCTATTCTATTCTATTCTATTCTATTCTATTCTATTCTATTCTAATTAGTCCAGTAAGCATGAATTAAGTCAGTTGGCTTCAAAATGCATTGAGCATTCTTAAAGATAGATATCATCCCAGGAAATTTCTGCAGATAGAGGAAGATTGACCATGTAGATTGACAGCATCTAAGAAATCTTGCTTGTATACATTAACATTCTGACTGGTTACAATTTGGAAACATAAGCGAGGAATGCTAGAGAAATTTGGAAATTTGGATGCATTTGAATGCAGGTATGCAATGTATGGCCAGGAGAAATTTATTGAGTTGAGCATGCATCATTTCCCCCCCCTTTTTTGGGGGGGGGTAGCAGAATAATGCATTCAAGCTATTCTTCCACCCTTGTTTTAAAGTAGTGCACTGTGTCTTGGAGATAGGAGACAAATCTAAAGTTGAGATTTTAACCAGAAGAGACAAAGAGAAGTAATGAGAATTAACTCTGACAGTCAGAAAGTGAAATTGAAAAGATAGGGAAATGAAACATAAAAGGGAAATCTAAAATCTCAGTGGAACACATCATTCCCTTGGCTTTCCGAACCTGGATAAGCCAAGCGCCCAGGCATATTGCAGATGGGAGGAAACTTCATTAATCTTCCATGACAAGTTACTTAGGAGAAGCAAATTTGTAAACCTGATAACTTGTATATTTCTCAGCAGTGAAGGCCATTGAGAAATGATTGCCATTCAAGTTTCACAGGGTAAATTGTGTGAAAGGAGAAACTACTGAATTAGCTTTCAAGATCTGCCTTCATATACATGTGTTGAAAAGTGAAGGTAGGCACAGCTTCCTTAGCAAGCTTTTTGCATTGTCAAAGCCAATAGTGATGGGCCTCTTAATTTTAAAATCTACAGATCATTTTTCATCTCCCTGCTAGAATGATCAGCTTTGCATTTCTTTTCCCAAGATGCCATTTGCTGACACTTTGGTGTGAAACGCTTCAGACTTCTTACCTTTTAAGTATGCTGGCTCCAGTTTAATCAACAAAGCACTCAGTCAGCAGCAGTCTTTTCTCATTATTAAGGCTCAGGTCTTGCTTGCTGAGCATTTATAATGGAATTCAAATTATTTTTGGAACTGTTATCACAATCTACCACAACTTAGTCTGTGATATTTTTTTTTCAAGTTCCATTCTAAATACAGATTCCAGGCACAGTCAAACAGCTATGTTAAAGCACTACCCAAACAATCGTTGAGCTGACAGGCATGCCAGTGTAAAATGTGCTGGAATGGGTCATACATGGACACATTGTAGAAACAGAGGGGGCCGTATGCCAGAAGCAACTTTGCTGGAACTTAAAAAAGAAGTACAAGGGTTAAATGTGCCTGGCTCCAGAGGCCACCACTTCTGCTTACCAACATTTGTACTCTATTCATCCATGTATTTTTTTTTTAAATAATCTTCATTATTCACATCTAAAAGTAAAACAACAACAACAACAACCCACAACCCACATTCATTTATTAAAAATCCTATACCCCAGCCTGTTTTTTTTTTTTCATTCAATGTATCCTCAGTAATTTATTCTCCAGTCATCTCCAAAAATCAGAGATACACTAGGATGATTGCACAACTTTAGCATAGCTGACTGGGCATTCCGGAAGTTGAAGAGCACACATCTTGAAGTTGCCATTTTGAGAAACATTAGTGGAAAATTTGGACAATTGTTCAGATTATTAACTCCTGTAGTCATTTTTCAGTGATGGTAGCTTTGCTTATTTGTATAAGCAAATAAAAGAAAGTAAATAAATTTCTTTTGAGTTTCAATCTCTGATGCCACAATGTCCTTTTTTCCTCTTAGCAGCTGGTTTCTTTTGCCTTTATTTGGAAGGCAGTATTTTTTTTTTTTCAATTTCCCAAGCTAGCTTGGGAAAATGTCCTGGTTAAAATTGGGACTGAAAGACAAACATAAATGCAGAGAGGATCCCATGAAGCCCTGTAGCTGATACAGTATATGGTACTATAAATTTGACTTGGATGTTCATTGGATCATTGAAGTCTTCTGCCACATGTGATAATGTTATTCGATAAAGCCCTTCAGAACCTGAGCTTCAATGACTATAAATTTTCTTCTCTGTCTTTAATTTAGCAACCATATGGTGGCACAATAGCTCCACACCTCACCAGATGGCAGGCCCTGGATGGCCCCAGGCCAGACAAAGATTATATCCTTTAGAAGGTTAGACCAACATAAAATAAAACATTATGTTTATATAAACAGATTACAAAAACGTTGTTTGACAGCACACATTAAATAGGATTAATTCAGTGGGCAGAAACTGCAAAGGACTCCCATTCCATTTGCTAATAATCCCTTCTCTAGATTCCAGTTTGCAACTCTGGTAATACAAGATATAGCTGTTTTTCAGCTATCCTGGCTTGCCTTTTCAAAATCACCTTTGCTTTATCAGCCAAACAGAACTCTGTTATAGGAAGAATGCCTGCAAGGCAGCATTCTGTAAACCTATTCCTGGGACTCACAGATCTGTATCGTGTATCTGAACGGTTGAAAAGGTATATCGAAGAGCTGTACTGACTCTCTTGCTGGAAATGCTGGGACGCCTGCTAGAAGAGTCTTCTAAAAGAAATTAAACTGATTAATGAAAAAAACAACAATCCCAGAGTATTCTGCTATTGCACATCAGTGTGGCAGCATTCCACCCACCATTTTTGGCAAGGCAATTGAACCAGAGAGATTTCTAAATTCTGCTGACCATCAATTCATTTAAGCATTGATTTGGAGCAGGCATAGGCTTAGTATCATCATAATGTTCAGTGCTGACAGTCCTTATTAACTGCTAGATTGTTTTGTTGGAATGGATTGCAAGTATGTCAAGGTCTTTTCCCCCCACAAATGTTGGATGACAGTCTCAAAAGGTCATGCTATGATCCATGACCTTTGATCTGTGGAAAGAGCAGATATGATTTTTTGGGTGTAAAACTTATATAGTTTGCCTTTCTGCTACACTTAATTACATGGCTGGGTTCAGTATATGGGTAGGCAATTGAGGCTTTCAAGCTTTCTCTCTCCCCCACCTCTCAATCTCTATTTTGAAGGGTCTATTTTTTAAGGAATGGAACCAATTCCTTAAGCCTTAACAAGTTTCCCATTTCACTCCTCCCAAAATCTGAAAAGAATGCTGGGACACCACATGCGGCCTGAAGATTCCCATTCTTGGTTTAATATGTTCACATGCTGTATGACAATTTGCGTGAAACTTAACAATCAAGTTCTTGCAAGGATTCCTGAATTATCAATTCTTTCTACAAATTACATGCCTCAATGCATATTATGAATCTCAAACTGCAATTGAAAACTACACAATTTAAATCTGACCAGTTGGTGATCAAGACATAATCGCTGTATAAAATCTCATCCAAATCCCTTAGTAGAGTTGAATGTCTTTATCTTTAAAGCCCCTGGCAAGCTAGTCACAAGAATATATAATTCTTTAGCGTTTAAGCTTAATACAATCTATTAATCTTAATGTCAGCTATGATCTTACATTTCTTATTCTTGGGCTTCTAGCTGAATGGATTTGATGCAAAATAAATAAACAACAAATATAATCACCACATTTCTAGAGGCAAGGGAATGCTATGATCAAATTCTTTACTTATTTATAGGCTAAACTTTTAATGAATGAACCATTCCATCCATGGAATAGGTGGTTTGTAGTTTATGTCCATGCAGAAGCAAGTGGGCCAAAAACAGACACAAACACACACAGTCTCTCTCTCTCTCTCTCTCTCTCTCTCTCTCTCTCTCTCTCTCCCTCCCTCCCTCCCTCCCTCCCTCCCACACATGCACACACACACACACACACACACACACACACACCAAAAACCAGAGGTTTGGAAGTTTCCCCCCCTCCCAAGTCCATAGGTTAAAATACAGTTGTTCTTGATATAAATCCTTCGGAGGGGGATGGAAGCAAAAGAAAAACGAAGAAATGGGGACGGGACCCACTAGGCTGAAATATTTTTCTTGATAATTTCCTTGATGTTGGCAAAGGCTGAGGGAAAGTGAAAGCATCAAGACACTCAGGAGCAAGCAAGGGAGTGGGATATGCTATATGCAAACATTCAGAAAACAGGTGAGGGAAGGAAAGGAAGCCCTAGGAAGATCATACAAACCATTTTGGAGGCAGACTAGGTGATGATGAATATCAGTCTTACCAACTGGCTCTATAAAATCAGTCTTCATAAAATTTTAAGGATTATATTGTGCTGAAACCAGCTAAGCATCCAGGTTTTGTTTGTACCAAACTACAGCTGATCCAAAATAGAGTTCATTACAAAACATATTTCCCCTATTGTGCAAAATGTGGGTATCTCCTGCTTCTCCTTGAGAAACTCAACATGACCCACATAGTACTAACTTTCCCAATTTTATTCCTGAACAATCACCATGTGATCTAAACTGAGTTGAAAAATAGCATCTGATCCAAAATCTCCACTTAAGCTTCTATAGCTGAATGTGATCTTATACTCAGATCTCATCTATCCTGTGTCTTACATTATTCTTGAAAATAATGTTTTATTTTATAAAAACAAACATTGACATTAATCTGCAGCATGTGTTTTCAAATGCCATTAATTAAAACTTTTTTTCTCAGTTAATTATTATACCAATGATTGTAAAAAAGTTCTTTATAAAGAGAAAACAAAAACTGCTGGGTTTTTTTTAGTCCTGTTCTATAAAAATGAACTTAAAATCCCCCACTGATTAACATTTAAAATATTCACCCCAATATAAATCAGAGTTTAGAGCTGATTTGTTTCCTTTTGGTAGAATAAAAATCACGAAATTGTGAATAGCAATATGTTGACAATCTGATAATTCAATGAGTATTGCTATTTCTGGTTTTGAAAGTCAAGGGCCAACAGAAGACACTTGAGCATTTATCTTATTATCTCAGGACCACATTTTAATGTACTTAAAGTCAGAGTGTAATGTCAACTAAGAAATGGTTTGCTTTATATGTAGTCCTTCTTTAATGCTTTCTCCAAGATATTAATAACAGATAGGCACTTCAGCACTGTGAATCATACTAAAGTGGCATTTAACATTTTTTAATATATATATATATATATATACATACATACACACGGTTCCTGCATAATATAGAAACTAAGCTTGCTGTACAAAAACTGTACTTTAGAAGCACTGATAATAGTATTAAAAGACTCTATTTGATTTTGCCCTATCTTGTACATTCATGCTCTACCTAGCTGCAAGATTTGCTGCACTCATTTGAATTAAATAGTTCCCATCTTAAATCAGAAGAAACATTTATATGAAAATCAAAAATTTCAAGGTTGTGTGACCTAAATCTTCCTGCAGCATTCATATAATGGATTTTCTTTTCTTTTTTTAAAAGTAAAATATTTAAAGCAGAGACAAAATGAAGTATAACTCTTGTTTATGTCAACGTCAGTGTATCGGAGATAGATCCTGCTAAATTTCACCTAGTTTTATTATGAGAAGACTGGCTTGACTCACAGATTAGATTAGAAAAGGAGAATACGCAATCACAACCTAGTCTTAACATCTTTCTCATGTATCAACAAAGATTGAACTTGTCTACATTAAATCCACTTTATTTTATAACCAGAAAAATAAATAAAATAAAATAACCAAATACAAATTAAAGCAGAATAATAATAAAGCTTTTAAAAAACTCACATTAATTTGATACATGATGCATAACAATTTAAACATTATTCTAAAATATATCATGAGCAACGACTTCTGCAATCAAAATTTATCTGAAATGTTACAAAGCTTGTATGACAAAATAGCATAATTGCCTTTCAGAATTTTGTTGGGAGAAAATGAGATGGTCTCCCTTAGGAAGAACTTCCACAGCCCAGCATAGCCATTAAAAATGTTTCCATGGCTCCAATCATACAAGTCTTAAGAATTACAGAGCATAGACAAAGATCATGATGGTAGAGAAGCTGATTTACAAGGAAGAACCTTATCAAATAGTCTAGTCTTAATGCTTCCAAAACTATAAAGTTAATCACTAGCAAACTATATTCTGTTATTCCATCCTGTTTGGTCACACATTTTCCACTGACTGCTTCTTTCAACAAATAGGTCACAACATTTTGGACCATTGCTAATATTTGAATACTCTTAAACACCAAGGCATTTATCTGTCTGCCTAGCTCTGTATATTTACCATGAATGGATATTGCTTGTATTAGATATGAGCCAGCAGTGTGCAGCAGCTGCCAAAGAAGCCAACACAGTTCTGGGCTGCATAAACAGAGGGATAGAATCAAGATCACGTGAAGTGTTAATACCGCTTTATAATGCCTTGGCAAGGCCACACTTGGAATATTGCATTCAATTTTGGTCACCACGATGTAAAAAAGATGTTGAGGCTCTAGAAAGAGTGCAGAGAAGAGCAACAAAGATGATTAGGGGACTGGAGGCTAAAACATATGAAGAACGGTTGCAGGAACTGGGCATGTCTAGTTTAATGAAAAGAAGGAGTAGGGGAGACATGATAGCAGTGTTCCAATATCTCAGAGGTTGCCACAAAGAAGAGGGAGTCAAACTATTTCCAAAGCACTGGAGGGCAGAACAAGGTGCAATGGGTGGAAACTAATCAAGGAGAGAAGCAACTTAGAACTAAGTAGAAATTTTCTGACAGTTAGAACAATTAATAAATGGAACAACTTGCCTGCAGAAGTTGTGAATGCTCCAACACCGGAGATTTTAAAGAAGATGTTGGATAACCATTTGTCTGAAGTGGTGTAGAGTTTCCTGCCTGGGCAGGGGGTTGGACTAGAAGACCTCCAAGGTCACTTCCAACTCTGTTATGCTATTCTATTCTCTATATCAACCTCTTTTAGTCAAAGGTGTTTCTGGGCATTGCTGATGACATATTATTTGGGATTAAGAATAATTCCATAGGATTTCCAAGACAATGAAACCATGTTTTCAGTTGGTCTGCAGGTAGGATGTAAATTGCTATTATCTGCATTTATCAAGAGAAAGTCCAACTTGACTCAAGATTCTGCTTTACTTTTTCTGATTTATTCAGTTCCAATATTGTTGCAAGTCTAAACAACCTGGAAATGAAATGAAAATATCAATTACATTTATGTATCACCCACATACAGTTTAATTCTGAGACTTAACATTCTGATTGACATCTCCAACACTTTTAGAGAAATGTTAAGTAGCATGTAGGATAGGGGCAAAATTATAGCATTTCTTACTAAAAAGCTCTGAAGTTATTCAATATGAAGTTTCCAAAATCAGTCCCTGCAAATCAAAGATGAAATGAGCATGACCGATAGTGTGAAAAATTACTGTGAAGTGCTTCATAATCAAAATCAGAAAATTCTTTCTGTGTCGTTCAGAACTTTTTTCATTCCCCAAACTGGCCTCAAACTAGATTGATATAGATCAATGTATATTGACCATTGTACATTGTGCCATTTCCCAGAAAAATCTTGAATTGAGAAGCCACTCTATACCTGACAACTCTTCTAAGAAAATTGGAAATTCATCTATTTTGCCATTTTCTCCTTAATGACATTGTTTTTAAACTTGCAGAACATTCAGCATTTCCACCATTTTTGATTAGCAAGGGTAATATAGTATATATCTCACAAATAAATACAAGTTCAGAGTTCCTTTTGGTTTATGGGTAGTTATAAATTAAATAAATAAATAATATATAGAAACATTGTATTTCATATCTGTAAGAGATAGGTGTAGATAGAATCTCTACAGCATTCTTCCCTTGCTATATTAAATTTAACAACTAACCTGATCAGGCGTTGTGTCTACTGTATAGATGGATCAATACCAATTTCATTGTTTGTGTTAGTAGGGTTTTTTTTCTCTCCACATTTTCCCATTAATCTATTAAAAGCTATATTCACTTTTGCATGTAATTGTTCTGACCTAGAGAAATGTTGAATGTGACTGGGTGTGTGGGTTATGGAATGGTAATCAACCTCCTTTCTACTCTTAGAGCACTACTGAAATAACTTTATGAATTTTTCATTGCATGTCTTTTCTGGTTAACATATATTTCCAAGCATAACATTATATGAACTGGCCTGAAAGAAGAAAATGTCATATCCTATTGTCAAGGTCAAGGACAAACCTGATTTTTTTCTTAGTCATCTGACTCTTGGGTGCACAGCTTGGGCACAAAGGGAGTTATAAAGAAACTGGGGGGGGGGTTAAACTCCTGAGAAGCACTTACCAATTGTTGGAAGATTTTGAACAAAGAGTGTATATATATATATAAAAAAGAGCAGGTAGAAAAAGACAGGACCTTTCATCTTAGTTTAACAGGAACCAATACTGGACCAAGGTATGGACCAGTGGAAACTGTAGCTGAAAGAACCTGGAATCAGATTCTTCCTGGTCTGGGAAGAAGAAAAGACCAGGACAAAACCAGAGGCAGATAAAGCCAGAAAGGGAATCTGCAACAACAGCAGGAAAAAAAAACAGACTTGGATTCCAAGCAATGGTGGAGCAAAATCATCCAGGTAAAGGATAACTGTGGAAGAGGGCATTAAAGAGAAAAGTGGTTGGCATTTCTAAGCTTGTGTTTTAAATACAGTGAACATCTACAATGGCAGAAATGGAATGGCAGCAATCCAGTCTCATCAGGGATCTATTTCTTCTCCTGCGGTTGTGGAATCACAAAATAAGGATTTTGTGTGGAATCACAAAATTAATTCATATAAAATGAAATGCTCTGATTTTCATGGAAAGATAATATGAGGAATATTCATTAGAAAATCTCAAACTTAAAAGAAAAAGAATTGGAACATTATGACCTCGGAAATAATTTTAAATAGGAATTAGTATTTCCTAAAATTGTTTCAATGTTAAGAAAACTTTAAAATAAGGACATTTGAAATAAAAACAATCCATTTACTAGCTATATGCACACAGTGTCCATCATTATTACTGGTTTAAGCATCAAAAATACATTAAATTAAATTGCTCTGCCATATACAGGAACAATACAGACACAAGATAAAGAGCCATTTATCCCCATAAAAAACATCTTTAAAAGCTATCCAGACATTTTGTTTCGCTCACAAGATTCCAAAGAAAAAGGAGGTTTAGGCAAGGTGACCAGACATCCCGCTTTTGGCAGGACAGTCCTGCTTTTGAACAATTTGTCCTGCGTCCCGCGGCGTTTTAAAAAAGTCCTGATTTTTTGAAAGAATGCATGACAAGCTAGGGAACGGTGCAGTGGTGGGTTGCTCCCGGCTGCCTCCTGAGTCCCAGCTGATGGCTAGAGGGAAAAAAACACTGTTTAAACTCTTGCCACAGGGCTTCAAAGGACCGCCCTACAGCTGATCAGTGTTAAAAGAAAACAAATGAGTAGACCGATGCCTGCAAAAATAGAAAAAACAGCCCCTGAAAGCTTCAGCATAGGTTAATTAGCACAAGTTGATTAGATTGGCTTCCTGACTCTCAGCTGATTTGCTTTCAGCTGTTTTGCTCAGGGCTCTGTAGTTGCTAGCTGCAGAGTGCTGGAGATTTTTTTCCCCTAACTATGCTGAAAAAGCGAAACTGAAAGTAAAGCAGGATCTTTGCTGCAACGTGGCAAAATGAGGCAGAGAGAGATTTCTTTTTCTTTTTCTTTTTCCTCACCAAAAAAGGTAGGTGCAAACTGCAAACAATGGGAAATTTAGGGCAAAAGAGGAGAGTTCAAGATTTTAAAACACAAAAGAAAAAAAGCTCTATTTAACTAGGGAACTGTAATAATTGAGATACTATTAATTGTATATTGTGTTGAAAGCAGAAATGGTTAAGTTGTGGTTTGGAGGAATATATGAGGGAAATTATTTGGTTTATTATTATTGGTAAATATAATTAATTGATTTGTAAGAAATTGGATTGCATGGAAATAATTGGAATATTCATGTTCATATTGATTAATATACAAAAAGGATAGTTATATAACTAATTGATTTATATTAAAATGTTGAATTTGTATTAAACAACTGTATTACATAATTACATAATTAACCAATGTGAGGATGGATATAAAAAATAGATGACAATGGGAAGGGGTATAATATAGAATAGAAGGGAAAAATTGAATTTGATTAAGATTAGAGATGAGGATGAAGGGTAATATTGTTTTTTTAAAAAAATAGATGAGGAATAAATATGGCAAAAAGGAAATATAGAAATTGTAAATTTAATTGAAATGACTAAACACTGTTTAAATTTGTGAACCGGCCAAATATTCTGTTCAAATAAAATACATTGTATGTTTGTATGTGTGTTTCTAATTATTGCTATTTATTCATATTTGTTCTCTTTTATTCTTTAAAGTTTAACAATTCATTCTTTATCTTAATATCTTTATATTTGTTTGGGGTTGGCTTTCTTCCCTTTCATCTTTTTTTTGTACAGCAATCTTTCTCCTCAAACCTACCACCTCTCTCTTTTCTTTCCTTCTTACTTTCTCTTCCCCCCTCTTCTTCTCCTCCCTACTTCCTCTTCCTTTCTCCTTCTCCTCCTCTCTTCCTCCCTCTCTTACCCTCACTCCTACTCTAATTTCCCTTCCCTTCCTTCATCCCTCTCTATTGCTGTAGCCTTTTATGCATATGGACTACTCAGAAGGGCTGAAAAAGTTATTTTTGACTGGTCTGGTCCTCACACTTTTGACCAGTCCTCGAACTTACGACTGTCCTCACATTTTACATTTTTACCCTATCTTGTCATCATGGTGAAGAGAAGCAGTTGTGAAATGAGTGACATGGTTGTTAAGAATGCTGCACGGGCATAAATGTGAGGATGGTCATAAGTGTGAGGACCAGTCAAAAGTGCGAGGACCTGTCAGAAATGACTTTTTTCTATACACATAGCCATGGCCACCCGGTCACATGACCAGCTAGCCACGCCCACCCAGTCACATGACCTCCAAGCCACGCCCACAAAACGGTGGGTGTCCGCTTTACCAATGTTAAAATCTGGTCACCTTAGGTTTAGGTTTACCAGATTTGAAATTTTATTTTAATGTTTTCTGCTTAGTCTGGATGAACATCTTGGTGACTCTCCAAAACAAAAGATTACTCAAATTAGAAGGCCAAGAATTAAGATTTGGATAGCACATCTACTTATAGTATGAAAAGTTTAGATGAAAGTTGATTTTAAGAATCATTTTCTTAGATATGTCCCTCTAAGGATTTGGAACAAATATAAAACAAGATTTTCCATGAAAGCATCTCTTTGGATGTCACCTCAGGAAGCTTTTTTTTTTTTACCAGAAAAGAAATAATGGCAATCACAGATTGATAGATTTATGATCAATAATTTTTAGTTAAGGTGAAGGTCTGTGGAGATTCTCAGTCATCCAGGACATACTTGTCCCAAAGGTGCTTTTTGAAAAGGCAGCTGGACTTTGTTTCTTTCCTGAAAACCCAAGAAAACCCAAAGAAAAAAGAAAGTCCAGTTGCATTTTGAAAAAACCCCTTTCGGACAATTAAAGTGAACCTACTCTTAAACCTAGGGAAGAGTCAGAAGGATATGTCTATCATTGGATTACAGATATACAATTGAAAAAAAGATTTAAAGTAGACAAAAATGTGATGATCACCTGATAAGTTGTCAAACATACGTAAAGGTACTTCAGATATATTTTGGAAATGTAAAAGTAAGCAAGCAATTTTCTACCATCTTGGTGGACTTGTGACAAAGCAAAAAAATACTGGGGTAAGAATCATATTTTAATACAGAAATTTCTTAAAACAAATATAGAAATCAAACCAGAGATATTTCTTCTAGGTATAATGGACAACTACAAATTAGAACTTTATTGTTACACATGTTGACAACAGCAGAAATTCTTTATGTACAAAAATGGAAAGATATACTAATTCCCACAATAGAAGAATGATTGGAGAAACTGTGGAACTAGCAGAGATGGCCAAATTAACTGCTTTAATCAAAGAGAATAATATATCTAACTTTGTTTCAATCTGGAAACCACTTCTGGATTTTGTGCTTGAGATAGAGAAAGTGAAATTTTGACTTTGGGATTTACTAATAAGGCAAAAGGGGGAATTTTTTGTTTGTTTGTTTGTTTGTTTGTTATATAAAGGGCTAGCATATACTGAATAAGCAAAGTGAAAAGTTGAGGCTGTATCATTAATACATTCATTCTAGTGCATTGGAAAGAGTCAGAAGTTAATGCTTTTTAAAATGTTTTTTCCTCTTCATGCTACATTTAATCCTGTAAAAAAGATGTGTCTACAATGAGTGCAGAGAAGAGCAACAAAGATGATTAGGGGACTGGAAGCTAAAACATATAAAGAACGGTTGCAGGAACTGGGTATGTCTAGTCTGATGAAAAGAAGAACTAGGGGTGACATGATAGCAGTCTTCCAATATCTCAGGGGCTGCCACAAAGAAGAGGGAGTCAAGCTATTCTCCAAAGCACCTGAGGGTAGGACAAGAAGCAATGGGTGGAAACTAATCAAGGAGAGAAGCAACTTAGAACTAAGGAGAAATTTCCTGACAGTTAGAACAATTAATCAATGGAACAACTTGCCTCCAGAAGTTCTGAATGCTTCAACACTGGAAGTTTTTAAGAAGATTTTGGACAACCCTTTGTCTGAAGTGGTGTAGGCTTTCCTGCCTAAGCAGGGGGTTGGACTAGAAGACCTCCAAGGTCCCTTCCAACTCTGTTATTCTATTCTATTCTATTCTATTCTATTCTATTCTATTCTATTCTATTCTATTCTATTCTATTCTATTCTATTCTATTCTATTCTATTCCTCTCCTTCCCCTTTTCCTATTTTCATTTCCATTTGTATTTTAAACTTTAACAAGTTTAATAAAATTATATTATAAAAAAGGCATTTGGTTTTAGTTTTGCTTCAAAATGGTGATGCAAAATTATATGTTTTTCATGTTTTTACAGAAAATGTGCTGGAAAAATGTGTACTTGGTACACATTTTCTGGGTGGGGGGAGCACATGGCACTCATTTCCTTCTTCTAGGTGATGATCTGAAAATTTGAGTCTCTCACCACTGGAGAAAAGTCTGTTTCATTCACGTCTTGTCATTTAATCAATATAAACTACCCCATCTTACTCTCTTTTCTACCTCTTTTCAGCCAGAGGTGCAGATAATTTTTGTCACCCCAATAGAAGGAGGGCAGAGCTTGGGAAATCTACCATTATTCTTCCTGCTCTCTATCACAAAATAGTTGCTTTTACTGAGTGACTCGACAGTGGAGGTCTGCAGTTTATACCTATTACTTGGACCAGTGCTGAAAATTCAATTGCCTCTCAGGAGGAATGATCCATTTCTTGCTGTTTATGGTCTTGAACATTTAAAATAGCTCTTGAGTGCAAAACATGAAAATGGAACCTAGGAGAAAGTCTTCAAAGATCAAAAACTTAAATGAGAATATAAGAGATATAATTCAAATCATAAAGAAAGTGTGATAGGCGAAAGACAAAAAAAACCCGAACAAAACAAAACAAATGGAAAGATCCTTGAGAATTGGGGAGGGTGGGCATAGGGAAAGAAAAGAATAGCATCATATCTGTTATCAAGAAATAAAAATGGCCATATATTACTAATCTCTGAAATTTATGGAGCTCAACCCAAGCCTGAAGAAACGCTGTGAGGGAGAGATAGCCATGTCAGGAATGGTAGATATAAATAATGAGTGTAAGAATGAGTAAGATAAATGGTCTACTAGAATATCCACATTCATATTATAAATGTCTTGGTCTTAATATATAAACCAAAAAAAAAAAAAAAGTGAGGAAATGTGAAGGAAAAGTTAATTAGAAGAAAGCAAAACATATGCAAAAGAAAGAGAGAAATGCCAGCATTCACAAGGACCTTGTCGCTTTCACTTTCTGTAGAATTTCCTTTCAATCTAAAAAGTGTTGTGAGCAGAAAGAAATTAAAGGAACATCACTGACATTTCAAGGATGGCAAGGCTAATTATAATCATTTTTTTGAAGGAACAGATGAAGGCTAGGCAAGGGAGCATTGGATAAAAGAACATGTGTGGATACCAGCATGACTGAGAAAACTATATAAATGAGTCAAAGGTATATTTGGAGGAAGTAAAAGCTAATCCTGAAAACAAAATAAAACCTACTGGGAACAGTAGTGGAATTTGTCTGGGCTAAAAGACATTCAGGGTTAGATAAAGGAAAAGTAAGACATTTCACTCTCTTGCCTATTATTTAGCTGGAAGGCTAATCTATGGTTCCCAAGAGGCCATCCCAGGAACCAGTGCTTATATTGGATTTCCTTTTTAATGCCTATCATAAACTTTAGGAGGGAATCCTCAAATCTCCTTGCATTTTTCTAGTATTTCCCTATCCTAAATGACCCCAGTATTATTAGGAAGATACCAATTAACCTTTTTGTTCTCTATAATAGCTTTTTAGATCATTCAACATCACTCGAGCTCAAGGTTTCATAGAGAGATGAGTGAAGCACTCATCTCTTTTTCTACGAGTCTCAAATTGCCTGTTGTTGGGAGGCCTGATATTCTTTGTGTATTATATTAAATTTCATGCAACAACAGCAGAGTCTTTCCTGAATGCTTATTCTGTATGATTAGGGATGTTAGGTTTGTATTTCATAAATCTTAAAAGAAAAAAAAATCCTAAGGATTCATTTTAATGTTCATTTAAACTCCTTTGCCTTCTTCACATATAGCTTTATGAATACATAAAAGGGCTGCAAGAATGCCAGGTCTAGCCTCTTTGATGACAACCCACCTGCCAGCAAGAATCCCCATAGAACACCGCTTGAGTTTGAAGGAAACCAATTTTATTGCATGTAGGCTTCACAATACAAGAAATGAGAACTCTGATTTGCTTATGCATTATGAATTTTCCTCATTTTAAATTGAATGTGATTTTGTATCAGTTTGAGAGTGCTGCTGGTGTGCTGTGTCACATCATATCAAGGGGATAGATCTAGTTACATGCAGACGAACAACTTCTTCAGACGTTTATAATGAATATCTGAAAAGAACTTTTGGTCTATTTCAGAGATAAGTATGATATGAGCATGAAGTATGAAGAATCTCCATCTGTTTTTGATTGCTGCATTGTGTGTGTTTGTACACACACATAAACACGATGAGTTAATAAATTCCTTCTAAATTTTATACACACCTGAGCAGAATTCACTGGATAGGCTGTTACAGGAAGAGAAAGGGAATCAAAAGACAAATCAATCAAATTTATAAAAAATGGACCTCATAAGCTAGGAGTAAGAATTGATTATATAATTGTTCCAGGGACCTTATTTAGCCAAGGCTTCTCTTTAAATACCATAATTCTTTGACCCTAGTCCTCACTTCCTTCATCAAGTTACTCCTGAATAGCCCAGACAGATTACCTATGCTTTGGCATTAGTCTTTTGCTTCTTCTCTTAGAAGTTACTGTTTTTAGAGACTGGATGGAAGATATTCCTGACAGAGGGTACTACTGGGTAGAAGGCAAGAATGGTGGGGCCAATAAATGTTTCAGCACTGGGAGTTGGCAACATAGACTCTGCTGCTGGGGATACATTCTCTTAATCCTCCTCCTCCCCTAATATCAGGCTAGTAAATACCTGAATTCCTTTGATTTAAAATGCCTCATTTCAAATTTATGATTGCAATAAAATTGTTTGGTTGCTGTTAAGTCCTCCGCTGAAACCTCCCTTGTTGCTGCCCTGCTCTGATTGGGTTAGATGCGAGCAGGCAGCCAGTGGGAAAATGCTACACCCTTATTGGTTACCGCCGATCTGACAGCCCGTATTTAAGCAGCTGTCAGACGGCAACCCGTTGAGTTTTCTCTGACGCACTTTGTTGTGAGTTTGCTTAGTTACTGTTGTTAATAAAGTGTTGAGTTAATCAGCCGAGCCTCCTCATTATTGTCAAGTTCTCCAATTAGAACATTGGCGACGAGGATGGGATCGCTCTGAGGCTACGGCTATTATCGTTAAAATAGAACAGTGACGACCTGCCTGGGTCTCTCAGGCATGAGCGGCAAACCTACTCACACCGCGGCGAGTCCTGATGATAAGTGACATGTCTACCTTCCTACCGGCGTTTGCCCCGTTTGTCCCAGCGTCAGAAACATGGGACGCTTACCTCGAGCATTTCGAGTGTTTCTTACAGGCTAACGATCTGACTGACCTATCCAGTGCCCGGAAAAGGGGCTACTTCCTCAGTTCCTGTGGTAGTGAGATCTTTGGAACAGCCAGGGCTCTGGCAGCTCCTCAACAAGTGTTTGACGTGCTTTGGGACATTCTGTTAGAGAGATTGAGGAACCACTATGCACCAACTCCCTCGCGTATTGCACGGCGGCATGCGTTTTAGCAGAGATCTCAGAAAGTGGAGGAATCAATTAATGATTACATGGCTTCCTTGTGATCCGCCGCCCTCCATTGCAAATTCCGCAACATGGACGAGATGTTGTTAGACCAACTGGTCTGCGGCGTGAAGGACTTGAAACTTCAACGACACCTGCTGGCCCGTTCAGATCTGGACCTGAAGTCGGCCTTAGATGAGGCCAGGGCGGCGGAAATGTCAGACCGGTCCGCCGCCGAAATACAACGTTTCCAGCAAGGTGCCGCGTCCGGAGGGAAGCCGTTGTCTGTCCATCATGAAGAGTCAGATCAGGACAGCACTTCCGAGAACGAAGCGGCTGTCAGCCGCCTCAAGTCTACCCGGAGGAAGCGGAACCCTCAAGCCACGAAAAATGCACCGGATGGCTGTCTAGGCTGCGGCGGTAACCACCTGAGGGCTGATTGCCGTTTTAAATCCGCCGTATGCCGCCGGTGCGGGAAGAGAGGCCACTTATCCTGAGTTTGCTGGGCGACTCTCCCTGCAAGGTCGGCCCCAGCAGAGACATTGCGGAATTGCCGCCTAGGGAAACGACCGGCTGCCCGGCGCGACGATTGTTTTGAGGTCTCCCGCTACGATGAGCCCCTTGACGTGGCTGTAAACCATGCTGCATCGGTGGCAACTGTCAACAAAATTTACCTCACTGTCTCCTTAGAGGGTGCTTCCTGCAAGATGGAAGTAGATACCGGGTCTTCCAAGTCCCTTATTGCTTGGTCTATGCTTTCCCAATTACTGCCCAAGATATCGAGACGCCGGCTCAAGCCGTGCCCGGTTGTCCTGAAAGATTACCAGGGAAAGGCAATCCCGACCATTGGCTATGACACCTTCCAGGTGTCTTATCAATCGTTTTCCGGCAAATTACTGCTAATTGTTGTTCGGGATGACCTGCCTTGCCTTTTAGGTCTCGACTGGTTTGCCGCGCTGCACCTAAATGTTTCCAGTGTCCACTCAACGATGCCTGATTTGTCTACCCTGTTGGCCCGTGAGTTCGCGGATGTCTTTGATGACCGCCTGGGTAAATATACTGGGCACCCCATATCTTTAAATTTGGATCCCCAGGTTTCACCAATCCGCCTTAAACCTCGAAGGGTGCCGCTGGCGCTGAGGCCACGGGTTGATAAGGAACTAGATAAGCTTATAGAGCAGGGCATCTTAGTACCAGTGGACCACTCTAGCTGGGAGACACCTACAGTGATCCCTCTTAAGCAAGACGGCTCAGTGAGAATTTGCACCGATTTTAAGGGCACCCTGAATAAGGCGTTGCAGGCAAACCTGTATCCAGTCCCTGTGGTTCAACATTTATTACATTCCTTAGGACAGGGCAAAGTTTTTGCCAAATTAGATCTGGCGCAGGCCTATCAGCAGCTCCCTGTTGATGAGGAGACTGCCATGGCCCAGACCATAGTTACCCATAGGGGCGCGTTTAAATGTACGCGCCTCCAATTTGGGGTTTGCGTTGCTCCGGGGATATTCCAATGTATTATGGAGCGGTTACTGCAGGGAATTCCCGGAGTGGTGCCTTATTTCAATGGCATCATTGTGTCTGCAGCCAATCACTCCGACCTCCTGTCTAAATTAAGAGCTGTCCTGACGCGCCTGCGCGAAGCGGGGCTTAAGTTAAGGAGAAATAAATGCACCCTGGGGGTGCCTCAGATTGAATTCCTGGGGTTCCTTATTGACGCCCATGGGATCCACCCCACTCCATTGAAAATAGCAGCCATTAAGCATGCGCCCGCCCCGACTAACAAGTCGGAATTGCAGGCATTCCTAGGGCTCCTTATTTTTTATGCAGTTTTTCTGCCTCATAAGGTATCTATTGCCCAGCCTCTTCATCGGCTCCTGGATGCCAAATCTCCATGGCATTGGAATGCAGCGGCCGTCGCCTCCTTCCAAGCCGTCAAGGATGCTCTAACTTCTAAGGCCGTCCTCGTCCAGTACGATGAGCGCCTTCCTTTGTCCCTTACCTGTGACATGTCACCCTATGGCGTGGGGGCCGTTCTAAGCCATGTATTTCCTAACGGCACAGAGGCCCCCATTGCGTACTACTCCCGCACGCTATCTGCCCCTGAACGTAATTACAGCCAATTGGATCGAGAAGCGCTGGCTGTTGTCACTGGAATCAAACAATTCCACGACTATCTCTATGGTCGTTCTTTTTCAGTCATCACGGACCACAAACCGCTCCTCGGTTTGTTGGCCGGAGACTGCCAGATGCCACAAATTTTGTCCCCATGAATGTCTCGTTGGGCGGAATTTCTTTCCGCCTATTCCTACCACCTACACTATAAACCAGGCTCAGCCATCGGCCATGCAGATGGCCTCAGCCGCTGCCCTCTCCCTACTCCCGTTCAGGACCCTGCCCCTGCAGCCACTATCTTGCTAGTTGAGGAATGGCAGTCGCCGTTGTCCGCTTCGGACATTCGGACCTCGTCCAGTTCTGACCCTGTCCTCTCGCTAGTCCTTGATCACGTGTGCAGGGGGTGGCCGAAGGGGCCGGTACCGGCTGACCTTCTGCCCTACCATCATAGGCATAAAGAACTGTCCGTGCAGAAGGGGTGCCTACTTTGGGGTAATAGAGTCATAGTTCCCCCAGCGCTGCGGCACCAGGTCCTGACATGCCTCCATGAGGCTCACCCTGGCATAGCACGTATGAAGGCGCTAGCCCGCAGTTTTGAACGGTGGCCCCTCCTGGACAGCGAGATCGAGCGTTGGGTGGCCAGCTGTCCCATATGCCAACTATCCAGGCCGGCTCCTCCAGCGGCCCCTGTGTGGGAATGGAAAGCCCCTAGGTCCCCCTGGACTCGAATACATATGGACCTCGCTGGCCCTTTCCGGGGTCACATGTTCCTGGTGGTCGTGGATGCATATTCGAAGTGGGTGGAGTTAGCCGTAATGCACTCCACCACTGCTGAGGCCATAGTTAAAGTCCTTGAGAGGCTTTTCGTGACCCATGGGTTGCCTGATCTAGTAGTGACTGATAATGGGCCCCAGTTCACCGCGGCACCCTTCCAGATGTTTTTGGCCACAAGGGGCATCCGCCACGCCACGACAGCCCCTTACCACCCAGCTGCGAATGGATTGGCGGAACGGGCCGTGAGATCGGCCAAAGAGACTTTAAGCCACTTACCCCACTCCGATTGGCACCATACTCTTAACCAGTATATGCTGGCACAACACACGACGCCTTGCCCAGTCACCAAGTTCAGTCCGGCGGAACTGCTTATGGGACGGAGACTCCGGACACCGCTCGACCGGCTACACCCATCCTACGCCTCAGACTCTCTCCACGACACGTCCACCAGGTTCCGGACATTTGCACCGGGGGACCTTGTGTATGTTCAAAACTATGGGTCCAATGTGCATTGGTTACCGGGGTGTGTACTCTATCTAACAGGAGCGTACTCTTATAGGGTCCAACTTGATGACGGGTGGGAATGCCGGAGGCACATAAACCAACTTCGACGGCGGGTCGTCAGTGAGGCCTCCGCCCAACCGAACCACTCCAGTCCAACCCGTGATGGCCCGGTGCCTCCTACTACTACTACTTCCGCTCCAACGATTCCGGCCTCTGAACACCTAGCTACACCCGAACCATCCTCGGCGGCACCCTCACCTGACCAATCCGGCTCTCCTAAGCCCTTGAGGGTTCCGGCCGTGGCCTCGGCGCAAACTCCAGAAATCCTGGCACAGGACACTCCAGCTCCGCCTCCTACAGCGGCCGCGCCCATACTAAGGAGATGTGGGCGGAGTCGACATAGGCCGACATATTTGGAGGACTACGCATGCGCCATTCGGGTGGGAAGGGGTGTTAAGTCCTCACTATTACGACCTCCGCTGAAACCTCCCTTGTTGCTGCCCTGCTCTGATTGGGTTAGACGCGAGCAGGCAGCCAGCGGGAAAATGCTACACCCTTATTGGTTACCGCCGATCTGACAGCCCGTATTTAAGCAACCCGTATTTAAGCAGCTGTCAGACGGCAACCCATTGAGTTTTCTCTGACGCACTTTGTTGTGAGTTTGCTTAGTTACTGTTGTTAATAAAGTGTTGAGTTAATCAGCCAAGCCTCCTCATTATTGTCAAGTTCTCCAATTAGAACAGTTGCATCCTGTAATTAAGTAAATTGAAAACTGCAAGCACAAAATGATGGCTTTTTAAAGCTAGGCTCACCATGGTGGTGCAAGAAACAAAAATTTGTGATTGATTGGGTCTTCAAGGTTGAATTGAATGAATTTGAGTGGACAGCTGACTGAAGATTACTGTCCTGTTATGGAACAATTCCAAATCAGGACAGAAACCATCATCCTTGCTAAGAGAATATCTTGAGCAAGACAGAGTGCTGGATTTATGATCTGACAGCTAGGTAGTATTATCCACATAGACTTCCTATATGACAGAGTTTTGGAGGCCTTACAGTATATAACTTTCTTCCACTTCATTACACAGAGCAGAATAGTAAGTAGTGAGATCAAGGAAGCCAACCACCAAGCACTGTGGATGACTAAAGATCCCATTAATATTGTGTTGCATCATTGTGTCCTTTGGGATTGGACCCAAGGAACTGTCACTGCATGACATCAACATCATAAAGCCTTAGGAATACTCTTTTCCATCATTTCAGAGTAGAAAACCACTAAAAGAGAGCAGTCATCCATTCCATAGTCTATACTTGCAACATAAGATGCTTTCAAACATCTGAAACAAAGAAATCAATATGTCGTTAAAAAAAAAAGTCCCATATCTTCTACTATATTTTGTATATGCATTAGAACTATTAAAATTATGAACATGGGGTAAGTCAATTGTGGCTACAAGTCATGATGACTATATATTAATTCCTGTTTTGGAGGCAGTAAACCTCTTGACGCCAATTTCTAGGGAAAAGAAAAAGACTGTCATTCTGCTTTATGTGCTTCCCACTGACATCTAGCTAACCAAAGTGAGAACAGAAAGCTTGGCTATACAGTACATAGTCATTGACCTAATGGAGACATTGTTGATGCACCACAGGGGCCTGGTGGCTCAGCAGACTAAAAGCATTGTGATTAACACCAGCTGTCTGCAATTATTGTAAGTTCGAATCTCACCAGGCTCAAGGTTGACTCAGCCTTCCATCCTTTCTAAGGTAAGCAAATTGAGGACCAGTTTGTGGGGGCAATAAGCTGACTTTGTATAAATATACAAAAGTATGAAGGCTATTGCTTAATGCATTGTAAGCCGCCCTGAGTCTCCGGAGAAGGGAAGCATATAAATCAAATTAAAAAAAAAAAAGAATCCTATTTGCTGTTCATCCATCATTTCTGTCAAGTATTATATTTATGAAAATTAAAAGCCTTAGTCTCTTTCAGGTTATGGTATCTTCTGAAGCTTTTTACCCATGGAGAAATCCTTTAGAGAAAATCTGACTGAATTTCTATTAACATGGAAACCATTGGATACAATCCAGCTGAATTTAAGAGTCAAAAATGTCCTTTAACTCTTTAATTCTAAGTGATGTTTGTGATTTGTATTAAAAATTCATGTTTAATATTTCCTTTTAAAATGTCAGCAAAAACTGATTTTTCTGGAATTATGTCTTCTTGTCTTCTTATAACACTCCGTACTGTATTTAAATATTGTTTTAAGATGGTTAGTTAGGCTAGAATTTATTTCATCTGGGGCCCTGTTTGTCAATAAGCCTATAAACCTATAGGAATTAAAAGGAGAATCAGAAATTTTTAACAAAGCATAACAGACTTTTAGAAGAACTCCTATCCAGCAGCAGTACCAAAAGGTTTTTTTATTATAATTCTCGGTATACACTGGATTGTATTCAATTTCTTGGAATAATAAAGTAAAGATGAATTGTCTGAGTGACAAATGCATGACAACATTAAAACTTCAGGCAAAAGTTTCTTGAAGGAAATGTGGGACCCAGATGTTTCATCAAATTTGAAATAAAACAATCTGACTGGCAGAAAAATAGCTACATGCTAAGTCTGAAAGATAGTTTAGTATGATGGATTCTCAAAACAAACTTTGATATCAATATTCAGTGAAAATAAATGTTCTTCTTTCATGGAAAAAAGGACAATTATATAGTCCTCAATGCAGAGGTTACTTTAAAATAACATGCCTTGATTAGTTATTCCATATGCTAGTAACCTAGTTTAGCAAATAAGACTGAAATTGTCAAGTTTTTGAATATATACATAGGTACATACTGTATATACATACATACATATATATATATATATATATATATATATATATATATATATATATATATATATACACATTCATGCAACTCTATCAAGTTTTATTGGGTCTTGGATTCTTAGCTTGTATGTTGGACCTCCATCTCATTTTTATTTATTTCTTGAAATTTCTTCAGCCAATGTGTTGAAGTTCATTTCTTAACATTCTTCATCAGCACTGATATCCCATGCATCAAGAACGCAGCAGGCTGGAAAAGAGTAATTGGAACCTTATTCAAAGAAATGCATGAAATCACAAAAGCCAATCATCCATAAAGTTTAAAACTCCTATTTAAAAAAGAGTGCCATCTTTCAGATAGCATAGTCACAAACACCAGCATATAATCTAAAGTCACAGTCAGGAATGAATGAATGGAATGTCAAATTCTGATTGTGTGTTCCACTTAATTGTGTATGTGTGTGAGGGAGGGAGGGAGGGAGGGAGGGAGAGAGATGGGAGGGCAGAATTGTACATATTACAGGAATAAAATCTATAAGAATTTCAGGGCAGCCATGATATTGACTTGATACAGTGTTTTGGATTCAATTTCAAAATACCGTTAGAAGGATGAATGAAAAAATTACCTGTCTGTTACTCTTTAAACTTACTGTGTCTTTTCCCAGGACCCCATTGATGCCTTCTGATTATCGGAAAAGATATAGCTACTTTAGTTCCAGAACAAATATTCTTTACAATGCAACATTTTGGAACCAAACCAAGGGCAGTGCATAAATCTAATAGGACAATCTGTTCAGATCAGTACAAGAAAGATGAGCTGGCACCTTATATATAAAGCCTGAGAAAGTTTCTCAGCTACTGCTTCCCATAAGTAAAACAAGAGAGGATCACTGGATAAAATTCAAAGCTGCTATTACATTTTTGACTCTGTGGCCTTTTCATAACTTGACAAATGTTAATAAGAACCCTGTGTAGTATAAAAGAAAATAAGCAGGATGTGTAGAGTCTGAAAATGTTAATGATTCTTCTGCTACTGTGAAGAGAGGAAAAAAAAGGATAAAGTTAAAATAATATCCTATCTTGTAGTCTAACAATTGATAAACTAATAGATGAACACTTATGAGATGCCTTTATATACAAAAATAACCTAAACATTCTATAATAATTTGTCAGGGGGAAAAAAGAGAGTAATATGAATTCAGGATAATTGTTAAGGATTATTACACAGATGCACCATTTCACTAGAGTTAAAAGCAGGAGTGTTAATTTCAAAGTGCAGAAACGTAGTTTTATGTATAAATATTTTATCTGACCCTAACTAGAATCAGAATAATTTCTTTTGTACACCAGATTGCTAAGGCAAATTCATTCAAAGAGATCCATTTTAACTTTATTCAAAAACCCTAGATTAGGGTATTTCTATCTCCCTGATCAATATAAACTATATTCTCCTCTTAATTCTGAAGCCAAATGCCATTTAAGCAGTTTGTTGATACATAAACAACTCAGAATCACATTATCCTCCATATCTTAATATAGATAAATATTCAATTCCTTTCATATTTCTAAGAGCACATATTTGATATGGGCAATTAGCAAAGAGGCTTTAATCCAAACTGTTCCCACTCCAAGTCTACTCTTCATCAGCATTCAGTGTAAATTTCAACTCATCTCAAAGAAATACAGACCCTTTCTGGATGCCAGCAATATTCTCTTTGCCCTTCTCGTGCTTTTCTCATCTTAGTAGGTCAGACCATTACTTTATAAATAGAAGAATCCAGGTGCTTTTCATATCAAAGTAATTAAGCAATTTAATGAAAATGCATTAAGCTGTGTCCATCCCATTCAGCGAGTGTTTTGAGCAGCAAGTGCTGTATATTTGCAAGTATTATGAAACGTGGGTCTCTGCTGTCACCAACAGGTTATCTTGCCACATGAATTTGAAGGGTTCCTTCTCAACTGTTTTTCCACCACAGAGAAGGCAAAATATAAAGTGCAGATTACTTATCACAGAAGCTTCCCTTACACGTGTCCTATCTATCTATCTATCTATCTATCTATCTATCTATCTATCTATCTATCTATCTATTATCTATCTAACATCTCTCTCAATCTCTCTGTCATCTATGTATCTATCTATCATCTATCTGTCTGTCTGTCTGTCTGTCTGTTTGTCTATCTGTCTGTCTGTCTATCATTTATCTATCCTATGCAATTTGGCGAAGGGTGGGCACATACAAAGAAAAAAATCAGACCTCATGCATTTTGATTAGATGTCTAAAAATCTAAATTCAGCACTTGTAAGCTATCATGCAAACTATCTGCCTGAAAACTTCACTCTTACACAGCAATTAAAAACTCAGGAGCCTTTGCATTTGGCTATCCTTTAACCAGGAATCTTTTTTTCCCCCATCTTCCATAGATTGTTATGCTATATATTCTGTCATCTTTGGCTGGGCTAGCTGAAGTCAATCAGAGCTGGGATACACAGGTTCCCTATTTCTGCTAGAACCCCCAATTCAAAACTCCTCCAGATTTCAAGTTGACAAAAGAACAGGGATGCTGAAGAACTGTGTAGTGCAAGGTTTCCATGCATTTGATAGAACAACCTTCTTCTTTTCATGCCCAGCTCCTTCTGACTAGTTTCTCACAAGTCCTGTAGCTAAAGTCCAGGGGCCATAGGGTGATTCCAGATAGATGATGCCTAGCAAATAGCATATTCTGGGTCTCTTTTAATAGATTGAAAGGATAATAGAAAAACATTGTAAAATGTGGGAGCTTTACACGACGTTAGCTTTAAAAAGCCTTGTTGAATCTGACCATGTCTATCTTATTTTAGGATTTCATTTCATTCAGTGGCCAGCTTGATGTCTTTTGGGTGTTTGCAAACAGGAGAATTAAGGCATACATTATACGGGGATATTTTAGGCCTTGTGTTTTCACTATCGTACCATTGCATCATGGAAGGAAATACAAGAAGAAAACAAACAGCAGCAAGGTGGATGGACTCCATTACAGTGGGGAGTTACCATTGAAAGAGCAGAAAGATCAATTTGGGGACAAATCCCAAAGATGCTTTTTCAAAAGGCAACTGGACTTTGTTTTTCCTTGAAGATGTTTCGCTTCTGATCCGTGAACAAAGTCCAGTTGCCTTTTGAAAAAGCACCTCTGGGACAACCATGACCTGGGTGATTGAGAATCTCCATAAACACTTAGGGACAAATCATCTAGGAGAAAACTTATCCATGTGCTACCTAAGGATCAACAGCAACGTAACATATAGTCAATGAAAACTCTTGCAACTGGCATTTGGAGTAGCATTGCCTTCAGTTTGGATGTAACGGTGTGTCCTCACAACTGAAATCACTCAGAGGATGAAAATCGAAGACACACTTTTGTTCTCCTCAGATATTTATAATTGGGAAAGTATATGTTGGGATCCCTATCCAATTTGTATAGATGAGAAGCAGAAAAAGGATTGTGTTATTGCTCCTTGCATAGGATTGGATCCAGAAGTATTTAATCTTAGAAGAGCACCAATGAGGTCATGATTAACTGGATTCCCTCAAGTTGAATAAGTCTGCTGTAAGCATGAAGTAGGGTTTTTTGGGGGGTGGGGGTGGGGAAATGAGAGGATGAAATCCAATTGCATTTCAGGTAAAAAGACCTGCTTCAGAAAGCAGCAGCTTGGCAGGATAGGACTCCGTGCTTAACCTTTTCCTTCCCCACTGCTTCTTTGTTGTAAAAGCCACACAAGAGGGCCTTTTTCAACCCTGCAGGGGGACAGTGAGTAAAGAACTGATTAGGAGCAAAGAAACAGCAGGTAGAAATAATGTCAGTTGCACAACTGATATGAAAGAACCTCGATGCTGCAACACAAAGGAGTTTCTTCATCTAAAAGAAGGTTCTTTGATAATGTCCAAGATAGAAATGTCCAGTTATTTTATGACTGATCATTAGACTTGTGACTAAAGGAAGGTCATGCATAAAGTTGAACAATTGAGAGAATTGTGTGCGTGTGTGTGTGAGTGTGTGTGTGTGTGTGTGTGTGTGTGTGGTATGGGGGAGGGATTAAGAAACGAATGGTTTCCCAAATGTCAGAATTAGTGCTGGAGAGAAGAAGCAGAGAAATTGCCTCAAAAAAAAAATTCTAATAATAGTATTGAGATTTTGTAGGCATGCTACTGCTTTGAAATAATATTCTTCCCGTTCATAGAAATAATCAGGTCTCAGATTGAAGTGGTCTGTCAGATTTGATTATTTATAGTATAAGGTACATTGGAAGCAAACAGACCCAAATCATGAAGAATTATTACTCTGACCAGATGAACACTTGCTTCATTGGACTTTATGAACAAAAATCTTCATAGTTTAAAACTGAAAATCTAAAATGAAAATGTTTTTAAATTAAGACTTTTTTATTATGCCAAAAATGTTTGTAAAGACCACACCTTTTAGGTCTCAGTTTGATATCCTGTTTCTCATGTGTTTTGTAAAGATTCTCATGATATCATCTCCAATTTATCCCCACTCCACTGCTGAGAAATCTTTAGACATTTGAATTTGAAAAAAAAAAATCCTTCTTTCTTCTCCTGATGCAAAACTTTCTATGAGGACAATCTTAGATGCCTTAGGAATGAATCTATGGCTGACAGGACAATGGTCTCCTTAGCCTAGAGGTCTTCAAACATAGCTGGCTGGAGAATTCTGGGAGTTGAAGTCCACAAGTCTTAAAGCTGCCAAGTTTGGGAACCCCTGCCTGTTTGGCCTGGTAAATCTGCTGTGGAAATGCCCCTTCCCATCTGGTTCCTGGACATGCTGCAAAAAAGACTAGACACCTTACATTTCCAGGAGATCATCCATGCCAGGCAGAAATCTTTCTATGTGATGCTTATTTCCAGAGTGTATATGACTACTGGGGAAATTGTAAAATAGAAAAAAAGCTCAGTTCCTCACTGCCCCCACTCCCCAAAATAGGGATGGAAGAGAACAGATCAGAAATAATTTAACAATTCGGTAAACAACTGGGGAAAAAATTACCAAATTCTAGAACTTGCAAATTGAAATAGAACACTTATGGAGAAAAAAATCCATTGTTATACCAGTTGTGATTTAAACCTTGGAGTGATACCTAAAGGACTTCCTTGATATCTGGAAATATTGAATTCATCAGACCTGAACACCCTTATTTTTTTTTCAAATCACCTTGCTTGGAATCTTAGATGGTATCTTAATAATTCTTAAGTCCTTGCTTTAGAACTTGAATTATTAAGTTTCCCCAAATCTTAGACTATGAATCTAACTATAGATTACCCACAAATAATGTTTTAATACCCCACTTCACCTTCAAGAGAGTGATTGATGTGTGTTCTTTTGCCAATAGGTTATACCAAGTTGGAGAAGAAATTATGTTGAGAAATCCACCAATCATTGCCCTGAAATTATCTGGTGTTAAACTATGTGAGGGCAACAACACAGATCAAGCTCATTGCTGAAGCAAGGTAAAGGTGGACAGTGGAGTCAGCACAATTTATGTCAATATACTTGTAGACTCAGTGATGGCAGGAAAGTATATTAATGTGGCTGTGAGGGACAGCAATTTATCTAAAAGTATTGGCTTAGCTTTCTCTGTCTGAGATAAAGTATGAACCCCACTTGGTAAGCCAGGCAAGAAATCAACTGCACAGGAAAACTACAACCAATTTTACGGAAGTTGACTATACTGGCAGAGTCTTGAAAGTTTGAATGTGCCTCATTTGGGGGGGGGGGGAGCTATAAAACTCCAGTGAATCAGGGAGTGTCTTCCAGAACCACTTCAAATATTATCTCATTTCTCAAGACTTTGAAACTTTGAAACAAGATAATGATTCTCATATATATATATATATATATATATATATATATATATATATATATATATATATACATACATACATATATATATATGTGTGTGTGTGTGTATGTGTGTGTGTGTGTGTGTATGTATGTATGTATGTATGTATGTATGTATGTATGTATGTATTTCTCTTTAGCCAGATTCTTCCTATGTAAACCAAGATTTTTATGCAGCCCTAGTTCAGTGAAATCCCAATCCACTAGTTCTAGGCTTTTTTTTCCAGCAGCCAGCCAGCTGCTTGGGAGACTAAGGAGACTTAGGGGATTGCAGGTCTGCCGTCCAAAACCGCGATCCCCTTCTCGATTCCAAACATGTGTGCAGAGACAAAAAACAATGTACCATGTTTCAGGCAGCAGATCTGGCCAGGAGGAAAGAGAAGCTGAGTCTGCTGAGAAGGAGGATGGGGGCGCATGGCTCTGCAATGTGCAGAAAAACACTTTCAGGCAGCAGCGCTACAATCTCCTCTCCGAATCCAAAGCACTTCCCAGTTCCCCACTGCACATTGCAGGGGAACTGGCCACCACCTGAAGCGCGACTCTTGAGAATTGTATTGGGGAATCCAGGCAGCAATGGCTGTAAAGAGGAATGTTTCCCTTTAGGGGCTCCCATTCAGCTCAGCTTGGCTCCGGTGCAGAGAGGGCTTAGGCAGCGGCAGCGGCGACTCCTCACATTGCTGGGGAGTGAAGTCAGCATGGCCAGAGGGGTGACCAGCTACAAATCGTGGCACCCGCCTTGTTCCCCGAAGCTGCAGGGCAGATTCTCCCCCCAGACCATCCTGAAGAGATTTGTTCCTCAGGCTGTGCTCTGTCCCTCCCCCCAGAGCATGCAAGGAGTCTCTTTGGGGAAAAGCGAGTAGTCCCTGCACGTCTCGCTTGCAGGAGGAGGAGGAGGGCGGCACCACCTTAAATGCTGGTAGGCAGAGGTAAAATACTTTTTTCCTTGTTTTCCTCCCCCAAAATTAAGGTGCATCTTATACTCCGGTGTGACTTATACACCGAAAAATATGGTATATATATACCCCACACCTCCCCACCAGTATTTATAGCGAGACAGCAGCTCCAATCACGCTTTCCTCGCACAAGCATGAAGCCGAAGACACCAGCCTGAAGATGACGAATGAGACCTCATCAAAACGTCGCCAAGATACTCTCAATCTGAATACACCAAAACTTGCATATATATATATATATATATATATATATATATATATATATATATATATATATGTGTGTGTGTGTGTGTGTGTGTGTGTATGTATGTATGTATGTATGTATGTATGTATGTATGTATATATGTACCTACAGGATCATCTCCTGCCATCCTGCCATCCTGCCATCCTGCCATCCTCCCATCGTCCAGTGACTCTGGAGTCACACAGAGCGGGCCTCCTCAGGGTGCTGGGTTGGCTGGCGGCCCCAGGGGGAGAGCGTTCTCTGTAGGAGTGCCGACCCTCTGGAATGGGTTGCCCACCAGCCTCAGGACAGCCTGACCTCCTCTCCTTCCACTGCGAATTGAAGACGTGGCTTTTTCACCAAATGGGCTGAATCCATAGGGGTGATTTTAAATAATTTTAATTAATTTTTTTTAATTTGATTTATATGCCGCCCTTCTCCGGAGTCTCAGGGCGGCTTACAATGCGTTAAGCAATAGCCTTCATACTTTTGTATATTTATACAAAGTCAGCTTATTGCCCCCACAAACTGGGTCCTCAATTTACCTACCTTAGAAAGGATGGAAGGCTGAGTCAACCTTAAATTGATTAAATTGATTAAAATCAATTTTAAATAATTTTAAATTGATTTTAATGTTTATGTAATTTTTTGTTCGTTCTTGTAAGCCACCCTGAGTCCTTCGGGAGAAGGGCAGCATATAAATTAAATTAAATTAAATTAAATTGAAATAAATAAATAAATAAATAAATAAATAAATAAATAAATAAATAAATAAATAAATAAATAAATAAATATTCCTTAGTCTCTAGCCCCTGTCTCTATATCTACCTCTTTCTTTGCAACTGTTTCCATTTTCTAACTCAAACATTGCAACTCTGGATGGTGGACAATGAATCAAAAGCCAACAATTTCAGTTAAAATCCAAAATATTAATAAGCAGTTGGAAATCACATTTATATCCCTCTTCAGGCGTGAAGCTACAATCATCCTGGCCACAAAACATGAGGAAAAAGGAAAATAGCAATAACACTTAGAACTTATATACCACTTCATAGTGCTTTGCAACACTCTCTAAGCAATTTTCAGAATCTGCATATTGCCCCCAATAAATTGGGTCCTCATTTTATCAACCTCAGAAGGATCAACCTTGAGCCAGTAAGTATTGAACTACAGGCAGTCGACAGAGTTAGTCTGTAATACTGCATTCTAACCACTGCACCACCAGGTCTCAAATGGTCTGAACTATATAATTCTGTGTGTCAATGTCTAATGAACATTTGCATGGATAAATCTTTCATTGCAGCCAGTCAAAACTGTTACTTCTTTATTTGTCTCACTGCTTCCAGTATTTTGTATTCTAAACTATGCAAAATGCATTTTGCAAAGGGGACAGGAGGCAAAGAAAAGGGCATTTGTTCACTTATCAAGAGGTTTTCCTGTACCTGCTTACAGAAAAGTCAACCTTGCTGTTTTTCTAAATAAATTTTTTAGGCGTTATTAATACACAAATAACTGGGATGCCTGTTTGATTACAGATATTTACACACTGTTCATTATTATCTAATGCCAGAGTAACAGGCAACATGCAACATCCAAAAAAGAAGTAGGCTCAAACTGATGACAGGTGCTAAAAACTGATATGCTGGCCTAGAAGATGGAAACATATGGAATCCAACGTCAGATAAAAAAAGAGTTTCTGGTTATATCTTTGGAACTGGATATCTCATATCTTCTATAATAAAAAAGCATTTGAGCATCAGTGAAATATGGAATGCAAAGATGGGCTATCTATTTAGATATTAGACAAATGATACTTCTATCATCAAAGAGTCCTGGTGGTGCAGTGGTTAAAATACAGCATTGCAGGCTAACTCTGCATTCCACTACCAGGAGTTCGATTCTTACTGGCTCAAGGTTAACTCAGCATTTCATCATTCCGAGGTTGGTAAAATGAGGAATGGGAGAAATTAAGTGTGCTAACTCACTAGAACAGCCAGTGTACAGTGGCTAAATTGTTGGGCTTGACTGGGAAGATCCAGATAAAACTCCATCCTCAAAAATGAAAGCTTACTGTTTGACTTTGGGCCAGTCATTGTTAATCGAAGGGGGTGGACTATGAAGGGAATTAGCAGAAAATGCTATACATACTGTCTTGAGCTCCTGAAAGGAAATGGGACATAAATTTAGCAAATATATGTAAAAAAAACCTAAATCAATCAGCCAACTCCTTTACTTTTCTACGGAAGCTCCTGAACAAATAAACAGGGATTTCCTCTTAGAAAAGGTGTGACACTGTAATTTGTAGCACCACTTCAGGCTGTACTTCATCAAGGACTTAAAACAAAGCAGCTTTTGAAGATCTGCAGAGCCCTCGTGATAAGTGCCTGGACTATGTGAAAAGATCTGCATGGCAATGTATGAAGTTCATATGTAGGCATATGAAAACTCCACCAATCATGTTAGATCTTACTGGCTCATTCACAAAGTTAAGCCGTTACTTAATGACACTGTCATATCAGTTCAGGATGCTTTAATTTGGATCTCTGCATTATGCAGAGGGTTAGACTTGATGGCCAAATAACCTTTTCCAACTCTAAGAATATTGATGAACTATCTATGCGGTCACTAAGAATTGACAACCATGGCACATAAATATCATCGCAATCATCTTGGATGAAATAGTAATTAAGTTTTGTAATTTAATGAGGTCTTTATGCTTGTTGAACACAGAATGTGTGAGTTGATTCTACAGAACAGCATTATGATGTAAATGACAATAACAATTTTTTTCCTGCAGTGTTTCATCTACATTTTAAACATACAAGTGCATAGTCTTCTTTAGCCAGCATTATGAGCAAATGCATTATATACAAACAAGAATAGAATTTGTCTCAAATTGAATGCTAGTAAATTTCACATGAATTTTATGAGCATTTAATACCTCTTTTTACGTTACCAATTAAAAATAATTGCTTATGGTAGAAATATAGATTATTTTATTGTTTCAAGTCTGTCTTTCCACTCCTATTACAAACTCCACTTTACATATATTTCACTGGAACCTGACTACATTTTAGTTGGCTGTTTTGGTCTAACAATTAACTGCAAATTGAGTTTGGGTAAAAAAAAAATTAGCCTCGCTAGCTATAAAATACATCTATAGTAAATGACAACATATGACATAGTGCAAAGCAAAATGTTAAATAGAATTTTTCTGTCACAGAAGTAGATACATGGGAATTAGATTTAAGTATAAGAGAATATGCAGTTGCAAACTTTCATCAGATGGCATTGCATTTGCCTTCATTCTTATGAACAAAACTCATTAGCACATTTAGAAATCTAATTATGTCAGTAAATTTCCTCACGTCATACATGAACAATACTGATATTTATTTCCTATAATAAGATGTTAAAGTCTAATTAAAGTTCTTTCTTTTGGAGTTAAGTGAGATGATTCATGATGAATATATTTTTATCACAATATATAACATTTCTTTCTATGTTACATCTCACTATCAACTCAGTCCTTCTCACTGTTAACTATGCCCTTTGTAAAGTCAAAGGTTTTCAGGGTAGCTTAGGGGAAAAGTTAGAGTATCTCAAATATCTTTCCCTAACATAGCACATTCCAGATGTGCTGGACTCAGTTTCTGTGGTGGCAGTGGATTATAGAGTCTACTACATCTAGAAGATTCCATTATTGGTGTAGGCTTGGTTGATTTAAATGGTGACATTTCCATTTTCCAAGGGTAAGAAATGACTACAGTTTACAGTTTGAGAATGGTTTACAAACTAACCATGATCTGCAAAATGCTCAGCGTGGTCTCTATCCATAATCTCTGAAGTCATCTCAACTACACACTGTGATTTCTATGTCCCCAATCTCAGTTTACAGAGTCAAAATCCTCAAAAATTTCCTCGAATTGTCAATCTCACCTAATAGCTTTTTCTTCCATTCATATGTGTAAACTAGTGCTACCTGCTGAAAATGTAATTGCCACTTATTAGAGTAACATGCTTTCTAAATTTCACAAGTTAACACATTCCTAACATAGAAGATTAGATAAGTTATTCAGGTTTGGGTATTTGCTGGGATGGCATGGAATGGCATGGGATATTTGGAACCAGTATGCCAATGAGAAGAAACAATTTGCCTACTGTTATGGGCGAATGCTGCAGAGTTCCAAAAATTGGATACTATTATTTCTTCAACCAGCTTGTAGCAGATGGCTCTCTCTGAAGAGCCACCTGTTTTCCAGGTGGCTTTCCATAGCTGTTCAGTCACAATTCCCGTAACGCCTAATCATTTGCCCATACTATCAGAAGCTGGTGGGAATTGGAACTTGACAACATTTAGGGAGTGATAAATCTCTACATTATTACAGAGCACATCTTCAAGTAATTTGCTAAAGAATCTCAGTAATTGAGGCTAGTAAGAACTTAATTTCTTACATTAAAACTTAATGTAACTAAAGCCAGTAAAACTTAATTTTCAATTAAATTCTGGAAGAAAGCTTCCAAAAACCGGGACATCATCTTCTTCATCATCTTCATCTCAACTTCCCATTTTAAGAACAAATGAGTCATTGTTACATTAGATGAAGTTATATCAAAGTACACAGGGATTTAATAATAGCATCAAGGAAAGTTCAATTAATATATTAACCCACTGGAGACTATAAAATCTATATCATATAAATAACAGCTGTTTTTGCTGAAAATAAAGTATAAGATGTACATAGTACATGTAGATTATTAAATGAAACATGAATGAATAGCTTCCCATAAGAGCCTTCTGCACTTAATTAACTAATCAATTTTCAAGGGCATGAATAAATGTTAATAGCACAAGTTTAATGCCTGTGCATAATAAATAAACTTAAATATCACTGGCATATATTTTGAAACATCAAAGGGAACAGAAGAAAAAGAGAATTGTAAACGTGAACAGTTTGAAAGAAAATGAAGTTTAGGTGACCTAATTAAAGGATTTTTTTTCTCAGCAACAGAAAGACATCAAAGTACTGTTTCTGAAGTTTGAAGCTTCCCTCAACCCCCTTTCAAATAAAAAAGATTTCATTAAATGAGTCAGGGAATAGCAGCCATAGGAACCCTTGGATATTCAGTGTTTCTGTAGCAATATGAGGAAAATGATTTCTAGTTTATCGTTTTATATTCCTCAGCATTCCTTCAGAGAACAAATATATAAAGTAACAAAAATAAATAAATAAAACCACTTGTGCAAATACAGTATAACATGGATTGGGCAGAAATGACAGGCCAAATATTATGCAATACTTGGGTGAACAGTATCATTACTTGTTTTATATAATTCCTATCTTAATGGATTTAAGACAAAAAAGAATCTTTTTGTCAGAATAACTGTAATTCAGAACTACATAATTGTTTCCAACTTCAAAGCCATGAGTCTGTTTTTCACTCATTTCAGGAGTGCCCATTTTGAAAAGATGCACGCTGCTGTCCTTCTCATAAAAGAGATTAATATGCAATGTATTCATTATAAAATTGAATTAAGTGCCTTGAAGAAATCACAAAGGGATCCAGGAGGTGACAAACAATTTGTATGAAGCAAGACGTTCCAACAAGAGTGTCTTTTAATAGAGATTGGCAACAATTCCTAACAAGATTGTTTTTATGATTTTTTCCTCTTGCTACCCAGATGTTCCCATGCAATCCCAAGTTTATGAATTTAGTAAAAACAAATTGTGTTAATATTTTAAAGCATATAAAATATGGAAGAGGAGCTTGTATCGCAACATTATACCAGGAGCAAATGTAGGGTTTCACTCCAGATGGGTTTGTTGTAGGACCAGCTCCAGCAACAAGACCTGGCAAACATTTGGCTTTTCATTTTAAAATTTTGATTTACTTTTCAGATTATGAAGTGGCTTGGGATCTGCTATAATTAATTTATTTTACTCAAACTGCCCTGTCTAATTTCCAATATTGCAGGATCTCATTCAATGAAATGCTGCAGCAGAGAAAGCTTGTGCTAGTTTAAGAATACAGAACATTTTTTTTACAGAATGGGTCCATTGTATGCATCTAAGTCCAAATAGTGCAGCAAAAAAATTGTCCAGTTGTTTCCTTTAAAATTCCAGAAGTAGAAAAAATACCAGAATAAAATGTAGTCTGGTATTATTATATAAAGCTATGCAAAGGGGCTATTAAAGACAATGAACTTAATTATGGACTGAAAGAGACTGATGGAAATAATGGAAAAATATATGGAAAGCTGTATATGGAAAGCTGTGTTTGGATGAGGGATGTAAAAAAAAAAAAGAAAATTATTTGAATAAGAAACACATGTATGGATTTAAAAGAAAAGATTTTATATTTTGAATCTCTAGCCCATATCTGCCTGGTATTCAAGGAATATATCAATTAAGTTGTCATTTGCCCTCTTTTGTGCTTCTAGCAAATAGTTATGTTATATTGGTCATGCATGTTCCCTACCCCACACCACCTCCAGCAGCCATGTTGTGCAATGACTTTGATCCTTTTTCAAAAATCTAAAGTAGTCTCAAAAGCTTTTCTTAATCTGCATTCTTTGTCATGCATTTTTATGAATACTTTCTCTGATATTTGCACTTTTAATGAGTTTTTGAATTGGAAACGGCATCATGAAGGTATTAATTTCCTTATGAATTTCAACATATATATTCTAAATTTAATATGGTCACCTATATACCTAATTTCTCATCCCTTCCTAAGTATAAATTATAAGACAGTATCATACCACTGTAATTGATGTCGATCCTAGAGAAAACGCGTCTGTGGCTGGAATGACACTGTTCTGTGAAAATTCTAGAATGATAAAAGATTGATCAGAATCTGAAAAAGATCTTTTTATATAGGTTCATACTTTTCATATCTTCTCAGATGCTTTAATAATAGTTCATTTTAAACTACTATTGATTAATTGATATTTCCAGGATCAATTACTACCCTTATTTGTCAATAATACTGTACATATTACTTATACATCCATGAATAATATAGGACTTTACAGATTTTCTACGGGAGGTTTTGGTTTATGAAGGGTGGAGAAAAGCAATAGGGCTTCTTGTTTCCAACAAAATTCATATTAGCTTCATTGCAGATAATAAGAATAATAGCTTCCTCAATTCTTTCTCTTTGCCCACAACTTTCCACTTTAAATATTGTTTTTTATCTGATTGGCATCAGAAATCCACTTGTGTGATGTAATAGTTGTTAGGGATGATGTAAGTGTTAGACTATAGCTGAAAAGACCCAAGTCTGAGTCTACCTTTAGCTGTAGCAATTCGCTAGGTAACTTATAATGAGTCAATCTATCTTAGCCCATCTTTATCAGGTCCACAAGTAGACCAGACCAGAATATAAACAACACTAGAACTAAACTTTACTGAGGCAGGCTATAATGTTAAAATCTTGCAAGCCAGATTGTGCTTTAGCTTCCTTCCTTCTTATATCCAGGAGAATCAGAGATGAGTCCAAGTTGTTTCAAGTTCTATCTTGCTTCTCAGGATTTAAAGAAGGTTTCAGCCCTCTTTGCTTATGTAACATTTCTTGCATATTTCTCTCAAGGTAATCTTTCTTAATCTCTACAGTCCATCCCAAAAGTCACTGTGGGGATAAAATTAAGGAGAATCCCATTTTACTCCTGGAGAAATGTGGCTATAAAGATAAATATGTTTCCTTTCCACAGCCTCCTATAGGATCCTCCTTCACCATCTCACTCAAAAGCCAGAAGAAGCTTCTGAAGGGGTCTTCGGCCTTTGCCAAGGCAAGAGATGCTGCAAAGGAGGCAGTGGAAAAGGAACTGCAAGGAGACATGAAGAGCTGCATCAAGGCAGATTGCCTAGTTCCTTTCTTTTGCCTTAGCTAGGCAAATTGTATTTCCTTCCTGGTGCAAAGCCCCTCACTGAGGCAAAGCAAAGCTTCACGCAGGACTAATAAATAGTGCTACAAAAAGACCTTCAGTGCTTCTAGGGAGTTAATGAGAAAGAGCTTTGATTTCACTATATAGCCAGCAAAATGTTTTATTTCCAGCCTCAGTATGAATATTTTAAATAGAAAGAAATGTATAAGCATAAAGAGGGCAATTTACGCTGAAGATGTTAATCAGCTTTCTTACATATGCAAGGATCTATTTTAGTTTGCGTTCTGCAAACATGCACAGAGATACATTTATATTTAGGACATGGATTATTATTTTTTCCCCCGTTAGTGCACAAAGATACCTACAGATAATTCTTTGAATGTGAGCAAGCAAATATACTCCCCAGAAGGTAAAAATGGACGCGATGAGTTTCTTTTTGAACTTTAAAATATCTAAGGGTGGGAAATGGCAATAGGATTCATATTCTTACTGAATGGTTTTAGCTGTCGTCCTTTTACTTATTTCTTCATACCTCATGTCATATGAATTGTCTCCCTTAGACAGTCACACTGCTTTTAAGATCATTGCAAGATAAAGGATTCTACTTTTGTTCCTGTTTTCCTCCATTTCAGCTATCATTTATATCAGCCCCTTTATTTCCATTTCTGTTCTATAAAATGACTCTGCAAAGCCCCCATGCTCCTCTGTCTCCTCCTCCTCCTCTTCTCACAGGCAATCCTTCTGACAAATTGTTTAGACATGTGAAAGTATTTCAAAGCCATTAAGCTTGCCACAGTGTGGTTCTGTGTTGAATATAGTCCCTAAACCCTGGGATCCAAAAGTTGAAGTCATAAATATATACATTTAAATGTCAGGGGGAATCTATATATGCAGATGTCTCATGCTTTCCACACAATTCCCAGTACCATATACCTCCATTTCCTTTTGCAAAAAGATGCACGTATTACCCTTCAGCAGAGGTTAAAGGGGGGAAAAAATCCAGGTACATAGAATTTGAAACCTTTTGCAAGTTTTTCTCCCACCAGGTGGCTGGATGCTCAGTTTATTTACTTGGAAAAGTACCTCAAGGTTTTTGATAAATGGTTCTTCTAAATATGTGTGTTCGTTAAATGCCCAAATCATATTTACAGGGTAAAAACCATTGCATGAAATTTGGAATTGGTTCCTGGTGCCAAGAATTTAGAAGAAAGCTATTCAGTGGATGGAATTCTACATGCAATTACCTGAAAGTCATTTCAGTTGCAATCAATGGGGCCTTGCACTGACTAAATGAAGATAAAATTGGGCTGTTACAATATGGTTTCCAAAGATTGATGCATTTGGTTCCACCTGTAGTAACTCTCTTCTCTCTAAGCCAGAAAATTCATTTCACCATTTGTATTAAACAGCATCCCATTTAATATTTGAATAGAAACAAAAAAAAAAATGTCATTGTCACATGCTGCAGAAACCAGTGTCTGAATTAGTTTCTGGGAATTTTAGATGATTGGAATGGCTTTTAAAGTACCATCAAAGTATTTTCAATTCTGTAGAATTAATCATGAAATCTGTTCCTGCCAGCTCACTTATCATATCCGAAATATTAATTTTGAGCAAAATTAAATCGGACACCCACCGACAGCAACATTTTGCCCTTCAGAACTCCCCTTCATATTGATTTATTAACAGCTGCCAGAAGAGTGCACCCTAGCAATTTATTACTACTTTCTCAATGTTTTTTTGAGCGTAGAAATAGTCCTCCAAAGTAAGAAGTCCTATCTGACATCATTGTGACAAGACTACATTCTTCAATTTGCATAATTCTCTTTAGATTTATTGAAAGGTAGAAAAATAGATTTCATTTGCCATCAACAGGAATGGAGCAATTCATTCTTTTTAAAGGAAAAAGTTTTCAGGCATCTAGAAATATTGTATTATGTTTTTTTAAAAAATAAGTCTGGTTCATTTCATATTTTCTCTGGAGGTTGGCAAATTATTTAGCTTGTTTGAATTTTTAAATTTTGCCAATATAATTTCTGAATGGAAAGAAACCCAGTTATACATTTATTTTACACAGGCATAAGCAGAAATACATATATACTATATGTATGTGGAAGCATACTCTACAAGTACATACACATGTTTATGCTCCTATATGTATACATACAGCTTTCCCAAAAAAAGCCTCATTTAGCATATTGAGTTGCCACAAGACATCCTGTGAAGTTATATACAGTTTTGAAAAGCTGTTGGTCTAAAGAATTAAACACTAGCAATGGGAAAAATATATATTTCTTGATTATTCTTTTAGAAATCTAGGTTACATTTTACTTTCTGTTGATGATCTGTGAATAATTTTGGAAATTGGTTCAAACTTGGAAAACTTCAATATCTTAATCACAATATTAGTTAACTACTATTTGAATATTTTACCAACAAGCTGTTAGGTTAGTCTGAGAGATAAAAAGTTAGTATCACTGTTATTGATATGGTCCCTAACAATAGTTCAGAAGCTACAATAATTTCACAATAGGTTCAGAGTGTTCTTAAGAGTTCTTTAAGTCTTGTTAAGTTAGTAAAAACCTTGCTTCTTAATTAAGAATTTCATCTGTCTGTCTGTCTGTCTGTCTGTCTGTCTGTCTGTCTGTCTATCTATCTATCTATCTATCTATCTATCTATCTATCTATCCATCCATCCATCCATCCATCCATCCATCCATCCATATCTCCTTCTATCTACTTATTTCCTCTCTTTTCCTTTCCTCCCCCCTTTCCCACCATCTTCTTCTAAATTGTTAAAATAGTAATATGTGAGGCAATTGTTAAAATGGCAATATGTGAGGTTAAAATAGCAATATTGCAGTGAGGAAGGGATTGTATACATTTATTTGTAAAGAACTAGCTATTCACACAAGTTTTCACATCACAGTTCCTTTGCTTTGAGAATGTTAAGTTGTTTTATTGTTACACGCTGTATCCTGAAAATGCTTTGAAATATAAGATGTTATAAATATTGTGTGTGTGTGTGTGAGTGAGTGAGAGAGGGCGGGAGACAGGAGGAGAGGGGGAGGGAAGGGGGAGGGGGGAGGGAAAGAGAGTGGGTGGGGAGGGAGAGAGAGAGAGAGAGGGAGGGAGGGAGAGAGAGAGAGAGAGAGAGAAAGAGAGAGAGAGAGGGAGGGAGGGAGAGGGAAAGAGAGAGAGAAAGAGATGGGCTTACATATATAAGCAAGTACCTAGATACAATGAGGTTGTCTTCCTTACTGAATGTGGAAGTCATCTACACATCTACATCAGTATCAGATGCAGGTCCCTTTCAAATTTCCTAGGTACAGCTACATGCAAAGTAGGAAGCAAGATCTTGCCTTGTCATCTGCAGAATTAAACTTAATCTTCACAGTCCTGTGAAGTGGGCTTTTTGTGTATGTTTTGAATTCATTAATTCTCTCCCCATCTCAAGGAGATAGCATTTCTTGTCCGCATTATATGAGAAATTAAAAAAAAAATGAATCAATTTGTTTCAGGACATATTTAAAATTCTGTTCAACATTCACATGAAGGTTTTTTTAAAAAACAAAACAAAACACATAGCATTTTTTTATTCAAATGCATATTTAAATATTAATTTTTGAATATATTTCCTGAAACTCTGGTACAAAGTATCAAAGACTGTTTTTTCTTAAAACAGACATTTTAAAATGTGCATTGATGTAGTTTTCCTCAAATTGTGATACCACATTTGAAAAAGCAACATCTAACTGTGAGCTACATTCCAGTAACAACTGTAAGAGACTTCAAATCGGGGTTATTTCATATCATTAGTTGAAACGTCTTATGCATATTTCTGCTGAAGAAAAATGTATCTCCCTTTCTAGACTAATACAATGGAAACATTAACATTCTTCATTCTTGATCTTTCTGAATAATGATCAATGGCTATTTCATTCAGTTAATTGTCAATAAGATTTCAGTTCCATAATTTTTAGGTTAATACAGAACAATTTTTTAAACACACAACATGTAGCTGTTTTCACTTCAAGGTAAAAAGCATTGGTGGAGAAATTAGTTAGAAAAATTATCGAAATGCAGATCAATTATTCTACTCATTCTGGAATAAGTTTTGTTCATGCTTAACAAGGTCAGATAAACATCTAATACAGGAGTGAAATCCAGCAGGTTCTGACAGGTTCTGGATAATGGGTAGCAGAAATTTTGAGTAGTTCAGAGAACTGGCGAATACCACCTCTGGCTGGTCCCAGAGTGGAGTGGGAATGGAGATTTTGCAATATCCTTCCTCCAGGAGTGGGTGGGAATGAAGATTTTGCAGTATCCTTCCCCTGCCATGCCCACCAAGTCACGCCCACCAAGCCACACCATGCCCCACCAAGCCACACCCACAGAACCAGTAGTAAAAAAATTGAATTTCACCACTGATCTAACAGATGCTTTTACTAAGCTTGCTTAGCATTAACCTTGGTCAGATAGTTGCTGTTAATTTATGATTCATTGTATTGTGCAAATACTGAAAATGAGTCAATTTATTAACCAGGTTAAGAGTGTTTATAAACACAACCATAGTGTGGATTTTTCTCATTTTCACCAGTAGTCATATCTATTTCTGTACAAAACAGTATTCAAAATTCCAAGTGTACAATGTGCAATATTGAATTGCAAGTGAATATGCAAAATCGCATTAGCTCAAAGTATTTACACAAATAATTTTTACTAGCATAGAAAAAGAGGGAAGAAGCACATTGGTGGGGCTAAGGTCAATTTAGGAAAGAATCCATAAAATGATTATAAATTCATTTAACTATATAAATAGGTTTTGCATTATTTGTTTACTGTGATAATTCTTAGGCTAATCAGTTCTGTCACTTTACATATACTTAGATTCGATAGTGATGGACATAACCTCTTTCTTTTTTTTTTCTTTTTTGTCTGTCTCTTACCTGCTTCCATATACACACAAATCCACTTAACTGGAGTTATGTTCTCCATATTTGTTTTTCAAAATAACAGAGATTTTATTTTGCTTTGGGACTCATATCAATGAGGAGACCTGGTGTCATATGCAAAATTTGGGACTTCCTATTGTGAAATTAGTATGGAATATCCTCTACCATTTTCTATATGAGTTATAAAGGAAACTCATATAGTTTCAGATATGATGAACTTTTAAGTAATTATCCATCCAACAGAGAATTCATTGTACTTGAGGAGATAACAGGTAAGAAAGATGGCTCTTGGACTTGTTCACTGGTTTCTGAAAATATTTCATTATAGTACTCTTATTAAAATCATGGAGTCAATATGAAAAGGAAAGAAATGTGAAATTTATATAAAACTATATAGAATCTCCAATAGAGTTTGAACATAGGAACTATTGCAGACTGTCTTATGACACAAAACCTCAATCTGAAATACAGTAAGAGCAAATGATGTAGTCAATTCACTGTTTGACTATTAAGATTCCAACCATTTAAGTGGAACATGAGCACCTATGCCCTTCTTTCAATGCAGTTCCTGGTCACTGTCAACTACTCTTGATCTGAAACACACTATAAGGATCTGTGCTGCTTGTTATCTACATCACATGTGAGTAACTGGCTGGATGAGGCTTCCAGGTAGAGGATACTGACAAAATATAAGCACAATGAGCATTTTACCATTGCAATGGTAGCTAAACACATTAGGTAGGCAGGCAATTATAAAAAGAAAGAAACCTCAGTCCAAGCCAAATAAAACAGAACACACCACTTCTGACTCCATCACAATCATGTTTCATAAGTAAAATGGTTTCAACATATTAATTTTTCAGAGTGCTCCTCTGCTACTTTTACTGAACCACCAAATGTTCCTGATCATTTCACACCCAGCATGTATTTCCATAATGTGCAGATTCCCTGTTGTTCGCAAATACATACATAGTTAGACCCAGCAATGGCTTATTTGACACTTTTAAGGACAATTATGCTAGTAGCTGCAGAAGAGAAAGCACACACACACACACACACACACACACACAACTTAATAGCAAATAGCAAGATATTATGTGCTTATGTGTAGAACTGAAAAAAAATGAGGTGAAAGAGCAGAATGGTCAAATGAGAGGGAGAAAATGGAAATGGTGAAGACAAAGGGTTTATTCTTAGTGAAACACTAATACTGTGATTCTGTCCTTGTCTATTCAAATAAAAGGCCCACTGAGCTCAAATAGACTTATGCCTAAATAAAAATTCATAAATTTGAGCTTAAGGCTCCCAATTATTAAATAGCCCATCACTAATTAAATAAGATATTCTTCACATAGCATTTTTGAAGTGATCTGAGTCCATTTTTGTTCTGACCTGGTAGTAATTTACTATTCTAAAATCTATATAGGATTTTAATTATTTGTGTGTGAGATAGAGATTACAAACAATCCATTGCTAAAACACAATGATAAACAGATTTAGATAATGCCATAAAAACTAAGCAGATGTCAAGAGAATCTCAGTCCTATCTTTTCGACCAATTATAGCCTGATATTATTATTGTTGTTGTTATTGTTGTTGTTGTTGTTGTTATTTACTTTATTCATTAAACATGAAACTCAGTCAACTGAACATTCAAAAATGCATCACAAATACCATTGACTGGTGCTAATGGTTGATACGGGTTGCTGACAGTATCTTAGGTATCAACCAAGTACCTTCTTAAAATGTATGATGTTCCGAGCAGCACAGTTTTTTGCAGTTCCGCTGGTGTTATTGCAGCAAGCTGCAGTTTGTTGATGTATCTTATAAAATTCTTGGACATGGTACCAAGTGTCCCGATGACAATGGGTATCACTGTTACATGTTTCACCCATAGTTGTTGTTTTATTATTATTATTATTATTATTATTATTATTATTATTATTATTATTATTATTATTATTATTGCTGTTGCTGTTGTTGCTGCTGCTGCTGCTGTTGTATATATACATAAATTACATATATACATTTACTGACCTCTTAGACAAGCACTTTAATTTTAATTCCACCCTCCTTTTGAAAAACTTTCCTTCAGCTTCAGATATTTTTTATTTAAAACACATTCCATAATGATTTTACAAGAACTAACAACAAACCTATTGCACTAATAAAATAACATTGAATGCTACATCTGCTGACTGTGAGACAGCTAAATAAACTATCTAGAAAGATCTTAGTTTTGGGAAAGGGAAATAAATATGTAAGACTAATAGTAATATTTTTTAAAAAACTTGCATGTCACTTGTCTTTCAATGATTCTTGGTAACTCACAATACATCAGAAAAAAGACCAAATGCAAAAGAAGGCAGGCACCTTAAGTGAGGGGTCTTGGTCTTGAGTTACAGCCTGCGTAAGAACTGAGTCTTCACAATTCTTCTGAACATCAACTGAATGGGGACCATCCACATTTGCAGGGGAATATGAAACTTTAATTACCAGAATGCTCAATAATGCCATGGCCATATTGGCTGTGGAATTTTAAGGGCTAAATCCTCACATATGGAAGGAATCCAGATGTCTATGGAAATTCTCAGTCATCCAGATCATGGTTGTCCCAAAGTGCTTTTTCAAGAGGCAACTGGAATTTCTTTGTGCTTTTTTTGTTGAAGACTTGCATGTCATCCAAGACTTGCTTGTCATGACAAGCCTTGTTTCGCTTATCATCCAAGATGATTCTGAACTGAGGATGCTTTTTGGATGAGAAGTGAAACACCTTTAAGGAAAAACAAAGAAAGTTCAGTTGCTTCTTGTAAAAAAGCACCTTTGGGATATCCTATAAAGTTATATATTTTTCTCAGACCCTACCCACTTTTAGGAATACAGCCCATTCCAAGTCATTAAAAGACAAAGAAAACAAACACAAACATACATACGCACACCCAGAGATATACATAAAACCTTATACATTACTGACTTTAGGAACATTGTCTGTGTGCATAAGTGTTTCCTTAGGGGTGCAATTGGCTTTTGGTAGAACTGTGGCAGCTGCTATTTGTCAAAATCATTGATCTGTGCCATCTCACATAGTTTGACCTTCAGCAGTAGGTTTGGAAATATCCTAGGAAAGGTTAGATTTAGCAGTAGACAAGGAAACTTGTTCCTTTCACTGCAGCTCTAATCCTGGAGGCTTGCAGAGTTCAGTGCTGTCTGACAACAGGCTGATAGTTAGCAAAACTGTTCCCTGAAGCCTGTCACTCAACATGTGCCTGAACATTTCCCAAATGAGCTTTAGCTTCCAGACTGGAGGAAAAGAAAAAAAAAATGCTGGATGGATTCTCAATTCCTCGAAATCATTCTTCCTATGTATCAAAAATGTTACACCACATATGATATTGCTGTCTCTCTACCTCCTTAACTGTCAAGCCAACTTGTCCTATTTTCAGTGAAGGGACTGAAAGAATTTCATTGCAGTCCTAGGTGTTTGATCTTCATAAGGGCTTCCTCCCTGATTAACGGTACGCAGGATTGCAACTTAATGGAGAGAAAGTGAGAAAAGAATGGCCATTTCATACAACTGGGCTGAACATAGAGTAGTGTGATCATATCAAGAGCTGTGGTGGTTAGAATGCAGTATTGCAGGCAAATTCTGCCAACTGTCAGCAGTTCAATTCTGACCGGTTCAAGGTTGACTCAGCCTTCCATCCTTCCGAGGTCAGTCAAATGAGGATCCAGATTATTGGGGGCAATATGCTGACCTTGTAAACCACTTAGAGAGGACTGTAAAGCACTATGAAGTGGTACATAAGTCTAAGTGCTATTGCTATTGCTGTCATTTCTATTTAGAAAGCTGCATGATACTTTACACTATACTATAAAAGTAAATGAGAGACAAGGGATAAACCTTGTTAAATCCTTGAAGAACAAAAGGAAATTTGTATCTGGAAAAATATTAAACAAATCCCCAAATTGAGTTTTTTTCTCCTCCTCCCCTCCAAAGTAGAAAGTGCCACGTTGCCTCTCTACAATCTTCATCTACTTGTCAGTGTCTACTGCCTGTCTTTTCTAGTCACTGGCAAATGTCTCCTTCCTTCCTTGGAATGATGAAAAGAATCAATTGGAAGGCTTCCTTTTCAGGCCAATTTAGAATGAAAAGGCATTAACTACTGGTTGATCTGCATTGCTACTTCTCTCAGGAGAAGTGTTTTTTTTTTTTTTTCAGAAGGAGGTGCTTTCAGCAGAAATGGTATAGAGCAACAGTGACATCCAATGGTTGGCAAGCTTATCCGTTCTTCCTCTCTCCTTCCTTCCTTCCAGATGTTGTTTTCAGTGGGAGACGAGAGGAAACGTGTTCTTTCTGTTTAATAAGGCTGAGTTGGATATGAACTCTTCTGTGTACAAAACAGGCAGAATGAATCCCTGGAAACATATTTCAAGGTATTAAGGTTTATCTTGAACCACAGACTTAAGCAAAAAAAAAAAAAAACGAAGAAAAAAGGCATTCTGGAAACTCATGCAAATACCTTCCTAACAAAGTAAGTCCCGGTGGGAGCACACAAATGAGCAGGAATTACTTTCATATTTCATTTACATGCCAGTAAGATATGCAATTGTTCTCGCTGCAAAAGACATGACCATCGGGAGGCTGCTGGATTTTCTTTCAAGTGGCCAAAAGAAATAGAGAAAATACAAATGCATCTTTCTCTACCCGATCACCTCGCTAGCTAAAGGGGAAGGGGAGGTTATGACAAGTGTTAAAATGCAGCTATTATTTGCTTTCCAGGGAAGCAAAATTTACATTCTGTAAATCAGAAGCAGCTCAAGCTTTAAGACTGAAGCAGACAAGATAAATCTAAGCCACTGATGGCAAGAGGCCCAAAATCTAAATGCCTATTTAATAGTAAAGATGAGTTACAAGCTTCTAATAGTTTGATGGCAGTGAGTTTCATTATGCAACAATAAAATCTACTTTATGAGTTTTTTTTAACTACTCATTTCTCCAAAATTTAGTTATTTTAGTGCGTGTGTTTGTGTGTGCATGTTTTCATGCAGTACAAAATCTCTATGCTGTTATGGATTTGCTCTGTTCCAATGCCAAAGTCTCTGCATTTGTTAAAATGTTAATTTATGCACAGTCATATTTCTTGCTGAGAGATGTTTCTTTTTGTCTTCTTCCCCTTCTCCCACCCCCCACTTTTTTTCCCCTCCTTTGGCTAAACCTTGTGGGACATAAATGATAGAATCGCAGTGAGAGCAATTTAAATGCAGGAACAGGCCACAGAAATAGCGCAAACAGTGAGAAGAAAGATAGTGATGATTCAGTAGTAGCTAAAAGGAGGCAATATATGATGAGTGTGTCTGTGTATGTGGGAGGAGATTAAAGCAAGATCTATACTCGATGCCCTTTGGGTTCATAGATCCCACTACAATGGTAGTTTTTCAAATGACACAATGAATGCAGGCGGCATACTGGGTGCTTGTAATACAATTATAGCGCTTTAATGGTGAGAAAAAGGCAAGGACCTGAGAAGCTGAATTTCTTTTTATGATTTGTGTCTAGAGAACAAAGACCACAAGCCATACTATATCACTGCTGCTACAGGGAAAGCAGGAGTTCAGCTTGTCACTCTAGCTTGCTTGTTTAAATGGCTGGTAAATGACTAAACATCTGTACTACTTTACAGAAAGACAGGTTGCTATGTCTGGATAATGTTCTCCAATGGGTCCAGTTTTAGTTTGTGAGGCCATGTAGGGGTATGTGAAAAATAGTCCTAGCTCTAACTGCCACCACACCATAAACAAAGTTTTCCTACTGCAAATCTCTCCTCTACTAAGAAATAGAAAAATTGGAACAAGAAGGGACGTTGCAAAGGAGATCTTTTAAATTGAAGCTATTACCACCAAGATTTACAAGGCCATTACATTTATCACATATTACCCAAAAATGGAAAGAAAGCAATCACTGTGGAAGTTGTTATGAAAGTGTCTTGGGGGAGAAAAAAAACACACCATCAAACAAGTAAGGCAGTGTGTTACACATCACCTGAGTGAGCCAGACATTACAATACTAGGTACAAATGCTATATGTTTTGCCCCTAAAATAAGAAATATTCTCTATGACCAGGATGGTTGTTCCTCAAAGACACAGGTGCATGGCATGAAATAAAGGTTCTACAAAAATTAGAATTCTGAAATCCGGCTAATTCTAAGGTTGACTGGGGTGGGGGGTGACCATAGTGTCAGAAGGGTTATTTTTCAATCTTATTCCTAAAGCAACTCTTAGATTTCTGGAGTTTTCTAGACTAGACCAGTGCTGATCTGCCTCAGTGAGCAGATGAATCGGCATACTATTTTAAATATACGTCTCCCTAGAAATCCACCATCCCTCATATGGACTAATGATCAAAGGTTTTATTAGCATTATAGAAAAGAATATGATGCAAATTCCTCTGCCTCAGAAGTAAACACGGCAGACACTTTCTAAAAACAGATGAAGGAGATACCAGCTCCACATGTCCACTTCAATTGATAGCTATTGTCTCATATTTTGTCATACCAGGATATTCCTAGGAATGCTGGAACTACAAGAAAACTACTAATGAAACCTACATTCTCTGGTCCCAATTTTAGACATTGACTGCATCCAAACAAATTCCTATAAACAACAAGTAAGGGAGCCAAATAACATTTGTCCCCTCTGTAGTTCAAGCATAGTCTTCAACCAGCACTGAGATAATCAGAGTGTCTAGTTCAATGTATTACGATTGCCAATTTGCTTTTTATTTCTACATACTGTATAGTCTAAGGCCTTTTCCATGTACTCCTAACCAAGGTTACAAACATGCCCCAACTATATCATTTTTTTCCTGCCATGTCCCCATTATGTGACTTTCAGTGCATCCCCTGCCCATGAGTAAGTAGCTTTAAATTATTCTTAGCCAAACAACTGTCAGAGTCTTGTCTTCCACCTTGTTCAACCCTGCCCAAAGCAGCCTCAAAGTGTGTCAAATCCATTTCATTTTGTGCTCTGCTACCCTGGAGGTACTGATTACAGCAGTACCTGAAGCAGAGGCAATAGAAACAGGATAGTTAGTGAGGGACATCATGTTGGGATATTTTTCTGTTGGCTCCACAATGAATGGAGAGGATCAGTTCAGCGGTGGCAAAGGACCTATGCTAGATCGCTAGCCTGAAGCTTTGTAGAATTCTTTATCCAGAGAAATGAGTTCCTGTTAGATTTCTTAGCCCAAAAGTATCTGCACATGTTGCAATATTTTCAGGATCAGACTCAATAAAGATAATAGAAGTTATAGGTTTAAATATAATTCTCTTTAATCATAATAGGCATTCTATATTCGCTGAATATTCAAGATAGAAGCGAGGAAAATGGGGAGGATGGCTCCTTTTATATACAAGGGGCGGAGCCAGGAATGGGAGTGGTAAATTATGAATACATTAAAGCTCAAGTAATAAGTTAACCCCTGATGTTCCATATATACATTATTTACACATTAGAGAATAAGGCATTTACATCTGACAAATCCCCCTCTAAATGCCGGTTCGTTATACAACACCAGTTACATTCAGATTCAGGACAATATAATACATATAATTTAGAAGTTAAATATTTGTGTTGTTTAGAAGGTAAGGGTTTTGTTAATATGTCAGCTAATTGTTCAGAAGTATCACAGTGTATTGCTTTGATGAATCCGTCTTGAGATAGTTGTCTCACGTGCTTAAATTTTATATCAATATGCCTGGACCTTTGTCCAATTGCATCGGATCTAGAAATTTCAATGGCCGCTTTATTATCTTCATGCATAATAAAGGGTAAAGTAGGTTTCTTCCAAACATCTGTGATCAAATCATTGAACCATACAAGGTTATTTGCAGCTTTAGACAAGCAAACATATTCTGCTTCTGTGGTAGAGGTGGCTACCAGTTCTTGTTTACCAGTATACCAGTAAACTGGACAATCGTTCAATAGAAAAACATAACCAGAAGTACTCTTTCTGCATGATGTATCACCGGCCCAATCTGCATCAGCATAACAAGTAATTTTTGGTTCTTTGTCATTATTGGGTTCCAATATTAAACAAAAATCTAATGTACTTTTCAGATATCTTAAAATTCTTTTGACAGCTTCCCAATGATACAAGGTTGGTTTGCTAACATATCTTGACAATAAATTGAGAGGTAATGCAATATCTGGCCTAGTCCAATTAGATATATAAAGGAGTGAACCTATAATTGATCTGTAAAATGTGTTGTCTTTAAACTCAGGGGAAGATTCATCATTGTTTCTAAGAAAATCAGTTTGCATAGGTGTGTCACATGTTTTGGCATTATTTAAGTTACATTTGTTTAGGAGTTCGATGATTTTATCTTTCTGAGTAAGTTTGAATCCCCTTTTTGTTTTGTTAATTTGTACACCAAGGTATTTATTTACTCTACCTAGTGATTTCAATGAGAAGTGTTCGTTTAACTTATTTACAAAGATTTCCCTGCTCTCTTTATGCTTTCCAATATATAAAATATCATCCACATAAATTAATACAAATTCAATATGATCATTACTCTTTTTTACAAAGAAACAGTTATCAGCAGTGGTGGCGTTGAAATCCATGGTCTTTAGTACTTTTACCAAACAATCGTACCATCTTTTGCCAGATTGCTTCAATCCGTACAGACTCTTATTTAGTAACCAAGTTTCGTTCTTATTAGTGTATTGACTGTGTGGTGCTCTTACATATATTTCCTTATCTAATTTTGCATGTAAGTATGCAGTCTGTATGTCATATTGAAACACGTCTAGATTGAGTGCAGATGCTACTACAAGAGCTGTTTTGACACTCTCTGTTCTCACTGTGGGTGAATATGTGTCAGTATAGTCTTCTGGATATTTTTGTGCATAACCTTGTGCAACTAGTCTGGCCTTGTATAAGGTATTACCTCCTTCTAAATTCTTAATTTTATAAATCCACCTGGTACCTATAATTGTTTTATCCTTAGGTGCGATCGCAGGTGTGAATACATTTAATCCTTGTAAACTTTTCATTTCTTTTTCCATAGCTAGTTCCCATTTTTCTCTTTCTTCACGGGGAAGTTTCAATACTTCCTCATATGTATTAGGTGTTATTTGTTCCCCATCCATATGCATAATATAATCTTTGTATTTATTTGGTATTTGGTTTCTATTATTTCTAATATTTCTTTCAGGTTTGCTATGGTTGTCATGCAAATATCTGGCTTCCTTTTTTGTTAATGTGTCTGTCTTTATTTTATGCTGACTATTTGTCCAAGTTTTGGTTTTGTTCTTACTTTTGCTAATATTTTGATTTTCTGTTGTTCCTTCCTCGCAAGGTATATTATCTTTGCTTTTATTAGGAAAAATTTCATTAAGGTGCAACTTAGACCAATTGGCCTGCTCATGAAACACAGCTGTTCTGGATACTATAAATTTGTTATTATTATCGATGAATCTGTACCCTTTGGTTCCAGTTTCGTATCCCATGAATCTTAATCTCCTGGATACGTTTTCTCCCTTTCTCCTCAATTGTTTAGGTATGTGCACGTCTGCAGTAACTCCAAATATGTGCATGTGTGCTAATTTAGGTTTTCTATTGTACATCACCTCATATGGTGTCTTATTCACAATACTGGACCATGTTCTATTTTGAGTGTAATTTGAATAATGTAAGGCTTCTGACCAAAATTGTTTGCCTAAACCAGCATCCTCTAATGTGCATCTAATCATGGTTTGTAGTGTGGAGTTCTTTCTCTCTGCAATCCCATTTTGAAAGGCAGAAAATGGATTGGACGTGAAATGTAGCATCCCTCTATCCTTTAACCATTGGGAGAATTCTTTAGACATGAATTCACATCCCCTATCTGTCATAATTTGTTTTATTCTGATATTATGTTGTGTTTCTATGCGTTTGTAGAATTCCTTAAATTTCTGAAAGGTTTCATCCTTGTGCTTTAATGTGTAAACAAAACCATAGCGACTGTAATCATCCACTATTGTTAGGAAGTAACGTTTTCTATAGGTAATTGATGGAGTTAATGGACCAACTAAGTCCATATGTACCAAATCAAAAATATTGTTAGTTGATCTGTTAGATTTTTTTGGTCTAGGACTGGTTTTTAGTTTGGTGGATTTACATACTGAGCATTCTAAATAATTTTCACAATTTTTTATTTTTACACCTTCTGCGTGTTCAGTCATTTTTTGCACTACAGGAAAGCTTGCATGTCCTAACTTCCTGTGTAAGATATGAGCACACTCATCATGAATTGGTTTACCTATTTTTGGTTTCTTCTCATTGTGTGTATTTTTGTTATCATGAGTTATTTTACATTCATCATTTTCACTGTTACTGACATTTTCACCATCTGCTTCAATACAATCTTCCATATTTGAATCAATGTTATGTAACCATCTTTCTTTGGTTATCAGATAGGGTAGACCCCCTTTTATCATCACAGTGCCTATATTTGTTTTGTTCTTTTCTATAGTTGCTTTCCCCTTTGAGAAAACTATATTGATGTCAGATTCTCTGCTTAGTTTTATAGCACTTAGTATGTTGTGAGGTATTTCTGGGATTAATAATACCCCCTCTATTTTCCCTAAACCAGGCAAGGTCACATTTCCTCTGCCTAATACTTGAACCTTTTCTTGATTAGCTACCTTTATCACAAACTTATCTTCTGTAAATGAAGATAATATACTTTTGTTATTAGTGGTGTGATTTGTTGCACCAGAATCAATAAGCCAATTATTGTTCTCATCTTGTTGTGTTTTGGTGCTGTCTTGTTTATTTAGCCCATTTAGTGACCCAGATTTTCTCTCTTTTGAATTTTCTCTACTTTCTCTGTAGTTTGGTGGGCTTCTATATTTGTGTCTATCTGTGGAAGATTGTCTGTAATTGTATTTGCTCCTATATTCTGGCCTATGTCTCTCCCTTGGGACTTTGGGACAGTCTCTTTTACTGTGTTCCCTGGATCCACAATTGTGGCATCTAAAGGCCTCATTATATTTATCTTGAAAGACTACTTTCCTAAAAGATTTGTGTTCTGTTTGGTTACTGGAACGATTTTTTCTTGAATTGTCTTCTGCTATCAATTTGTTAGATAGACTTTCTATTGATAAATATCCCAAATTAATGGTATCTAAGTGTGACATAAAGCTATCCCATGATGGATCAAGTGAATTGATAATAACACTTTTCATAGTTTGATCTGAAATCACTTCCCCCCTCAATTGCAGCTCAGCTCTTATTTTGTTTAGATTTATCAAATGTTCACTTATAGAAACCCCTGATTTCACTCTAGAAGAAAAGAAATCCTTAGACATTCTTGTGGTTGTGGCTACGCTATCGCTGTGAAATAGATTAAACATGCATTGAATTATTTCTGATACAGTTAGGTTTGGTTTGATGCTATGATACATTGCAGGAGACACGCTAGAAATTATTATGAAAAATGCTCTATGATGTAAACAGTCTATTTTTAAAGTCCAAGGTCTTCTTGGAGGACTAGTTATAAAGAATAGTAAATTTTCTTTCATAAAAATAACCTGAAGCTGTTGGTACCACTCTTGTAAATTAATGCCATCAACTCTAAGTTTTGGGAAGTCACTGGGTAAGTTCCCCACATTATTCTGTCCATTACTTACAACCTGAGGCAGTCCGTGGTCTCTCAAGTGCAGGAAATTACAGAACGGCATTGGGATGCTTGTAACGAGTCTGCGCGGTTCTCTGGCCAGTTCAAGTCTTTCGGGGCCGTCTACGTAGTTTTGCACATGCGCGTTGCTCATTTCTTCTTTGGCGCCGTTGTGGAAGGTTCTCTCCATTTCAGCTCTCTCGATCCGCTCCTCTTCAGATGAGTCGGTCTCTGGCTCGGTTTTTGGGGCTTTGGTGATGGCGGCGGTTCTTCTCTTTCTCTTGTGTGTGCTGGCACTCGATTCTGTCTGCGGTGTAGGACGGAATCGGCATGGCTCTCTGGGCTCGGGTGTCGTCGTTTTCGAAGTCAGGATGGGAGCGTGCAGGTCTTGAGTTGTCGGTTTGATTGCTTGCTTCTTCGTTGATGTCTTAGAAATTTTCAATCTTGGCCCAAAAGCAGCAAAAAGTGTTTTCATTGCTGACTCTACTTGAGACTTTGTTAAATCGTCTTCACTTTCTGATTTTGGTTCATCTGAAGAATTTGAGACTTCTTTTTCACTTTCTTCGTCTGATAGCGTTTTTCGCGCCAGAAATTTTGAACTGAGCGTTTTGATTGGCTCTGCTTCACTCTCTTTTGAAGTTCGTTGAAACCAAGATGGCTGCCGTTCAAAATTTCGCGCGGGGTCACATCTTTTCTTTTTTACAACTATTTTCTCAGTAGTCATTTCACTCACAGTTTTTTGATCTTTGGGTTTTTCTTTAATGATGTTTTTCTCTCTCGCTGCTCCGCTGTTCCTCAGCATCTCCTGGAGGTCCGCGATGAGGCTTTCATCATTCTTTTGGCTTTTTAGTATTTTTAATATTTCTGACCTGAGTTCGTTATTTTCTATCTCGATTTCTTCCTGGTCGTTATTTTCACTCATCAGTTCTTCTTCTTCAGTGGTGTATTCTTCGGATTCTCTCGAAATCGCATTAGTGGATTCGTTGATCATCTCTTGATCAGTTTCTATTTCTTTGCTGTAGGCCCTGGTGTTGGGCCTATCTTTCTTGGACATTTTTAATTACTTATTGAGTCAATTAACCATCCTCTGCTACCAGCTTGTTGCAATATTTTCAGGATCAGACTCAATAAAGATAATAGAAGTTATAGGTTTAAATATAATTCTCTTTAATCATAATAGGCATTCTATATTCGCTGAATATTCAAGATAGAAGCGAGGAAAATGGGGAGGATGGCTCCTTTTATATACAAGGGGCGGAGCCAGGAATGGGAGTGGTAAATTATGAATACATTAAAGCTCAAGTAATAAGTTAACCCCTGATGTTCCATATATACATTATTTACACATTAGAGAATAAGGCATTTACATCTGACAGCACATTTTCTGATATAATTGTTTTTCCTTTCAATGGAGGTAAAAGTTGTACAACATCACAATCTCTGTGGGCTGTATATGTGTTTCTAATTAGCTAGTTCCAGTGACTCGCTAGAGGGTATTTAGAAATATATACACTCTAATTGTCTCTGCTGGGTGTCTAGGGTGTTTCCATAGATGACTTAACCTCACGATTGGAGTTTTGAGCTTGGGGGCATGTCTCAATGCTCTTTTCCTTCTTTCTAAATTTTCTATCTCAGATGCCACAGAAGGGTGGCACAAGAGCAATATGCTTAAAAATAGAATAAACATTAAATGAGCCAATTGCCCAGAGATAGTATGAACCAATAAAGTTACACAGTTAACGTGAAAATACAATAAGAATGCATTGGTGAATGGAAGCATTTAAAAAGCTCTGTTATCTTTCCCGATGAATATCTTCTAGGTTTAGCTAACAGTTGGAGCTTTTTAAAAGGGAGTTTTAATCTTTACAATAGTAACCACTGTTGAGTTTCAAGTTACTTAGCATTAGTTCTCCAGGAGGCAATGTTTGTGGCTGCCAAGGATCTTAATCTAAGAAATGTGAAGATCAGATTTCTGGAGCAAGCTGATAAACATATATTTTACTAATACTCAAAAAGAAGGTGGGGGGAGACTAATTTATCCAAGTTGTTCCTGAAAATCTCTGAGCTATTTCAGTTTGACTTTTGATCTAGATATGTTTGTTGTGTGCTGAGAACAAACAATCTCTTGGTGGTATTCTGTATTACTGGTCATGATATGCAAAACTATCTATCTTGGTTGTGAAATAAGTAATTAAAGTTGAGTAATTGGTTCCTTCTGGCAGACTGAAGAGCTGCTGGGAGATTGCTGTTCAATTTTCTGGCATTTATGCTGGGTGCATCATGTTTTCCTTATTGTTTAATATTTATATTGAATTTCTGAGCAGATTTGTCCAGTGAAAAGGCATCAATACACTGATCACATCCGTTTCCATTTCTTCCTGTAATATCCATGCCAGGCAGCTACTAGACCTAAAAGTTACTTATCAATTCTGCCAAGAGAAAAAGGGATTTGACCACTCTATGTAAGAAAAAAAAATGCCTTCAGGCTTGTTAGCCAAGAATTTGGGTCCCAGGTACACAAAAGAATTCCTCAAGGTATGGGCAAATCCAGAATGTACACCTGTTTTTGGATAAAATGAAAATACTGCCTGCAAAGTATGTTTTCCAAAGAACTGGAATTAATATTTTAACTCCTTTTTAGATAGTCCTACAAACCAATTTTTTCAATTTATGTATTAATTTATTTGCTTTTTCATTAAATTTATGACCCATCTTTCTTCCACATGATTCTCAGAAAAGCTATTACAATAGGTTTAACATTAGGGCTGGTGTTGGTGTTGTTTTCTTTTTGTTGTGGAAATAAAAATGAGCCTCAAGAAGCATGAGAATACTTTTTGGTGATACTGACTTTATTAGCATTGTGGGCAGACTAAAATATTTTGCCCCTTTATATAGTAATTGGTGTAATTGTCACACCCACAGAACCGGTAGGGAAAAAATTTGGATTTCACCCCTGGAGGAGAGGTAATGAGAATTGCAAACTCTACCCAAAACATTTATAATAAAATATTCACACCCCCTATTAGAAGGCCAGTAAAATTCCTATCCTGTCAGGGAGATTATAGTTGCTGCTGTAATAAAACCAAAGCAGGGCAAATTAAACAAAATGGAGAAACCATGTTGTAACTGTTTTTTTTTTTAAAGAAATAAATAGTAGTTTCAAACATCAATTATAATAAAATGATTTATAGCTGAATGCTCAAGTTAAAGCTGAGTAGCTGTTACACTATCCTGGTGCTTAGCCAGGAACCAGGGTTAGCCAATGAGTGGTCTTCTTCGTCCCAACCCTACAGCTTGTCTGTGTTGAGCAAATGGATATGGATAGATCCAGTTCCTTGCAATAGTTATGATTTCAAGATCATAGCGAAGAAGAAATGGAGCAAACAAAAGGCTGAAAGAGACAATCTCCCCACACACAGACCAAAAAAAAAAACACTTAGGTCCATAATACCAAAAATAAAGCAAATTTGCCTGGATTGGCAAGACAAATTGTCCCATATTTCAGAAAGTTCAGCTTAATTAGTAGAAGCCTACCATAAACATTTTTAGTAGAGAACCTTTGAAAGAGAGGTTTCTCTCTTGTTTGTTACAGAAGTTTCACATCTCACTCCAGGGTTTTAGACATTCTGACTCCATATAGAAGTTTCGAACTATTATGGGGGGTAGCTAAGGCTCCCTGGCATATCACAAAGAAAAACAGGAACTGTATTAAAAAGAAAAGATGAAGATGGCAGCACACAAGTCCTTTTCCAAAACAGGGTGCTGGTGGAACTTTTTAAAAGTAAAAAAACTATGGGGAGAGAATTTTTTTAGTCTTCTTCTCCATATAACATACCTGTAATTCATTTCAGCATCCATGCATAATCTCTGTTAGAAATCATGCATTTTCCTTTAAATCTCTTGTTAACTTTGCTTAGACATGTTGGGGGGGGGACTGGCCCTTTGGGGTGATGATGGGAACCAGCGTTGCTTTCTTTCTTCTAGTTTTGAATTCCCTGAAAGAAGACCTTGAAGTTGATCCCTGGAAGACTTCAGAAGAGGTCCCTTCCATTTCCTGGAAGAAGACTTCAGACAGATTCAATGAGACTCAATGGTCACTCAAATGCTACTGTGCTAACTGCATTTGCATGTCATCCATTCTCAGACAATGGACAGCTTGCTCCTTTTCTTCTCTATAGATCTGATTAATGAGCAATTCTTGGCAAGAATCAAAGGAAGCAAGTTTTCCCATGGGGAAGGCAGCTGTATTGTGGTAATCTGAGGAACTTGCAGCTAGAAAGGGTATTTCCACAACAGTCTTTCAGCTGTTCTAGTCAAGATAGGTGTTGGGCAAATTCTTCCTTATTCTAAGTCCAACGTGTGTCAATTAATCCCAAACACCTACTATGTGGTGTTACATGTTTATTTTACTCCATCCTGATATATTCAGCCTAAATGGCTATTAAATATGATTTAATTTTGTGCTCAGGAATGACTGATAAAATCCAAGAGTATTTTTTCTCCAAATGAGAATGTGTTTCAACAGTCATACTCCTAGATCCCAAAGTTAAAATTATAAATGCGAGTCAGACATACAAACAGTATTCTTATACAAATATCTGTGGAAGATAAAAAATGTTACCTGTCAAAAATAGCCATGAAAAATTAAATATCTGCTTACTGTGAAGCTTCAAGTTTTGCAAATGCAGCATTCATTATCATAAATGCAGTAGCATGATCTAATTAGGCATTCTGTACTCAGCCTGTCAGATAACACATTTTTAAAATGGCACAACTAAATCAAACATGTCTACTTACCTATTGAACAATAGTCAAACTGCTTATAAAAGACTTGGATCTTGAGTCAGTTTTGTGGTGCTAACAAGACAGTTAAAGATTATGCTGAGTTTCAAACCTTTACTATTTAATAGAATTAGAAAGCATATAGTGAGTTGAATATTATAAAAATGTTCACCAACCTCATAATTCTTTCCTACATTGCCAAATTGGTTGGGAATGAATGCTCTCTTCATATATACCTTGACACATCCAACCATCGATTGCAGAATATGCAAAACACAGAAACAAATTTTCTATGCATAGACAGAGACTACCTTGTGTTAAACTACAAGTATATGGCATTAATAATTCTCCTGTTGCATCCATTCTTTGATACCAATTAAAAATTCAGGATGGCTTTGTTGCTATTGCTCCACCTATTTATATTGGATACATTTGTTGCTGCTTCTTTAGTTTAGCATTAGTTCATAGCAAACAATGTAATCTAATTGTAAGGTTCATGCTAGATTGAGATTCATGCTATTCTACTTAATTCATAAAGGGGATGTGATGGCAATTAAAGATGCTGAGCTTGTCAGCTGGAAAGCTGACAGCCCAGGTTCGAGATCTGAGCACTGCACCAGTGGTGGGTTCTTCCCAGTTTGGTCCGGTTCGGCTGAGCCGGTAGCAGTGACGATATGACATCACCGAACCGGTTCTCCCCCCCCCTCCCACACCCCACACGTTATTCTTACCTTTTATTTGGTCCCACCCCCAGTCTATTGCTGCCTCCTGAGTCCCAGCTGTTGACTAGAGGGAAAAAACTGTTTAAACTCTTGCCCTGGGGCTTCAAAGGGCCATCCTACAGCTGATCAGTGTTAAAAGCAAACAAATGAGTCAGGTCGTAAGTGCGAAGACTGGTCGTAAGTGCGAGGACCTTCCAGAAATGACTCTGACCAGCTAGCCACGCCCACCTAGTCACATGACCTCCAAGCCACACCCACAAAATAAGCCACGCCCACAGAACCGGTAGTAAATAAATGTAGAACCCACCCCTGCACTGCACAATGGGGTGAGCTCCCATTCCTTGTCCCAGTTCCTGTCCAACCAACAGTTTGAAAACATGGAAATGCAAGTAGATAAATAGGTACCACTTAACAGCATTCTGTGTGCCTTTGGCATATAGGCATGCTGGCTACATGACCATGGAAATGCTGGCTCCCTTGGCTAAGAAATGGAGATAAGCATCACCTCATAAGATACAATTGCACCAACCCATAAGATACAATTGTTAAATTTTCTTGAATTTTGTAAAGCAGTTGAGTACAGATGTGAATTTAGATGCCTAACTTGCCAATCAGATGTTTGTAGCTAGGACATCGGCACAGCAGTGTCAATAGAGCTTGTTTTTAAACATTTCACAGCATACTCCTGGATGATGACCCTAGGCATCTTATAAATCCAGTTCATTTCCAAGCAGTGATATGTCAGAAATTCTGCCACAAGCTTCATTGTTCTTTAGTTCATCATCCCTTGTATGGATGACTAGGATGCTGGATTTTATTGCCATGAAACAACTCTCAGATTGCAGATCCTGGAGTGTCTTCTATTTTTTAGACTAAACGTACTAAGTTCCTTTAGCTGCTCTTCACAGAATTTAGTTTCTAAGCCCCTTACTATCATTGTCATTCTTCCGTGCATTTCTCCAGTTTGTGTTCTTTTTCTATTATGGCACAAAAATTGGACAAAGTATTCCAGCTTCAATTTGATGAGAATAGCTTCCCCACTATTCTGTCAGAGCTGAAGAAGCTTCTTGGATGAGAAGTGAAACATCTTCAAAAGAAAAAACAAGAAAGCCCAGTTGCCTCCTGAAAAAGCACGTTTGGGACAACCATGACCTGGATGACTGAGAATCTCTAAAGACTTTTAGCTATACAATTTGGGATGAACATCCTTTGAATGGTATGGGAATAGGAATGGATTTCCAGAGGAAAAATTGCAGACTACAAGAACCAGAAGCACTACTCAGCTGACCCTGAGGACACAGATAAACCTCCAAGTGCTTCAATGACCCTCTAAATGGATGCAGATTACCAGCTGTCTGCAAGGAATATAAATCCTTCCATTCCCCACTATTCTGCCAGAGCTGAAGAAGCTTCTTGAATGAGAAGCGAAATGTCTTCAAAAGAAAAAACAAGAAAGCCTCCTGAAAAAGCACCTTTGAGACAGCTTAGAACAATATTATCACTTCCCATGATCTTGATGTCAACTTGCGAAGCTTCCCTAACCTCCTGCATTTATTAGGGCATATGTCATAACCTTGACACTTGACTTCTATACCTCTATCGATGCAGCCCCAAACTGCACTGGCTTTTTTGACAGATGTCACATATTGCTGAGTGGTTAATCTGTGGTGTGCCAAGATACCTAGACTGTGCTCACAATTTTTTCTGCAAAGCCTATCTTGTACTTGTATTGTACTTTTTCCCTGCCCACCTTATATTTTAACCATTGAACAATTTTTGTGGGACAAGGCTCAATGTCCCAGTGTACCAAGATCCTCTTCAATTCTGAGCCTGTCATCTAGGATGTTAGCAGTTACCCCCAACTTTGTATCATCTTCATCTCTTCTATTCCTTCATTCTTTAAATGAGGGCAGATATGATATTGTTGCCATTACGTAAACTTGGTGGGATGAAACCCACAAATGGTAGGAACAGCTAGAGGAATTTAAATTATTTAAAAGAAATAAATGAAATAAAAGAGGAGGTGGAGTTGCACTATATATAAGAAATAACTACATCTCTACAGAAATAGAGCACAACGATAATGAAAACTGCCTGGCATGCATTTGGGTCAATGTAAAAGGGGGGGAAATTACATTGCCATAGGTGTATACTATAGGTCACCCAACCAAACAGAGGAAATGGATGAACTTTTTACTTTTACTGTCAGTTAACTAAGGTATGTTGGAAGCACACCACAATAGTAATGGGGGATTTTAACTACCATGACATCAACTGGGAGACAAACTCTGCACCAAGTGGAAGATCAAGCAGGTTCCTGACAAACACAAAGACAACTTTGTTTCCCAAAAAGAAAAAAAGAAAAAAAGAAGGGAACAAGGATATCAGCCATATTGGACTTAATTCTCACTAACAGAGATGAAATGATAGAAGGTGTTAAAGCTACAGGAACTTGGGGGGGGGTGATCATGCAATATTGGAATTCAACATTATGGAAGCAGAAACAATAGAACAAAATCAAACTAGAGTCTTGGACTTTAAGAGAATAATTTCAATAAACTTAGAGAGAGCTTGGGAAGGATTCCATGGATGAGAATCCTCAAGGGGAAAACAACTCAAGAAGGTTGGGAAATTTTGAAAAGTAAGATTATAAAAGCCCAGTCTAGCACAATACCAAAGATGATTAGGGGACTTGAGGATAAAACATCTAAAGAACGGTTGCTGGAACTGGATGTGTCTAGTCTTATGAAAAGAAGGACTAGGGGTGACATGATAGCAGTATTCTGATATCTAAGGGGTTGCCACAAAGAAGAGGGAGTCAAACTATTCTCCAAAGCACCTGAGGGTAGAATAAGAAGCAATGTGTGAAAACTAATCAAGGAGAGAATCAACTTAGAACTAAGGAGAAATTTTCTAACAGTTAGAACAATTAATTAGTGGAACAACTTGCCTCCAGAAATTGTGAATGCTCCAACACTGGAAGTTTTTAAGAAGAGATTAGATAACCATTTGTCTGAAGTGATGTAGTGTTTCCTGCCTAAGCACGGGTTGGACTAGAAGATCTCCAAGGTCCCTTCCAACTCTGTTATTAAGATGTTTTGGGCCCAGGACCAAATCCTGAGATAGCCAACTGCATACCTTCCTCCATGTGAACATAGACGCATGATGGACCACACGTTGACTGTGGTTTCACAACCAACTATGAAACCATTTGATAGTAGAACCATCCATCCACATTCTTTCAGTTTGTCAAGAAGAAAACTGATCTACATGAGCAAATTCCTTAGTGAAGTTTAAGACATGACAGTCTCAGCATTCCCAAAAATCTAATCATATGTCAAAAAGAGCAATGAGATTTGTCCAACATCTATTAATCTCATCGTTCCTTTTTAAGTGTTAGCAAACTTACTGTTTGATTATTTTTTTAGGATTCTCCTTGGTATTGATAAGCTGATTTGTACAGTATGTAGTTTCCTGGATATATGTTTTTCCTTGGAACAGTGTGGCTCTTCTCCAATCTTCCAGAATTTCTCCAGAATTTCTCAAAAATTCTTTTAACACCTTGAGTTGTAATCCACCTGGTCCAGGACACTTGAATTCATTCAAAACAACTGGGTGTTCTCTTACCAGTTCTTTCTTTATTTTGATCTGCAATTCTCTGCTGCTCCCCTGTGCTGCTTCTGACAAGTCAGACTGCTTTTTCCTTTTGTGAAAAGACAGGTGCAATTAACTAGGTATCTTTCTCAAAATCTTTGAGAGCTGCATTAATGTGTATTCCCTCAGTCCTTGAGTTGGCAGAAAAATATGCTGGCATAATTTGCATTCCCCGACGGCTGGGCTGTTGTCTGCCTCAGTAAAAGGCTTGCCAATGGTCCTGTCCTTGCAGCTTTGCTACAGGACAACTGAGAGGCAGGGAATAGTGGATTACTCTTACTTTGTTTCTTCTCCCATGCAGAATTATCAGCCAGCTGGGGGAAAAAAACCACCAATAATTCTTCTTAAAGTGAGGATAATGGCAGAAAATCACTGACTACCTTTCAAAATGTCTGAGTGAGAGGTCTCTGCTGCAGTGATGCCTTGTACTTACATTGGCATCCTTCAGTCTCAAGAGACTATGGTATCGTGCTCTGGAAAGAGGTCCTAAAACAGCATCTAGTGACTAAAAAGGCCAATTCGAGAGTGGCAATCCCTTCCACACTGAGGGCAAATACATTCTGTCCCCTGCCCAGATTTCACTGGTTCCGGGACTGCCTCTTTGCCTCAGCCTGCCAAACAAGGGTCTGGAAGACCAGTAGGCTTTGCTCAAAAATAGTCAGGCTAACCATTCTGGAGGATGGAGGAGGACCAGGAGATGACACAGTAAAGAGTTTGCATGGTCATTGCAAGATTTCCTTCCTGCTTCCTCCTGTGGCTATGTCTTTATGAAAAAGTTCTTTGTGAGCCACTGACCTGTCAGCTGGAGTGAATTATAACACAATCTTCCTGTCACTGGGATTAGAAGGGATAACTGATAGAATTCCTCTCCATTTCACCCAATTTTAATATCCCAAACTGATCCATAGCATTAGCACAGAGTGTCCACAGTCAGCACCTGGAAGAATCACCTGGTATATGGAAAATTATATTACAGTAGTCAAGCTGCACTGATCTTCTAAAATAAGAAAAACAGAAGGAAGTTTGGCCATGTAAACACCTTATTGGCAGAAAGTAGCAGAAAACAAGTAATGCATTCATTAGGGACAGAGCTAGCAACACATTACTTTTCCACCTGAAATTAACTGAGAGCTCTTTTTTTTCCAGACAGATGTAAAAGGATTACTGAACATGTGTTTAATAGCATCTCCAGAAGACAAGAATACCAGTGTATTAGAATAATCCCTCACCAGAATTTTGCAAAACATGAGTCAAGCAGTACACAGAGAGAATCCTTCATGGAAATCAGTTGCCAGTTTATAATTGCAGTTTAAGACCATAGACAACGGTGTCCAATGAATGGGGAGGGCATTCTGTTCACCTCAGCAGTTTCACCTGGCCAAGGCTCCAACCATATCATTCATTCTTGAGGAAGCTTATATTAGCCATGGTGACTTGAATTAGGAGCAGCATAAAATACGACATGAAAAGTGGAAACGCCATGAGTAGCTTTTGTGGCAATCAAGTTAATGTGTCTTATTTATTTTTAAAAGGAAAAGGAATAAAACAAAATGACAGTATACCAGAAAGAAATACATATCTATCTGATCAAATATTTTTACAATATAGAAGTGTTTGATAATCTTACATTCAGGATATCATTGACATTTATAGATGGGCATTAATTAGGAGGGCAAATTCTGGCTGCAAAAAAAAAAAAAAAAGCAAAAAAAGTGTTTTACAAGGTTTTTTTTCAAATAGGAAAAAAAATCAAATTTGGAATTTATGTTCAGTGAATCTGCAATGAAAATGTAAACTGCAAATGTTCACCATATAACAACTTTCATCCAGACTATCATCTATAAATTTGGTTCATTGTTAACAAAATCTTGCCCATTATTTAATTAGACAATAATCTTATGCATATCCACTTGGGACTAAATGAATGAATGCAGTAGAAATTACGTGAGTAAATGCACCTGTGTTTCTCTTTGTTCTTTAAAACTATAAAAAATATAGATGTCACACTGCAAAAAATGCAGAGATAAAGTTCAAGATAAATAGCTATGAGCTGAAAATTCATATTAGAATACAGACCCAAGATGATGATAAAGCATATGCCTACTGCAATTGCAAATACACTTTGGGAGGTCTTTGGTACTATTTCAATCATGGATAATGAAGTGTTAGTGCTACAACTGAATGCTACAAGGAATTATATATTTTTCTTTGCTTCCAATTTGAGAGTTGACACAACTGAGATGGTGTGTGAAGAGATCTCAGAATAGATTTCAAAAACAGGAAAAAGCATGCCATGCAAGAGGAAAACAGTGGATATTTTTTTTATCTGTCTTGCACTTTGCCTTAGCCTTGCCTTTATCTTGTCTTGCCAAAAATTGTTAGCAACAAACTCTCATAACAGATTGGCAAAAGACTAGAAACAAAGAAATCTGCTTTCTTGTTACCTTGATTTTTCTGGGAGGAAAGGCAGGAGTTGGAGCAGGGGTCAGCAACCTGCTGCTCTGGAGCCGCATGTGGCTCTTTCACCCCTCTGCTGCAGCTCCCTGTCACTCAAAATATGCATCACAACCACCAATGTGTGACACCCACCAGCACGTGATTTATTGAGCTTTTCAACACACACACACACACACACCCCGGTAGGCCAACCATGGATAAATCCAAGAAAAGAAAAGTTTCGGAAGAAAACAGAATGTTTAATTCAACTACATATGCTAGTTTTGTGGCCGCTCAAGAAATAGTCAGGCACGGGAAGGGTTTTGTGGCTCCCGGGTGTTTTCTTTTCTGAGGGAAACGGGTCCAAATGGCTCTTTGAGTGTTTAAGGTTGCAGACCCCTGAGTTGGAAGGTGAGTAGCATTTCCCTAAATCCTCCAAATCCTACTTCACTACAAAGTCATCTACAGCACTTAAAAGTGTTTTTAAGAAAAAAAGGAGGGAGGGACTCTTAATCACTTCCTCTTCATCAAGGTTTCCTTTGCTTTTTCAACATCTTTCAAAATTATCATCTATGAACAGAGCTGCAAACACAGGACAAATTTGGGAAGGGGATTCAATTTTAAGTTGTGCATGCCTAGACAATGATTTGAAGTAGGTGCCTCAAGAAGATGCAAGCAAAGTATCTCTCTAAAAGAACCAACTTTTTCAGACTTCAATGCACATTCCAAGACTACTTCTAAACTCTTTTCAAGACCTGGCTGGATAATATTATGCTGTTTATAGAAATTTAGTATCAAGCTTATGGGTTACCTATACAGAACCTATTTTTTATTTATTTTATTGTTTGTTGGAGATTTTGTCCACATGCATTCTCAGTTACTGGGGGATGACCTACTGTTGAAATTTCTGCTAATTGTTTCTCTGTGTTAACTTGTTCAGTTTCCTTTTTTTTAAACTCATATCTCCACTGGTGAATTAATGCTATAATATATAACACAAGTCTAAGAAACAAGCATAGCAAAAGCTTTAGTATACTTACATGAAATCTTCTAAGGTCAATGAAATAGGATTTCAATATCTATGCTTATAGCATCTTCATCTTATTCAGTGGAAATCTTCATATGGCACAGAATCTACTCTGAAATTATTATTGGCTTTGAATGATGTTTGTTCATTCCCTCCAAGCTAAATGTTAAGTACTAGCTTTCCTGGATAGCTTTTGGCTACCTTTTTTAACAGAATAATTCATTAACCTGGCTCTTTTTTTTTTTCAAGAGGTGACAAGGACTTTTTTGTCATAGAATTCATTAATTTGCATTTACATGATGGGTGGTGGTGGTGAATTCTCAACTAATTATAATTAGTGCCTAAGTCTTTATGTAAAAGTTATTTGTACATTCACAAAGAAAAAGATCAGCAGACATAGTGCTACTTTATGCCTCTTCGTATTTTCCTTAAACGCTGCCTTATTATTACCATGAATCTCACTTTTGTTAACACTGCCTCTTCAGCATATATTTGATTGGGTACTCTGAACATCCGTTGCATTCCAATATTCTGTTTATGTTGTGGATGTTTTGATACCTCCCCCATTTCTCCTCTTTTTTTTATGCATTCTTTTCCTTAAAACAAAAAAATAAAATCCTGCAAAAATATACAGAAAACAAGTCTTCCAGATGTCCCTTTAAAATGCACAGAATTTTATGGGATTGATTTGTAATAGTGGCAATCCAAAGAATTTATATACAGGTATAGAAGAAAACTGTGTGTGCCAGGGGTGAAATCCAGCAGGTTCTGACAGGTTCTGGAGAATCAGTAGCGGAAAAATTTTGAGCAGTTTGGAGAACTGGCAGCAGAAATTTTGAGTAGTTTGGAGAACTGGCAAACTGGTGGGAATGGAGATTTTGCAATACCTTCCCCTAGGAGTGGGGTGGGAATGGAGATTTTCCAGTATCCTTCCCCTGCCACACCTACCAAGCCACACCCACAGAACTGTTAGTAAAAAAAATTGGATTTCACCACTGGTGTGTGCATATTAGAGTGCTGCTTTCTGGTACAACCCAGGGTTGTATGGCAGAGCTTATGGCAAATGATTCTTTTCCTCCTAGAAGTCATCTAAAACAGTCTTGTGGTTGGTGATGGTGGGGAAACACTGGCTTCCCATTCCCAGTTCTGATTATACTGCAATTACTGTATAGTTTCAGTGGTGTCTGTTAAATATGTTTTCTTTTTCCAAAGAGCCAAACCATATTACAAACCAGACAGCTTCTTGTCTCTTTACTGCCAGTTTTTTTGTTTTGTTTTTTTCATTCAGCTGGTTGGAAGAATGAAGTTATGAACTGACACATGCAGCCTGTATGTCTATGTTAAAAGCCAGTCAGAAAGAAGGAACGCTGTAGAGACAACAGCAGAATGAATCCCAGGAACCTCTCATTTTGTACTGCTTACTCTCCCAAACTAGGAGGGATGTTCATCCCTTAACTGAGCCCAATCAGGTTTCAATTGTGACTTACTCATTCTTTTTTTCTGTCTCTCCACCCCTACCCCCAAACTCTTACATAAAGATAGATACACTATATGAAAAATACTGAAAACAGAGCTGTTTCATTGACAATCATGCCACCTTGTCATCCAAACTTTTGCTTTAAATAGTTGTCAGTGATAAAGCTTCCTTTTGCAAACATATGTCAAAGTGACAAGCTGGTTTATTTTTTTTCCTCTTCCACCTGCACATTCCTGCTGGACCTTTTTAGTTATTCAGCTCCCAATCCAAACTTTCATTTCATTCTTTTCATTTATTCTCAAAAAAAAATAGAGAGGGCAGGACAAGAAACAATGGTTGGAAACTAATCAAAGAGAAAAGCAACCTGGAATTAAGGAGAAACTTCCTAACAGTGAGGACCATTAACCAATGGAACAGGTTGCCTTCAGAAGTTGTGGGTGCTTCATCACTGGAGGTTTTTAAGAAGAGACTGGACAGTCACTTATCTGAAATATTATAGATTCTGCTGCTTGAGGAGGTCTAGAAGACCTCCAATATTCTATTCCATTTTGTTTTGTTTTGGTTAACTGTTAACAATGTGAAACCACTGCTTTCCTTAAAACACTGCTGGTATTAAGCCTTCATACACATCAGGTTCATCACATGAATCTAGGATATCATAATGTATCTGCATAGTTTATGTGTAGACCTAAGCAGTGTGGCTGACAGATGGAAATTTTGTCAATTTTGTCAATTTTGTCAATTTCCATCTGTCCAATGTGCAGATTTTACTTTCTTCTCTTTTTTGTCTCCTTTTGTGTCATTGTAGTTTGTTTTATTCTATCCCTCTTTTGGGGGAGAGATATTTGTGTAGAATGTATAGGTTCTCCTGCTTGAGCAGCGGGCTGGACTAGAAGAACTCGGACTAGGACTAGGAGCCTGGTGGCCAAGCAGACTGATAGCATTGTGATTAACACCAGCTGTCTGCAATTACTGTAAGTTTGAATCTCACCAGGCTCAAGGTTGACTCAGCCTTCCATCCTTTCTAAGGTAGGTAAATTGAGGACCCAGTTTATGGGGGCAATAAACTGACTTTGTATAAATATACAAAAGTATGAAGGCTATTGCTTAACGCATTGTAAGCCGCCCTGAGTCTCCGGAGAAGGGCGGCATATAAATCAAATTAAAAAAAAAATCAACTCCAAGGTCCCTTCCAGCTCTATTCTATTCTAATAATCTAAACCAATATAATTTATACAGTGCATGGAACTCCATATCAATTATGTACAATCTTTCCTATTTCTTTCACAATTTTTCAATTCATTCAGGCAGTATCAGTTTAAATTCCTGAAATATCAGACCTATCAAGTGTCCAGCACTTGAAACAGCAAGATTTGGCTTTCTCTTCAATAAAGGAACATCTTATAGCTGCCTCCTCCTTCCTAACCCACTGTTAAAGCATTTCATGAGCATTTTTCCATTTCATCTCACTTCTTTTCCATGTCTGGCCTGGAGCCCTTCCTTGTTTCCCCTAGGTTCATGTTGAAAGCTCATGGCTATCACCCTGTTTACCTTCTGTCATGTAAAGTAGCAGCCCTTATGAATAACCTACATTGGAAAGATTATTTTTTTTTGACCAGCCAAATAAAGAGAAAAATCACAATCGAGGGAAATTGTAGCAGCTTCATACCACCCACCTTCCTCTCCTGCTTGATCTCAGGTGACCTCATTGTTACATAGTCTTAGAAACTGAACAAGGATCAGGAGGAGCCACAGCTAATTGTCTGATATAGTCAAGAGCAGGGCACTTGCCAAACAATTCTGCAAGCTCTAATTTTCTGAATAGAAATTGGAAATCCCTGCACAGGAACATAATTCATATATGTAAATTCACAGATGGCCACTGAAAGATTTGCAGTTATGTATAAATATCCATTTTTAAAATTCTTCTTTCTATGTACAAGCCCACATAGTGACCATTGCTGAGCAAGTATAAATTCCAACTGGTAGGGAAAACAAACTATTACAGCTATTACTGATTACACAGGACTGCACATAATGAATCTATTTAAAATTCCACTTTTACACACAAATAACATGCATTTCTTACAGTAAAATATATTTCTTGTCTCCTTAGGAAAAAAAATGCCAACATGCCTTCAAACATTTGTCTCACTGATTTGAAAGTCCAGATGTTCATTGCTTTGTCTCATTGTACACAGTCTATAATAACATTCATTCTGCTACTTGCTCTGCACACACAATTAGAGAACACAGCTGGCATAAAACTCTGTCTTGCTCATCTTCTACCTCACACCAGATGGAAAACTAGTACATAATGACAGGCTTGTCTCTGCTACAGTTCTTGTCAGTCAGATTTTTCTCTGAAACTTTTCTTCTTTTTAAAAATATTCATATGAACAATTGAAGGAAGCCTTCCAATTTTGTTTCCCCTACCCCATGGACATTTGTTGAGGTCTTATAGTACTGACTTGAACCTGCAAAATGGGAGAAAGCTGAGGGAAATTAGTAATGACTAATGAGACAGGATGTCTGAGAAATAAACCATTAGTAAGATTTATGGGTTTGCATTATAATGTCATAAATAAAATATAATGAGTTTAAGAGTTTCCTTCTTAAAAAAGATAACACCATTTTATTATCTAGAGAAGTATTTCTCAACCTTGGTAACTTTAAGGTGTCTGGATGTCAATTCCCAGAATTCCCTAGCCAGCATGCTGCCTGAGAATTCTAGGGATTAAAGTCTAGACATTTTAAAATTGCCAAAGTTGAGAAACACTGGACTAGAGGCTGTTTTCCATAACCTGATGTCTTTTAGTTAAGTTGGGATTGTAATTCTTAGACTTTCCAGCCAGCAAACAAGCTGAGAATTTTCCAAGTCCTAGTCCCAATATATGGAAAGTACCAAGTTGAGTAAGGCAGATTTAAGATTTAAAAAGGTAGCTTCCTGGGGGAAAGTGATACACAGACCTCTGAGAACCATTATCTACACACATCATTATCAATCATTGTTTTAGATTGTATACCATGATTAACCAAATGCAATAGTGCAATGATTTAGGAATCATCCTCCAATTATGCAGAAATTTATTTATTTAAGAAAATGTATGTGGCCACCCAACTCATTCTCAGTGATACCAGGTGGCTTACAAAGATTTTTTTTTTAAAGTAAAAGCAATAAAAAACAATAACCTCCACCTCCCTGGGGTCAACAATCAGTCAATTTCTATTTGGAAATCTGGAGCTTACAGAAATGATCTGTGATAGGGAGAACATTAATGTTGAAACATGGTACTTTTGCCAAGCCAGAAATCATCAATATAGAATCACACATACACACACTAAGGAGCACTCTGGCACTTCCTTATTCATGCTGAGTATCACCTGAGGCTACAGGCAGGATCATTAAATTCATTGAGAGTGAAGCAGCAGGTGAGCGGCTTGAACTGAAGAACAGAACCCTGTTCATAAAATAGAGTTTAGAGTGGTAGAAGACAACAATCAGTACCAATTCTTTCTTTCTTTCTTTCTTTCTTTCTTTCTTTCTTTCTTTCTCTTTTTTTTCTCTCTCTCTCCTTCCTTCCTCCCTTCCTCCCTCCTTCCCTTCTTTTCTTCCCTTCAGATATGATGAAATAAATGGTTATCACTTAAGTCTATTGATTTGTTGTAGATGGTATATTTAATAGCCACCTCTTGAATAGGACAATATTCTCTAGCTTCAGGATAGACCTCGCTGATGTGACTAAATGAAATACTGTCAGTTCAGGGACAATATATTGGGAATGTTTGCTGGGAGCAAACGACTATTAATTTAAAACTATGCTTATGGGGTTTTTTTCCCCATAAATATTTAGATAAATGTTGCAGAAAAGAGGAGGGAAACTACATACTTGACATCATACAGGGAAAAGAATGTGCCACCAGTTCAGGACCTCTGGCATTTTCTAATGTGATTAACCCATAACCACAGACCTGCGGTCATAGTGACTGCAACAGTTTTCCAAAATGTTCGGAACACCCCTATTTTTAGAAATGGACCTTTCTGGTTGCAAATAGCTTTTGTTTTCCCACCAATAAGAGTGTATGCAGCATCACGCTTGCATCAGTTATTTGGTGTTTTCTGTAGCAGCATTTGAATTTGAGTTTTGGTCATTTTGACCGCAGATCTTTGTTAACATATTTTTTTTTTATAATGTTGGGGCCACGTTTTCCACCAAAAAGTACAATTTGGCGATCCAAGCTTGGAAGAAACTATTCTAAAATGGTATGGAGAAACAAAGAGTGATCTGAGTGAAGTGGAATCAGATTGTGATGAAAATTTTGTAATGGACGATGAGGAATCTGCCGCCGCTGCCGATTCAGACATCAGTGATGATGAAGCTCCCAATGAAATTGATGACCAGGTACAATCTACATCGTGCAATAATTTATATGGCAAGAATAAATTCAAATGGTCTTCTGCACCTTTTAGAAGCAATAGATCCAGAACCACTAGTCACAATATTGTTGTGCAATTACCTGGACTACAGCCAGCAGCTAGAAATATTGGAAATTCACCTACTCCCCTACAGATTTGGAAATTATTATTTTCTAAAGAAATTATTAGTGTCATCATTCAGTGGACCAATGTAAAAATTAGAGAAGAAAGATTGAAGTTCAAGGATGGAGAAACAAAAAGTGACCAGCACAATGTGGATTTGATCAATATATTTTTTTGGTTTACTGCTCTATACATCAATTTTTAGATCCAACCATGAAAACATGGAATGTCTTTTTGTTACGGAGGTCATTATGACCTCATGTCTGTAATAGTGTAGCTGAAATAGTACATCTGTGGTTAAGGGTTAAGCATGTTTAAGTACCATTCATAAATGCTCATCTCCTAACAAGCCTGGCTAAACCATTTAGAAAGCTTGCTTGATTGCTTTTTTTTTTTTTCTTACACCCTTTCTCTGTACAAAGTCCAGCCTCTCATATGGCCAGATCTTGCTGGCTAGCTAGGCTATAATCTAAGATCCACTCACTCAATACAAGTTTCACATGTAGAAATCAGGTCATTCAGGGCATGAAGATTCATCTTACGCTATACATAGTATTGATCTAATTCTGAGACTTGAATATCTCACTGGACAAGGTAATACTGAGGCTTCAAGAAATGATACTACAATCTCTATGTGTTACCACTTTCACCTTCCAAATAATTGATGGCAGGTGTGCTCAGGTCTGCAGGCTACACTACTGCCCTATTCTCTTCAGCTTAGTCTCTCCATTTTTCATACGCAGCCTCTAGAGCAGGCCTGTCAAACTGGTGGCCCACAGGCCAGATATGTCATGTGCAGGCCATGCCCACCCTGACTCCACAAAGGCAAAAAAACCCCATTGCAATATGTCACAATCTGGCCCATGATGCAATCGGGTTTGACACCCCTGCTCTAGAGTTTAGGGTCTAAATTATGAGGTCATACACACTTCTGGGTCTTTTTGATACTCAACAACATGTTGCATCACTTTGAATAATTTGGCCACTAAAAATGGTTTCTCAGTGGGCTAAGTCAATGCCACTCAGAACAGCTTCTTGGTGGGCTAAGTCAAAGGGGAGTTTTCCTCAAAGCATCTCAGCATCAAAAAAAAATCACAAGATCATTTAGTTGGAAGGATTCCTCAGACCACTCTGGACAGATGCTAATGACCTTTGCTTAACAAACTCCCGAGTCAGAGTCTCCGTGCTTAATGAAACTGGTTGTTTCAAGACATAATAGCTCTCAGGGCAAGAAAAATCATCCATTCATTGAGTTTTTAATAATAAATAGAAGAGAGGAGGAAGTTCTGCAGATTAGGTGACAAATAGAGGCAACTGAATCAGCAGAAGGAATGGAGGCATGGCAAATATCTCAAAAGAGACCCTCCCTAACTTCTTGGACTGTAAAGGTAAGGGCGGAGAAATGTAGTTTCAGACTTGCATAATTCTGTTAAAGTAACCTTCCATTAAAGGTAGAGCTAATACTCCTGGATGTGCTTTTTGTCTGGATTACTATGCAAGGCTAGCTGTTTAGATCTCATTCTGTGAAATTCCATCTTAAAATTACACCCTCTTCTCTGTGATAGCCTTTGAACCATTCAAAGTCTGCTGTTGTGTCTCTCACTGGACTTCTACTCTAGGCTAAACATATCTAAAATGCTAAATTAGCTTGTGAACTTACTATGCATCAACACCATTTATTGCTACCCTTTGAACTGGGCTAGAAATGAGATGCATGATACAACATGTGTCTTCCAGAGCTCCCTTTTCAGTCTTGCTACAGTTGAAGGCCTTCATGAAGAAAAGAAAAACATGATGAAATGGATGACAAAAATGCTGCCAGTCTGAAAAAAAATCTGGCTTTGCCAGATTCCTGCTGCATTGCTATTGCAAGATGCTTTCATTTTCTTCTTCTTCATCATCATCAGGTTATGCCTGTAAAATGCCACCTTATGGTGCTGAATAAGGAAGTAATTGTTGCTTGAATAGATGATGCAGTCAACACACTGAGAATTTCAGGTAACTGTTTCCAATTTTTCATCATCAGATTAAATTATTTCACGCATTATAGATTTACTAGAGAATTTGTCCTTGAACATTAAAAAAAGCCATTTTCTCATGCAGTTTGGAATCACTATTGATTGTTGTGCCATTTATTTGTAGATTTATTTTTTTAAATATTTTATTTAACAATCAAACATCTGAACCTTTAGTATTTATAAAAAGTGAGATGTTATTTGCTTTCTACAATCTTATTAGGGGAAAAATGACTTGCCTTCGAGACAGATCATTTTGTTCCTATTACAACTTGAGAATAAATTATTGTAACAGTAGAAAGAGAATGGAGAAATTGCAATTATAGATACAAATGAAGAATGGGAAAGGAAGTGAAAAAATACTGAAACATTTATTTTAAATAATTTTATGATGCTATTAAGGAAAATGGCACTATTTGTTTTATAAGCTTCATCAATATATATTTTTGTGAATGTTAAACTTCATTAAAGCTGTAAACATGGATACAAAGAATTTATCCATTTTGCATGATGAAAGTGTTTTATTTTGTGTCTGCCTCAATTTATTAATGCATAAATGTTAACAATCATAAAAACTATTTCACTTCTGAATAAAGCTATAGAATAATTTTTTGAAGGAATAACAAAAGTCATCCTATTTCACTGTCTTTTTAAAAATCTCTCTTTGTATATCCCAAAGGTGTTTTTTAAGAGGCAACTGGACTTTCTGTTTTTTTCTTTGAAGATGTTTTGCTTCTCATCCAAGAAGCTTCTTTGGCCCTCCAAGAAGCTTCTTGGATGAGAAGCGAAATGTCTTCAAAGAAAAAACAGAAAGTTCAGTTGCCTCTTGAAAAAGCACCTTTGGGACAACCATGACCTGGATGACTGATCTTTGTATAGCTCAAACAAACAAACAAACAAACAAAAAATCATTGCTAATATGACAGTAACTTCAACCAGAAATCATACACTTATTCTATACGCAGAAATATGGACAAAACTGACCAAGTCCAGATTTTTGTTTTAAAATGACAAAGCCTTATGAAATATTCAGCATTACTGTTTATTTATTCTGTTTTGAATATGCCCTTTGTTACACATGAATTATATCTATTATCTTAAATCTGATGAAAAATGTTACTTGGATCTTCTCACAAAAATGAAGCACTGGGGTCTACCAAAATATTGCCTCTCAAATCGCCTAATAATCACCCTTTTGTCCAAATATTAATCAATTGATTAAGTGCCATCAGGTGATGACTCTTAGTGACCACATCAATACATTTTATTCAGGATGAGGTTTTCAGCCTTGGCTTCCAAAATGGTGCATTCATTGCAATAATGAATGGACAGATCCATCAATATTGCAGCTGGTCATTCTCTTTTGTTTCCTTTCACCTTTCTAGCATTATAGATTTATCCTTGAGTTGGATGCTTGAATAGTATGTCTGTATATAATCATTTGAGATTGATCATTTAGACTTTGAGAATCCTGGATTTGGTTTTTTCTCCCCCTATTTGTTTCTTTTCCCGATTATTTATTTATTGTATTCTCAAAAATTTTCTCTTACAGTAAAAGTGGCAATGTTCTTCTAATCCTTTTTCTTCAATATCCAATTTTCATTTGCATTGGCTATCACAGTAAAAACTATAGCTTTCATGAGTCTGATTTTTATAGATGCAGATACATTCTGGAACCTGAATATCTTTTTCAAATCCTTCATAACTATTGTTCCAAATTGAGTCTGAAATATACTGTATATCTTGATTCCTGGTTCCTTTCCTGTTTATAATTTATTTATTTATTTATTTATTAATTTAATTTGTATACCGCCCTTCTCCCAGAAGGGACTCAGGGCGGTGAACAGCCAAAATTAAAAAACATACAAATGCAAAAGTTAAGATAATTAAAAGAATTAAATCATTGGCTACCCAAATTTAAAACCCCAAATCCATAAAATTTAAAATCCCAATTAAAAAACCATTTAGGCTAGGCCGGCTTGATGAAATAAAAACGTCTTCAGGGCTTTACGGAAGGTCCGGAGGTCCGGGATCAATCGTATTCCAGGAGGCAGCTCATTCCACAGGACGGGTGCCCCCACAGAGAAGGCTCGCCCCCTGGGGGCCGCCAGCCGACATTGCCTGACCGACGGCACCCCGAGGAGGCCCTCTCTGTGAGAGCGTATTGGCCGGTGGGAGGTTATCGGTAGCAGCAGGCGGTCTCGCAAATACCCTGGCCCTAAGCCATGGAGCGCTTTAAAGATGAGAACCAACACCTTAAAGCGCACCCGGAAGACCACCGGGAGCCAATGCAGCTCGCGCAGGAGAGGTGTTACGTGGGAGCGCCACGTCGCTCCCATAATCACCCGCGCGGCCGCATTCTGCACCAGCTGGAGCCTCCGGGTGCTCCTCAGGGGGAGCCCCATGTAGAGAGCGTTACAGTAGTCCAGGCGTGACGTAACCAAGGCATGAGTGACTGTGCACAAGGAGTCCCGATCCCGAAAGGGGCGTAACTGGCGTATCAGGCGAACCTGATAAAAAGCCCCCCTGGCCACGGCCGTCATATGCTCTTCTAAAGACAGCCGTGTGTCCAGGAGGACGGCCAAGTTGCGAGCCCCCTCTGTGGGGGTCAGTGACTCGCCCCCAATAGCCAGAGATGGCACCAGCTGGCTATACCGGGACGCCGGCATCCACAGCCACTCGGTCTTGGAAGGGTTAAGCCGAAGCCTGTTCCTCCCCATCCAGACCCGCACGGCCTCCAGACACTGGGACATCACTTCGAGGGCATCATTGGGGTGGTCTGGGGTGGAAATGTACAGCTGAGTGTCATCAGCATACAGATGGCATCGCACCCCAAAACCACGGATAATCTCACCCAGCGGCTTCACATAAATGTTGAACAGGAGCGGCGAGAGGACCGACCCTTGCGGCACCCCGCAAGCAAGGCACCTCGAGGTCGACCTCTGCCCCCCTGCCAACACAGACTGCGACCGGTCAGAGAGATAGGAGGAGAACCACCGCAACACGGTGCCTCCCACCCCCAGTCCCTCCAGCCGGCGCAGCATGATACCATGGTCGATGGTATCAAAAGCCGCTGAGAGGTCTAACAGGACCAGAACAGAGGAACAACCCCTGTCCCGAGCCCTCCAGAGATCATCCACCAATGCGACCAATGCCGTCTCCGTGCTGTACCCAGGCCTGAAGCTGGACTGGCATGGATCTAGATAGACGGTTTCATCCAGGAACTGTGGGAGCTGTCGCGCAACCACACTCTCCACAACCTTCGCAACAAAGCGAAGGTTGGAGACCGGACGATAGTTTGCCAAAACGGCCGGGTCCAGAGAAGGCTTCTTGAGGAGGGGCCTCACCACCGCCTCTTTCAAGGCGGGAGGCAAGAAACCCTGTCTCAGAGAAGCATTTATAATCCTCTGGAGCCAGCCACGTGTTACCTCCCGGGTGGCCAGTACCAGCCAGGAGGGGCACGGGTCCAATAAACATGTGGTTGCGTTTAACCTCCCCAGGATCCTGTCCACGTCCTCAGGAGTCACAGGGTCGAACTCATCCCAGGTAACATTCTCAAGACCAGCCTCAGTCACCCCGCCGGGATCTACCCAGTCAGAGTCCAAGCCTTCCCGAATCTGAGCGATTTTATCGTGCAGATACTGTGCAAAATCCTCAGCCTGCCCTTGCAAGGGGTCTTCCTGCGCTCCCTGATATAGGAGGGAGCGGGTCACCCTAAACAAGGCGGCTGGGCGGTTATCTGCCGATGCAATAAGAGCGGAAAAGTGGTTACGCTTTGCCGCTTTTATCGCCACTAGATAGGTCTTAATATAAGACCTAACTAGTGTTCGGTCGGATTCGGAGCGACTAGCCCTCCAACCACTCTCTAGGCATCTTTTCCGGCGCTTCATCTCCCTCAGCTCCTCGGAGAACCAAGGGGCCGGGCAGGTTCGGCGTCGGGTCAGAGGCCGCAAAGGCACGACTCGGTCCAGAGCACCGGCGGCTGTCCTATCCCAGGCAGCCACCAGATCTTCAGCCGAGTCGTGAGCCAGAGTTTCAGGAACTGGCCCAAGCTCCCTCTGGAACCTATCAGGATCCATCAGGCGCCTGGGGCAGAACCACCTGGTCGGTTCCGCCTCCCTGCAGTGGGGTGCAGCGGTCAAAAGGTCCAGTCTCAGGAGAGAATGGTCCGACCATGACAGGGGTTCAATAACTATATCCCCTATATCCAGACCACTCCGCCACTGACCAGAGATAAAAACCAAGTCCAGAGTGTGTCCTCCCACGTGAGTGGGGCCATGAATTAATTGTGTCAGGTCCATGGCTGTCATGGAAGCCATAAACTCCCGAGCCATCCCAGACGCCCCACCGGTAGATGGCAGGTTGAAATCCCCCATGACCAAAAGTCTGGGGGTATCAACCGCCACCCCGGCAATAACGTTGAGAAGCTCGGGCAGAGCCGCTGTCACGTGGCAGGGAGCCAGGTACGCAATCAGCAGGCCCACCTGCATCCCATGGCCCCACTTCACCAGGAGAGACTCACATCCGGCTATCTGAGGTACAGTGGCCTCCCTCGGATCAAGACCTTCCTTTATAACGACCGCCACCCCCCCCACCCCTGCCCTGGGCCCTTGGCTGATGGAATGCGCGGAAACCTGGTGGGCACATCTCTACGAGGGGGACCCCCCCTCTTGGCCCAACCAGGTCTCTGTAATACCTGCCAGGTCCGCACCCCCCTCCTGTATTAGCTCACAAATGAGGGGGGCCTTATTAACCACGGACCTGGCGTTGCACAACATCAGTCTAAGGCCTGGGCTCTGAGACTCTGGACAGCCGGGGAGACGAGAAGAGTCATGGGGGCCGAGGCATGCCACCGCTTGAAGATAGCGGGTGCGTGCCCCCACCACCTGATGTGGCCCCCTACTCCCGCCATATCTGCCCCTCCCAACTACGGTCTTGATAGAACTGCCCTCCACCCTATCCACACTGAGCTCCTCCACACCCCGCTCCCCGCCTTCCGTTCCATGCCCCTGTAACGGGCCTGACCTATGCCCCTCCCTCCCCACCCCCCGCCCTAAGCCCCTTAAAAGATTACAAAAAGACAATTTTAAAAAACCCCACAACCCCCTCTTTGCGGCATGCCACCTCTCGGGGTTCCAAAGCCCGTCATCGAGGTAGGCCCTCGATAGAGTGGAGGGCCAAGCCTGCGAGAGGGGGGAGTCTCGCAGACCAAGAAGCTCCGCTGCGGAATACATCTTGACCACAGAGGATGGGAGCAACCATATCCTAGGGGTCCATATAGAAGGTCCAGGGGAGAGACATGGAATGGGAGTCTCAAGAACATTTTCAACAGGACCGGTCCACTGTCCCCTCACAACAGAGGACGAAGTCAAGTTCCAGGTCGACCACAGTCCAAGGGGGGGGAAGGGGGAAGACCAAACCACCCTCTCACGGAGGTCCGATCAACCATTCGACCCCCTCTTGTGGTGAGATGGCAGCGATGAACCAATGCAGACAGCACAGCATTTAGGATAATTGATCCTAAAAGGCATAAAATAACTATCAAAACCATTCATTCTAAGACTGAATATACTTTTGTCATTAGTTTGATCTTCCTAGTCATTTTTTTTATTTGAGCTTTCACATAATTTATATTTTCAGGTATTGGAGTAGTATAATCGGTATAAGGGAAGCAACTGATTTTTTTCTCCAACTTTAAAACCATGCTTGTCCACTTTCCATGGAGCTTCCCTCAATATATAAGTTAAATATACATATTTAAATATAGATACAACCTGTTTCATCATGTTCTATCTGTACTGTAGCTTCCTATATAGTTTTACAAGACAGTAAGTTATTCTGAGATTCTTATTATCCTAGGGTATTCCTCAGCTTAATGTGATTGATGCAATCTAATGACTGTCAATTTGATGCCTTTCTTACAGCCAATGAAGCACACATTGACTTATGTAAGGTATTCATTGGCTAATTCAATTATCCAGTATTCCTCAGCCTTTTCAAAAAGCAGCTGGAACATCTGGCACCTCTTTTTCCATTAGGGTTCTAATCAGTTTTGGATATCTGAGACTTTATTTTACTAGCAGGTGAAATTTAGGCTACTGTATAATGGTTAACACAATCTATTAAGTCACCTTTCTTTGGAACTCCTCGAAGAACCATCCAAATTTGTTTTTATAGTCAGGTATATGAGAGCCACATGAACTGTGTTTCTCAATAAATTCAGTACACAAAATTTCAGGGCCAAAAAAAAAAGGCAGCACAGTTCCACAAGTTATGTGAGTAACTAGACTATGTCAAATGGGAAAGCATTGAAACAACTTTTCCTCTTTCCTGAAGCAATGGGGATTTATCAGAATTTCATGCAGCTGCAAGCCCCCCCAGCAACTGTGTCATCTCATTACCAGGGAGTCCATCTTATGCTAGACACTAACCCTAACCCTTTAGCCAGAAGCCTTCATGCTTGAAGGAACATATTGGCACATTTCTATATACCAAGAGCCAACTCATTGTATGTGTTTAGATTTTCAAGTAATAGAAGTGAAATATTATTCAAGAGAGCAGGAAAGAATAAAGGAAACCAAATGAGAAAAGGGGAGGGGAGGGGAGGAAATGGAAAGAAAGAAAAAGGAAGGAAGGAAGGAAGGAAGGAAGGAAGGAAGGAAGGAAGGAAGGAAGGAAGGAAGGAGGGAGGGAGGGAGGGAGGGAGGGAGGGAAGGAAGGAAGGAAGGAAGGAAGGAAGGAAGGAAGGAAAAGAGAGAAAATCTATTGAGCAATGAATATAGTAGTTATGAAATTCAAACTACTTATTATGTGAGCTTAGGAGGGAAATATAATTGAATATTTTGGAATCTGAAATGGCTAGGTCTCTAAAGAAAATGCTATGCAGATGCATTCTCAATTGCTTGTATTCTCAACTTATTTGGGTATCAATATCTGATATCAGAGTTTGGCTGTTTCTATATTCCATTTCAAACCTGAATAACTGCTCAACTAGAAATCATCAACCATGAAGAGAAAGGTATTGTCTGGCCATCAAAAGTTAGCTGTTTTCATACCAGAAGGTATTTCCTCACTTTTTAGTTTTAGAAACCTGTTATGTGTTATACATCATACTAGCCATAAAAAAAGCAGTGTTATCAGCTTTTGATACTGTGCTTGCTGCCTTTAGCATTAGATTCTTCAATGATGTCAGAAAGGGAAGGGAAGAGAGAGGGAAATATTATATTTATGTGCTGTCTTTCTGACTGATCAAAGCAAAAACAAAACTCTTAAGGTAACTTCCAAGGAGACCAAGGCCAAGGAGTAGTTTTTTTTTTTCAGTTTTATGGTGGAACAAGTTAGAAATGATCCTCAGGGTAAATGCTTCACCAGGTCCCAAATAAACACAGCTCCTAACTATCCTATGGATTGGGCCTTGAGCTCACAGGTAAATCTGTCAGTCCTCACTTATCCAGCATGCCTGTCAGCCAGACTGAGAAACATACTTGCATAACTGTGCTAAAGAAGTTAATCAGAGTTTTGTAGAAAAGAGATTGAATTAATCCTTTGTTATTCATTTTGGAAGCATCTCCACCAACATTTTATATACATGTTTAGTTCTCTTTAGATAGAGTGCTAGCCCCTTAATTAAAAATAATCCTGAAAAAAACCTAGCAGGCACTGTCAGGCTATGAGGTAAAATGGAGTATCTTCCCAGTACTACCTATCCAGTGGTGGGTTTCAAATTTTTTACTACCAGTTCTGTGGGTGTGGCTTTGTGGGCGTGGCATGGCTTTGTGGGTGTGGCATGGCTTGATGGGCGTAACAGGGGAAGGATACTGTAAAATCTCCATTCCCACCCCACTCCAGGGGAAGGATACTGCAAAATCCCCATTTCTCCCAATCAGCTGGGACTCAGGATGCAGTGAATAGATGGGAGCAGGGCCATTCAGAGATGGTATTTACCAGTTCTCCAAACTATTCAAAATTTCTTCTACCGGTTCTCCAGAACTGGTCAGAACCTGCTGAAACCCACCTCTGTACCTCTCTGATACTTGTCAGCAGTGGTGGATTGCCCCCGGTTAGCACTGGTTCTATAGAACCGGTAGTAAAACTGCCGGGAGGCTCCACCCACCGGGATGACTCCGATGTCATCAAAATGCTTCTGCGCATGCGAGAAGCTTCTGCGCTTGTGCGTGGCCCCATTGCAAACTGGTAGTAAAGGTAAGTAGAACCCACCCCTGCTTCTCAGGCTGGCTGACAGCCACTTGCTGAGAAGACCTGACTCTTTTCTTATCAATTGTCCAATCACACAGTTAAGCTTTGTGATCATTAGCCAGAATAAATTGCCCTCCCCATTTTTCTTGCCAACACAAATCTATCAGGAGAAGTGGAGGAGGATAGCTCTTGGAAAGAAGGGTAAATTTGAAAAAAACTATCCCATGGCCAAAATAGTAAGTCCATGGGGCTGAAAAGAAAGGAGTGTGTTCATAGCAGCTTCCAATAGTCAATGAGAGCTGGTCAGATATTAGTTCTTAATTATGCCACTGACCATATCATCAACAAGGTCACTGTATAACAAAACACGTGTGAAGTGGGAAAGTGTTACTTTAACATTGGAACAGCTAAAGGTAAATATAAACTATCCCCATGATGGTCTGAAGATGAGAAGAAGGCAATATCATCAAGTTATATCCTTTAAAAAGAATAAACCATCTTCATACCAGTATGTTGGATTGGATTGGATTGGATTGGATTGGACTGAACTGAACTGGACTGGGTAAGGTAGGGTTGGGTTGGGTTGGGTTGGGTTGGAATCATATTGCTGGCTGTCTCACCTCACTAACTGTGCGTGGCTCACAACAATTAAAACAATACTCAAATCATAAAATAATTAAAAAAAACAACTTATAAACTTCAATGAAAACTGTTAAAAACAGGCAAAATAACTACAAATGGTGTCAACATTCAGTAATTGAGTCCATTATCACCTTGTGCTGTTTAGGAATAGAAAATTAAAAATATTAGAAAATATTAAAATACTAAAGCTTTACTAAGTAAGATGCAAATGATGCCTTTTCTGCATAAAACAGGAACTATGGAAGCTGTCCCTAGCATACAATGTGATGACAACAATTCACAAATATGAATTTAAAAGGGGATTGGATAATTTATTGAAAAATAGGAAACTCAAGGGGTATAGCATGTCTTGATGACCACATCTTACTTCCTATTTTAAATTTCAAATGTTTAAATAAGTTACTTGGGAGAAGTAGCAGAATATGTGATAGTCATCATATTCCATTTGTTAGATTTCAGAATATATTTGATTTGTTACCATGTGATGATATAGAATAATATATCCTTGGCCAATAGAATCTTTAATTCTTTTATTTTCTTTCTTTTAACATTGCATATATCATCCATTCTGATTCTCTAAGTGGCTTACAAATATTTAAAGTTCATTCTATAATTTAATAAAAATGAAAACTTTTTTTAAAAAATCAACGCCATAAATTTCTAACCTAAAACTAAAGCTTGGATAAAGATGTGGTTTAAAACGTCTGCTAAATTTTACAAGGATGTGCCATCTTCAACTCCAATTTGAATAATACAGACACAACCATAGTTTTCACTTTCTGTTAAAAGGCAACATTTACCATTTCCCTATTGCTGCCAAGAAAATTATATGGATGTGCATAAAATCATCAAGAGTCCAACTTGACTTGAAGAAGACGTTATCAACCTTGCTACCTTTTCTTTATTGCTGGTAATTTGATCAGGCTAGGGTCTGTAATGTCTCTTAAAACACTTAATAAAAACTGTTCAATATGTTTCTTATTGTGGATATGGTACTGATATTTTTAAGGAGTCAATTGGTATGCTTTATGTTCATTCAATTTTTTGACATGTTTCAAATGAATCATTCAATTGTTACATTGTAGTATATTGTAATTACAGATATTGTATGTAAAATGCTTGCTTTCTGAATGTTTTTCAGCTTGATGTATTTTTAAAAAATGTAGTTTAAAAATACAATGACTAGGCTTTCAGGGCTTTGAGTTATCACAATATTAAAACACAATGGTTGCTTTGCTTCAAGAGTTTTAAAAAGAAGAGAAAAGGAAAGAATAACATGGCAAAATCCTATTTTTGCAAGAGGGAACGTATTTTGTACATATCACACATTTCATTTGCTGTACAAAAGAAATTACATTTTTGTACTTTAATAGCACTTCAAATATTACATTTCATCAGCATATGTGATTTATAAATTATTAAAGAAATAAAATGAAGTATTCTGTTTAATCCAATTAATTTGAAGTAATTTCCATTTCTACAGCTCTAGAATGGGCTTATCCTTTGTAGTCTTGTTACAGTTGTATGTTGACCATTACCCATGGAAAACTAATTTTCAGGCCACTATTATGCCCATTTTTCTTTCAAGCAATTGTAGGAAGTTAGCACCTACCCCTTTCCTGGAAGAATGAAATGTTTTAGGAAATATTAAAAAGGCAGAATATTATGTTTCCCTGGTTGAGAAATGGAGAAACATGTTTTAAAGACAAAGCAACTCCCACCTTCCTGCCTCCCATTGTTAATGGGCCAGAGGCAGAAACTCAATCTTTGACAATAGGACCCATTGCAACACCATAGCAACTGAAACTAACACAATGGGATCCATCTAGGACAGAAACTCACCACATGGCACCTGGGAAGATTACATCAGCCAGCAAGGCTATCTAAGACCCCCATCCCCTGGGAGTCTGACAACCAATCAGGATACTCTTTCGGGGCCCCAGGAAGTTCAAAGCCAGAGAAAGCATAAAACCCAGGGACTCACTGTATCTTGTCCCTTTTCTGTTCAGGAACTCAAGCCATGTGATCCTGTCCACCATTAAACCATCTTTCCAAGCAGTCTCCATGTTTCCAGTGTCTTTTTCCCCACTTGGAGCAGAACCCAGAAGGATATTTCTTCCTACACAATTACATTTATTTGAATTCTCAAGCACAAATATACATTCTTAACATTATCTTCTCTTTGTGAAATATCTCCTTTTCTTTTCTTGACCAGGTTCTGAGTGTGTATCGGGCAGCATAAAAGGCTGGTGTACCCTTTCAAACTTCTCATGCCTGGGGACTTATAGGATGTGAAAGAGACATAGAAACATAGATTCACAGGGCTGGAAAGGGCCTTGGAGGTCTTCTAGTCCAAACTCCTGCTCAAGGCAGAACAACTTCCCAGGCAAGACAATAATATATTTGCTCATTAACACAGGTGCAAGATTGGGGACATTATGTGAATGTACTTACCATATTTAAAGATGCACTTTTTCCCTCCTAAAAGAGGGTGGAAATGTTGGTGCATTTTATACACCGAATACAGCCATTTTTGGCCTCCTGAAGCCCCACCCTGCTCATCCCATTTTTGTAAAAAATGGGTCCGTTTTTCACTAAAATGGGCATTTTTTGCCTTCCCCCTGTTTTCCAAAAACAGGCAAAAAATGGGCCCATTTTTGCAAAAAAAAACAGGGCGCGCAGAGGGTTTGGGAGGCCTGCAGAGTGCTCCTGGTGGCGGGGAGGGCAAAACCCTTTTTTTTTTTCTTATTTTATCGAAATCTTGGTGCATCTTTTAGTCTGAAATATACAGAGATACAGAGAGCATTGTACTGGCCTACTGATTTAGGCATTGACACTATCAATGGCTATCTTGGTGGACAGTGTATGAGAAAAAGATTTTGATACTGCCAGCCATGGTATCTTTCTTAACTGCTAGCTAAGATGAAACGAAGGATACATTATAAGTGTTTCTGGGTCATATAGAAAGGACCCTTTCAAAGTATGAGGAAGGGATATTCAAATTTCATACATTAACTAACAACAACCTTCTGGTAAATTCTTGTGTATTAGCCATATTAAATAAGTTTATATTGTGATACGGCATATATCAAGCTTTCCTTTTTTTTTCCTTTTTAATTGCTGCATATGCTGATCTATAAACACTTTTGCCCTTCTTCAGAATCTGATAATAATTGTTTCTTATGAATATCTCTAGTAATGTAGACTTGCAGATCAAAATCCAGGTGTCAAATTTTTTATATTTGAAGAAGACTTTTAGCATCCTGTAGGTCATTGGGTAGGTACAGGAAAGCTAACTAGACGGCTGCTTGAAGTGAAATTGGAACACAATGAGACTTTCATGTAATTGGTTACACAAGTATTCTTTCAGAATGGGTAAAAAAAAAAAAAAAAAACTAGGGCACCTTCAGAAAACAGACATGTTTTATGTTCCTACTTCAAAAGCCCAATTGCCTTTTTGCTAAATCAGGTGCCAAAGCAAAAAGGGAACAAGGAAAAAAAATATGTCCTGCATGGTTGAGTTGACCTAATTCTACATTTGTTCAGATTGGATTTAGGATAGTTATTTTCGTGCTATGAAATACAACTAAGAAGAGAATAGCCTATATTTCTCTATATGCTTTATTCTTATCCCACCAACTCGACTTACACAACTAATTTCAATTACTGGTCATATAAACTATATCAAATTATTTGGGGATGCTGTGAAATATATCATTCATATATATATATATATATATATATGTGTGTGTGTGTGTGTGTGTGTGTGTGTGTGTGTGTGTGTGTGTGTGGTCTATAATCATCAGAAGTATCATTGTCCTGCTTCTCGTCTCGTTCTTTCTCACCCCTAAAAAAGCTCAGAATATACTAGACCAATTTTCATTCTTTCAACACAACAACCCCATGAAATTATTCAATCAGAACGAAGATTATTGGGTCAAAGTATCCTTCATGGCTGAATAAGGAACTTGCCTCATCCTAATCCATTTTCATTTGAAAGGGCCCATATGTTACTCAGCACAATTAAATTTTAGGATGATGTCTGAATGTGCTTCCAGCATATTGAACAAATTTCTCTCAATATTTTGTTTCATATCATACAAAAAGAAAGCTCTTGAAAAGATCCATCTAAATTTCTTCTGTCTCAGCTCAGAAATAAATCTATTGAGGTAAGATATTGCCATATTTCATAGTAGTTTGGAATATGATCTTAATAAAAACAACCGCAATTTGGGGCACTCAGACTACCTCAGGATTCTGAATAGAGAAGCCCTACATTGGAGCTTCTTTGTATCTCTCTCTGAGGCACCATGGTGATAGTATTTCTTTGAAAGGTAATTGCTTCTCAGTAGGCATGTGCCTTAAATGCAGCATGTGTCTGTTGTGCTCAATAAATTAGTTTGAGGTAACATCAATACATCACATTTTAAGTGTGAGGGAATAGGAGATATAAGAAAAACTGCATGGTTTTACAATCTATAATCTTGCAATCGTGAATTTCAGTTCCTGCTGCATTTGCTTGCTAACCTACTTACTTGTCTTCTTACTGTATATCATTTTCTGGGAATTCAGGGGGTTATGCTGAAATGATATTTTAAAATGAAATAACTGTTTGGTGGTTCACACAAACATTTCCACATTATCCTGAGCCTAAATTAGAAAAGGGAATTTAAAAATGTTGTCTGCAACATGTGCCTCCATGACATTCAAAGTCAGAGCTGTTGTCCCAGGCTCATTTGCAACCATGCATATAAAGAGATTATGTTTCTGCAACCCTCAATATAAACTCATTTTGAAATCCTGCCGGTGGAAATCAACACTTTTTATTCCTAGTGCATCGAACCCACAATTACCCAAAAGAATGATCAAGCAGTCTAGAAGAAATTAAAAACACTAAGGAGGAAAGGTTGGAGAGTGTGCTGTATACTTTATTCATGAGTCAAATATAACACTAATGGGATGAAAGGCTGGTGCAGATTAACACAGGCGATTTCCCCTTCCAGTAGAGCTTCTCTGATACAGATTAGTATTAACCTGGGGAAGAGTAACTCCTGCTAAGCATATATCTAGCTATCAGTAATTATTATTGTAGAATTATTGAACATATCTTAATTTAGCCACATTTTGAGCAGACACATTAAAATAAATGGCATTCAATTGGGATTTTACACTAAATATAATTTTATTGGTATTGCTGTGGTCCGCCAGCAGCCTGCGGAGCTGGAAGTGGAGTAGGACAGTGATGAGGCTGAGGAAGAACAGGGGCCAGTCCTGTAGGCTGGGGAAGGCCCAGATAAGGGCTCTGCATCAGAGGCAGAGATGGGGCCAGGGCCATGCGGACTCCGGAGCCTCCAGAGGCTGATAGTAGAGAGGCAGAGAAACAGGAGGAGCATGTTCCTAGTACAGTATGAGAAGAGTTGCCAGAAGGCAAGAGCAGCTATACAAAGAGGATGACTCGGGAGTAGGGCCAAGAGATTATTGCCCCCCCCCCCCCCAAGGCTTAAAAAACCAGCAACGGCTCTTGGGCTCTTTGTCGGAAAACAATGTTGATAGACTTGTTCTTGTCTTGCTACACTTATCTCTGGTCGGCGTCTTCTGCTTCTGAACTTTTGCCAAGAGAAGCCTTTGGCAGTTTGCCTACTTATACCAAGGTTGGTGATTAGACTGAAGAATTTATGTTATGAAGAATTTGTTTTAATTTAGTTTGCACTACACTGAGAATGACTTAATTCTCAGCTGTTCTAATAAAGTCTGTTTGTTTTGAAACTGTTTGCATCTAATACTACCTATTTGGGCCTGGGTCACAACAGGTATGTCCTGTCTGTTTCTTCCTTCCAAGCACTTGATTATTCCAAAAATAATCAGTGCCTTAGAAAAGGAGAAGTGCAATTGAACCAGAAGTTACAGTATTTCTGTAGCAATAATTTATAGTACATCCCAGCCATTAAGGTAATGTGAGCTTTGTCCTCTTGACATTATATTGACAGGGCAATGGTTGGATTTTCTAGAACACACTTAAAGACCAAGTGGGAAATGGAGAGAGAGGGGGGGAGGGAGGGGGAGGGAGAGGGAGAAGAAAGAAGAGACAATAGAAAAGGAAAGATATAGATATGGAAAATATGTACTGGAAAGCATGAGTGCTACCACAACAGTGGTATAAAAGAATTAGATAAGGAAGGATTATTGGCACCCATTAGGCTACTGCTATCATCGTTAATGAGTGAAATTATCTTAGACTTAATTATCTTAAAGAGAGAAAGAGAGAGAATGCTTGATAGGCCCAATGTAAAACTGTAATAGGGCTAAAAGAGTGAAGGGAAGCATGCCAACAGTACATTGTACTGATCTCCTCTTGTTTTATGCTAAAAATTCATTTATAGTGTGCAGTCAGTACTGTTCTCTGTTTGCTTGGTTTTAGAGATAAAATAATTTCCTCCCCTTTCTAGACTATTTCATGTTTCTTATTTGATCCTGCTCTTTTGGCCTGCTCTATTATCAAACAAAATTACATTTCTAACCTGCCTGTTCATCTGTCTGGCTTCAGTGAGACATATATCTGAGAAATGGACAGTCTGGTCTCTTTTTTGTGTCTTCCAATGGCTCCTATTAATGAGTTTAGCATGAAGGTATCATGCTGTGATTTTTGCTCACCATTTTAACTAACACATTGCAGTCCAGGGAAATTGTCACTGAAATTCTGATACTGCCCTTTATCCTTTAATTCTCATGAAACATGGGACTAGATTATGCCACATCTGTCAGTTAAAATACAATCACACTGGCCATTTGGGGCCTAATTACAACTGGTGTCAAATTCATATTTCATAAAAATTTCCACTTATTTTGGAAGAAAAAGCAATGTATTACTGAGGAATGGCAACTGAGCAATAAATAGAAATATTTTAAGGCCTTTCAAATCCTTCATATCCTGGAAGATCTACTCTCTATGTTTCTTCCTCTGCCACTCTGGGAGGGAGGGAGGGAGGGAGGTTAGGGGAGGGAGGGAGGAAGGTTAGGGAATGGAGACAAGATACCCCTTTGACCAATCTGACTTTAAAAAATGGGCCCATATAATGTTAAACAGAAAAATTCCAGGAGTTATGTTACTTGTTCATTCTTGTTTGCTGGGCAAAGTAAAAGTATAAAAATCCTGGAAAGAATAATCATTTTTTTCCTCACTGACTCTGCATGCTGTGGTGATTCTCCACATCGAGTAATGACGGGGTGGCTATACTCTGGTTTCTCCTCAGAATGTATCAATTTTTCAGCTTTTAAAGAGTATAAGTGCTGATGACAGAGGTTCAGTCAGGTTTTGCTCATTGCTTCTCTCCTAATTCCATACTTGTCAAGAAAGAGGAAGCATGATCAGGCAGAATATAACAATATGTAACAGAATAACAGAGTTAGAAGGGACTGTGAAGGTCATCTATTCCAACCTTCTGCCCAAGCAGGAGACCCTATACCATTTCAGACAAGTGGTTGTTCAGTTTTGTTTTGTTTGTTTTTTTTTTTTAAAAAAAAAAAAACTTGCCTCCTTTCCAATATTTCCTACCTGTCCATTGTAGAAACTAAGGGAGATGACCTTGAAAGAATTATGCAGAAACTGTTGCCTAGGCAAAAGGGTTGGAGCAATTTTAAGCCCAGATTGGGATAAAATTTGGAAGCAGCTCAAGCAGATGTTCCCTAATTCACTATATGAGGAATATGAGGGAAAAAGAGGAACAGCACAATCAGATTCTTACAAGAGTCTGTTATTAGCACCAATCTCAATAAAAGTAATTTTTACCTTCTGTGGAGGTGATATCCTGGTCTGATATATCAGGTGGAGCCTACCTGTGCTAAATTGAGTCTTTACTTTTGCATTGGCCAAAAGTACATGGTGGATCAACTGAGCAATCTAAGATCAACACAATAATTATTTGTTCCTTCCCCCCCAAAAAAAAAAAATAAATGGAAGGAGGCTACCTCATCGTTTCTTCTTTATGTCTTACAACATAGAAAATTTCATGGCCTGGCAAGAATCATCCCTATAATGTACTTTCAGTGGGAGAATAAGGTGATCAAATGTAAAGTGGTTGTAAGGGTGCTAAAGGGTTGGAGTAGAACTGGGAATCCTATCTTTAGTCATCCTAGGTCATGGAAATTCATTGGACGCTTCTGGATGAATCTCTTAGTTTAATCTAGTTTAATCTAAATCACGTCTTGTAGGACAAAATGGAAACTTCTACACAAATAATCTTGCACTGTTGGAAGAAAGTCAGCATATAAAGCTAAACAACAACAACAACATTTTGCCTCTCGTGTCAAGCTAAAGGAAGGTGGAAAGTGAGCAGTTAGGGACACTCTAGGTCAAGCTTTCTCAAGAATTGTCTAACCTTCTCATCTATGCTTCCAAAAGTAGATGAGCCAGCTAGCATACCTACTTTTTTCTCAGCCTGTCTTCAGTAATCAGTAGTCAGACTCTTCAGAGTCTTCAGGAAGCTCTGTGGGGAGTGGCTACAGGCAGTTTACAAATGGCATATTAGGATGAAGCAGGTAGTAATATTCATTGATTGATTAAACAAATTTGTATGAGCATAAACAATTTTCAATTAGGCCAATGTTCAAAAACATCTACTAGTGTGTCTCCAACAATCACTGGCTACAGCACTAGGAACCTTTCAAGCTAGATGATGTTATTCATTGGAGGACTAGGACCACTATTTTTATTTGCAATGGCAGAATTTTGCTATTTTGGGAGACAATTTAACAATGAAGCCAGAGAATGAGAAAAATTGTCCATTGTAGCATTCTCTAGATTCATAGTTAAAGAGTACATCTTATTTGTTTTCTTTATAGGAGGTCTGCTGCTTCATGCTGGCTAACAGTTGTATTACTGTCCAATTGGAAGTCCAAGATCTCTGGTGACGTTTTGTAAGAAGGCAAAAAGAAAGACAGTGGGATGTTTAGTTCAGCAATAAAGCCAGAATAAAAGGCCCAAGCCCAATTTTAAAGTAAGGGCAAGAATCAGCCCTTATAGAGTTTAAGAAGCTATCAACTATTAGCTCAAAAATGTGGAAGTACAAACCAGAAAGATGGTTGAAACCAGAAAAGGAAGTAACTTTAGCCAGACCCAGTATTTAAGGGCAGGTGCTAGGAATGCCATGATCTGCAAAGTTTCTTCTTTTTTTGTAGAATATTTAAGCTATTTTTTAAATTTTTTTTTTTTTTTTTTTTTGCTTTCAGCCTTGTCCTGCCTTGATTGCTGAGATATTGGAGGAGGCTCAATTTCTTTTAATTCTCAGTCAGATAAAAGTTGCCTTAAAAGTTGATCAGCTGTATTTCAATTATGAAGTAATTGAATTGAAGCTATGAAGTTTTATGTAAACACCACTAAAATGAATGTAATTCCAAGTACCAATGCCCTCTTAATCAGTGCTCTAATAAGTCATGCTCTGTTAACTTAATCAGCAAATATTATTTATTAGATGTTTTCATTGTTATGTCATGTATAAGACCAGGATATTAACTGTTTTAGAATATTAATAACATATCCGGGGGAAAAATAGTTTTAATCCTTGTATATATGGCTACAGGGATTGCCACAATGTTTTTGGTGGTCAAACAAATAACCATTTGCTTTCTTTAGGGACAAATCTTCTTGGATGGAGACATTATTTGCTAGTTTACTCTAGTTTATAAATCCGAAATGCCATCAGTGATGAACAAAACTGGGATGTATTTTTCATGACCAATTTTCATTTCACTGAGAAAGGAGCAATGTCTTCTGTGTTAGAAATTTGCTCCCCATTAATGAAAGAGTGATGGGAAGAAAAAGGGGAAATATCTGGGTTTTCAATCTAAAAAGTGGATGGCCCTTTGCATTACAGCACAGCAATAGCAATAGGACTTAAACTTATATACCACTTCATAGTGCTTTACAGCCCATTCTAAATAGTTAAAACAGAATATCCTACCATTATTTGTGAGCTTTCTAGTGACTGGATTGGAACATTCGATTCCATTCTGTCTTAGAATGGACAGAAAATATTTAGGCATGTTCAGCTATAATGGCCTGAAATAGTACAGTCTTAGGAATTACATATCCTCCTTTGCCTATAGGCAGGTCGTCTCATAACTTTTGGAAATTAGTACACATTGTCTCATGACTTATATTCAACTACTGTTCTTGACTACTGATGTTGCAAGATAAAAGACTTCTTGCAATGCTGAAATATAATCTGCACTATTTTAATTTTTTTCCATGTTTCCTCACCATTTAGTTAACTTCTCACTCTTGAAAATTTTGTTAAACTCTTAAAGACTTTAATATGTCATCATCCTAATGAGATAGCCTTAGTAAGTTGCTATTAAAATACTTAATAACATTATGGTGGTTAGCCTATAATAATCTCTGATAAATTACAAATTTAATATGTTGGTTGTGACACTATTGATTAAGTGTAAAAGCAACTCTATGTCTTGAAGATATTATATCTGAGTGGATTTTTTTAATGGATGCCTACAATCATTTAGTAGGTTCCATTACTTCCTAAAATCTTTTTCTGTTCTAATATTAATCTCCTTTCTCAGGCTGGATAGTGCCAAACATACCTGTGTGATATGAGCATGCCATACAAACAAAGAGTGATCTAAAAAACTTTAGATCAAAACACACAAAACAATGCATATGTCAGCATTCCGAGTAACACACTCATTGAAATAATTGCCAGCATATGTTCAATCTGCCTTGTTCTCTTCATTTTATATTGCTTCTTAAGGGTCTTGTTAACATTGTCCTTTATTATGTAATGGGCCACAGAATTAACAACTGTTGGTAATTGAGTGACGTTTTTATGGCAAACCACCCATGGAAGGTTCTATAAATTGTCCAACGTTGTTGGGAACAAGCTGTATAAGTTTATGACAAAGGATAAGCTCTTTCATGCTTGTTATGCAATTATAATAGCATGGACTATGTCTTGTCTCAAGGTAGAGTTGTTGAATATGGACCTTTCAAAGGAGCTGGATTGATTCCTGAGAAGCTTTCCGTAAAAGATGGTTTCAGGATGACAATACACAAAGAAGTAAATAGACACTAGTAAGTTCAACTTCAAACACAAAACAAACCAGAGAGATCTGTTTCTGTAATCAGTAGTATCTAAGTTAGGTCTCTAGAGGAGAAAGACATGACACCAAGTTTCTTCCAAAAGGCTTCTTTTTAAAACATTGATAGCAGAGAATTCTTTTGATCTTGTATTTTAATCTTAAATTTAGGTAGCCCTATAAAATTTTGATCACTTTCCTCCTCAGTTTCAAAGAGAGCAGCGTTCAGAATTTCATGCACGCTGCACATTACACCTGTAAGGCCAGAGTCATTCATATTTGCAATAGCTTTGAGGGCTGCTGATTAAATTAATAATGACTGTCTCCACTTTTCAGCTGATGTTGTGTCCTGAACTGCAACTAAATTACATAAGAATGTTAGAGGTTTGTTTTCATAAATATAATTGCACTGTGGAGTGATTTTACAGATTGTGCCCACAGGGAATTCTGCATTCATTTCATATATTTCCAGCAAGTTATCCTACTTAAGAAGGTTAAAGTGCAAAACACTTGCTTGCAATGCTCTGAAAATAAGCATCTGTCTGCTCTTGCCTCCCCAAAGCCAATATGAAATTTTGTACACTACAAGTCAAGTGTCATAATTCTGCCAGGTAATGGGTAACAATTTCTCTTCCTTTAACGTGAGCCCAGGGGGAAAACAAGGTTAATTCACTTAAGAGGTAGTTATTACAACATGAAGATTTGTTTTGGCTCTTTTAAAAGTGACCAAGGGCTCAGTATTCCAGAGCAAAGAAGCATTTCTCTTTCTCTCCCCTCTCCCACCCCACCCCCAAAAATACCAATAAAAAAGGAGGAGAAATGATACCTCAGCTCTTCTGACTGGAAAGTTACAATGGCTTCAGAACAAGGTGATTTAGGCTTGAGGATTTGCTCTTCTTTCAATAATAATAAGTTGGTTGGCTGCATGAAAAACACAATCTTAAAGCATACGTACTTCAGGAGGGACATCAAAGACTTTTTGCTCTTTTTTGAGTGTAAATATTATTGCTGCTAAGCAAGGATTCTAAATGCTAATGGAGAAATTTTTATTTTAGAGTTTAGTATTATGTATCTATTCTAAGGTGGCTCAGTGGCTAAGACGCTGAGCTTGTTGATCAGAAAGGTCGGCAGTTCAGCGGTTCGAATCCCTAGCACTGTGTAACGGAGTGAACTCCCACTACTTGTCCCAGCTTCTACCAACCTAGCAGTTTGAAAGCACGTAAAAATGCAAGTAGAAAAATAGGGACCACCTTGGTGGGAAGGTAACAGCGTTCCTTGTGCCTTCAGGATTTAGTCATGCCAGCCACATGACCATGGAGACATCTTCGGACAGCGCTGGCCCTTCGGCTTTGAAACGGAGATGAGCACTGCCCCCTAGAGTTGGGAACAACTAGCACGTATGTGCGAGGGGAACCTTTACCTTATTATGTATCTATGTAAGTCACAACACAAAAGAAGGGTGTATCTGCAATTTAAGGGAGGTTTCCTGCCTCTCTCTATAAAAAACCCCTCAGGGACATTCTAGACCTAAATATAAGACAGCAAGGTAAAATTTGACCTCGTTAGGATAACTGAATGAAGCAGCAGCTTGAAAAAAAAGGCTGGTTTATTTCAACTCCATGTGCAAGAATTATCTACTGCATAAAGAATAGAAATAATGTCCGAAAGCAAACCATGCACACCAATTCTGTTCTTAACATAGGAAAGGAACATTTCTGAGTCTTTGGGTTTGAAGAAACCTTAGGCCTCTAACATTTGCAGAGCATGCCACCATAGGAGAAGACTGTAGACATCTCTGTGACAATGTAGTGTTGATTTTAATGTTTATTCCTTGTATTTATTTCTATGCATTATGAAAGTTGTTTACCTTTTTCAGGCAGTAAATAGTGAAACATTTCAGCAAATTGTACAACCTTTACTTCTCTCTTGCTAATGCATGCCTAAGGGGAGGGAAACAATATCTGATAATGTTGAGTTTCTGGCCTGGCTCTTGAAAGAGCCAAATGAGGTAGGAAACAGATCATACAGCAAAATCATATTTCTTGCAATTAAGGTAAAACATTTTGATGCACTTCAACTTCTTTACTTTCATTCTGTTTGCAGCTGGCTACACAAGGACATGTTTTTAGTGCCTCCATGTACAATAAAATAGGCAATGCTTAGCTGTCAGGAAACGTCTTTTAAAGTGAATGTCAAGTGTTGAGTGATCTCCAGACTACAATCAAAGAAAAGTAGCTTTTAGACAACCAGAAGAAAAAAAATGTGATATAGATTTGTCCATTCAGAGTATTCCATTTCACAGCAGGGTAACAAAGAGATGTATAATAGTGTTGGATTCACTATGAATAAAAGCAGAGATGTTCCTGAGATGAGCTTTACACCTGGTAACTACATCCATGTGGTTTTCTTGGCAGCATTAAGGGAAGAGTTTGGCATTGTCTTCTTCAAGGATCTTTAAAAAGAAATTCCCAGTCTAACTACCTCTGTAGGAATTTCCAGGTGGTCTCCCATTCAGATACAAAACTGGAAAACCCCTGCTGAGCTTCTGTAATCACTCAAGGTCAGCTAGGTCCTACCACCTGTTGAGTCTTTTCTACTAAAAATAACTACTCCGAAATAATTGAAGGAGTATTTAGATTATTTGATTCCACAACTGAGACAGAAAGTTGAGGAAAGAATAGGAGCAAAAAGTATATATCTTGGATGAGTATGTGGTTTTTTAAAAAACAAACAAACAAACAAACAAACATCAAAAAAGTAATTACTGTATAAAGCATTCTTTAGTCCAGAAAGATAGAAATATTACTCTTAAATTGCTTCTTGCCAGGAAAAAAAATGGCATGTCCCTGTCTTAAACAGCACATTTCATCAGAATACAACTCTTACTTTGGAAAGATCAGTCAATAAATTTTATAGGAACAGGCTGTAGTAGCAAAATCTGTGGGTTTTTTTTAATGCAGCTTACATTTGATAGCACAAATTATGAAAGGTCATCTATTATCAGATGAAATTCACATGGATACTTTCAAAGAAAGCTGGTGATCTCCTTTCTTTCAAACAAAAATGGTCTTATTGGAATGATAGCAAAGCAACCATTTGGATGGCTTTAAATGGGGACTCATCATAGTCTTTAAAGGAGGACTACTATTGGCTATGAATCACAAGTTTCCCTATGAATACCAGACTCAATCAGAATAGAGCTGGAAGGGACTTTGGAGGTCTTCTAGTCCAGCTTCCTGTTCAAGCAGGAGATCCTATACCATTTCTGGTATAGGACCATGATGGCGAACCTATGGCATGCGTGCCACAGGTGGCACTCAGAATCCTCTCAGTGGGCACATGAGCCATCACCCCAGCTCAGCTCCGCTGCGCATGCGTGCATGCCTCCCACCAGCTAGCTGGTTTTTGTGTCGCTGCTGCGCTTACATGGGAGATCGCTAGGGGTCACACATGCATGCGCGGAGGCAGGGTGCACACGGGGGTCACGTGGGCATGCATGGGGGTGGAGCACATGGGTGTGTGTGTGTGCATTGCATTATGGGTGCACACATGCTTTCACATACGCGCTCTTTCAGCACTCAGTGCCAAAAAGGTTAGCCATCACTGGTATAGGATATACTATAGCTGTAGCTAGGAAAAAGTTTCTCAAAACACACACAACTCATGCACAGAGAAAATAAAAGCCCACCAGCTTCAAAAGGTGACCATTGGTTAGAATTATTATCAGAAAGTAAATCAATATCTCAATCAGCAACAGCCTTTTCTCATTTTGGTCACATTTGAATAGTGAGTGTGTGTGTGTGTGTGTGTGTGTGTGTGCGCGCGCACACACACACACACACACACACACACACACATATATATATATATATATATATATATATATATATATATATATACACAAATATATAAAATTCAAGGATTTTCACAAGTACTTCATTTTCTTGCTTTAAAATTATGTGCTTCAGTGCAAAGCATCTAGAGGACTACAGAGACATATCAAAGTTTAGTATTAATGCTTATACATGTTAAAGCTCACAATATTGATTACAGATTCTGTAAGTGATGACACTAAAAATTCACGAATAATACACGGACATTTTAAAGTCAGCAGTTATTGAAGGTGAACAAACCTGTTTAATGTGCCAAAACTGATAACCTTGCTTTTCTTAAAGGAGAATGCCTTTCTTTGTTTGATAAGTGATAAGAGAGTAGATATAAAATGTGCAGCACAGGCTAAAACAAAGTATGCAGTTTCTTCTGTATTTTTGAGGCTAAAGAGATTTATCCTACTACAGAACTCAGAACCTGGAGAAGATATGCTGAGTCAAATTCTCAGGAAGATGCTAAATAAAGTCACAAAGGAATATGGTACTTTCACTGTTCCAAGGAAGTAATTGGATGAAAACAGAAAAAGGCATAACATAAAAGCTATCTCAAGGATTTAGAAAGAGGACGAAGTAGGTCTTAGCTGTGAGAAAGAAACTGCCACTTAATTTGGTCAGCCAGGACACAAAATACAGGAAACATGATATACAGTATCTATTTCATTGTAATGGTCTTCTTTTTAGTAGTGTATTATTTATAGTGAAACAAATAGGTCTAATAGTTAAACAAATAGTGAAACAAATAGTTCCTCTGCAGTGGATCTCCATTGTCCATTATAGAAGAGTCCAGGGACCATTGGATTCCATGCAAATAATTGAAGGTTGTTTAGTTTGGCTTTTATTTAAAGAAAAACTATGTATATAATAGATGTATAAGTAAAATGGGTTTTCTTCTGAATAGTTCAGAAAACTTCTTCTATTTAGATTTATGATGTCTCCATAATAGAGTCTGATCTACCCAAGGTGATTGATACTACGAATTTACAGGTATTATCTACTTTGCATTATATCATGATACCATAGAGACTTGTATATGGGCATCTATGAAGAGATAATGACAACAAATGATAAAACAAGCATCACAATGTTGTGTTGAAAACTCCACCTGTTTTATACTTAGATTGCAACATCATACACAAGTGATGGAGTATCATAAAAAGTGAGTTTTGTTCTTGTTTACTAGATTCATCTCTATGTAATAATTACAAAATCTATTTTTTCTTCAAGGTAAGGTTTCTATATGAAACCATACAATGAATGTTCAAAGAAGTGTCAATCACAACTAAAATAAGCCATAATATTGTGCCTATGAAGAAGGTATTCAGTCTTTCATTTTTCCTCTTCTTTTTTCCCTTTGTTTTTCTGGGAGCCATGAATTCTTTTTGCTTGTGAGTATACACTATATTTTGTGCAAACAACTAAATTGCTTCTATTTTTCCAGGCACAATTTTGGCTGGCATAATTTTAATATTAGTAAGGTCATTCATGGGAACATGAATAAAAAACACACTTGACTAACTTTGTTACTTCCATTACAGGAGTTTACAAAAATTGGCACGTTTTTTATTCTTAATCGGCCAACAATAGATTCCAGGCTGGATTTTTTTCCTTTCAAGAAAAGTGAATGCAACTTCAACAGTGTTCACACTGGAACTGTTACCCAACAACATTCACACATAAAGCATTTTAATTTTCAATAAGCAGGCATTGTTGACCTTGGAGACAAGGTAAAGTAAGTATGTAGGATTTTGTGGTATGTATCTTTTTAAAATGTATTGTTTCAATATTTTTGTAACATTTGTATTTCTTGCTGATGCTTTTTGGCATTAAAAATCACTCAAGCTGTGCTGGAATATAATGATCTTCACTGAACCATGGTGCAGAAGAATAATTCAGTTCAAGGAGGTTATTCTAGCTCATTGTATACACAAAAGCTTAGGAGTGAATGCAGGGGAATCTCACTTCTTGACATGTGCTCTGTTCAATTCAGCACCAGGAAGCTTCACTTATATACAGAAATGCAGTGACTTGCATCTGCAGAGCAATCCAGCTGAACTGGGATTCAAAAGTCATACACAGGGAGGTATTCTCTTATTGCAGTTCTATCAACCACGAACTAAAAAGTTCTATGTTTCTCTTCTTTTCTTTATGATAATGTTGCTTACAGAAAAGCTATGCTGATAAATTTTTAAAAACAAAAGTCGCAAATCCCATGAGTCTGGGTCTGGGTCTGGGTCTGGGTCTGGATCTGGATCTGGATCTGGATCTGGATCTGGATCTGATCTAGTCTGATCCTGCTATAGCATTTATCAAGCTTTCTTTCATATTTTTCCCATCTATTGGCCTTACTTCTGTTCGTTCCTTGCTTTTCTATACTTCTTCTTTTTAGTCTTCTTCCTCGCTAACTTTACCTGTAGTTCCACAAAGGAGAATGGAAAAATAAAATAATATTCTGAAAACAAATTTGAAAACATTCTTTAATTGCATCCACAGTAATATATTTCAAAATATAGCACGCATTGGGAAAAGGAGGGAGAGAAAATTAGGATAAAGCTTCTTCAATTTTCAATTCAATTTTTTATTTATTGAGGATAAAGCTTCTTCTTCCTAACAGTGTTAGAAGAATATGTAGGATAATGTGGGAGGGATTGTAGCTTATCAACAGAGTATCTTTTTTCCCCAAAAAAGTACAGGTAATCCTCGACTTACAACCATAACTGAGTCCAAAATTTCTGTTGTTAAGCAAGACGTTTGTTAAGTGAGTTTTGCTCCATTTTACGACCTTTTTTTCCACAGTAAGTGAATCACTGCAGTTGATAAGTTAGTACGCTGGTTGTTAAGTGAATGTGGTTTTCCCATTGCTCGTCAGAAGGTCGCAAAGGGTGATCACATGACCTTAGGACACAGCAACGGTCATAAATGTGAACCAGTTGCCAAGCATCTGAATGTTGATAACATGATCTCACCAGGCTAAGGGTTGACTCAGCTTTCCATCCTTTCAAGGTAAGTAAAATGAGGACCCAGTTTGTGGGGGCAATAAGCTGACTTTGTATAAAAAAGAACACTCCTTAGGGGGGCCCTGAAAGCCCTACTAAGCAGGTATATACAAAAGTATGAAGGATATTGCTTAATGCATGGTAAGTCACCCTGAGTCTCCGGAGAAGGGCAGCATATAAATCAAACCAATAAATAAATAAATAAATAAATAAATAAATAAATAAATAAATAAATAAATAAATAAATAAATAAATAAATAAATAAATAAATAAATAAATAAATAAATAAATAAATAATCATGGAGATGCTACAAAGGTTGTAACTTTGAAAAATGGTCATAAGTCAGATTTTTTTCAGTGCCATTGTAACTTTGAACAGTCAATAAGTTAACTGTTGTAAGTCAAGGACTACCTACATCATCTGGGAATGCCAGAACCCATGCTATCACTGAGCAAAATATAAAGGTGATATTTCCCTTCATTTATTGCAGAGATACACAAACTGTATTTCCAAGAGCTGCAGTCCACACGTCCCTCCAGAAATTGCTGTGAAATTGTCATTCCTTATGTAAAAGAATCGTATTCTGCTATTTCAGTTATATATTTGTTTTGTTTTGATTTGATTTTCTCTTTTCCACATCTACTTTATGGATTGTGGATCCTAAAATACTGTTCAAAAGTCTCTTTGGGGTAGAGGGAACAATATGTCATTGGCATAGTTTTCATTGTAGGAAAATATCTGCTTTTGTTCTCTAGATCAGATTACCATTTTCATCACTTATCCGTTGCTGTATGTTTTAAGCAGTGCTTTCTTTGAAAGCCTGCCTAGTATACAAATCAGTGTACCCCTAACCCCAATCAATTAATCATCCTGTGATTTGCATGTAACAGGCATTCCTTTGTGAATAATAAGTTCACTTAAACAGTAATACAAAGCAACCTTTATCAGACTTTCGTGATTCTTTTTTTTTTTCTTTTTTCCTTTTGCTGTTGCTTAGCATTTCACTGCTTACAATCCTTAAAGCTGGATTTAGAATCATAATAGAGGGCATGGGGTCCATTTTTACCTCCTTTGCTTGGAAGAACCATAAGCTTATGGGAATCTGCATTGAATATTTCACCATTATAGCTTTGCTTTGGTTTCATAAAGGGACTAAACAGCTGCACACTTTAGAAGGGCTAATCTAAATACCTGCTTCTTGTATGCCACTATAGGGAGATATTTATATTATCTATCCAGCTTTCTGCTAACCATTGGGTTGAATGCTCCCTGCAGCTTTGCTGACTCAAAATAATGACTTGTAGGGGAGCTCTAATGACAGAACAAGGGGCAATTACAGACACAGCATGAGGCTTGGAATAACTGTGTGATGTATTTTGTGCAGTTGATTGACCTCGTGCTCAAGTTCATTTGTGCTTCACTGTCGTAGATACAGCCTGTGCCTCAGGGTATATGGCTTGTTAATTTCAATATAAGAAGACAGAACAGATTAGATCAGATCAGGCTGCTCCCAGAAAAACAAAAGCAGCAGCATTACAAAGAGGATCAGCGAAAGCAAGATGGGTGGGTTGCCGAGGAAAAGAGAAAGCAACATTTTTGAATGACTTCAAAGGGGAGAGCACAAGATCGTTGTCATGGTTCTGAGATTATCTTACCTGTCATCTTGGCACTGTCTTTTTTCTTGATATATTCAGGGTATTGGATTCCATACAAAACGCCATTTAATTTTCCTCCTCACTCAAGAAGTTTTGAACTCAAATAAATAGTTTATGAAAAGTTTAGCAGAGACTCCTCAATCAGCCTGAACATTCCATATCCAAATTACTTCTTTCTTTTTTTCCCCATCCTTCTCTTTGCCTCTCAATGCTATGAGCTGAAATGAGAAATATTTCTGACAATTTTTCACCCATCTTTCAGACCATATAATATTTTAACTAGCAAAAAACTATACAGGAAAATCAAACTTCCACATCGCAATGTTTGAATGGCTCAAAATTTCTTTAAATAATAGAGTCCCTTTATGTGTTTACTGAGGCACAAACCTATCGGATACACAAAGGGCCACAGAATGTGATAGCTGCAACAAGAAATGGGTAGATTTTTTTTAAAGAAATATTTCAATGTGGTCTGATACAAAATTACACAATGATCTGTTGCATAGCAGCAGTTACATGTCAGTCATTCATTCAAGGTTGAATTCACAGTGAACATTTAGGGGCTTACTATCAAACAATGATGATTCATTCATCATATGAACCCAATGTGTTTGTATGATGAACTAACCATTTGAACAGTTAAGCATAAGATCAAACTTACCTGGAAGGATGTATAATTATTTGTCTTATAGCCAGTGCTAGGCTAGAATTAAAGGCAGGGAAACCTAGGTTATATTATTCTCTAAGACATAGAAGCTGGCTGGGAGAATTTGGACCTCTCTCTCTCTCTCTTTCTCTCTCTCTCTCTCTCTCCCCCTCCCCCCTCTCTCTCCCCTCCCTCCTTCCCTCCCTCTCCCTCCCTCTCTCTTTCTCTCTCTCTCCCTCCCTCCCTCTCCCTCTCCATCTCCTTCTCCCTCTCTCCCTTCCCCTCCTGCTCTCCCTCCCCATCTCAGTCTCAGTCTCACTCTCTACCCTAGACTGGAAAATTGAAAAACATTAATTGGTTAATCCACACTGAACCAGCATGGTGAATTATGGTTCATTATCTTTATTGGCAGATTGTGATCCATATCCTTCAATTGATAGAAGTAGCTGGCCTAAAGTCACCCAGCTGGTTCATGTGTCTGAGAGAAGACAAGAACCTGAATCTTGCTGCTCTAAGTCAGCACCTTAACCACTACACCTTGCTGGCTTTCTATAAGAAGCAGCGATACTTTCTAGTAATAAAAAGCACGACCTGAATGACTGTATTAAGAAAAGCCTTTGCTGAAGGAAGTCAATCAAGGAAAGCTCTTGAAAACAACAAAGATGAAGGCTGAATATAGGAAAGAAACATCTTTTCAGGGATAAGATGGGCCCCCCACTCTTCCTGCCTTTTGAAGATACAGCCCTGCTGACTCACTTGGGACTCACAGAGGAGCATACAGCTGGGGGGGGGGTTATACCTTGAAGGCTCTCCCTCTGCCTTTTTAACCTTTCAATTTTAATTATTTCTGTTTTAATTGCCTCCTATGGGAATCTAATATTTGTATATGGTTTTATGTTTTAAATGTATATCGTCCAGAGTCACTATGGATGGTTTCCAAATTTGATATATAAATAAATATCTGTCTGCCTATCCCAGATTCTTGGGAAGGACTCGTAGGTGGATAAAATTGCCAATCTACTCTAACCATCTGGTTGACTGTGCAGCCAACCATAATAATAATAATAGCAGCTATTTATTTGAAAGCAAGATTGATAGAAGAATCCTTGAGTCAAACTTCGAGCATGAAATATTCTGGTGTTCGTCAGGTTAAGAAAGCTAAAGAAAAGTCTACATGGCTTGAGTGCCATCTACTCATCATTTCAGCTGATATAAACACCTGTCTCAGACATTTTAGAGATACTGTGAAGTATAGGAAAGTAATCTTTTTTCACTTGTGTTATATTCCAATTATACAGATAAATTCTACAATGCAGCACACTGGAACCAGCTTTCTTTTTATCCCTGTCATAAAATGTCAGCAAGACTATTTCTTTTGTTGTAAAGGTCAACTTCTGATTATCATCTGTATTTGAAACAAAATGGTTTAATGAAATATATCCCAAAGATACTGTATCTTAAAAATAGTAATAATACTGATTCTTTAATCCGACATATGCTGTGGTGTGGTATACAAACTGACCTTTCTTGTAGCTAATGAGGATGCAATCGCAGGATGTACAACTTTGATCTACCATGTTCATGAGTCAACAGTGACAAGATAAAAAAGAAAATGCCTTTGTGAGCTTTAAGTCTGCTGTTTACTTGCTTCGCTGCTTGCAGCTTGACTGGTCAGGTTTGTCTAGCAGGCTACTACCCTAATGAGATCTTTTCTGCAAAGTTTGGAAGAGTGTTAAAATGAGGAAAGTACAAAAATATGTTTCTATGGTACTATCCACATGCATAGGACTGAATGGAATGATATGAACAAAATAAAGTGAAGTAATATAAATTTTTAAAAATCTATATTTTACAAAAAGTTTTACAATTTGGCTTCAGTGGTAGAAACAACAACATCATTAATCATGGAGGAGAAAGAAGGAAGAAAATGGAGAGAGACAAATAAAATTTTAAAAAACAGAATAAGCACCTGTTTGGAAGCAACATTTCACTTTCTTTTGATAGGGAAGTGTGTATTAAGATTATGTTCCTTTAGCAATAGCACTTATACATATATACTGTTTCATAGTGCTTTATGGCCCTTTCTAAGTGGTTTACAGAGTCAGCATATTGCCCCCAATAATCTGGGTCCTCATTTTACTGACCTCTGAAGAATTGAAGACCTAGTCAACCTTCAACTGGTCAGAACTGAACTTCTGGTAGTGAGTAGAATTAGCCTGCAATGCTACTCTGTCTTTAAGACTTTGATGGAAGCAAAATCTTCTCAGTATTCATCTTGCACAGTTGCATGGACACTGCTCTGGCACTGCCCCAACTAGTTCCTATAGCAAAGATGTTGATGCATGATGATACAAGTGGTTTTGTTTTTCATTTGGCTTGGCACAGAGTAGGACATTGATTATGACTAAGAGGGAGTGACTACCCAAGATTCCCAGCTTCTGGGTCTTAAGAGACCTAGAATATGGATCTCTCTTCTCTTAGCACCATATCATCCACAGCTTACTGGATCTCTTTAGGAAGCAGTGTTACTTTTAAATCATTTCTCACTAAGTTAATAGAATGCTAACTAAAGAAAACCAGAAAACCTTGAAATGAAGTACAGTAGGCTCCTACAAGCATTGGAGGAGGACACCAACAATTCTTATTTTTAGACTAACAGTTACTTTAAAAAATGTCAGTAATAACATTTTTATTTTTATTTAAAAAAAGGTCTTAAAAGGTATTGAACTAAATCATTATGGATCTTTAATTAGGATCTAATATAGATATAGCGAATGGTTCCTGATCTAGATTAGATGAGGCAGGATTAAGAGAACGTGCCTGTAATTTTCACAGCCATATTGTTAAAATGATCTTTGAACAAATGTTTGATTTGAATGTTGTTCCAGGAACACAGATGGACCATTTACACTTTATTGATGAAGATTAAAGCACTGCTGCCAAATTAACATAATCATCAAAGAACCAGTCCCATTAAGTGGGCCACTCCAAAAAATCAGCTCCATGGAAAATTAGAACTACACTGAGACTGGGTATAACAACAGACTCTTGCAAGACTGATTGTTCTTTACCCCTCCTCCTTATACTCCAGTGAATCAGGGAGGCATCTGTTTAAGCCTCTTCCAATTATTTGGTTCCCCAGGATTTAAAAAAAAGTTTTCAGTCCTCTTCATCTAGATAAAAATATTTCTGTCGAGGTCACCTCCCTCTCTATACAAAGAGACAGTAGAGCAACACATACTGTACATCATGGTTCTACAAACCCAGGTTTCCTATCAATTGTTCACTGATCAAGAATTGACAGCCAGTACTCACAACAGTCAAAAACTGTTGTGTGAAGAGATTCATTAATATAGATTGTAAAGATATAATAGTAGATGGCTGTGAAAAGGTCACCTTTGCATCAAAGGAATAAAAGTTTCCAAGTGAAAATCTAAACTTTCCTCAGCCTTCTGTGCTGCAGCCCCAGAATAGCAAATGTTTGTTTACCTACATCCACTTTTAAAGTTTTAGTGAGCACCAAAAGGATTTATGCATCTCCCTTAAAACATAATTCACTCCCATACTTCCAAGATTATTTTCTTTCCAGACCACAGAACATTCAGGCAGCAAAGTGGAAGAGCACAAACACTTGTTTTGCTTTGGGATCTCTAATATTCTTTGACTGCCAATCAGTCTCAGGTAAAAGTGTCATATTTTTTTTCCCACAGAGATGTGATGTTCTTTAACATTAGAGTAATCACAACTAATGTATAAACTATTCCATATTATGAATGGCCTTTCACAGGAGTAACAACATCAACGAAAATGGCAAATAACTGAAGTATAACCTCTGCTGTTTTGTGAATTTTAGCTTGAGGCATGAACAGAAAAGAAAAATGGAGAAAAATCAGAGGTTCTCCAAGATTTACAAAGAAAAATCCTGTCGTTGGCAGAATGGGTGAGAAATTATATTGACAACAGATAAATATGATGCCTTTGAAAGACAATTAGAAGTCTAGTTTTATTTTATTCTGACAAGATGAATTTAAAAGTAAACTTACCAATAATAAGGTTTCAAATCTTGGGGAAATAGATATTAAATGTGTGGTAGATTGAGTCAGTTGGCTGAAGTTTTGTTTATATTCCCAATTTTTACAATTTACTTATGCAGAGTAATAGAATTACAGGATCAAAAGAGCTTCAGTGTGAGGCAGCATGTCCAAATCTACAATTCAGAGTAACCCATACTGTCAAATATAAATTGTTAATTTCAAGATGCCATCACATGCTCTTTCCAGAGTTGCAAAAAAGAGTGGCAAAAATGGACAGGCCATCTCCAGTCTAAATATTGGGCTTGTTGGACAACAACTTTCAGAAAACTCAATCACTGACCTTGTCAGATAGGTAATAAATTAGGAAAGGCGACAATAGTCTACCAAGCCTTTTTAAAAAGCTCCCTCCTTTTCATTTCTACTCTACTGTCAATTTTAAATTGAAATTGAATTTATCTCAATCAGTGTCTCCCAACCTTGGCAGCTTTATGCTGTGTGGACTTCAACTCCCAGAATTCTCCAACCTGTCTTGCTGGCTGGGGAATTCTGGAAATTGAAGTTCAAACAGTTTAAAGCAGCCAAGATTGAGAAACAATGCTCTAAATATTATGGGATTATGGAGAGGTGCAAACAGCAGGACTGCTCTGTTAAACCTCTGCTGTGCTGTCAACCTCTAAAAAGCATTTGCCTAGTTAGAAAAGGACCGTATAGACTTTTGACTTGAGCTAGCAGTGTTTCATTAATATCACAAGAATAATTTTAGACTGGGAGTTTTAGCAAATACACATTAAATAATATCCCATTCTAGGAGATTAATACAGGCAGTTTAATTAAAGAAAAACCTTCAGCATTTGCCTAAATATTTGAAGGCTAAAATTGTGAGCAGGTGAAAATCCATAGACATCTAATCTCCTGCCACGTTCCATCCTAACAGTGACATTTCAATGGCTAGGTCCATTACCACACAAAGAGCTAAAGGCATGCTCAAATGAACATCGATGCAGTTCGGATTTTGCTGCTCAGTCAGGGACTAAAGAGGCAGGGCCTGATATTCATGAAGGATATTGTGTTAGAGGGCTTCTATATGCAATGCCAGCCTTCTCCACTCTTGCAGACCTCCAGTGTTCAGGGAAAGCCCTTGAAGGTGCTCCAGATTCCAGTGGATTTTCTTTCTTCCCTCAGGCCTTTGTTTCCTTGCTATCTTCTGAATCAGTAGAGATGCAACCTATCCATGCAGAATATTTTTTTAAAAAAAAATCATAATGCATAATTACAACTGGGGAGGGAACAGAAACTATAAAGACTCAAAGGTGTCCAGGATTTGCTTGACTGAGTTTATTTGCTGTTTCAAAAGACATGGGAAAGAGCAGTAAAGGGGCAAGAGGTAATCATAGGGAAACCACCTTCAAGATGCTTTATAGATTCCCAGCAAAACAGCTTTTACTGATATGGTTTTAAAGAGTTCTCTCAAGCACATTGTTCAATTGCTGTAAGGAATAGAAAGCAGGCACCTGGTGAGAATGACAGATGGCAACCAAGGTGACTTGTCTGACAAACAGGTAAGCGTTCATTCATTTGTAAATGGCAACCATTCATCAGGGGCGATACAGCAAGACGTGGTGATGGCAGAAATAAAAATTTAAAAGAAGACACTTTATTTCTTCTGCCCCTCAGCAAAGCTGAGCTTTTTTTGTACTTCGTTTAAAATTGCCAGTGTGTGGCAGGATGGGGAGAGAATGAGAAAGAAGAGTTTCCTTCTCTTTTTTTGCATTTGGGTTTCAGAAGAAGAAAAGATCATAGTCTGTCCTTCTGTAAAGGCAGCATTGGCTGATCACTTCCTCACCCACATCCCATCCAGCCAGCAGCAATATTAAAAGGATTGTAAGTGCTGATGGCCACCAAATGATTCCCTGAAAAGCTGAGCCCTTGCATCGGATGTTCATGACAGGCAAAACTCCTAAAGACCCCTGCAAATGACATTCAGTCTGTGACAGGCAATTCAGTTAAAAGTTATCGTTTTCCACATTCCTACAATGACTGAATCCCATGGCAGTACAACAGATGAATTTTTGCTCGGATTGAAGGGGTAACTGCACTTCAGAAGATAGCCCATGGGTATGTTCAGAGGGAAGTTGTGGTGCAGCAGTGAGAAATGACAATTCTTAAGATATGACTCTGCATCACCAGATTCCTCTCACCTTTTTCAGTTGCTGGGATTTTATTTTATCTAGAAAACATCTATGTAACTTTATCACTCATCCCAGCTCATCTGAACCCATTTTATTCACTTATTTATTTACTAATTTTTATGCCACCCATTTCTCTACATATTTAGTATGACTGGTGAGACTGGTTCACCATTCTAGTTTTTATATTGTAGAAGGTCAGCGTGACTATTATGCTATCACTTCCGAAGGTTAAAAACACTATTTCTGCAATAGGCTCGCAGTACAGTTTTTCCCATTTGGCCAACCCATTTGGTTGACTTCTGTAGTTCAGGAATTTTTGATAGTCAAAACAAAAGAGCTTGGCACTAAAGAAGAAGGATCTGCATGCATTGCTTATGGATATTGCAAATAGGCCCTATAGCAGTGATGGCTAACCTTTTTGCTGTCACATGCCAAAAGCGGGGGGAGTGCAGGGGGGGTCACATGCGCATGTGCCCACACCAATAATTCAATGCACCCCGCCCCCATGCATGCGTGCACAATTCCATGTTCCCCCTGCTTTTGGCATGCGATGGCACGGTGGGCCTGGTAGGCCCATTTTTGCCCTCCCCAGGCTCCAGAGCCTTTTTTGGAGCCTGGGAAAGATGTCTTTCCTTCCCGCCGGAGGCCGGAAACAGCCCATTTCCCAACTTCTGGTGGGCCCAGAAGGCCTGAAAATCTGCTGGCTGATGTGCGCATGCACACTGCAGCTGAGCTAAGGCAACGCTTGCGTGCCCACAGATATGGCTCCACGTGTCACCTGTGGCACGCGTGCCATAGGTTCGCCATCACAGCCCTATAGACACCTTCTGTATGCTGATGAAATATGTAGACTGGTTGGCATACTAATGGTTTTAGGAAGACATTGGACCATCTGCTTGAGCAGGGTTGGAATAGAAGACTTCCAAGGTTCCTTCCAACTCTATTATTCTGTTACTATGTTTGTTAGTCTGTAAATTTATCCAATCAAAAATATGGATAGTGTGTGTACAACCTTCACGTACAACCACAATTGGGATCAGATTTTCTGTTGCTAAGCAAGGCTGTTGTTAAGTGAATCATACATGATTTTACCTTTTTTGTTACTGTTGTTAAGTGAATCATTACAATTAAGTGAATCATATGGTTGTTTAGTTAAACTGGCTTCTCTCATTGACTTTCCTTGTTGAAAGTTGGCTGCAAAGGTCACAAATGGCATGCTACATTTGGTTGGGATGCTACAATCTTTATCAATATATGCTGCTTGCCAAGTGCCCAAATTTTGATCATATGATTGTGGGAATGCTGTGCCAGTCAAAACTGTGAGGATTGGTTATAAGTTTCTTTTCCAGTGTCATTGTAACTTCAAACGATCCACTAAATGAATGGTTGTACGTCAAGGACCACCTGTAACAGAATACATTTCTTTCAAATATACAAAGATGACTTTTTTAACACAGTAAAAATGGGTGTCCTGCTTTGCTGCCTCATCATGGTGGGGATGAGGGTGCAAGAAGCAAAGGATGTTGGTAGTATATTCCAAGATTTACCCAAGGTGTGAAGGTCATTCCAGCTATCCAGCTAAAGCAGACACCTGCCTTGGTCAGTAGCAACAGAGAAGATGCTAGAGGCATGTTATCAGTTTACTGACAATAGCAAAGGCATCAATTTATACTGTGAAGGAGAAGTCAGTGGTAAATGCCCCTGTATTTTCATCAATAAAACTACATAGATAACCTTATGCAAAGAAGGACATTTACATTTGCTTGGCAATAAAAACAGAACTATTTTCAAGAGCTACACTTGTGTGCATTTGAGGAGCAAAATCTTTGATTTTGAACACTCTCTTTCCATTTCTCACTGTATCCTATAATCAGTATTTTATTTTCTCTGTGTAGTTTTACTATTGACATCAGAAGGAAGAGAGCAGGCAGTGAAATGCTAAAATAACTATAGGAATTTTAATTTAACTAGTTTGTTTACCCCCTGAGAAGTAAAATATTGGTATTTTGGATGGGTTTCCTTCTACGTATATGACCTTGGGAAATCCCTTCTATTGTTCCCATTTTTAAAAGGTAGCAATAGCACTTAGACTTATATACTGCTTCACAGTGTTTTACAGTCCTCTGTAAGCAGTTTACAGAGTCAGCATATTACCCCCAACAATCTGGGTCTTCATTTTACTGATCTTGGAAGGATGGAAAGCTGAGTCAACCTTGAGAAATGGTGAGAATCAAATTGCTGAATGCCGGCAGTTGGCAGTCAGTAGAAGTAGCCTGAAATACTACATTCTAACCCAGGGGTGAAATGTAAAATCTATTACTACCAGTTCTGTGGATGTGGCTTGGGGGGGTTAATGTGACTGGGTGGGCGTGGCCAACTTTTTTTGTTGTTTTAAACTTTTCAAAGCATTTTTTCTAATGCTTTGAAAAGCCTCTGCCAATCAGGCAACTCAGCTGGGATCGTCAGAGAGGCATTTTAAAAAATATCTCTCTGCCGATCAAACAACTTAGCTGGGAGTTGCCAGAGACTTTTCAAAGCATTTTTTTTTTACCACCTCTTAGGCCAAGAGGTTGCAGAAAAAAATGCTTTGAAAAGCCTCTGATGATCCCAGCTGAGCCGCACGATCATCAGAGGCTTTTTTTTTTTTTTTTACTTTTAAAAGCATTTTTTCTTCAGAAGAGGTTATAGAAAAAATGCTTTTAAAAATAATAATAAAAAGCCTCTGATGATTGTGCGGCTCAGCTGGGCATGGTGGGGGGGTGCAGGGATTTTTGCTACTGGTTCTCTGAACCACCCGCTGCCATTGCTACCGGATCAGGCGATCCGGTCCGAACTGAGAGCATTTCACCCCTGTTCTAACCACTGTCCCACCACAACTCAAAAAGATGCATTGGAATTGCTATAAAACAACAGAAATACAGATAATACACTGAAGAAAGAGCAATACCAATAGCATTTAGACTCATATACTACACCATAGCATTTTACAGTACTCTCTGGGCAGTTTATAGTGCCAGCATTATTTGCATATTGCCCCCAACAATCTGGATCCTCATTTTACTGATTGCAGAAAGATGGAAGCTGAGTCACCCCTGAACCTCATCAGGATTGAACTTTAGGCTGTGGGCAAAGTTTGCCTGCAATGCTTCACTGACTGTAATTGCTGAGCCACCAGGACTCCTCTGGCCTGATTCCAGAGCAGACCTAATCCCCCCTGATCCAATTCTTCTTGCTGTATTTTACCCAACTTCAACTGTTACTGCAAAAAAAAAAAAATTCTATTCAGCCAGGACAATTTTAAGAGTCTATTATGGAATATGAAAATGGCTACCATAGAAGGACTATCCCATTTAAGAATGACTATTGTGGGGGATTATCCTGTTATAGCATACAGTACCCATTTTCCAAAGGCAAATGAGTGAGGTATGTTTCTGTCTATAAGCAACCCTAATGTTTCCTATTACTGTAATTCACTGTTGAAGTGGGATGATCAGCAACTTCCCAAACAGAGCAATAGCCTACAACTGTATTCCATTTCTACTTTTTAAGAATACTCATATGGCCTAAGTGGGACTCAGATATATTCCTGAAAATGCAGATAATGCTGAGGTTAGAATTTTGCTTTCCAAAACATCCCCAGCTTCCAGGGGAAGAGGTAATAGGTAGATAGTAGGACAAGGGAAATAGACACCAATGAAGGGTTGAGCACCAGGTTTGGACCCTCAGTGGAAAGATCTGTCAGAGTATATTCATCAACTGGAATAGGACATGGTAACAAGATCAGCCAATGTAAAGGCATAGCAACTAACTCAGCCAATGAGGGCTGTTTGGGAGCTGAAACAGACTGGAGCCAGGGCGTGTCTTAGTCTGCAGTTTCTGAGTTTGTGCAGAGAATTGAAACTGAAACCAGTCTGTGAACTTGTCTGCTATGCTGAAATGAAACTAACTGTTCTCTCCTGTCTTGTGTTCTGCCTGTAATTTCTACCACATTGAAGAATTAACTGTTGGTATTGTAAAACTTACTTCATCTGTTATTATGTATATAAAGAAGTTAACGAATCCTGTTGAATCAGTTATCTGTGTGTGCTTCTGGATTTGATTTATGCAAGAAACTCTGACAAGATCCATGTGGCCATGATGACAATTTTTGACTATATATGGCATAGAATGATGAAGGAATCATTTCCAAGCATTCTTCACTAATGGGTTTCAATATTTTAATGAGATTTAATGTGTTTCTGTGATTTTGCTTGCTTGGACTTAGTGTCTCCTTCCCTGAGTGTCTTTGATTTGAGTGATAGTAGCTATTTTAATAAATAAATCATCTCTCCCAGTCAAAAATCTGTTTGCCTTGCTACTTTCTTCTGTGGTGAGTTAGGTGAGGACAAGACATGCTGCTCAGGAGTTCAATTTTTATTGTTTTTCATTCATTAATTTTAAAAAAGCAGGGAATGGGACTCTTTATGTTGAATTCAATTAACCTGCATTTTGATGATCTACCGTATATCTCCTTGCAGGTAAAGCTATTGCTATTTTCCTCCCTACCTTGTTATTTTGGAAACTTTCCAATTCCTCTGTCAAAATAATTGCTGATGTACTTGAGAGGGCTACATTATCATTTGCTTGGGTGTCTGCCTCCAAGCAATCTTGATCCACCAATTTGCATAACCAAAGATTATGATATTCTTATGAGGTTTGTGATATGTCTGTCAGCAAGATGTCAGTGGAATCAATTAGATCCCTTCCTGATTTTAGGAATAGCTGTGAGGCTTGAAGCAATCATTTCAACATGAGAAAAGCCCCCCCCCTCCTTTAGAAAGTATAGCAGTGGAACCACTGTCAAATTATTTGGAAAAGAGGAAAAACACATATATTCACTAGGAAAATGTGTTATATTTCCTTAGGGGCTCAAGATGTTCTTTCAAAATACACTTAAAGCAAAAAATTAACATTTGACCTCCATACAGTGCTGCATTTGCTACAGCCCCTATATTTGGTGACTGTTTTGTTAAAACAATTGGGGGGGGTTTGTTTGTTTTTTAAATAGAAAGTAAAAGATTTTTAATTAATCTATTATTGACCCAAATTTGCAAGTATAGGGATGGGATATATTTAGAAATAACAAAGAAAAACAGGCTACCTGTTTACTGATCTCTACGTAACAGATCGTCTCAATTAGTTTGAAACCACTAATGCATTACATATCTGTGTTGCTTGTATAAAGACATAAATATTTTAAAGATCATAACTCGTCCAAGGTCTAAGGGGCCAAATTTATGGCAGAAGCATTAACTGAAATAAGAAGGTGTTTCATTTTTAAGGCTGAAGGCTATGCTGTTCTGAATCTCAAATGTTTCATTCCGAAGAACAGTATAAATCATTTTATATGATACAAATTGACCTAGATTTGTTTATTTTGAAAAGCAGCACCACTCTGTGCTCCACAATAAGCCAGAAAGTGCTTGAAGAGCGGCTTTAAGGTAAGTTGGATCAAATGTGTTAACTGTTCAAAGGGGAAAGAAACTGAACATAGTTCGTAGGCATGCCAAAAGTGATAGCTGCCTAAATTAGTTATTGGAAGTTTATCGAGTAAGAATAGTTCAACAGATGGAAGGTGGATCTCAAATCCTCCTTGGAGATTTGTTTTTCCCATAGAATAAACATTGAATTTATTTTAGGATTTTCTGTTTCAACATTAAAGAACTGGGAAATTAATTTAATTTTCCTTTCCCACTCAATGATTCCAAAAAGACATCAAAAATCAAAACCTTACTAAATGTGATGGTTTTGGTGGGAGTGGGGCTGAGGTGGGGCAAAATTATACCCAAGGGGGAAATAAAGCCTGTCAAATAAGACCCCTAGAGAGGTTTGAAATGGAATAACATCCATTGCTAAGTGGTTTTGCATGGATTGAACAATGCTCATTGTAGTAAACAATCTGTTAATTACCAAGGAGGTAATTAATTCTTCCTTTTCCCGACAAGAGAACTCATCTTCATTTCATGCAAGCATTTCTCTTTTCCTTGAGCCTTTTGGCCCAATCTAGCCAGGTTAACATTTTGTCAAGGATGCCTATTCCTCAAGGATTATTATTGTTCTCATCACCCTTATTTTGGTGGAACTGTCAGCTTGAATCCTCCCTTACAATTTGAAAGCTTTTTTCTCCCCCATCAATGTAAGACAACTAATGCTATATCATACAAGCAGCAGAAAGACAAATATGTTTGACAGTTATTAAATATCATCACTCAGCTGAAGTTGGGAGGAATCTGCCCGGTCGAAATTGTCAGGAAACAAAAAAAGAAGAAGGAGAAAAAAAAAACTTTGAGCAGATGCTGCAGATATTCCAGTTATTACTTCAATTTCACACCCTATATATTCACCATGACAGCACGTTTTGACAGCATGCACTCCTTTCTTCAGTTCTTTGTCAGCTGTAGACCTGTAATAGCTGGGTTACTGTTTAAACAATAGTGATTAGATCAGGTAGAGGAGGAAGCACAGTGGCAATAAAAATTAGGGTGCTTCAGTAAACCTTCAGATGACTCAAAGCCCTTCAGTGCTAGGCAACTTTTGTCAATGCCACCCAGTGAATGATGGGCCTTTTTTTTTTTTTTTACAAACAAAAAGGTGACTTGGATCACTATTCTTTTGTGTTATTGTTTATTTTCAGATTCTGCAAACAGGATAGAACTCTGGCATGCGAATAGTAAAGAGAATACTTATTTGATTATACATATTGTAACTGCAGTGAGAATTGTATTTGCGCAAAATTGGAAAGCAGAGAAAATTCCTTTAGAGGGAGAAGTAATTAAGAAAATATTGGAATGTGCAGAAATGAATAGATTAACATTGGTAATTAAAGAAAGGAAGAATTGGAGTATTTTAAAGTATGGGGACAATTATATTAATGGTTAGAGAAGAGATATAGATAAAAATTTAGATAATGAATTAATATAAGATATTTGGGAAGAATGATGTAACAATCTAAATGAAAATATAAAGGTATGATCGAAGTATAATATGAAAATGATGGAGGAGGGAGTAGAAGACACAAAATATGTACTCAGATGAAACACTGAATGATTAAAGATGTACTGTTTGTTTCTATGTTTGTTTGTTTAAAAAAATAAAAAACTTTTTTAATAAAAAAAAAGGTGACATGGAGCCCTGTTCTTTTGTATTATTGTTTATTTTCAGATTCTGCAAATAGGATAGAACTCTGGCATACTAATAGGATTTCCCCCCCCCCCTTCCCTGGTATACATTATTTTACACTACTTTATACTGGACTATATTTTCTATTTATATTCACAATACCCCAGGTTAGAAAGAGGGCTTTTCCTGATGCAATTTCCCTGTTCCATAACACTGATTTCTCTCCTGTAAAACTGCTTTATCAGCAGATGTAAGCAACAATGTCTGGCTGGGAGGAAGATTAAAAAAAAAAAGGAAAGATGACAGCTGCCACTACATGAGCAAAGCCTCATTACTTTTGTATCTACATTGGTATGTGCATGTACAGAGGGGTAGCACTTCACTGTTGAGTCACCCTGCCATCTTGATTTTTTTTTTCTGTTGGCCCTCCCTGTGGATTTGTGTTGATTGAAGATTGAAGACAAATGAGGTCCAGGCAGAAGAAGAACATCATGTTTTCAAAACCTAAGGGACTGGTTTGGACAAAACTCAGCAACACTTTTTCATGTGGCTGTTGACAAAAATAGGATTGCCAACATGATTGCCAATGTCCCATGATGGATATGGCAGGAGGAGGAGGAGGAGGAGGAGGAGAAGGAGGAGGAGGAGGAGGAGGAGGAGGAGATATGTGTATGTGTGCCTTTAAATCAGTTTTTGATTCCTGAATCAACTACCTGAACTAGTTTCTGAATTTTTCTTGGCAAGATTTTTCAAAAGTGGTTTGCCTTTGCCTCCTTCCTTAGTCTGAGAATGAATGTTTGTGACTTGGTGTCCAAGGTGGGATTAGAACTCACATTTCCGAGATTCTATCTTGGTGCCCTAACCAATGCACCAAAGTGGCTCAATGGATGCCTCTAGATATAGTTTATGCTATTGTAATTCATACTTAATAATACTGTGTTTCCCTGAAAAGAAAACCCTGTCTTATATATTTTTTTGAACCCTGAAATAAGCGCTTGGCCTAATTGCCATGCGCTCAAAAAGCCTGATTGGGCTTATTATCAGGGATGTCTTAATTTGGGGGAAACGGGATAGATGCCTAAAGAAAGGAAGAAAAATAAAACCCTAAATAAGATGAGAACTACTAGAACTCTGGAAGAGGCTTGGAAGAGGTTTGGTGAAGGTTCACCAAATTTACTGCACAGGGCATTGAAATGACCCATGTTTTTCAAAGAATGAATCTGTGAGACCTTTCCCAGTTTGTCCTCTGACATAACTGATGGAAGCAAAGATTGTGAAAGAGCCTCAAAATTTACATATCTTAAATGTTGCTGCTTTCTGGTAGTCCCTTCAGAAGGAGCTTCACAAAATGGAGCTTCTGAAGAAGCTAGCACAGTCCCCAAAGTGCTTTTTCAAAAGGCAACTGGACTTTCTTTGTTTTTCCTTGAAGTAGTTTCACTTCTCATCTTCAGCTCTGAGCAAATGGTGGAGGATGGAAGGATTTATATTCCTTGCAGTCATCTGCTCATATAGCTTTTTTTTTTTTTTTCAGAATCATTGAGGCCACTTGAAGGTTTATCTGTGCCCTCAGGGTTACCTGAAGAATGCAAATGGGTATGGAGCCTTCTTGGAACAGCTGAAAGGGTTGTATTGTAAACAGAAGATAGGTGGTGTCATATCCCTCCCTCTCTGTTGAAAGAGGATGGTTCAATCTTAGATGGCCTCTTTGATCCCTCTTCAAAACAGTGGTCCTCTCTGTCCAGAATGTGGAATTTGCTGTCTTCAAAAGAGTGACTTTGTCTTTCAAATGCAGATGGACTGCTAAATCTTGTCCTGATGGATTTGCTGTCCTATGTTGTGCCATGCATTTGTGAAGGGGAAAAAACAAAGTCCAGTTGCCTTTTGAAAAAGCACTTTTGGAATTGTTGTGACTCTGACCCCCGAGCCCGTCTTATCGGAGGGAGAAGACTCCGAAAATGAAGGAGAGGAGTTGGTAAGGCCTCCCTCTCCAGGACCCTCCTCTCTGGCAATGCCTCAGGTGTCTTCCGAAGGAGAAGAGATAGGCCAGGAGCCAGGCACTTCCGAGCAGCCGCAGTTAGACAGTGACAGAGATAAGTCTTGGCTGGATCCCTGACAGCGTCGGAAAGACAAGCGCGTGCAGCAGAGAAGGAGGCATCCAAAGATTAAGCTGAGTCACTGGACCACACCCCACAGGGGATAAAAGGGTGTGTGATGGCCATTCAGGCTTTGTGATGGACAAAACTGAAAGCTAGCAAGTCATTCTGCATTTCTGGAACTTTGTTATATGCTCTGCTTGGACTGATTTTTTGGACTGGACTTGACTATTCTTTGGCTTTTGTGGACTTTGATGTTGTCAGGTCGGAGGAGATAAACCTCCCTTTGTAAGTAAAGACTGTTGGCAAGCAGCCACTGGGTTGCTGCCAATTCTGTTATCAAAGGAAATTCTTGTCTGCTGGTTTATTTTAACTCTTGGTCGACTGCTGGTGTGCATGTGTGAGACAGGGACAGAACAGGGACAACCATGACCTGCATGACTGAGAATCTACATACAGTAGGCATACAGCTAGCACAGTCCTAATATAGCAATCCCTTCCTGATCTTCCTACAATTTTATCAGAATATAACATTCCAATGTAGTTTGGTTGCTTTTTTAAAACATCAACAGTTGTTCAAAGAGACAAGAGATCAACTAAGGACTTTTGAATAAAAGCCTGTTTTACATTTGATAATTGATCCAATAGAAGAGGATACCTGTAGCTCAGGGTTGAAATGCGGAGTCCTTGATGATTGATTGATTGCTGGCTTGCAGACATTTCATTACTTGACTAGGTAACATCATCAGTGTGAATGAGCATGAGGTTAGCTCCTTGTTTATATATAGTAGCTTGTCCTGCCTCTGTTGATGAGGTTGTGGTTTTCTTCTTAATAGTTCCTTGATTAGAGTATTGGTTTCTGCTTGATTGTTTGTCTAATGTTAATTGCTGCTTATCTGATTGTAAGCTGCTGCAGAGGATGTGTTCTGTTCTTTTTGTTTCTTTCTTAGCCATTTTATTGTTTCTTTTGAATGGTTTTGTAAATGTCATTTATCTCTATGTGTCTATTGAGGGCTGATTTTTTTGAAAGCTAAATTTCCAGCAATATTGTCATGTTTTTGGATTTATTTTGGTCTAGGATGGTGACAGTTTCCCAGTTGAAATAGTGATTGAATCTGTCCGTGTGCTATGAAATTAAGAAGTTTTCATCCTGACTGCTAGTTGGTATTTATGAATGTGCTCTGTTAGTCTTCTGCCTGTCTAAGCCTTCATAGGGATATCCTTAACATAAAAATGTATGTTGTAGATGACTCCTGCCCTCCCCCCCTTTAGGATACTGGGTCTTTACTTAAAATGTTTTAGAGGGCTTTGGTTGATTTGTGTGCTACAGTCATGCTGTGTGATTGTAAATAGTCTGTTGGTTGTTTTTGAGAATTTTTTTGTGTATGGTAGTGTTATCCTTTTCATAGCTTGTGTTGGTTGTGCTATAGTGAGATGAGTGGTCAGTCACTTTTTGATAGTTTCATGGTATCAATTTTGTTTGGAAAATGTTATACAGGTGGTCTGTTTCTGGCATTTTTGGTTGTTGCAGTGTGTTTATGTTCATCTGAATAATGTTCTTACATAGATTGTTTTGTGGGAGGTTGGCTTGTTATTTTGATAAATGAAACAGTTGTTAGTGTGGGTTATTTTTCGAAAGACTTGCTTTTCTAATTTGCTGTCAATTCTTCAGCCTAGAGAAAATAACTAGAAAGGCTATTGTTTTCTTTTTTTACTTTCTTTTAAGTATTGCTTTCTTTTTCTCTTGTGAATTTTACTCCTTTGAAGATGTTGATTGTTTCATGTGTCTTCCTTAGTTGTTCCTCCTTTATTATGACAAAGGTGTTGTTTACATGGATGGATCTATACTTTTAGTGATATGTGTGGGAGTGTTTTAGTTTCTAGAAGCTGCATTACAGATACAAATGACTTTCTAGACTTATTTGGATAGTGCCTTAAAGGATATTTACCAACTCAATCCTTTTTTCTGTATGGAATGACTTCTAATGCTAAAGGCATTAAAAACAAAAAAGGGAACTAATTCTTGTTATGATCAAGAGTGCAACTGATTTGCTAATATCACTGAGCATCCTTACTGAGGGTATGCAGAGCTTCAGAGAGACAGTTTGTAACTTTGAACAACATAGCCACTTAAAGCAAGGCTTTTGGCTCTCTTTCCCTTACACAAATTTCTAAGCAGCAGTTAATCTATGTTCAGATCAGTGGTGAAATCCAATTTTTTTTTACTACTGGTTCTGTGGGCGTGGCTTGGTGGGCGCGGCAGGGGAAGGATACTTCAAAATCTCCATTCCCACCTCACTTCAGGGGAAGGATACTACAAAATCCCCATTCCCTCCCCACTCCTGGGGGAAGGATATTGCAAAATATTCATTCCCAGTCCACTCTGGGGCCAGCCAGAGGTGGTATTTGCCAGTTCTCCAAACTACTCAAAATTTCCGCTACCAGTTCTCCGAACTACTCAGAATTTTCGCTATCAGTTCTCCAGAACCTGTCAGAACCTGCTGGATTTCATCCCTGGCTCAGATTGTTCAGATTGACCAAAGTCAATCTGCACGTGCATAGAAACCACTTTTTTAAAAATGTAAGCATCATGTCCGCCACCAGTGAGAGAATAATAGTTTACTCTAGTTTCCATTATTATTCCATTAAGACAAAATATATTTGTACTTGGGCAAGGTATCACCTGAGAATCCCAGACTCACTGGCTAGACTAGCTAGACTGGAAAGTCAAAGGAATATCTAGAAGAAATCAGGAGCAAATCACTTCCATTCATGTCCATCTACCCTGAAAATAAAACATCCCCTGATAATAAGCCCAATCGGGCTTTTGAGTGCATGCACTAAAATAAGCCCTCCCTGAAAATAAGCCCTCCCGAAAATAAGCCCTCCCCAAAAATATTTAAACACATGCACAGCTGGTCCCCGCCATTTCCTCTGGTTAGGGTTAGGGAGAGCTGGAAATCAGGTAAGACGGCAAGAGGAGACCCGTCTTGTTCCACGCGCCCCAAAATAATAAGACCTTCCCAAAAGTAAGGCCAAGCACTTATTTCAGGGCTCAAAAAACTATATGACAGTGTCTTATTTTTGGGGAAACATGGTAGCAACCAAAAGCTGAACCTAACTTGAGAGAACCCAACTTTACCTTTTGCATATATAGGAGTATAAACTACTTTATCTACTTTGTGGAAGCTGCAAAATTTTTGGTCTGTAGGTTAATCATTTCCAACACTGTTTCCCTGGCCTTGCTAGCTCCAGCTCAGTAGAATCACATCTACTCGGTTCTGGGCTTTTTTCCTTTCTAAGAGCTTGCTAGGTGTTAGAAAGGAAAAAAGCCCAGAACCGAGTAGATGTGATTCTACTGAGCTGGAGCTACAAAAAAACCTTGGCTACGTAGGGAAAACCTGGCTAGAAGAAAAAAACATATATTGATATCATATATGGCATTGGCATATGAAACTGGATTTGCCATGGTAGTGTCCCAGACAATTCCTTTGAGTTAGTGAAAACTCATGACCTTTATTATCATTAATCAATGTAACTAGCTCATAGCATACTTTTTAAATTTAAAAAAATGAAGAATTAATTCCTATGAACATATAATTCATAGAAATAATTCTTATTTTCTCTTCCCCCCCCCCATACTCTCTCTCTTTTTTTATCCTGCATCCAGGTATTTGGTTCTGTGGACTGACAATTGATTTACCACCTGAAAAAATATTCTTTATTGATCGATGTTATATTGAGTCAACTACAAGCTTACAGTAGCCCTAATCAGAAAGAAAATTCTAAAGTTACTGTCATTCTTATTTAGTCAGGCAATTATAAGAGAGAATTACTTTAATACCTCTAGGTGACTTCTAGACATTATTCAATTATGAATTTCACTAATCCATGAATTATAATACATAAAAGAGAGTGAGATCAGGGTAATTAATTGTTGCTAATAAGAACAATGTCATTTGAACAAGCAGGTATTTGAAATGTCAGTTCAGGGTTCTATAATGCTGCATTATATATAAGGAAGATTTATTTTAATGGAGCTTCTGCTCTTTCATGGGCTGAAAAGACAGTAATATATTGTATGTTAGAGACAGAGAGAGAGAGAGTGAAAGAAAGAGAATAAAATGTGATGAATTCTCTTCATACCCCAATCAAATGTAAATTCACTGGCATTCCTAACCATTTTCATAGCATTTCTAAAAATTATTTAACAAAATGTGTCAGTTGCAGATCATCAGGATATCACATGGATATAGAAACAAGTTTTTTCCTGCCCCTGACTTCAGAGATAGCTATGGAGATTTCCTTTTTGTCAGCCATTATTTTGAAGAGAAGTCAGTACAATAATAACTTTTAAGGGAAGTAATAGGGCAAGACAGGATCAGTCAGCAAAGGAGACAGCAAGTTTCATGACTTTATAGCTTTCTGCCAATTCAGTGATGGGTGAACAGTTCTTTCACTCAGCAGTAAAGACCCTTGCATAAGGAAGGCGACTGGACTGGTATTAAGTCGCTGTTGGATTTGAAATGGTGTAATGTTACAGCCATTTTTGTTTGTAGTTTTCACACCAGGGGTGAAATCCAGCAGGTTCTGACAGGTTCTGGACAACCGGTAGTGGAAATTTAGTAGTAGTGGTAGTAGTTCGGAGAACCAGAAAATACCACTGGCTGTCCCCAGAGGGGGGTGGGAATGGAGATTTTGCAGTATCATTTCCCCAGGAGTGGGGTGGGAATGAAGATTTTGAAGTATCCTTCCCCTGCCACACCCACCAAGCCATGCCACCAAGCCACGCCCACAGAACCAGTAGTAAAAAAGTTTGGATTTCACCACTGATTCAGACATTCAATGTTTGAATAGAATAAAATAATAATAGAGTTGGAATGGACCTTGGAGGTCTTCTAATTCAACCCCTTGCTTGATCAGGAGACCCTATACCATTTCAGACAAATGGTTGCCCAGTCTATGTTTAAAAGCCTCCAGTGATGGAGCACCTACAACTTCTGAAGGCAAGATGTTCTCACCATTAGGAGATTTCTTCTTAGTTCTAGGTTGTTTCTTTCCTTGGTTAGTTTCCATCCATTGTTTCTTATCTTGCCTTTTGGTGCTTTAGAAAATAATTTGACCCCCTTGTCTTTGTAGGAGTCCCCCAAATATGGGAATACTTTTGTCATGTCTCTCCTGGTCCTTCTTTTCATTAGATTAGACATACCCAATTCCTGTAACCATTCTTCATATGTTTTAGCCTCCAGCCTCCTAATCATCTTTATTGGTCTTCTCTGAAGTCTTTCCAGAGTCTCAGTATCTTTTTTTATATTGTGATAACCAGAACTGGATGCAGTATTCCAAGTGTCGTCTTACTAAGGCTTTGTAAAGTGGTATTAGAACTTCACATTATCTTGATTCTAACCCTCTCTTAATTCAGCCTAGGATTGCATTGGCTTTTTATGTTCAAGTCTGTCAAGATCTTTTTGAATCTTGAATCTCTCTTTTGGGGTGTTGGCTATTCCTGCCAGTTTAGTGTTGCCTGCAAATTTGATGAGTTCCCCTTCTATTCCCTCATCTAAATCATTTATGAAGGTATTTAAGAGTATTGGGGCTAAAATGGAACCTTGGGGTATCCCACTGCTTACTTCCCTCCATGTGAATGTAGTTTCGTTGAGGAGTACACATTGATGTTTTTCTAACTGATAGCTTTTGGACAACACGCAAAATGCTGGTAACTTTATGTACTGTTCATATAAAAAAATGTAACAATTCGGAAAAGTTGACTGTACTGGGAATTTCTATTTATCTGAGAAGAGAATAATGGACAGGGAGGGAGGGAGGGAGGGAGGGAGGGACAGTGTGTGTGTTGTGACCCGCCAGTGGCCAGTAGATTCAGACAGTGAGGAGCTTGGGTAGGAACATGGGCCAGTCCTGGAGTCTGGGAAGGCTCTGATGAGGGCTCTGTGTCAGAGGCAGAGAGGGGGCCAGGGCCATATGACTGTTATCAGCTGCCTTCAGAGACAGACAAACAGCTGGAGCCTGTTCCCAGTGTGCACATGCGCAGAGTTGCCAGACAAAGGGAACAGCTAAAGAACAAGGGTGGACTTGAGAGTAAGGCCACAGGTGGATAATGAATGGCCCCTCCCAGAGGGAATAATAGAGGAGCAAAAGAGGAATGGAGTTTGCAGGAGACAATTAGTTCACTTAATTGGTTTGTGACTCTTCGTGACTCCTTGCCAAGTTTTGAAGATATTGGCCTGGCAGCTCCCCAAGGCAGATAAGGTCTGTGACTGTAAATTCACCCTTGAAAGACTTTGCTGGATGTGAATGAGAAAAATTCACAGTAATTTAATAAAAAGGGGTTTTTGTTGGGACAAGGAGTCTGCTTCGTGGTTTGGGGAAGCCTAGAGAAAGAGACCTACAATGCAACTCAAACAATGTAAAAACTTTATTCTTTTCACCTTCTGAAGACAAGCAAATCACACCCACCCACCAAAAGAACCTCAGAAACTCAAGATCTTAATGTTAACATTTCAAACACTGTAGCTCAGCTTTTGGCTACACCAATGCACAGTAATTTTGTTCAAGCGTCGGTCACTCTATGTCATTTCATGGAAACTGAGGCATTTGGCCTTTACACATAGAAAAGTTCCCCTTCTCCCTGTTGTAGATGAGCAATTTAATGAAAATGATATTGAAATTGCCTTTTCTATGAAAACTAGTAAATCAATTACAAAAGCAATTTCTTTACCCAGTGTGATTTTATTGTGTTTGACCAGGGCATTTGATAAGCATTAGTTCTTGCTGAGAGTAAAGAGTAAATTTTGTTTCAGGCTTGGCTATTAAGATGAAACGGTTGCATCAGAAAAGTAGTTTATTTGAAGACTGAGGGTTTTTTGGTTTTTTTTAAAATTATCTATCTAGTGGCTTATCTATATCAGCAAGCAAATGGGTATCTATGTTTCAGGCAGGTTCTAAAGATATCAAAGAATGTTATCGGCACACATTTTTGTGGTTATTTTCATGACACCGACTTCTGTATAGGTTGAGAAATTATTCTTTGGGTTCTGCATTTCTTTAGGATTTGTGATGGTGAAAAACTTGCATATAAAAATGTATGTGTCATAGAAAGTTATGTTAAAATATGTATATTGGAGAACACTGCATATAAAAATGCAATAGGAAGTAACATATTAGAATAAACTAAAATGCAGATAACGAAAATGTATTGGCTTTGTGTGTGAATTTTAAATAGTGTTCAATAGCAGAATGGGCACACAACTGACTACATGCAATACTGAAATCAGCCATCCTTAGATTAATTCACAGATCTCTCTTGAACCAGAAGCCTTCTTAAATCAAACTTTGTGCATCATTTAACCAGAAAGCACAAGTTTTAATGCAGGACTTGGGAACAGAGATACAAGTTCTGTCTATTTGAAAACAAATCATTGTTAGGCTTAACTGGGGGAAAAACAAAGCAAAACAAAACCCTCATGTGTACCACCAGGTTTAATCCATCTTGGTCCAGCACACTATTTAAAAAAGGATATGGATATATAGTTTTATACATATGTATATATTGTACATTAGCCATGTGAATTAGGATGTTTATTTATTCCATTCAACTGTGTCCAATTCTTGGATATTGCTTAGATAAGTCCCTGCAGGTTTCTTGGCAAGATTTTTCAGAAGTAGTTAGCCATTACCTCCTTCCTAGGGCTAAAAGCTTTGTGGATCAGAACTCCTGGTTTCTAGCCTGATGCCTTAACCATTACAACAAGCTGGCTCTCAGCATATTTATTATATTAACTCAGATTGCATGTGTTTCTATGTCTGAGTCAGTGTGATAATGGGGAACTTCAGAGAGGCCTTCGCATAGAGTTCTGCATTATATGTTTCTGTCACATCACCAGTAGCTCATTTCCTTTGAAAGCAATTATAGCTGAAAAAAGTCTGCTTGTCTATCTGCCTCAATGTTAATTTAATACCAACCATTTTTCCAATAGATTCCTTTTTTATTTGATCCTATCTTTTTTTATTATTATTATTAACAGTTGAAAGGAGACACCTCATTTCACAAATGATTATATCCTTATTTATGCTGCTTGCTCAGTCTCAGGCTGACAATGGTAACCTAATATATGAAAATTATATTTATACATTTGTGGTTATGGAGGTTCCAAAAGAGAAGCCAACTGATATTTGATATTATTTTTCTTTTTGTCATTGAAATGTTATCTTCCAGTTCATCCTTCCCTCACTCTTAAAAAGCACAACAACAGACGCTGCTTTTCTTCTTCTTTAAAACTATTCTATTCTGTCCTTTGCAGGACATCAAAAAAAAAAATTATAGAAAAAGAAGCATAATCCTTTAGCAATATATCCATTTTCCCCACATTTTCTTTTGTCATCAGAGAAGCCGTAGCCCCAGTGAGCATTTCAGCAGATGTAATCATTTGTGGAAATTCTGTCCTCAAATTTAATTTGCTTTCATAAAAACACACTAAAATAAAATGATAGCATGGCGTATTGGCAAAAATATGATTCATTGATTTTAATTTAAAAATTGCTTGCTGAGATTTGTCTGAACACCACCTACTGTGACAATAGCAAAGGTGATTCAGGGAAAGACTCAGAGCAATTTTCTTTTGTCTCTTCCTGCTGAATGCAATATTTCAGATCCACCCATCAAGTAAATGGAAACTTTATTTGACTGTGCATGCCTTTGATCTCTGAAAGATATTCTTTTCACTTTCTGAGTCAGAACCAAACAGAATATGTTCCTTTATAATAAGTCTAGAGATCATACTCCCCCAAATAGAAGATGACTTTAATAGGACTACATTATGGCAGTGCCTCAGGCTTGTACTCGATTGCTCCAGAAGTCACGACCAATGCCAGTAAGTCCTGAATTATAGGATTGCACTTATTACTTGAACCAGGAGGGGGGGGGGTTGGGGGGAGATAAATGTGAGATTGTCCTTGTAGATGGTCCAGAAACTTCAGCTTTTGCAAATAAAATAAAATAAAATAAAATAAAATAAAATAAAATAAAATAAAATAAAATAAAATAAAATAAAATAAAATAAAATAAAATAAAATAAAAGGGACAATTAAAGTGCATAATTGAAATGGGTGTTACATCCTGAAATAACTGCATCTTGGTAACAAAAATCTCAGTTATTTACAGGGACATCTCAACATTTGCAACTCTTCATGGAATCTATCTGTCTGATGGAGCCATTCCTCTTCAGATGAGGGAGAAGGTCATTCGGTGACAAAATCTGTCAGTCAAGACACATTAAAAAATGGAGGTTCTGGAAGTCTCCTTATTGTTTTTTGTTTTGTTTTATTTTTAGCACTGGACAAAATACTTTTAATTCTTTCTGGACTTTCAAGTTTATTACATTTTTACTATTACATGGTATATAAAGGAATGCAACTTCTGAAATTATTTTAATTTTAATTGTTTAATGCACCCAACTCATCTTACAGGACAGTTGTAGGAAAAAGAGGAGGAGAAAGGTCCAAATCCTGTGTATGCAGGATCCAATCTGGGTTGGTCACTGGGACCAGAGGTTTAGTCTTCTGAGCTTTCAGAATCATGCTGGAGCCCATCCTCAGGGAACTGCTCTCTAGCACCACATATTCTGCTAGAGAGAAGTTCCCTGAAGATGGGGTCCAACACAAGTCAGAAAGCTCAGAAGACTAAGTCTCTGGTCTTGGTGAGTGACGCAGACTGGATCCTGCAACATTATCCTGGAACACATATATTTGCCTTCATTAATGAGAATTGTGTATATTCACTGTTGTCAGTTGTTTATAAAGTAATATAGGCAGGATTAAAAACATCAAATAAAGAAGTTATTATAATATGATAATTGGGATAAGTATAGGTTATTATGGGATAACCAATGTTTAATTCAAAAAATTATCTTGAAATTAATCAAACTAAAAACTGTTGGGATCATAATCCCTTTATAGGAATTTCTGATGGGATCACTCTTGCAATTCTTGTTATACTTATGGTCATTATTTTTCAAATACACTGTTGCACATCTGGAAAAGATACAGAAATGATAATTAAATTTTCAAGGAACTCGAATTACCCCTTATGTATTTAGCTATTCAATTTCTATACTGCCATAATTAAATAACTCTCAGCAATACACAATGCACTTAATATCAAAACATCTGTAGTGAAACATCCTGAAATGTCTTAGTGTTCTGACATTTTGGCTTAATGAAAGCATGAGTAATGGGAATATGAAAGAGGTATATAAAATTGTGCAGTGGCTAGTGAGCACATTTGATATTCTTTGAGCCTTCTCTTAGGGAGATGTGTGGTTCAGAAATACAAAATATAAATAAATTAAAAAATAATACAAAATAATACAAAATAAAAAATAAAACATTAGAATACATTAAAATGTAAAAAGTAAAAATGAAATAAAAAATTGAAAAATGAAATGAAATAAAATGACATTCTTGCAGAATACTTGTGGATTGGGTTTACCCAGTTAAAGCAGTTTCCCCTAGCCAGAGCAATCTTATTCTTCATACTGTGTTTGATATCTTTTTAAAACATTCCAAACTGACACATTTCTGTGACACATTCCAAACTGATTTCTGGCGAGCCCGAGATGGGGGTCATTCTTCTATCTTGGTGCTACTTGACCTCTCAGCAGCTTTCGATACCATTGACCATGGTATCCTTCTGGGACGACTAAGGGAGTTGGGAGTGGGAGGCACCGTGTTGCGGTGGTTCTCCTCCTATCTCTCTAGTTGGTCACAGTCGGTGTTGGTAGGAGGATAGAGGTCGACCCCTAGGCCCCTCATTTGTGGGGTGCCTCAGGGCTCGGTCCTCTCTCCCCTCCTATTTAACATCTACATGAAACCACTGAGTGAAATCATCAGACAATACGGGATGGGATATCAGCAATATGCTGATGATACCCAGCTCTATATTTCCACCCCCCGTCAGTTCAATGAGGCAGTGGATGTGATGTGCCGGTGCCTGGAGGCTGTGAGGGCCTGGATGGGAGTCAACAGGCTCAGACTAAACCCAGACAAGACCGAATGGCTCCTAAAGACTATGTCGATTGTCCATTCTTGGTCCTGGAGGGGGGGGAGAAATTGTCCCCCTCAGAACAGGCTCGCAATGTGGGTGTCCTCCTAGACTCACAGCTAAGATTGGAACAACATCTGATAGCTGTGGCTAGGGGGACCTTTGCACAGGTTCGTTTGGTGCACCAATTGTGACCCTACTTGGATCAGGAGGCTCTCCTCACAGTCACTCATGCCCTTGTCACCTCACAGTTGGATTATTGCAACACGCTCTACATGGGGCTACCCTTGAAAAGTGTTCGGAGACTACAGTTGGTCCAGAATGCAGCCGTGCGAGCTATTATGGGTGTACCTAGATACACCCACATTACACCAATTCTCCGCGAGCTGCACTGGCTCCCTATCAGTCTCCGGACGCAATTCAAGGTGTTGGTTATTACCTTTAAAGCCCTACATGGCTCAGGGCCAGGTTATCTTCAAGACAGCCTTCTAACGCATAGCTCCCAGCAACCGGTAAAATCCCACAGAGCTGGTCTCCTCCGGGTCCCGTCAGCTAAACAATGTCAGTTGGCAGGCCCACGGGGGAGGGCCTTCTCTGTGGCTGCTCTGGCTCTCTGGAACCAATTACCACCTGAGGTCCAGACCATCCCCACCCTATTGGCCTTCCAGAAAGCGGTGAAGACCTGGCTTTTCTGGCAGGCCTGGAGACGTTGATCTCGCTATGGCGATCTTGCAAGACCTGGCCATGGAATGGAGTGTATGGGTTTTTAATGTTTTCTTTTAAAAATTTTTTACAGGATATTGTTCGCATTGTTTTTCGCTGTAAGCCACCCAGAGTTCCTAGGGGACTCTGGGCGGCATAGAAATGCGACTAATAAATAAAATAAATAAATAAATTTTGTTTAAAGGTGTTTGCTACAGATGCTTTCATATACACGTCAGTAACATATATCATCCTATAAATCTGGATCACAGACCTAATATTTCACTCTGTTAAAAGTTGGATGGTAATGATATTAGATTTGGACATCATTGGCAATATGTTAATTTGCAATGAGAAAGAGCAGGGGTGAAATCCAGCAGGTTCTGACAGGTTCTGGAGAACTAGTGGCAGAAATTTTGAGCAGTTTAGAGAACCAGTAGCAGAAATTTTGAGTAATTCGGAAAACCAGAAAATACTACCTCTGGCTTGCCCCAGAGTGGGGAGGGAATGGAGATTTTGCAATGTCCTTTTCCCAGGAATGGGGAGGGAATGGGGATTTTGCAGTATCCTTCCCCTGGAGTGGGGTGGGAATGGGGATTTTGCAGTATCCTTCCCCTGCCATGCCCACCAAGCCACACCATGATTTGGTAGCCCACAGAACCAGTAGTAAAAAAAAATTGGATTTCACCACTGAGAAAGAGTCTATATTGTCTATGTGTGTTGTGTCTGTGTCTATGTGTCTGTGTCTGTGTCTGTTTGTAGGTCTTTGTATCTGAAGTCCTCAAGACTGCTAAACAAAGGCTACCAGGCTAAGAAGATACGTTAGAGAAATATAGGCCAGAAATAGAAATACCATGTGCTCCAAAGAATCATCCAGCTGCAGTACAACACAGCTGCAATACAATAACACAGTAACAGCACAGCCACAAGTAGCAGAAACTGAACAGTAGTGGAATAACATATGGGAGAAAGATAAAATATATAACACCAATGTGAAGGGGCTACAGGATCTGAAAGCACATGACAGCAATCTCCCAGAACAGGAATCAGTCATCATGACAGTAGCAGATATACAACAGCAGGTCAAGAATATGAAGAGTTGGACAGCACATGGCCCAGACATAATCCACATCCACTACCTAAGAAACTAACCTCAGTGCATGAATTTCTAGCAGTACAGATGAACCAGGTTCTAGTAACAGAACAGCCTGGCTATCACAAGGAAGGTCAGTGTTGAATATGAAAGACTCTCCCATGAGGTCCAATAACTGGCTAATGACCTGCCTCCCCACAACAATGAAAGCAACACTGGTCCATGCATAGAGCACTTTGTATGCGTCCAGTTGAAATTTCATATACTGTTTTGATAATTTTTCAACAGTTCACCAGCATGTAAGATTATTCCGTGAAATATAAATGCATTCTATTTACCATATCAATGTATCCCTTTCTTTTTGGGCAAGATAAAAGAATCTAAGCATCTAAACTATTATTTAGATAAAATGATGCTTTTGTTCAGTTTTCTAAAACTGAAATATGATTCTGCAATGGCATAACTTTTCAAACTTTCATTTCTGCAGAAGCAGGCAGGCAACAAAAACAGGACCTATCAAACTCCAGATGTGTCACCATCATGGGTTATAGCATGCTTGATAGGCTACAACAGTTTCCTTTTTTTTATTAACAATTTTATTTTTATTTTATTTTTATTTTTATTGTTGGATAAATTTTTATTTATTCAACAATTTTTAGATGAGGTTTACCTAGAGAATACCCATGAGATATAATTTTCTAGAAGTTCTCAGCAAAATGCCTTATATGATATATAATAATATGTAAATTAAATGCAAATTACAGTCCACCAGAGCCACCTGGCCCGCATATGCAGGTTTCATCCTGAGACTGAATAAATGCCTGCCATTGAAAATATGTGTTATCTTACCACAGCTCATGTAGACAACCTTGTAGGTAATATAGAAATGTAATCAATACCTCCATGTTTTGAGTGATGGTTAATGAACACCTACATAGCCCTCTTGTCATTTGGTTGCTTGTGTAAATCAACAGAAGCAGTAGAAGAATTAATAAGGAATGATTTTGTGGGATAAACAATCTAGCTCTACAATTGAACTTGCCACAAGAAAAAACTGAAGAATATACCCCAAGCTGACTACATATATAACTTCTCATATGATGGGCAGAAATCTGGGTACTGATGACTTACCAAGAATGATTTTATATGTATATATGTATATAAACAATCTGTGGTCTAAATAAATGAAGTTATATATTTAATTGACAGGGCCATTAATGATTGTGTATGCTGTAAGGGGTGCTCTTATTGACACATAATCTTTCAAAAACAAAAAGTCACAAAGATATCACCACAAAAGAACACTTTGTAAAAATGTTCATACTTCATGGGCATATTCTTTCTCAATAATCTCTGGTTGGTTTTTTAGGCACATGCTCTCTGTGGAGTTTCCTGTTGAATTTCTATAAATCATACTCAGTCCTGTTCTAAACAAGAAATTAATAAGTATTTTCCACTGTCCATGACATTTTAATTTGTCTAAGGTAAAAATATAGGTGAGTAAGTAGAAATTAGAGCAAGGTTTCTCAAATTCAGCTGCAAAAATTTCAGAATGATTTATGGCAACAAGGATTTGTGGAAATTTCTCTTTATAGACAACTAGGCATTGTCTAGATTTTTGCAGTTCAGTTCTGATATCCCACATAAAGACATTTTCTGTACACTCTGATATTCACTGTATTTTTTATGTGTCAGTTTATAATAGGAATACAATTTTTGGGATGGAGTCAAGAATCTCTGTAGCCATTGACTGATATCTTGAACCAGACTGCACTTGGAAAAGATAGCTGATCTAATTAATGTAATAATGTAATGTAATAAAATATCAATTAAATTTAAAATTACTATTGAACACATTTTCTCTATATGTAGTCTAGTTATTTAATTGTTTCCCACCTTTAATCAGTGCCAATTTAATCTATTTCTCAATCATAAAATCAAGCTTCTGTAATAGTTCTTTAGCCTGTGAGATAAAGCTTGATTAGCCAAGCATTTCAATAAGGGACTCAGGCTTCTTTTGACAACAAGAGAATCTTAACACTACTTGAATATGTTGAACATACAATAGAATAAATAAGAATGGGATAACTCACTACTGGAACACCTTTCAGAAAACTTCAAAGCAAAACTGGCATAAATAAATAAAATTTACTTAAAGTAAGAATGATAATCAACATCAATAATATAAGAAAATGAAGATACAGTATATATTTTATAATACTTTAGAATTTAAAATAAACAGCAAAAAGCCAGACACGATTTTGGTTCTGGAATGTTTTCTAAACATTGGAATATTGGATTTTGAATATTTAAACTTTGTCATTTCTTTTACAGTAATTAACAATTTGTGGGAAAGACTAATTGTTTTGATTTCAGAGACATAACAGAACAAGCAACTTGTAATGCCATTCAGAGATATTTTTGAGATATTACATCAGGATTTTGAATCAATAAGGTCAGTTATGTTGTGCCTTCTTGGAAACAATCTGTTCCCAGAATATGTTACAGAAGAAGATATGAAAGCAAACTATATCAGAGAACAACTTGAAATAAGAGCTTGAACAAGAATTTGTCATCTGTACCAAAAAAAGTAAATTGCATGGATGAGGCTTTAAATATTAAAAGAAGGAAAGAAAATTGACAACCCCAGTAAACAATTAGGATAATTTCTTTTTGCTTGCCTTACAAAAGAGCCTATTTAAAGTTTTCATGAAATTTGGAACAAGGATTAACAATCATCTGAATCAGTGGTGAAATCCAAATTTTTTTGCTACCAGTTCTGTGGCTGTGGCTTGGTGGCCATGGCAGGGGAAGGATACTGCAAAATCTCCATTCCCACCCACTCCAGGGGAAGGATACTGCAAAATCTCCATTCCCACTCCACTCCAGGGGAAGGATACTGCAAAATTGCCATTCCCTCCCCACTCCTGAGGGAAGGATATTGCAAAATATCCATTCCCACCCCACTCCAAGGGAAGGATACTGCAAAATCTACATTTCCACCCCACTCTGGGGCCAGCCAGAGGTGGAATTTTCTGGTTCTCTGAACTACTCAAAATTTCCACTACCAGTTCTCCAGAACCTGTCAGAACCTGCTGGATTTCACCCCTGATCTGAATGGATTAAGGAACAAGATTGTTTTGTGGAAAAAAAAAAAAAGAACAAATACAATATTGGTTTACTGTATATGATTTAAACAGGATTTAAACAGTTTTCTCTCCCTTACCGTAATGTTAAATTATTAGTCTTTTGATCACATTAGGATATTGAGATGACTTTATGTCTTTTAAAGATGGGTAGTGTATGGAATATTTAGTTTTATATATGTTAATTGATGCTACTAAATTAGGATCTGGGCTTTTTGCTGATACTGGTATTGGAAAAGACATTATTGATTAGATTTGCCTATAGTTAAGAGTTGAACTACAGGATGAAGAGTTTTATATGTGTTCATTTAACTATTTCATTTTCTCTTAATTATTTATACTTGTGAAGAGGGTGGTCAGTTGCTTAAAAATAGACTTTCTAATTTTTGTCTTGTCTTTTTTGTACTTTTTTCTTTTTTTTAGTCTGTATTAACTTTTATTATTCTAATCAACTTTTAATAAAATTATTATAAAAAAAGTAATTACTCCTTACTACTCTCTTTAATAGAAGTCTATAGGCAGCATATGTATAAACCTCTAGTTGACTTTCTTGAGGCAACTGCTGATGCATTTGTTCAGATTGTACTACAATTAGGCTTCCTTAGAGAAACAGATTATTTCCAACTCTAGTACAGCAGACTTCTAATTTGACAAATTCAATGATTGCCCTACAAAAAACTTACACACAGCAGAACTCAAACCTGTAACATAGACAAATGTCTTCTGTTTAAACCCTCTTTCTTTTATAAGCCTCCGAAATGTATTACCGTTCATCTTGATGGTTCATATTTATGCTGAAGACAGCATAAATGAGCAAATTCTCTAGATGCTTTCCAAACTATTATGATAAGAACAGTAAGTAGCCACTAAAAGCTTGACATTTTATAGACCTAAAAGGATGGTCATGCCTTGGTCGGTATATTATCTACTCCATACTGTAGGCTGTTATGGGACATATTTTTTCATTTAATTCCATTAATAATGAGGAAGAAGAAAGGTGCGTAAGTAACCTTAAAAAAGGAACAGGTTGATGGGTATTTTTCACCTATCTAGCTTTTTGTAAGTGCTATATGTATTCTTTTTTTTTAACCAAATTATTCTCCCAGGGCTATATAAAAGAGAGGACATAACCGTGTACCATCTGATAACCTTATTGAAGATATCAACAGAAAAAGAGAAGTTAGGAATATTTAATAGGGGCTGCCACATAATTCTAAGCATTTTAAATCATAGTTTGTTGAACAAGCATAGCACTTATGTACTTACTATACCAAATAACTGGGAGATAAGTATCCACCAGAGCACCAAGACAAAAATAATGATACATATATTTTTTTCCAAATATAGAAATTTAGCAAAAAAAAATCCTGATTCTAATTCATTCTGTATGTTGTTTTAATTTTCAATTTTTGGCACATATATCGCATATGCAGTTTAATAAAATAGACTCTTACAAATATATAAATGTAAAAAAAATCCTATCTTGGAACAAAGGTTTTATTAAATGAACCCCATATTTGTGTAACATCTTTTTATTAACTACAATCCTGTATAGTGTAGCAGTTTGGTATACTAATTATTCTTTTCCAGCTAAAAGATCAGAAACATAGGCCAGCTGGAGGTTAAACAATATCAGTCGCATTTTAAAATATATATATCTATAGTTCTTCAAACAATTTAAGTTGAAAATGATGCAAAGAATCTCTTAAAAAGTAAATCAGCTTGCACAAAACATTAACAGTGAAATTTTATATATGATTACTTGGAAGCCTTATAGAATGCAACAGAACTTGCTCCAGAGGTGGGTTTCAGCAGGTTCTAACCAGTTCTGGAGAACTGGTAGGGGAAATTTTGAGTAGTTCGGAGAACCGGTAAATACCACCTCTGACTGGCCCTGCCCCATCTATTCTCTGCTCCCGAGTCCCAGCTGATTGGGAGGAAATGGGGATTTTGCAGTAACCTTCCCCTGAATTGGGGAGGGAATGGAGATTTTACAGTATCCTTCCCCTGGAGTGGGGTGGAAATGGAGATTTTACAGTATCCTTCCCTGCCATGCCCACCAAGCCACACCCACCAAGCCATGCCATGCCCACCAAGCCACACCCACAGAACCAATAGTAAAAAAATTTGAAAGCCACCACTGACTTTCTCACTTCTATGTTCACAAAGGATTGTAGCTAGAATCACTTCAATATACAAAAGACACTTGTCTAAGTTATGAATTGTGAGCTTCTTAAATTAGTATGCTATTCCATACAGTGCCAAATATTTAACAAATGCCAAAACTGAACACACAGCAAGATATATATATCAATGAATATATTTACATCTGGGATAATTGATAAAATTGTTCATCAAATATGTGTAAAGACTGTGATCTAATTTACTGTGAAATCTAATTGAGTGTTCTGAGAAAAATCAGCCATTTCCTGGGCTGAAAGCACTGAATATTTAAACAAACATTTTCATGAGGAAAGGTATTTTTGAACAAGTGGAGCTCTGATTGGGTAAAATAGCACTTCCAGAGCTCCTCAATAAATCATACATCCCAAACTGGGGATTTTTCTTTGGGTTTATTATGATGAAATAACAGTGCATATTCACCTATATGAATTGTCTGAGATTTTCATGTTCAGGAATCTAGTTAAGGGAATTTCATGGCCACAACAGTTCAGATAATGATCCCAGAAGATGGCTTCCAAAGTATTTTTTATAGATCCTCTACCAGTAATAATGTTTGTGTGCATACATCCATGAGAAAAATGTGGCTAGCGGGTCATACTACACTTTGGTCTAGGTCATACAACTGAGAGGAAATCAAGGGCCTGAAAACTGAGCAGATGTGCACATTTTTAACTGATGCTATGCTTCCATTCCATACACTGAAAAAAAATTCTGTATTTTCTTTTCTCACAGATATTGGTCTGATTAGGCACATTTTCAAATCATGGTTTATTGAGGAGCTCTGGAAGTTGAAACACAAGAAGAGATGCTTGCAATACTATTGTAGAAAGACCCTGTTGCAATATTTTCAGGATCAGACTCAATAAAGATAATAGAAGTTATAGGTTTAAATATAATTCTCTTTAATCATAATAGGCATTCTATATTCGCTGAATATTTAAGATAGAAGCAAGGAAAATGGGGAGGATGGCTCCTTTTATATACAAGGGGCGGAGCCAGGAATGGGAGTGGTAAAATATGAATACATTAAAGCTCAAGTAATAAGTTAACCCCTGATGTTCCATATATACATTATTTACACATTAGAGAATAAGGCATTTACATCTGACAAATCCCCCTCTAAATGCCGGTTCGTTATACAACACCAGTTACATTCAGATTCAGGACAATATAATACATATAATTTAGAAGTTAAATATTTGTGTTGTTTAGAAGGTAAGGGTTTTGTTAATATGTCAGCTAATTGTTCAGAAGTATCACAGTGTATTGCTTTGATGAATCCGTCTTGAGATAGTTGTCTCACGTGCTTAAATTTTATATCAATATGCCTGGACCTTTGTCCAATTGCATCGGATCTAGAAATTTCAATGGCCGCTTTATTATCTTCATGCATAATAAAGGGTAAAGTAGGTTTCTTCCAAACATCTGTGATCAAATCATTGAACCATACAAGGTTATTTGCAGCTTTAGACAAGCAAACATATTCTGCTTCTGTGGTAGAGGTGGCTACCAGTTCTTGTTTACCAGTATACCAGTAAACTGGACAATCGTTCAATAGAAAAACATAACCAGAGGTACTCTTTCTGCATGATGTATCACCGGCCCAATCTGCATCAGCATAACAAGTAATTTTTGGTTCTTTGTCATTATTGGGTTCCAATATTAAACAAAAATCTAATGTACTTTTCAGATATCTTAAAATTCTTTTGACAGCTTCCCAATGATACAAGGTTGGTTTGCTAACATATCTTGACAATAAATTGAGAGGTAATGCAATATCTGGCCTAGTCCAATTAGATATATAAAGGAGTGAACCTATAACTGATCTGTAAAATGTGTTGTCTTTAAACTCAGGGGAAGATTCATCATTGTTTCTAAGAAAATCAGTTTGCATAGGTGTGTCACATGTTTTGGCATTATTTAAGTTACATTTGTTTAGGAGTTCAATGATTTTATCTTTTTGAGTAAGTTTGAATCCCCTTTTTGTTTTGTTAATTTGTACACCAAGGTATTTATTCACTCTACCTAGTGATTTCAATGAGAAGTGTTCGTTTAACTTATTTACAAAGATTTCCCTGCTCTCTTTATGCTTTCCAATATATAAAATATCATCCACATAAATTAATACAAATTCAATATGATCATTACTCTTTTTTACAAAGAAACAATTATCAGCAGTGGTGGCGTTGAAATCCATGGTCTTTAGCACTTTTACCAAACAATCGTACCATCTTTTGCCAGATTGCTTCAATCCGTACAGACTCTTATTTAGTAACCAAATTTCGTTCTTATTAGTGTATTGACTGTGTGGTGCTCTTACATATATTTCCTTATCTAATTTTGCATGTAAGTATGCAGTCTGTATGTCATATTGAAACACGTCTAGATTGAGTGCAGATGCTACTACAAGAGCTGTTTTGACACTCTCTGTTCTCACTGTGGGTGAATATGTGTCAGTATAGTCTTCTGGATATTTTTGTGCATAACCTTGTGCAACTAGTCTGGCCTTGTATAAGGTATTACCTCCTTCTAAATTCTTAATTTTATAAATCCACCTGGTACCTATAATTGTTTTATCCTTAGGTGCGATCGCAGGTGTGAATACATTTAATCCTTGTAAACTTTTCATTTCTTTTTCCATAGCTAGTTCCCATTTTTCTCTTTCTTCACGGGGAAGTTTCAATACTTCCTCATATGTATTAGGTGTTATTTGTTCCCCATCCATATGCATAATATAATCTTTGTATTTATTTGGTATTTGGTTTCTATTATTTCTAATATTTCTTTCAGGTTTGCTATGGTTGTCATGCAAATATCTGGCTTCCTTTTTTGTTAATGTGTCTGTCTTTATTTTATGCTGACTATTTGTCCAAGTTTTGGTTTTGTTCTTACTTTTGCTAATATTTTGATTTTCTGTTGTTCCTTCCTCGCAAGGTATATTATCTTTGCTTTTATTAGGAAAAATTTCATTAAGGTGCAACTTAGACCAATTGGCCTGCTCATGAAACACAGCTGTTCTGGATACTATAAATTTGTTATTATTATCGATGAATCTGTACCCTTTGGTTCCAGTTTCGTATCCCATGAATCTTAATCTTCTGGATACGTTTTCTCCCTTTCTCCTCAATTGTTTAGGTATGTGCACGTCTGCAGTAACTCCAAATATGTGCATGTGTGCTAATTTAGGTTTTCTATTGTACATCACCTCATATGGTGTCTTATTCACAATACTGGACCATGTTCTGTTTTGAGTGTAATTTGAATAATGTAAGGCTTCTGACCAAAATTGTTTGCCTAAACCAGCATCCTCTAATGTGCATCTAATCATGGTTTGTAGTGTGGAGTTCTTTCTCTCTGCAATCCCATTTTGAAAGGCAGAAAATGGATTGGACGTGAAATGTAGCATCCCTCTATCCTTTAACCATTGGGAGAATTCTTTAGACATGAATTCACATCCCCTATCTGTCATAATTTGTTTTATTCTGATATTATGTTGTGTTTCTATGCGTTTGTAGAATTCCTTAAATTTCTGAAAGGTTTCATCCTTGTGCTTTAATGTGTAAACAAAACCATAGCGACTGTAATCATCCACTATTGTTAGGAAGTAACGTTTTCTATAGGTAATTGATGGAGTTAATGGACCAACTAAGTCCATATGTACCAAATCAAAAATATTGTTAGTTGATCTGTTAGATTTTTTTGGTCTGGGACTGGTTTTTAGTTTGGTGGATTTACATACTGAGCATTCTAAATAATTTTCACAATTTTTTATTTTTACACCTTCTGCGTGTTCAGTCATTTTTTGTACTACAGGAAAGCTTGCATGTCCTAACTTCCTATGTAAGATATGAGCACACTCATCATGAATTGGTTTACCTATTTTTGGTTTCTTCTCATTGTGTGTATTTTTGTTATCATGAGTTATTTTACATTCATCATTGTCACTGTTACTGATATTTTCATCATCTGCTTCAATACAATCTTCCATATTTGAATCAATGTTATGTAACCATCTTTCTTTGGTTATCAGATAGGGTAGACCCCCTTTTATCATCACAGTGCCTACATTTGTTTTGTTCTTTTCTATAGTTGCTTTCCCCTTTGAGAAAACTATATTGATGTCAGATTCTCTGCTTAGTTTTATAGCACTTAGTATGTTGTGAGGTATTTCTGGGATTAATAATACCCCCTCTATTTTCCCTAAACCAGGCAAGGTCACATTTCCTCTGCCTAATACTTGAACCTTTTCTTGATTAGCTACCTTTATCACAAACTTATCTTCTGTAAATGAAGATAATATACTTTTGTTATTAGTGGTGTGATTTGTTGCACCAGAATCAATAAGCCAATTATTGTTCTCATCTTGTTGTGTTTTGGTGCTGTCTTGTTTATTTAGCCCATTTAGTGACCCAGATTTTCTCTCTTTTGAATTTTCTCTACCCCCTCTACTTTCTCTGTAGTTTGGTGGACTTCTATATTTGTGTCTATCTGTGGAAGATTGTCTGTAATTGTATTTGCTCCTATATTCTGGCCTATGTCTCTCCCTTGGGACTTTGGGACAATCTCTTCTACTGTGTTCCCTGGATCCACAATTGTGGCATCTAAAGGCCTCATTATATTTATCTTGAAAGACTACTTTCCTAAAAGATTTGTGTTCTGTTTGGTTACTGGAACGATTTTTTCTTGAATTGTCTTCTGCTATCAATTTGTTAGATAGACTTTCTATTGATAAATATCCCAAATTAATGGTATCTAAGTGTGACATAAAGCTATCCCATGATGGATCAAGTGAATTGATAATAACACTTTTCATAGTTTGATCTGAAATCACTTCCCCCCTCAATTGCAGCTCAGCTCTTATTTTGTTTAGATTTATCAAATGTTCACTTATAGAAACCCCTGGTTTCACTCTAGAAGAAAAGAAATCCTTAGACATTCTTGTGGTTGTGGCTACGCTATCGCTGTGAAATAGATTAAACATGCATTGAATTATTTCTGATACAGTTAGGTTTGGTTTGATGCTATGATACATTGCAGGAGACACGCTAGAAATTATTATGAAAAATGCTCTATGATGTAAACAGTCTATTTTTAAAGTCCAAGGTCTTCTTGGAGGACTAGTTATAAAGAATAGTAAATTTTCTTTCATAAAAATAACCTGAAGCTGTTGGTACCACTCTTGTAAATTAATGCCATCAACTCTAAGTTTTGGGAAGTCACTGGGTAAGTTCCCCACATTATTTTGTCCATTACTTACAACCTGAGGCAGTCCGTGGTCTCTCAAGTGCAGGAAATTACAGAACGGCATTGGGATGCTTGTAACGAGTCTGCGCGGTTCTCTGGCCAGTTCAAGTCTTTCGGGGCCGTCTACGTAGTTTTGCACATGCGCGTTGCTCATTTCTTCTTTGGCGCCGTTGTGGAAGGTTCTCTCCATTTCAGCTCTCTCGATCCGCTCCTCTTCAGATGAGTCGGTCTCTGGCTCGGTTTTTGGGGCTTTGGTGATGGCGGCGGTTCTTCTCTTTCTCTTGTGTGTGCTGGCACTCGATTCTGTCTGCGGTGTAGGACGAAATCGGCATGGCTCTCTGGGCTCGGGTGTCGTCGTTTTCGAAGTCAGGATGGGAGCGTGCAGGTCTTGAGTTGTCGGTTTGATTGCTTGCTTCTTCGTTGATGTCTTAGAAATTTTCAATCTTGGCCCAAAAGCAGCAAAAAGTGTTTTCATTGCTGACTCTACTTGAGACTTTGTTAAATCGTCTTCACTTTCTGATTTTGATTCATCTGAAGAGTTTGAGACTTCTTTTTCACTTTCTTCGTCTGATAGCGTTTTTCGCGCCAGAAATTTTGAACTGAGCGTTTTGATTGGCTCTGCTTCACTCTCTTTTGAAGTTCGTTGAAACCAAGATGGCTGCCGTTCAAAATTTCGCGCGGGGTCACATCTTTTCTTTTTTACAACTATTTTCTCAGTAGTCATTTCACTCACAGTTTTTTGATCTTTGGGTTTTTCTTTAATGATGTTTTTCTCTCTCGCTGCTCCGCTGTTCCTCAGCATCTCCTGGAGGTCCGCGATGAGGCTTTCATCATTCTTTTGGCTTTTTAGTATTTTTAATATTTCTGACCTGAGTTCGTTATTTTCTATCTCGATTTCTTCCTGGTCGTTATTTTCACTCATCAGTTCTTCTTCTTCAGTGGTGTATTCTTCGGATTCTCTCGAAATCGCATTAGTGGATTCGTTGATCATCTCTTGATCAGTTTCTATTTCTTTGCTGTAGGCCCTGGTGTTGGGCCTATCTTTCTTGGACATTTTTAATTACTTATTGAGTCAATTAACCATCCTCTGCTACCAGCTTGTTGCAATATTTTCAGGATCAGACTCAATAAAGATAATAGAAGTTATAGGTTTAAATATAATTCTCTTTAATCATAATAGGCATTCTATATTCGCTGAATATTTAAGATAGAAGCAAGGAAAATGGGGAGGATGGCTCCTTTTATATACAAGGGGCGGAGCCAGGAATGGGAGTGGTAAAATATGAATACATTAAAGCTCAAGTAATAAGTTAACCCCTGATGTTCCATATATACATTATTTACACATTAGAGAATAAGGCATTTACATCTGACAGACCCAAAGGAGATCTAGCCAAATATGAGAAAGACCCCACATTAAAAATTACCTTGTGGCAATAAGAGCAGCAAAAGATCAACATTTTTCTGCCTTTATTGCATCTGTAAATAGTTACCAAACAGCCTTACTTTAGGGTGACTCACTCCCTACTGTGTAGGAACAGGTTGCAAGAACATCGGTAGGGCTGCAGTGACTGCTCTGAAATTGTTTCGTAACCACACTCCATCCCTACATCCATTCAAATCCTCTGACTAATTGGGACTTGTATAATACCATTTTTTCCATTGCCATACAATAACAAAGTGGTAATGTAACAAGTGAGCCACTCAGTTTCATTTCTTCTTCAAGACTAGTTGCTTAGCAGAAAAGTCTGCATTACCATAGTCCGTAACTTTTTAGGGAAATTTATTATTAAAATTGTCTATTGCCCACCAGAAAATATGGTAATTTAAAGATTTTTTTTTAAAGCATCAAATTGTTCCTTGCACAAACTAAAATATGACTATTAATTTTTATCCAAGGGATTTGTTATGCATATGAGTATTTTTACCTCTTTATTTTGAAAATGTTCCGGATTTTCCTTCAGCTTTGATACTGAAATAAAGCTAGTTGCATCCTGAATCTTCAAACTGAACTCCAGATCAAAATGTGTGGCATTATGTCTTCCCAGAAAGTAGATGGAACAGTATCACAGTTATCATTCAACTCTTGTAGGATTTTTTACTGCAAATTTATTTTTTACTGATTTTATGTAAAATCAAGAATATTTTATAAAGAAACCTTAACTCTCAAAAGTGAAATGTAGACATAAAATCTGGGTTAGTCCAAATCAAAAGCAAAGCAGACTAATTTTGAATAGCCAATATCATTTAAAAGAAGCATATATGTTCTATTGGTTATCACCAACACTTAGCAAAATCTATTCTGATTTTATATTTCAGTTTAACCAACTAAAAAGAAAAAATATACATCTTTTTTGTTCTTTTATCAGTTGAAGTTAAGAAAGGAAGATGGTTTATTACAATTAATTTCATTTGACATAATAGCCGGATTATTCTATTATCTTTAATTTGCACAAATGGCTGACAGCTTCACTTATGTATAGAGATTCAATTTCCCTTTCATATATCTCTTTATTTGTGAAAGCACTGCATTTCGAACAATTTTATTAATTGGTACCTTGCTACTGTCTTAGGTAACACATCGTTCTTAAAACTCTTTACACGATCTCTTTTAAAGATAATTTAATTTCTTCTCTGTCAGCTTCAAAGGACCACACCAGGATCATTATTATTTCATGTGCTCCTAATTTCCTTTCATCTCATCACTGCTAACATTTAATCACTTCTCTTCTAGGAACATAAACTTGCTCTTCTGCAATAGCTCAGAAAGGTAATGGGGAGAGGTAAAGAAGCATAGTCTGTGCTCACAGTACTTTCCATCTATGTCTATCAGTCAGCCAACCACCATTTTTTCCCCTTTCACTATTTCTTCATTGAACACCAAACATTTAGTAGTTTCTTTCATCTACTGACACTGTCATGTATTACTTAAATAGACTGTAGAAAAATGTTGCACAAGAAGAGGGGGGTATGTATCCTGGATATTTATTAAGTGACTGTTTAGAAAGAAATTGAGGAGTTCAGCTAATTCCTGGAAATGCAATTCTCAGAACTATTGGTTTACATGGTGTGGTCTTGTGCTGTCATGTCTCCCATTTGATTAGAAGACCGTACCTGATGTAACTCAGCTCCATGGTGGTACCAAGTTAACTTTGGATGAATTGGAAAATCTAAGCAGGATGGATTAGTACTTGGATGAGTGATCCCCAGAAAAGTTCAGAGCTGAAAAAACAACCTAGATGAAGGAAATAATAAAGCACTTTCATAATATTATCAAGAAAACCACATTAACATTGTCAGAAGTCAAGCTCAGGTAGAAGAAACTTGTCCTTTCATCTCTCAAATTAAGTATGACAGATGGGTGGGGGGGGAGTATTGCTTTTTCATAGATGCATCTTGTGCTTTTGAACTGCACATTAATGACATGGAAACAAACAACTGGATGAAAAAAAAATGTTCAAATTGTTCTTATGTTTGTTCAAACAGTTGAAATGACAAAGATAGAAGTCAGTCATTCTCTGTGAATGACTCATCTGAAGAACTTACTTCTCTTTTCATGTTTCAATAAACATTCTATAGCCAGAATCTCAATTGGACAACTATTTAGATATTCATTCTGTAACCCACTACTCCATAACCTTATTTTTAAATGCTTATTCTTCTTTGAAAGTTAGATATACTGATTTAAACTCAACTCAATTAAGTATGATGTAAGCATACATACATACATACATACATACATACATACATACATATATACATACATACATACATAATTGAATTTAAAAATTTATTTGAATTCTTAATTTTTTCCCCATGGACACTGAAAGAGGTAGAGGAGGAAACTGCTTATTTTCCCTCCTGTGTATATGACTCTAAAACCTTTGCCAAAACTTCATATTCACCGATGAGAAAAGAAAAGTTGAAAATGGGTTTCTTCCTGAAACTAGGCCATAAAATCTTTCTGCATCTTCTTCTAGTGAGAGCCCACGCACCCACCTTTCTTTTCTTTTTTTGCACAGACACAGAGTACTTGCTGTTGTTGTTTATCCAGCAAAGAAAAGAAGATAGAACTTCATGTTTTATGTAATCTGAGCCTGACCTAAATAGATACCTATTTAGCAGACAGAGGTAGAGTAGAATGATACAGTGTATGGCAAAATGAGACTTCCTCCTTTCCCTGCTGTCTGGCATCTCTTCTCTGCATCAGTTCTAAAATAGCTTTGAGTTTATATGAGTGAATAATCCTCTTCTTCCTGTTACCTCTGATAAAGAACTCAACTGGATGCCATCCAATAGCTGCAGTAAGTACAAAACTAGGTCATTTTTATTCGCATGGGGCGAATAAAACCCTGAATGTTTAATACTGCAAAATAAAAGAATTGCAGCCTTTAAGGAAACAGTTCATCTAATTCTGGTCTGGTTTGTTTCCTTCCCTCCCCTCCCCTCATATCACATAGAGACACACCTACAGACACAGTTTGGCTTTGCCCTGAACAATATTGGTTATACAGTAAATCATAATGGAGAAAAAAAGAATGAGAGAATGAACTGCAGTCACAAGGAAGTCTCTTGCACCAGCTCTTCATAATTAGTGATGAGGTAGCTATTGGGTAGCTATCGATTGGTCAGGATTGTAGCAGGAAGCATATTTTGTAAATTCTTCCTGCCACAATCCTGACTAATCGATAGCTACCCAGAAAGTAACTTGTACTATTCTCTGTGCACGTAGAAAGTTTATTAATGTCATTCAGAGGTAAAGTAAAACTACCATTTTTCTCCAAAAAGAACGCCGAGTTTTATTTTCTTTTGACCCCCGAAAAAACAGCTAGGTCTTCTTTTTGGAGGGTTGAGTCTAATTATTGACTCACCTCACAGCGGTGGTACTGACAGCCCCGCCAGCAGGAACACGCTGCTGGCCCACATCTTCTGCAGCTGCTTGTCGCCACTCGCACGCATCACCCCGGCTTCCGTTTTGCCTTCAGATGCCTTCTGGCAGGCATCTGCAGCCGATAAAAGAGCTCCGGATCTATCAGAGCTCTGTTATCGGCTGCAGATGCCTTCCAACAGGCATCTGAAGGTGAAATGGAGGTCAGGGCAATATGGGCGATTGGCAGCAAGTGGCCGCAGAAGAAGCAGCTGCAGAAGAAGGTGAGACAGGTGGGGTGTATGAGGCCTGGTAAATAGGGCAGCTCTACCACTCCCATCCCCACTCTAGTTTATTTTTTAATCTATGTGCCTTGCCCCCACCCCGTGCACCCTGGGATGGGCAGAGTCTTAATTAGGGCTAATGTTGTGGGTGGGGCTTAATTTGATCGCATGAACTCAAAAACATGATAGGGCTTCTTTTCAAGGTGGGTCATCTTTTTGGAGAAACATGGTATGTTGTGGAGCCAGTACCGTCTTCCCTTCTGGGAGATGGAAAGATAGCACATTGGCAAGGGGTGTAGAGGAGCCCTTTGCTATTCTAGATTATGATTATGAGCCTCTCTTAATGAGAGGCTAAGAAGGCAACTGAAAGAAGACTGTATGTTTCAAGCATTTCTTGGGTATGTCAGGACTGAAGGAGGGAAGGAATAAATTGTCCTAATCTGCCATATCCATCAACCTATGAACATAAATTCTCTTTGAGAGCAAATAGCTTTTTATTAATAACCTCATTCTTTTGACTGTTTTCTACAATGAATTCCATCTGAAGAAAGTGAAAAAAGGGGGGTTAGCTATAACTGATTTGACAACTTTCTTCCATAGTATTACGAAGGCTGAATTATTAAAATATATTCCATGAACCAAAACTTCACATTTCTATAATCTCTTAATGTGATATGAGGTTTTTTGGAGGTTGGGAGGGAACTTTCACTTCTAAGTAATGTAGCTTTGATGAGGATATACTGCAGAAATGTTACTTTAAGAAGTTACTTATAACTTCTCAGACTGCTCCACAAATTTTAAATTTTTTACCAACTTTTATTATATTGGTACTCTAAATTATTGAAGATTACAGCAAGATTGAAGATCTGAATGGGGAAAAAAAACTTGGGAATGATGGGTTTTATCATGAACAGTCAGGTAGCCTCTACTACATGTTTGGCTTAATTATTAAATGCATACATTGATTAGCAGAATTATGAATAGTTCAAAATTACCTTACAGGGAGGTAATTGCCTTACAGGGAGGAGACAGAACTTGACAGCAGAAGGAAGCAAGTAGTCAATAAACAATAGCAAAGAGTGAAAAAAAATATGTGTCAAGATATTGACAACAGTATAAAACTATTCAAGAACCAGAAACCAGAGAATAAGATATTAGTCAAGCCTGACCAAATCAGGACTCAGGATAAACCAGATACCAAATCAAGGAACAAAACCTGATTGGGATTTTTTTTAAAGTACAAACCCTGACAGGAGCAACAAGTGGCTCACGTTAAGTCCCCTGAAATAGGAAAAATTCAATGGGCATCTGGGATAGATTGAATCAATTCAAAGTTTAAAGGTATTTCATTAATAGTAATATACTGAGCTTCTTTTGTTCACCCTATGGGAAAGTTACACATTAACCTAGAAGGTCCTGGTACTGTGTTAGTTTGACACTTTGCTAAATCCAAACCAACAAACTAATCTGTGGCTTAGCACAAAATATGTACCTAGATACTGCATATGTTCTCATGTCGTGTTGACCAAAGAAAGAGATTCATTAAGACAAAGACTGCCATCATATCTGAACGTATCACAATCATTGAAAAGAAGCTTATCATGTTGTTTGTACTTAGAGATGCTGTCGTTTGGTGTTTTATACATTTAAGTTTTCAATTCTTTTGCTTCCAAAATTCACTCCAAATAGGGTAACATGATAAATTACAAACTTTGAGTAATGAGCTGTACATGACAATGAATGCCTATATGTGAAAGATATTATGGAATATAGTAAGGAGGTGGAATCACAGCAGGGGAGGGGGTACATTCAGAGCAGGGGTGTCAAACTCATGGTGTCACGTTATCGTCACATGATATATCACGACTTTTTCCCCTTTCGCTAAACCGGGGCATGGCCAGAGTGTGATGCATCCGGCCTGCAGGCCACAAGTTTGACACCCCTGTTCCACAGAAATAAAAGACAACTCAGTCCAGATGTTATATGTGAGAGAAAGAGAATGAAGAGAGCCCCTCCATAATAGTTTACAATATATTATAGAGTCAGATAGTACTGACAAGATTTTGTCTATAGGTATGAAATAATAAAGAATTGAAATTTCCATGCTTACAAATACTGTAGTTACAGGCTTCTTGTATTTGAATTATCTGTCCACATGGGAAAATGGTTTGTGTGATGCCCCTATAGATTGTTAAACCAGAGAAGTGGGGTGTCACAAATGTCAAGGTGACAGTCATACCAGAGGTGGGTTTCAATTTTTTTTACTACCGGTTCTGTGGACGTGGCTTGGTGGGCGTGGCATGACTTGGTGGGTGTGGCTTGGTGGGCATAGGAGGGGAAGGATACTGTAAAATCTCCATTCCCATCCCACTCCAGGGGAAGGTTACTGCAAAATCCCCATTTCCTCCCAATCAGCTGGTACTCGGGAGGCAGAGAATAAAGGGGGGGGGGGGCAGGGTCAGTCAGAATTTTTACTACTGGTTCTCCGAACTAATCAAAATTTCTGCTACCAGTTCTCCAGAACTGGTCAGAACCTGCTGAAACCCACCTTTGAGCCATACCCATGCAATCAAATCCCCACCCTTTTATGTACATTGCAAAGCATATAAAATGGGGTCAGGGCAGTGGTGGGATTCAAATAATTTAACAACCGGTTCTCTGCCCTAATGATTTCTTCCAACAACCAGTTCACCAAACTGCTCAGAAAGTTAACAATCGGTTCTCCTGAAGTGGTGTGACCTAGCTGAATCCCACCACTGGGTCAGGGCATCAATCATGTGGTCACATTCTTGAATTTCATGAGTCTCCCTGCCTTCCCAGATGCTGTTATCTTAAACTGTATTCTTCTGACCCTTAAGTCACGGAGGGAAAGAAATTAAGGATTTGGAGGCATCTCGATATCACCCCAGTAGCAGCTTTCTTCTCAGATGAACAACTTTGGCAAAAGGATTTGATATTGGGAAAGCAGCACTGAATTGCCAGGGCAAAGAGCACCATATTCCAATGGCTTCTACTTGTGCCAGAACCACATCAGAAATGGCTTTTTAAAACATCCATTAAAAATGCAAATATATACTGAACATTTAGTATCATGCAAGGTGGAACTACAAATTGGTGGCTGAATGTTGTCAAATAAATCACAGTTCTTGAATGCCCCTAGTTGAAGGCATTCTACTTTTATTCTATCTTCAATGTTATTAGGACAAAACAAACTGGTCCTGGCTAGGACCAAACAAAAAAATTAACTTCTCATATAAGAATGGCTCTTCTCATTTTGTTTTGAAATGATGCTTGAAATATGCCTATGGGGCAAACTTTTCACTTCAAGATTTTTTTTCCTGCCTATTTCATAGCACAAGCTGTGCTGAAAAAAATATATTGGGGGATCTGTTAAATTGAAAGAGCAACTCTTTTAAAGGCTCAAGAAAGAGATGCAATTAGTTTCCTAATTCAAACCTAATGATTGAAGTTAGATTATCCTTTGATTTAGAACTATCCTGAAAGACATTTTAATGTATAATGTGCCAACTGGTGAACAATTAGAGTTGTCAGGATAAGTGGTCAATTGGAGAGGTGGGTTAAATTAAACCTTTTCAACTGTTCCATGACCTTGTTCTTTGAACCTCCTGTGGAATCACAATCCTAGCATTGACTATCTAAAACTGGCATGTCTGACTCTAATTAGAGTTGAAGAATTTATTTGGAAGGGTTGCGTTCTTTTTGAATATCTCACAAACAGCTGAGTACAGAACGAATCATTGTAGGATGACTTCATTTAAGAATGCATTAGCATCTGAAACTATTTGACAGTAGGCCACCATAATCTGATTGTCTCCTTCGCCCAAAAAAAGGAGGAGGGGTAGCAGATGTCTTTTTAGATGAAGATATTTTAAGTTATTTTGTCAACACAAACAGCGCTAATGTAGAAACCTTCAGATGTTACTTTATATAGTTAATATGCATGCTACTGTTTTCCTTCCTTGTCTGGATCATTCTCTAACCAACTCCTGCAATTCAGGTAAAGCTAATGGAGTTGCTCAGACCTATACTGGCTGCCATTCCAAAGAGCATTAATTAGAATTTGAAGCTCCTCATTTCTCAAAGAGAGAATGATTAGTTAGTGCTGTCTGGCCGGGTAAGAGAGGGAAGGGGTTACATATGCTGAGCTATCAAAAAAGTTAGTCCCCTAGGCCTTCTCATTAAGGTGTTTCTAAAAAAAAAACAAACACGAGTGCTTCTTCAAGCTATAAACTTTTAAATTCTTTAGAGAATTCACAAACAACAATTCACTTATAAATGTTTAAGTTGTTGGTGTAAAAGTTCCTTGCAAAAGAGCTCTGGCTCCTTCTGCAAGAATCTTCCTCTGTTGAGCTGTGCCAGGTCAGCATGCATATTTGGTTTTCTACCTGCCAGTTTTTATTTGAAACACTGGTTCATGATCAATAAAGTATAGAATGCAAGCATTAAAAAAGCACAAACATTTTACAAATTATTTTCAGTGTGAATTTAAGAATGATTGCAGGTATAGCCAGGTTTTTTTAGGACAATGATATCACTCAAAGCAATCCCTGTGAGCACCAAGCCAGTGGTGGATTGCCCCCAGTTCAGACCGGTTTGCAAGAACTGGTAGTAAAACCGGTGGGAGGCTCCGCCCACTGACCCAGATGTCATCATAGGTGATCTGCACATGCACAGAAGTGTCTGTGCATGTGCAGAATAGTGCAGGTGCATGTGAGCAAAGCAAGTGTGCACGCATGGGCGCGATGTGAACCGGTAGTAAAGGTAAGTAAAACCCACCCCTGTTCTTATCCACCTATCTTCCTCCCTCCCAGGAGCTCTCTGGCATAAGCTTATGATATAAATGGGAATGAACTGAATTTCTCAAAAGGATTTTGCAAATGAGTATAGAATTTTCCAGGACACAGTAAAATTCTATTAATAATCAAGTTATTTAAAAAAAAACAAAAACCAGTATGTATTATGCTAAGAAGTTAGTCACTTTCTTATAGTTGGAGTTTAGCCTTGATTTGCAAACATGGTTTTCTGGACCCGCAGGAAATATGACCAATGAGACCATGATGCCATTGGAATGGAAGGTAAAATTTATTGGTCTTTTGGGAGATGTTGAGTTTGAAAAGTTTTAATGAAAGACAAAGTCTATTTAAAGATCAGAAACACTTAAGGCACAAATGTTACCACTCAAATCAGCTTTGATATTGTAGAAAGTTATCAGCTACCCCTCTCCTAGAAGAATGAAATATTTTAGGAAATATTAAAAAGGCAGAATATTTCCCCTAAAAGAGAAATAAAAACCTTAAAGGAAACAGATACAAAAGACCCCAGCTCCCTGCCCCCAGCAGATATTTTGGTGCCAGCTTATCTACAAGACAAAAGACTGGGCCAGTCTACCTACAAAACAAAAGATTCAGCTCCAGGATGATGGGATTATCCTTCAGGGAAAAGCCATTGTCACAATAGGAAATTGCCCTTCATTGCATCATCCAGCAAGATTCAACCAAGCCTGGGACACAGACATCCTCAGCTATGACTGCCTAACCCCATGGGAGTCTGACTGCAACCAATGGGATAAACTCAAATTCAAAGCCCAAGAGAGACTATAAATCTCTCAATCTCTCTCTCTCCCTCCCTCCCTCCCTCCCTCTCTCTCTCTCTCTCTCTCTCCCTCCATCTCCCCCCCCTCCCATGTGGTCGGCTACCCAGGACTTCAAACCCATGTGGTCCTGTTTGCCATTAAACCATACTTCCAAGCAGTCTCCATGTTTCCAGTGTCTTTGTTCCCATCTGGAACTGAACCCAGACGGACATTTCTTCCAACAATATCCTGTCCTCAAAGCCCTTATGTCATCTGAACGCTGCAAAAGGTTAGCAGGAGGGCAGTATATGATTCTTGTTTTCAGATTGCCTACCTGTGCACTAAGTATGATTTATTGAATAAACTACAATTGATTAGGCTTCTATGTGCACTATACTTACATACATAATTGGAGGTATCACAGTGGAGAAGTAAATGTAACACATGATATTGTGAAACCCAGCAGTCAAATTATGTGAATTTTAAATGATAGGATATGGACTACTGTATTCCTTCCTTGGCATGATTTTGTAATTTTTGCTATCTGAATCTATATTCTTTGTATCTTTTGGAACGTATTGTTTTTAGATCTTTTCTATTTTAAGGCCTGAGCATTGGTTTCACAGACCAGCTACGGTGTTTTCTTTTTGAAGATGAAGGTACTCAATTCATTGCACATGAAAAGATTGTGGTGAAATGGACTTTTGTTGGTGCACATTTATTAAATGGATTTGGAAAGCTGAACAGAGCACACACTGATAATATTTATGGCTTATGAATGCAGTGGTTTATTAGCTTTATTCAAACCCATCTCTATTTTTCAGCCAGTATAGAATCCATTGCCTTCTGCATTTCCAATGTAATTTGACATTCTATTTGATTTTAATAAGATAATGCTAAAGGTTTTGCAGCAGCATCACAAATACGTTTATGATTCTGCAAATGTTTATAACACCTAACTCTAATTGTAATATGATATAAAAGCAAAGCTTATTATTTCCAGGAATTTAGCATGTATTTTTATCCTATTAAAACTGAATGCAATGTGACAGTTCTTCTCTGTTCAGTTCCTACTGTAAAATAAAGTAAGAAAAAAGCTAGTACTTTAATAGTAGCTAATAATATTGACAAAATGGGACTAGCCAGCGAAGAAAAGTTGCAGAATGGAATGTTTCAGTCAGCCAATCATATCTTATTCTGATAGTCTGCGTTACATTCTAAATGCCATTATTTTTCACTTTTCTCTCTCCAACAATAATCCAATACAGACATTTGTCTTCATATACAAAGATGAATAAAAGGAATTTCGTATAAAAAGGACTGGAGACCTGGATGCACATGAAAACTCTTTCTTTATTGCCCTCACACACATGGTTGTTTTTAAAATCTTTGTCCATTTAAGAGCTGAAAAAGGTTGTGTGTTTGGGTGACTGGATTTATAACCTAATTCCACAGTGCAGAATCCCAAGAAGGCAAGATTCTCAGACAGGAACAGGATTGTAAAGCCTTTACTTCAATATGCTTCCAGTGCATTCCAGCTGAGCCAAATGCGCAAAGGCATTTGAAAGCTTCACAAGGCATGGGGAAATTGAAGATAGAAGTTGAATGCAAGTCCTTGTGCTCAACCCTGATAAACCCTGTAGGTGTGGTGAATTCTTTCAATAAACCTGAACAAAGGGCATCTTTTCATGATTTTGATGAGCCCAGAGAAAGACACAATTTCTGTAAGGAGCTGTCAAAAGACATAATGTGGATATTTAATCACATTTCTCTTTCCGACTGAGTTCAACCTTCTAAATAGATAGTTGGACTAAACATACTGGATACCTTGTCTTTGCTAACTTATTTGAACTTCTGTCTCTCTGCCTCATCTCTCTTTTTCTCTTTTTGTAAGAACCGTTGACTCATTGCACCATTACACTACATTTCCTGATGACAATAAAACATCTACTTGAGATGGGCCTAATGACCTGGAAGTAATTGGAAGAGATGGCAAACAAAGATAGCTGCCAGATCTCAAGCAGACCTTATATTTTATTCACACAAGCTTCTAGCTACTACAATCAATCTGGATCAGCTGCTGTATTCATTAGGAGAACAGATAATTAAAGCTGGAGAAAGGTTGGATATATCCACCTGGCAATACAACACAACAAAGGAAGAATATGAACTCATTCAAAATAATAAGGTGGTGCGTTAGTGGTTTTTTTTTTTTTTTTTTTTTTTTTTAGAAGAAACCACTTCTCTTTAGTCTTGATTGCCATGCAGAGAACAAATGAAGAGACTGAGGCAAAGAGGTTCAGTGCAGGGGTGTCAAACTCGCATTGTCACTGCGGCATCACGTGACATATTGGGACTTTTTTCCCCTTTGCTAAACTGGGTGGGGGCAGGGGCAGCATGTGATGCATCCAGTCTGTGTGCTGCGAGTTTGACACCCCTGATTTAGTGTAATTACTACAGGGTTAAAACAATGTAGCCGCAAAATTCTAAGGGAAGGTTCCCAGGGATGGTTGCAAAAAGTTAGATATTTTTCCTGAATCTATTGCTGATCATCCAGATTTTTGTACCCTAGATCTAACAGAGCTAGTAACTAATCCTGATATTGAAGCATGTTCACCCCATGTCTCCTCCTACTTCTTCCATTTTCTCTTGGGTTTAAAAGGAATTTTGTTATTATTTAGTTTATTATTTTAATAAACTTTCACAACTTGGGAAGTGACTCAGGGAAATATATACAATAATCCTTAGAAATAGATAGTGATCTTTATAAATTGGAAATAAGTGGTTGAACAGACTAGAGCAGTGTTTCTCAACCTTGGTAGCTTGAAGATGAGTGGACTTCAACTCCCAGAATCCCCCAGCTAGCAGCGCTGGCTGGGGGATTCTGGGAGTTGAAGTCCACCCATCTTCAAGCTTCCAAGGTTGAGAAACACTGGACTAGAGCACTTCAGATGGAACATTCACTTTTGGCTATTGAGCTTTTTAAAACCATCTGAACAAGTGCAAACCTAACACTTTGGAAGAAAAGAATTTGTCCACCTATACACTGTACTAGTTCTTTTACAAAGTACTTATTGGTTTCAAATGAACAAGTACATTTTAAAAATGGTGCCTAAAACGTGATACAGGTAAAGCCAGAAATAAAACATTTCAGATTACCTCTTCTAAGGAAAGATAATGAGAAGATCTCACATAGCTTTTTACAGAAAAGTTCAAAAGACATTCCCATGTTGGAGAAAATATTTATAGGGAGAAGCACTACCCGATTATGCCAGAAAGGCTTGCCTCTACTGCTAATCTACAGCAATGTGTTGTACATGACAATGCTCTTGAAGAACATTTTTAGGTTCTAGTCCAGAATGCAACTTAATTTGCATTGTATCCCCATATTGAAGGATACATATTGTTATGTATTGAATATATATAGTTGTGTTAAGCCCTGCTAAAGTGAAACTAACCTTTAGATGACCCTAAGTGTTAACTCCAACTGTTTTGGAGGGAAACTTAGAACATTCATATTTGGGTGGGCTTTTTCAGTACTATGATTGGTTAAGACCCTGTGGGCCTAGAGTATAAATTACAGGTATTTGTCTGCTGTTCCTCAGTTCCAGTTTTGAGTCAATAAATGTTTTGTAGTTATGCTGGTCTGCTTCTTGCTTACTGAAGCCCACTAAACAATACATATAATGTGTCTGTTTCAAAAGGTGCAACATTCTAAATGTCACTTGGCTGCTAAGTATAATTCAAAGAGCTAGTAGCTTTCACTCAGGAGTGAAATGCTCCCGGTTCGGACTGGATCGCCCAATCCAGTAGCGATGGCGGCGGGTGGTTCAGAAAACCGGTAGCAAAAATCACTGCTGATTTTTGCTACTGATTTTTCTGCAGATTTAGCGCTGAGCCATGCAATCATCAGAGGCTTTTTTTTTTATTTTTAAAAGCATTTTTTCTATAATCTCTTTGGCCCAAGAGGTTGTTTAAAAAATGCTTTTAAAAGGTAAAAAAAAGAGCCTCTGATGATCACAGCTGAGCCGCATGATCATCAGAGGCCTTTTTTTTACTTTAAAAGCATTAGCAATGCTTTTAAAAATTTAAAAAAGATTGCGTGCCACATCTGATCACCGCCCTCCCTCACACGCTGTTCTACTTACTGCATGCCTCCTTTTGGTGTGCACTGAGCAAGCGCACCTCACATTTGGTGCGTGGTGCGCACTGCGCATGTGCAGCCAGCAAACTGGTAATAAACCGGTTCAGATTTCACCACTGCTTTCACTCTTCAGGACCTGGATATCTGTGGGACCATGTTCTCCTGCAGAACATCTGCAGAACCCAACAAGATCTAGTAGATCAGACTCTGTACATATCTCTTGATTAGATATTGTCATCTTTAGTAACTTTTTTAATTGTGCCCTTGTCCTCTGAACTAGTATCCTGGCAGATATTTGAATGTCCCCCTTCCTTCCTGGTTGTTAGAAAGTCTCTGAAGTCTTGAATATTTCAAGCCTTGGGGAAGAGCTGCTATGACTATCCTTTCAGAAACAAATTGGTGTTATTTGGGTCTTGAATGTTGCTTCCTGGTTGTTGTTTTATATATGCATATCAGTGGTGGGTTGCTCCCGGTTCACACTGGTTCTATAGAACTGGTAGTAAAACTGGCAGGAGGCCCCGCCCATTGACCCTGATGTCATGAAAATGCTTCTGTGGATGCGCATTGCGAACTGGTAGTAAAGGTAAGTAGAACCCACTCCTGGTGCATATGTTTTTAGTTTTAATCTGGATCATTAATCTGTTTTTAATCCAAATGAAATTGGTGGCCAAGAGTTATAGTCCTTTCTTAGGCACAAAGCCAACTTGGTGATAGTGTCTATCCTCTCTCTCTCTTTCTCTCCCTCCCTCTCTCTCTCTCTCTCTTCCTCCCTCCCCTCCCTCTCTCTCTCTGCGTTTTGTTTTCTTCTGGAACATTATTTTAACAAGTATTAATCAGGTCTGTGCATGCGTTTAAATATTTTCAGGTAGAGCTTATTTTCAGGGGGGGCTTATTTTAGTGCATGCACTCAAAAGCCCAATTGGGCTTATTATCAGGGGATGTCTTATTTTAGGGGAAACAGGGTACCATTTCTTGTGAGAAACTAAGTTAGGAGACACACAAAAGAAGTTAGAAAACGTCTTCTCTGCTCTCTGCAGTATGACCAATAAGACAATATCCACTTGAGATTATCAGTGAGGAAGTAAACTGTAAGCATTTACCTACATATTAGTGCTAGATTTAAACTTAGGTCTGCCTATGCTATTCAACTCATCGGGCAATGATTGCTCCCCAACAGTTTCCATCAAGTATTGTAGAATTGTGTTCATATTTTCAGTAGCAGTGATTAATCCACTGGGATTTGGTTGCTTACACAACATTAAACCTCTTCCTTTCTTATCCAGTATTAGAACTTACAATAAGTTTCATTTAAATAGGAAATGTTAAATACTTAACAGAAAACCTCCTCTATATTTGGTTGGGATAGCCTGGTAGAAATAGAACTCAATACATTAGATTTGTTTTTAGTTGCCTATATGCTTCTCTCTGTATCTTTCTCTCTCTCTCTCTCTTTCTCTCTCTACCTGTTTTGCAGACTTTTGATAGTTGTTATATTAATTATATTACATCATTTCATAATTGTTATATTGCAATTGTTATCTTCCTATGAAAAGGTAGGATAAAGCATAAACAAATAAAAGTAATCTGAATCACATATATTCCTGATTTAGAAAGTACTGAAAGTTATTGCTGGATAATGATCCTAGCTTTCTTAGCGAGCTGCATAGTGATCATTGAAGCTGCATTCTTAAGCAAACTTGCCAAAGAATCAACTTGATTGAATTACTACTACTGTAAATATGAATAATTCTGCACTACTAGATAAAAAAAGCCAACCTTCTGCTCCTAGTCACTTTTCTAAACAAGAAATTGAATGCATAGGATTTCCACAAATATTTTTTAATAAAATAAACCCAGTAGAATATCTTGCCCATGCCAAACTAAATATTCAAGAAATGTTGAATAAGGTTGTATTTTTTTTTTTTGCCTAGCCCAATAAAAGAATTTTATCATGCAGTGTAGTTTGTAATCTCTTAGGTAGCATTTTATAACCTTGTATCTTCAGATTACAATTCCCATAGTATTTACAATCAACCAAAACTAACTGGAGTTTATTAGTGTTGTAATGCAATAATCTGGCAGACATAGTGCTTTACAACCTTAGCCTATATAATTCTGAGACTGATACACACAGACACATGCACAATACACACAAACACACAAACACACACACACATACACACAAAGAGAGTTCAACAGTATTTTAAGCGTTTTCATAATAAAAAACTGAGTCTTATTATAGGTTACATTCTCTGTTCTACACCTGCATAATTTACATGATTGGCATAGAAAGCAGGCAAATCAGCATATTGTTGCACAATGTTGGTGAGAATGGTTCAAAATATTCACTCAAGCATTGGGTGTTCTCCCTTGCATCTCTGCATCTAACACAAGATGCACTTCTCATACAGAGGCTAGTGAAGGCAAAATAGATAGGTAGGCAAAAATAGGTGGAATTACACCAGGTGCAAAATCTTGAGGTCCTTGGGAGATAAGCATCACGAAAATATAATTAAACTAAGTTCCAATAATAATAATACTGAGTTGTAACAAGAAATTTCAAACTTTATTACATTTATATTGTATAGTACTTGTGATATTTATATACCATAATATCTGATATCATACTCTCCAGCAAAGTGTTCAAGGGCTTACTACTTGCTCTATAGTGTTATCCACAAAGAGTTAACTAACATGTAGATAGATAGATAGATAGATAGATAGATAGATATAGATATAGATATAGATATAGATATAGATATAGATATAGATATAGATATAGATATAGATATAGATATAGATATAGATATAGATATAGATATAGATATGTGTGTGTGTGTGTGTGTGTTATTTGTGGATAGTGAAGACAATTGATTAATAACAGAACGTCTCCTATGTAATTTTCACTTTCTATTTAATCTGTAGGAAATTTGGAAAATGGCTATATTGCCAGTTTCTTGTGGCTTATCTGTTAGTGCTATAAACAGTGAACATATAAACAATGAACATACAAACCACTAAAAACAGGTTTGTTTTTATTATTATTGTTATTATTACTATAGTTCATTGCATAGTCCACAGTCCACCAGATATTTTGACTAGATTTGGCATTTTTATCCACCTATTGAGTCCTTCTCAAGGGATAAATTATAATTATAACTGCCCACTCCAAAAGACTGTTAAATAGCAGATGTGAGTATGAAAGAATTTAAATAAGGGATAGGCTACTAGTAACTTCACATCCACCCTTTGCTTTTCCCACCACAAAGCAACCTCAAAATGCTAAGTATAGCTTTTGGTCACTAAAAAAAAAAAAATCCCAATATTTTTTTTGGGGGGAGTGGGGACTGATGATCATCTGTTGTGATGATTGAAAGCGATGAACTTTTTCCAAGAAGGATAAAGTATTTTCCATGCCCAAAATTAATGGTAATCTTTGTTGTGTTCCTCTTTAGTTTTGTGTCCCATTACTGTAAACAAAGTGTAGAATGTTGATGAATTCCAGATAAAAAAGAACAACATATGGTATATTTCCAACATATATACTGTACATAAATTAGAGCTGTGATGGTACAATGGTTAGAATGCATTATTGCAGACTGACTCTGCCCACAGCTAGGAGTTCAATAGTGACCAGCTCAAGGTTGACTCAACTTTCCATCCTTCCAAGGTCGGTAAGATGAGGACCCAGATTGTTGGGTGCAATACGCTTATATTGTAAACTGCACAAGGACTACTGTCAAGCACTGTAAAGCAGCATGTAAGTCTAAAGTGCTATTGCTATATATACTATACATAATACAATTCCAACACATTCTGCTGAAACACATTCATAAAATTCAAGTATGTCTCAAAAGTAAAACAAGACATATTTTTTCCCTTTCTCCTTCTCTGAAATGTCAGCCCCTTGTGCTGGTGAACTGGTGAATATAAGAATTTTTGACAGGAGGAATAAAATAAATTATTTTTGGATTTGGAGATTCCTACTTTTCTTATTTGGAAGTCATTATTGCTTAATCCTGTAATTTACCACTTGAGATATTTTGAGATATTTTGACATAATATACTCAGTGTAATAAAATAAATATATTTTATTTTATTATTATTATTATTTATTTATCTTATATCCCACCTTTATTTTTACAAATAACTAAAGAAGGAGAACATACCCAACAAACCTTCACCCTCCTATTTTCCCCACAACTGCAATCCTGTGAGGAAGGTGGGGCTGAGAAACAGTGACTGGTCCAAAGTCACTCAGCTGGCTTTTATAGCTAAAGTGGGACTAGAACTCACAGTCTCTGATTTTTTAGCCTGGTTCCTTAACCACTACACCAAATTTAGCAAAATGGTAATATACAATATATACCCTATGCTTTATACATGCATTCACTGATGTATGAACAGCCATCTATAAAGATATCACATATTAAAGTACCATTCTTGCTTCTTTAATGTGTATAATAAATTGTAAAACTTAGTTATATAACAGTAAAGTTAGACAGGTTTGCATTACTTGATCTGTGATATATTGCCTATTTCTTTGGAGATTCCTTCAAGGACATTGAATAACCTCATGCATCCTTATCACAAACTATATTTTCTCTAACAAAGTATGAACTATGCGCAGAGTACAAACAAGACAAAGAAGATAACTAAAATGGAAACAGAAATGACAAGCCAAGAGAATTACAGTAGAACCTCTGGTCACAACCATAATTCATTCCATGACTTTGGTTGTTAACTAATTTGGTCGTGACCCAAACTTTTTGGTTGGAACCCGATTTGGTTGTGATCATAAGCGTTCGTGACCAGAAGTTCTACTGTACCTGGATAAGGACTTATTACTGAATATATGAGAGATGTTGAAAATTAAAGTGAAAATACAAGAGAGTGACCTGGTGAATGACTTTTTATGGTTTGTTTGTTTTTAAAGTCTTGCTAAAGCATCAAAGAAGCCTTTGGGATGTGAAAAATAAAAATTGAAGAGAGATCAAAATCCTACAACATCTAAATGAATTAAAGATCAAGGTTGTCAGGCCTATGCAAAGTTCATTTGTTTGATCAAGGTTAAAATATGACATGTTTCAATAAATCTCTGGTAACCCATTACAGGCTTTTTGCTGACAATAGGACTGCGGAATTGATGATTGGGATCTGCATATAGATAAGGGATGGGTTATAGGAAGAAGAGATGTTAGTTTATAATCTTATAGGCTGTGAAGAGTTACTAAGTTTGTTTATATTTGTGATGAAGATCAGAAGTCACTTCTTTAAATATTTTTCTTTTCTTATTTTCCTTTTTTCTTTTGATGCACTTCTTATTGTTTATTGTTTCTTTCACAATTTTTTTTATTTGTTATTGTTTTATTTTTTATTCTGCTTATGACATTGGCTGTTGGAAGGAATATGTTCTTGGCAGTTTGTTTCATTCCTAGACTTTTGACAGTATCTTTTTAATGATATGAAATCGAGTTTATGTCTCTTGATGGTTGTTATGTCTGAATGCCAGACTTCCAGGAATTCCCTAGGGTTTTTGGATTTGACTTGAACTGAAAAGTTAACATCTTCCCAGTTGAAACTGATTGAGTCTCCATGTGTTGTATGATTAAGACGTTTTCATCATGTCTTCTGACTGCCAGTTGGCATTCATGAATATGGTCTACTAGTAATCTACCTAGGTGGAATCACAGTTATTGTCCTTAACATTCTCTGAGTCACTTTGAAAGTGAGATGGGTGGTACCTAAATTGGATGATAGATAGATAGATAGATAGATAGATAGATAGATAGATAGATAGATAGATAGATAGATAGATAGATGAGAGAGAGAGAGAGAGATTAGGCAGACAGACAATGGACAGACAGACACATAGATGCACATTCTATGTTGTAAATTACTTCTATTCTTATTTGGCTATTTATTCTTATTTGACTATTGGACGTTTAGTTTTAAGATGTTTTGGAGTGATTTTGTTGGTTTGTGTGCTGTGTGCATATTCTCTTCTATTGGGACTTACTACTCATATTATGTACAATATATATTTATTATCTATCTATCTATCTATCTATCTATCTATCTATCTATCTATCTATCTATCTATCTATCACCTATCTATCTACCTATCATCCATCTATTTATCTATCATCTATTCATATTGATCCTTACATAAGCTAAAAGTCTATTGACTAACTGTATTCAATAAACAACTGTTTGGACAGGTCTTTAGATATATTTTGCACTATATTTACAGTTTCTACTGCTTCTACTATTTTTCTAGTAAAACTGCCTTACACTAAAAATAGGGAAACTTATGTATGATGGAACAACATCTAGACTTTCCTAACATAAAAGTGGTATTTGTCTTTGTTCCAACCATTCATTTCAGTGAAGTTTGAAAGTATCTCAGCCTAAATATATCTAGAAATTTATCTCAGATGATTTAGCTGAATTGAAATATATTGTGTTTTGGAACAGAAAAAATTGAAACAGATTTAACAATTAAAACTTATTGTAACTGAGTATAATATATGGAATAAAAATAAATATTTAAAAATCAATGTTTTAGTTGTGGGGTTTTTTTTAATTATGTGTTTTTATGGTTACATTCTTCCATTTCTTTCACCCACCTACTTGGTTTTAAAACTTAATGCAGTGTTTTGGACACGTATTTTGGACACTCATCCTCCCCTCTGGATTTTTGCCTAAAATGTACAGTTGCCAAGCAAAGTTTTGGTTTGGCAGATTTAGGTCTATACTGTATCAAGATATCTCTTTGATACCTCTCTGAGGTATTACAAATGATGTGTTGATCAGGCTTAAATTACCACTACCACTGTGTTAAACTAGGTGCCAGATATGGATAGATCCAGCTAATTGTTGCAGCTGTGATGTTCAAAGAATAGTTGACAGTATTCTTATGATCGGATCCTGAGCTATAATGGCACTCTTTTGCATAAAAAAATATTTCCCTTAATCTTATCCTTGAAAATTCAGTTTTTTTATAAATGCTGATATTCTTTGGAACAATAAACCAATGATTTGGAAAATAGCAAGAGGAGAATGGAAATGCATTTCATGTTCACAAAAAAAAAAAAAAAGGAGGCAAGCTATACAGCTGCATGGATATACATTCTGTGCCAATTATATAGTGGGATGAAAATCAGACCTCGCTACTTGAACAAGATTTTTTCAACAAATAAATGCCCTGACTGGATGTTTATTTAGGCATGTGGACTCATATAATAGTTTATATGTTTAAAGTTACATGCAATAAAATAACTTCCCTAATGTGGTACAAACATATTGTAAATACAAACCTTTGTACAGCTATTGTAACTGTCAAAATACAGTGTCATGCCATAATGGAAATCCAGAGCTGTTAATGGCTTAAAACTTAAAACCCAATAAAACCATGACTAGAGGCTCATTTGAGTGCTGGCTTATCTTTGTACTAGAAAATTAATGGAAGGAGGGAAGAGAAAGAGAGAGAAAAAAACCCTTCACCACTGCTAATAAATTTGTACTGTAAGAATAGCTTTCATCTGAATATATATCCCTTCTTCCCAAAACCCAAACTTCCAGATGGTTTTTAATTCTTCACAATATCGCAACATTTTGAGCAACTTGTAGAGTTCAGACATTCATATTTGTCTCACTCAGAAATTCATAGCCTAGGAAAACTGGAATCCAAGTTTATAATGTTGAATTTGTAAATGAGCTGCCAGATTCTGAGTTGTAATAGGATCAATCCATCCATTACTAGTTTCCATCTGTATGCTCCATGGATCAATTCATGTAATTTCTACTCAGTCCACACTGTGAATATAAAATTTACCAGAAATGGGCAGCTGGTGAAATAGTCATAAGGTTAATCTTGTGACAAGTATGAAAAATACAGTATATGTATCTATATAATTCCTATTCCACACAGAACATCTTGGCTTTTCCACACAGACAATAATAAGGAACATTTACACTCATTGCTGTTGACTGTAACTAGGAATGGCAAATGAGAAGTTATGTCACAGTTATATTACAGCAGTAGTATTATAGAAGATTGGGTAGAAGTCAAAGCATAACTGTCCAGTCAGTAATAGGAACAAATCAACTTATTCCAAGTACTCCATCTTTACTACCAGTTCACAGATTGAAGCCTAATTGGGTTTAACTTGGTTTGGATAAAGGATAAAGGATAAAAGAGAAGAGTATTTAACTATTAAACAGGAACAGGCATATTTCAGAACACTCTGGCAGATCCAATGTTTGTCACGCTGCCATACTAGCAGAAGTGTCATTCTACTAGCCATTGGTATATGAATGATTGAACACAGATTCATATTATAAAATAACTCAGGCTGAAGAAATAGGAATTACTCTCTGAATAAAGCACCAAAATGTGACATCTTTTCTGCCATTTATTAGGATTTCTACCCCACTCTTCTTCAGAAGTTCAAGGTATATTACCTATAATTTCCTCCTGAAATTTTCTCCTCAAATCATAGTCCTATGAGGTAGGTTGAGTTGAGAGAAAATGACTACTCCAAGACATTGAGTGAACTTCTATGACAGAGTAGACTTGAATCCAGGTGATTCTCATCTTAAATATTATACCTTATTCACTATGAAATGATGGATCTCTGTTCCATTTTTGCCCATTTGCCTAGGCTGCATTAAGGAAGCAGAATGGATCACTCTGTCTCTGGACTACATGAATGTGTCCCAGAAGCGGCCCACCATTTTGGAGCAGCCATCTGTGGGATGGAGTGGTCTACCCTCCTTTCCCAACATGAAATCCAGAGCTCCAAACATCTTCCAAAAGTAAGTGGATATCTATAATGGTAACAGATCAAGCATTTCAAAAGGCAGATGATGTCGTAGGAAAGGCACCTTTTCTGGGTCATACAAACTAATAGATGGGACTCAGAGCATCCTGGATCCGAGGGACTGGGTAGATATAATTGGAGAAACACAATTCATTAAATAATTTGGCCCCATGCCATAAAGGGCTTTATAAATGATAACAAATACTATTCTTACGATTATGGTATATCTACTTGTTCTATTGACTTGAATATGATATGTTGATCCATCTGATAATTTTCAATAATGATTATACTTCAATCAATTTATCTCTTTTTCTGGGGTAGTCCTGACTGCTCCCACAGAGACCCTGAGCAAAGATGCTTCAGATCCTGGAGCTGTCAGAATAGGAACTTTATAACTGGCTTTCTGAAGGGGCCTTAAGACCTACTTCTGGCTGTTGACATTGAATCCCATTGGAGATGAAATGACAGAAAAAGGCATCATCCCCACTCCCCATAAGCTCTTAGTTTTTAGTCTATTTATTTTTTGCAATTTTAATTATTCCTATATGTATAATTGTTTTTCATAATTCTATGTTTATTACATTGTAAGCCACTCAGAGTTACACTGGATAGCATGATGGGCAGAAATAAAATAAAAATAAAAATAAAAAAAATAAAAAAAATAATAAAATAAATAAAATAAAATAAAATAAAATAAAATAAAATAATAAAATAAAATAATAAAATAAAATAAAATAAAATAAAATAAAATAAAATAAAATAAAATAAAATAAAATAAAATAAATAACCAAAGAGGTTGTAAAAAAAATGCTTTTAAAAGGCTCTGATGATCCCAGCTGAGTTGCCTGATTGTCAGAGGCTTTTTTTTTTTTCTTTTAAAAGCATTTTTTCTACAACCTCTTCTGATGATCGCGCAATTCAGCTGGGCATGGGGGGGCAGGGATTTTTGCTACCAATTCTCTGAACCACCCACCACCATTGCTACCGGATCGGGCAATCCGGTCCGAACCAGGAGCATTTCACCCCTGGTATAACGTCTTTGTGTTAGAGAAAGATACATAAATGCATATTTTCTTAAAATTGCACACTGATTTGACAAACTGATTATGAATGAGCATATGCCAAACTGAAATGGCTTGAATGTAAACTGATTGACATCTCTATTTCAAATGACATATTTCAACATCAGTTTCCAAATATGTATATGAGGGGAAAAGTGATTGGGGAGAGGAGAATGAGTGATTACCTGGGTCCATTTATTTAGCTATATAGTGCAGGGATGTGGACTTGTGGACTTCAACTCCCAGAATTCCACAGCCAGCAAAGCTAGGAGTTGAAGTCCACAAGTCTTAAAGTTGCCAAGGTTGGAGACCCCTGATATAGTGAATATAGAGTATAGAAAAAACATTCTCTCTTGAGTTTTCAGACCAATTTATCTCAGTTTGGTTATCTTGGTTTCTCTCTGATCTTCAACAACAGAATTCAGATCTGAATACATGATTAGCTCCAGTGTATTCTCAGATTGCATTTACAATTTCTCAGTATGAATATGACTCTGAATTGTTTATTTTAAAGAACTCTATGCACATTTTGCTCTATAATTTATATGTCACCATGCTCATTATGAAGAGTGTTCTGCATCCCTCTAAAAATAATTAGCATAAATTGTTTGGTACAGTCATATATGTGGGATGAAGCCGCCAGTTTAGCGGGAGTTCTATATAATCATATTTGAGAGCAATTTTAAAGGATCCATTTTTTCCCCTTAAATTAAAATGTGAAATACAATAATGCCTCTGATTTTACTCTTAGATAATCAGCATCACTGGCTGAGAAGAGTGGAAGGGAAATGCCAGGGGGCTGATGGAAAACTTAAGCACCTGTAACCTAGCAAAACAGTGTGGAGGGATAGGTAATGACAAGCCATTCTGAATTAGTAAATCATTTTTATAGCAAAAGAACTTTCTTCAATGGATCACTTTCATATAGTTTGCAAATAGAATGTGCAAGAAAATGCTGCTAGGTGAAATTGATACCAAGGCACTGCATTGCAGTCATAAATTATGGTGTTTTTCCTTCAGAAGATTTTAAATTTCTGACTACCTCTGGATTTCCATATGATGCTGTGTGAGCATCATAAAGATCCAAACTTGGGCAATTAATTTGCTAAAGTTCCTGAAAGGGCACCATTTAAAAAATGTAGGAAAATGTCTTCAAATACTGATTTTATGTACCATGATCCTCAGAATCATACAATCAGTAAGTAGTAAAGTTTTGGATGCATTTTCTGATCTAACATAGTTTGATTGATTGAAGAGGCTCGAGAAATCATTTACAAAACATGTTCCGGGAAGACTAGACTAGAGATAACTCAGAGAAGTTTCTGTGAATAATGTTTCAAGAACTGCCTTATGCATTCAGTTCCTTTTAACAATCCATGGTGATGGGGCAAAAAAATCCTTAGCAAATATTCATTTTTATAACATTCTCCTTGGTTTTCTATACACTCATGCTGGGTGACTAAAATGGTATTATTATAGAGAATTTAGAAATGCATGAAGAAGAACCCATAATCTTCCAAAAATGAATCAACATGAATTCTTTGTTGTGGACAAAGGTCATGATTTAAGTTTACATGTCAACACCATTTTTTCTTCCTTAAATATTTACACCAATCTTACCCTCAATGCAAAATTTCAGAACAGTTTAAGAAATCAGATCAATTTAGATTGTCTTTTTTTCCTCTGCATTAACTTTGCTTCGCTCCCCATCGTTTATTTGTTCTAGTTGTCAAATGATATCCATATGTTGTGCACTGAAGATGTTACCTATTCAGGTAAAAAAAGTCAGCAAGCAGAAAATCAAGCTACACTGTTATTAATACCAATATTTTATTATTTTAATTTGCTCAGATACTCTGAATTCTTAAAAATACACTATTTTATGCTTAAAATTGTTATAATTAACATATGTTCTTTTAGATCTGATTTGAATACATCAGGTTGGGCTCATTCTTTCGTTCGTTCGTTCGTTCGTTCGTTCATTCATTCATTCATTCATTCAATTTTTATAGCCACCAAATTCAACCAACAAATTATAGAGTCTTCTCTTTCCAAGAATTACTGCAATCAAAAATACCACATTCCTATGGGAGTCAGAGTGAGTACTTTCTAAGTTACATGGGAACCCAGCTTTTCCATTCAGCAAGCAACCTATTTCTGGTTTTATTTTTAAATTCTCAAGAATGTAGTTTACACTTTGGCAGTATGTTTTCTCCTGCCTTGTTAGTGATCTGCTGCTGAGCCTGCAGCAATAGACTACAGTTCAGAAATAAGCCAACTAACATAGTTTTATGGGGAAAACAGTGTTGTTGCTGAATCAATATTTTCATGGCCTCAAGCTATTGGAAATGATGGTGGGATGTTTTGTTTTATTTTAATATTGCCTACACAATGTAGTATCATTTCCAAATCAAGCTCCAGATTTGATTCTGCTTGGGCAGAAGAGGGGGGGGAGGGTAGAATAGTGGTAAGGAAAATAGATTTTTAAAAACTCAGACTTTGCTTTGTGTTTTTGAAGTCACTTTGAATTCAATCATATTTTAGAGGTCTCTGAAAGATTCCCAAAATTTTAAGGTTAGGTTTGATTGAGTGATTGATTGATTTGCTACCATATCTAGCATTTTTTTAAAAAAAATGATTTCTATGCCGCCCTTCTCCGGAGACTCAGGGCGGCTTACAATGCATTAAGCAATAGCCTTCATACTTTTGTATATTTATACAAAGTCAGCTTTGTATGTTATGCCCCCACAAACTGGGTCCTCATTTAGCCTACCTTAGAAAGGATGGAAGGCTGAGTCAACCTTGAGCCTGGTGAGATTTGAACTTACAGTAATTGCAGACAGCTGGTGTTAATCACAATGCTTTTTAGTCTGCTGAGCCACCAGGCCCGTTTATATAAACAACGGATGAAACTAAACTAAATTCTCTGATAATCTGGATTTGATGCAGTACTTTGAACTGAATTCTGTAATGGTACAACAACAAAAAATGTGTGGGAGAAAGGATCCAAAGAATATCATCATCATCATCATCATCATCATCATCATCATCATCATCATCATCACCATCATCACCATCATCATCATCTTGTTGATGCTCTGAGAAGAAACTGTAACTCCTTTTGTTTGTTTTGATCCTGCAATTCTGAACCATTTTTTTAAAAAAATATACTTTTCTAAAATTCAGAACAACCCAGTTAACAGAGAACTGAGTAAGAAATGCAAAATTTTGATCATGGAACCATTTTTTTTAAAAAAAGAAACCAAACCAATGAACAAAAATGGATGAGAGGTAACTGATCTCAATTAATAAAAGCCAAAAGATTTTAAATTTGAATATTTCACAAGCAGCCCATATGTCAGCAACATGATAAAGATGCAAAAAAAAAAAAAAAAAAAGGAGGCAAAGATGGGCAGAGATGTGAAAATATATATGGGAAGATATCGGAAAAACAATCGAGGGTTTTGAGGTTCTTGGTACTCTCTGAGCTTGGTTGTTTTCATGCAGATGTTTCATTACCAAGCCAATGAAACATCTGCAAGAAAACAACCAAGTTTAGAGACCACCAGAAACCCTCCAATTCAACCCTGAGCTACAAATATTCACTTCTATTGGAATCTAGAGTTTTATTTTTAGTGTTTCAGACAGTATAGATTTAAGTTACAATACAGCAAAATGTATGTTAAAGGTTAGGAGATTTATTTCTGTTTACAAGAGTAGAATAGTGACAATTCTTCCCAAGCTGGAACTATTGTACGGGTGATATGTTCAATATGTGTGGGATGAAAAATATTGGTGATGCTCATTTGCAAATTATTAGTACAAGGGAAACCATAATTCTTATCTTATCCCCATCTTATCACCACTAGCCCTTTTTCTTCAGTACTCATTTTGCTGCCTTTTCTGAAATTGCTCAAAGTAAAAGGGGATTAATCTATGTCAGTTTTAGGTCCTCATAATTGGTGTGAGGTGATACAATGTACTATGATGGTGTAAGCTTATTCACACAAACCCTAGGCAGATTGGCCCTAACACCGTTCATCTTCATACCCATCATGTGTTAATTACCATTTTTGATCCAATTAAGTCTCTTATGCATATAAGTGTTAAAAACAAAAAGCTTAACCAAAGTTTAGGACAACTAATTTAAACTCTGATTTGTTAACAAATTAGGATGCTAGTTAATACAAACTCTGTTTTTTAAAAAATCAGCATTATTTTTGGAAATAGTAAGCTTAGTTTAAAAGCTTAGCTTAAAAGAGAATCTTCTGACCCTGATACTGTGGTCATTTTAACCATGATTTGACAACTTTTTCCTAAACTGGCATTCTGCAAGTTTGGATTCTATGTTCTAGAATTTCAGCTAATAGCCAAATGGTAAATATAGGAATTTATTGATTATGAACATCTGGAGATTGTGTAAAGTTTTCCACCAGTGGTGGGTTTCAAAAAATTTTTACTACCGGTTCTGTGGGTGTGGCTTGGTGGGCATGGCATGGTTTGATGGGCATGGCTTGGTGGGCAAGGCAGGGAAGAGATACTGTAAAATCTCCATTCCCACCCCACTCCGGGAGAAGGATACTGCAAAATCTCCATTTCCTCCCAATCAGCTGGGACTTGGGAGGCAGAGAATGGATGGGGTGGGGCCAATCAGAATTTTTACTACCAAAAATTTCTGCTACCAGTTCTCCAGAATTGGTCCAAACCTGCTGAAACCCACCTCTGGTTTCCACTAAGTATTTTTTTCACACAACCCCTTGCTGAAAGCAAAATCACACAAGGGACATAAATAGAAACCACTTTGGCCAGAGTAGCAGAAAAGAATAGCATAAATGAATACTTCTGCATTTGCTCTCTATCTTTTCTTTTATATGTCTAATATAATAACATAGGCCCAATAAAAATATATAAGAAAAGTAGAAGTAAGAGTCCATTTGATATAGTGGTTAAGGCACCAGGCTAGAAACTGTGAGAGTAAATTTTAGTCCTGACAGAAGCACAAAGCCTGCTGTGTGGCCTTGGACCAGTCACTCTCTGTCTGGTCCAAAAAGAAGACAGTGGCAAATCACTTCACAAATCCTGCCAAGAAAGCAGCCAGGGACTTTTCCCAGCAGTCACTAGGAGTCAAGAGTGACTCAAAGGCACATACACAGAAGTAAATTACAGTGACTTATCTTGCTGGCTTTCATATTAATCTATTATATTTTCAGATCACATCTGCTTTTGAGTCCTGGATTTTGCTGCTGAGGCCATTGTCCTCTGGGTCTGCCTACTGCAAATCACCCTCAGAACTGTTGATATTTTTTTACCCATGACTATGCTGTTTAGTTTTAATTGGTAGCAAGCTAACCAGTCAAGAATTCTAAATGAAATTTCATTTCTCTGTGTACTGCTGATCAATATTCACTCAACACACAACGGTTCTTTGTATCTCCGTGGAATAAAATAAATTGTCAGTCAGCAGTGTGGTTTTTGTTGTTGGGTTTTTTTCTCTCTCTCCCCTTCCTTCCCACCACCCCCTGGCAGCTAAATTATTCACCTTCTCAAAAGGCAATTTGATAAATGTTTATTTCTTCATAATGCATTCTAACAATCACTGATTTGTGACACTCGCTGTGAATTGAATTTAAATGCATACCGGATGCTTTCTTTGTCTGAGAAGGCACTAAGAGCGATGAGCAAGAAACTACTCCTGGAATGTTGCCTATTTTCCATTTCAGATATTGCGATGGCCTCCCATGGTATAAGGGGCACTAATTGAATTTAAGAGATGTAACAAGTGAAAAGTGCACCTCTTCACATTGCATCAGACTAAGAGCCAGCTCAATGGATTTGGCAGCAACTGTAGCACCAGGGCAGCACATAAGCAGCAATTTCATACTGAAGTGGAAAAGATTGTGGAACACTGAGGATCATTGTGGAGTTCCAGCAGAGGGCAAGGCAATATAGATGGGGAAATGAACCTTTTCCCAGTACACAACATTATGAAGAACAAATTGCTGGAGAAAAACGTTGGTTGGGTTTTACCACTAGAAGCACAATGCAGTAAAATCTAGATTTATTCTCTTCATGATGATGGTTTTAATATTTAATGTAAGACTGAACTAGCTATTGTTTACAATGCGGAACTGGTATATTACTGATGTTGCTGTTTTTCTTATCTACTTCTTCCACCCAACTACCATCAGAAAAATTCTACCCTATCATCTGACATTTCAATTTGGTTGGCATCTGTTTAGGAACACTTCATCAACACCCAATAATGTCTTTTAAAGTGTTTTAGGTTTGCTATTGTACTATAAGAGAAGCAGAGGAATAAAAATGACAGGAACAATGGAGTAATTGTTAATTTCAACTAAAAACAATGCAGTGGGATTTTCATATAATTTATCTAAATTTGATTAGTTAGAGAGATGGGATTGAGTTTTGATAGGTGTGTTCTTGACTGTATATATCAGATCTGAAAAAGCTATTATCTAGCATCTTTAATGTCAGAAGTATAAAACTTCTCTGATATAATTCTTAAATATTTTAATAAAAATGGTGTAGGACTAGTTGACATGTTTTGGTTTCAGTAAACTCCCTTCTATTTGGTTCATTTTGTCTAGAAATTATGGTACTATAGCATACCTTTACTACTATAAAAATAAATATGTGCATATGTTAAGATATGATGAATTGATATATGGCTGACTTTAATTGAAATTAGTAAAATCCATTAAGTTGAATCCTAGCTTAAACATCAAAAAACCTATCAGTGACATAATACAAAGGTTTGTGTTATAATTTATTTCATATATCTGATGGGACATATCACAATTAAACATGATTAAAGCCAAATGATAAAAATATAATTCTTAATCTAAACAATTAATGGAATATAAATTGTAGTGAAAACATTAATTAGAAAATGAAAAGTTGAAGCTACTTATCAATAATTCTCACACTGCCCCTAAAAGTGTTGTTTATGTTGTCTGTTCCCTACATAATATATAAGGACAGAGCATTTATAGTCATATTCTGGGAATGCCCTGATCCCATTAGGTAGCTTTTCCATCTATTGGAGATATCTGCAATTCCTGAGTTTGGCAATACAAATAATGTCAGATATTAATCAATCTGACATCATGTGACAGGAAAATAAAACATTGGAAGCCTGGTGTAAGTTAAAATATCAAATCTAAAGCATGGAACATAGGGAAATATGTTTGCAATATCTACCCAAAGGTGTCCACACTGAGGAAGAAATTAATATAGCTGTTGGACTATCACTTATAACCTGATCAATACAAAATAGCATATCCTGGCAGGCACACAAGGCAGATGATCAGAGTTGTGGTTGTTGCTTGTCAGGGTGGCAATTAATCCCATTCTGCTTTTGGGTATTTGCACCTTGATTTAGAGAATGGATCATGACCTTCCCTTGAAGTATACTTTAAGAAAATAAACCCGAAGATATGTTTTCTAAGAAAAACTCATTTATTTGTTATAAAGAAAATAAAACATCTTACTAGCTAATTAATTACATCTTGGCAAAGCTTTCCTGGCCACCTCTCCTGGCCGGAGAACAAAGAAGGTTTTTTTGAGAAGAAGAAAAGAATGTAGACATGCGCAGTAGTTGCTGATAAGAACTTGGCAAGCCAGGGTAAGTCTGAAAGTTCAAAAATAAGAGCTCATCTGGTAAATACAAAAACGCAGTAACAACCCCTTCTTTTGCCAGTTGAGCAAATATCAGGTACATCATCAAATAAGGCACATCTTCTTACGCAGATACTCATGTTGAGCTGCTGGAAGCAGTTTGTTGAGCATATCAGCAATTTGATCATGTGTAGATACATACTGCAATTTAACAAAACCTTTTTTCACTAATTGTTTTATGTTTTGATAACGGATATCAATGTGTCTGGACCTAGAACCTGTGAAATGTGATTCAGAAATATAAACCATCGATTCATTGTCTTACATCACGGTGATCGGTCTGATCGGGTGTGTCCAGATATCTGTGACCAAAGCATCAAACCAAGTTAGAGAATTACATGCATCTGAAACACAAGCATATTCAGCTTCAGTAGATGAACAGGAAACAAAATTCTGTTTACTCACTTGCCAATAAACAGGACATCCATTTAAGAACATCATATAACCTGAAGTACTTTTATGTGATTTCTTATCACTCACCCAATCAGAATCTGCATAACAACATAATTCTGCATAATCAGTATGTGTTGGTTCTAACAATAACTTCATATGTTTAGTGTGCTTTAGGTATTTCAATAATTTCTTAACACATGTCCAATTAAACTGTTTTGTCTTACCTACGTGTCGAGATAAGAGATTAACACTAAGTGCCATGTCGGGTCTGGTCCAACTACTAATGTACAACAGTGACCCAATAACTGAACGATAAAGTGTTTGATCCTCAAACTCAGGACTTGCTTCATGTGTCAAGTTGTGAAAATCTGTTTGCATGGGTGTCTTTGTTGTGTTAGCATCCTTCATGTTGCAATGATGCAAAATTTGTTCAATTTTATCCTCTTGTGAAAGACTAAACCTCTTCTGTGTTTTTTCAATCTGAACACCTAAATAAGTGCTAATATGACCCAATGATTTCAATGTGAAATATCTCTGCAAAGCTTTGGCAAAAATTTCACTCATTTGCTTATTTGGACCAATATAAACAATATCATCAACATAAACAAGAACTATCTCATATGCATTGTTAGATCTTTTTGCGTACACGCACTCATCAGTTTCGGACTTAATAAAGCCAATTGAATTTAGTTTGTCAGTAAGACATAAGTACCACATTAAACCAGACTGTTTCAGACCATAAAGACTTTTGTTTAGAAACTAGGTATCCCCTTCTTGCTGTCGGAACCCTGGAGGACCTCTCACGTAGATCTCTTCATCTAGGTCTGCATGTAGATAAGCTGTGTCAACATCAAACTGGAAAACTTCTAAACCAAGAATAGTTGCAGTTGCTAAAGCAATTTTTACACTCTCAGTTCGGACTGTCGGTGAATAGGTATTTGTGTAGTCCTCAGGATAATGTTGAGCGAAACCCTGAGCTACAAGTCTGGCCTTGTACAGTGACTCACCATTTGGCTTCTTTTTGATTCATTTTCTTTTGGCTTCTTTTTGACCCATTGAGTGCCAATGACCTTTTTGTTTGTTGGAGGTTTTGCAGGTGTAAACACCTTAAGTTCCTTTAGACTGTCCATTTAGCCTGCATTGCATCATACCACTTCTCTTGCTCTGAATCAGGAAGATACTTGATTTGTGTAAACGTATCAGGTGGAAGTGTAACATTGCAAATCAAAGGCAAGGGTGTTTTTGTCAGTTGCCAAGAATATCGTTGTGGAGGGATCCCCTTTGTGACCCTCTTGGAACGTCTCAGAACAACAGTCCATTCTTCTTCTGCTTCATCCTCATCCTCACATTCATCGCTAGTGTCAGCATCCGCGGCTTGCGAAGACGGAACATCAGGTTGAGAAGAACTAGTGGAATCTTGATCATCAATCTGCGCAGCATCAGCAGTATCATCTCTAGGAAAATAAACTCCAGGATCATTGGAATGAATCCTGGACCAGTCAACATCTTCCTCAAAATTAGCAGATTGGGAAATCACAATTACATGTTTGGAGACAATGAATTTGCTCCATTTTGAGTTATCATCAATACCCATAAATCTCAATCTCTTTGCTGCTGGACCTCCTTTTCTTCTTTGAGCTAAGGGAATGTTCACCATAACGTATGAACCAAAAATATGGATGTTTTTGAGATCGGGCTTATAGCCATACAACATGAAGAAAGGAGTCTGATTTATTACACTGCTCCAAGTACAGTTGACAATGTAATTTGCATATTTGATAGCTTCACCCCAGTATGGCATACTAAGGTTGGCGTCTTCTAGGAGACAATGCATCATGGTTTGCAGGACCCGTTATCATCTCTCTATGACTCTATTATGAGCCGGTGTGTAAGGAGCTGACGTCTGATGAAGAATTCCATTCTTACGCATCCAGTCCTGGAAATGCTGAGACATGAATTCAGCACCACGATCACTCTGGATTCTGGCGATGCGAACTTGGTGTTAGGTAGAAACAAGAGCAGCAAAATCTTTAAAGATTTGAAAAGTCTCAGATTTTTCTTTCATAGAATATGCATATCCATATCTAGAATAATTATCAACAATTGTTAGAAAATATTTTCTACCACCAAGTGTTGGCGGAAAAGGACCAACTATGTCAGTGTGAACCAAATCAAAAATGCGTGTTGACAGGCGTGTAGCGCATTTGGGAATGACTGCTGCTTTGGATTTGGCCTTTTTGCATACAGCACAATCCAAAAACACCTTACACCCCTTTAGATCCAAACCTTTTGCGAACTCCGGCATCTTCCTAAGAACACGGAAACTGGCATGCCCCAATCTTCTATGCCATTTATGGATACACTGGAATGAAAAGGTTTACCAGTTAGTGAATTCTCAACATTAACATTTTTATGAGGAACCTCAGGCTTGTCTGAGCAACCTGTTTCCTAATTTTCTTTTTGTTGGCTTTAGGAGCCTTTGGAGTAGCAACAGGATCTCTCTCTGGAGCATCTCTCTCTGGGCCTGTGCTCTCCTCTTTTGGAGTTTGTATACTTGTCTGTGTTTGCGATTTAGGCTTTGGCTTTAAGTAATAAACATCACCAATTAACATGGTTTCAGCAACAATATCTCCATCTTTAACTATGTAACTTGCTTTTTCAAGGTGGTGAACCTGGAACTTTAATGCTCTAGACAAGTGACTCTGACTAAGCAAATTACTAGTTGCTGTTAGAATATAATAAACATCAGGAATGAATGCATCGAGCTCTTCAACATAAACAGTTCCTTTTCCTTTGACCTGAGAAGGATGATTGGAAAAAGAATAAAGTTCACGTAGTTCAGGTTCAGGCTTGTGCATCTCTGTGAAAAGTTCCTTTCTGTAGGTAACATGCAATGCTGCACCACTGTCCAAAGTCCACAGGAGTCATCTGTCGTACTCTGGATGAGGTTGTGGATCATTAAAGCCAATGTGGTGAGTGGGGCTTGCGAATCACATCGGGGACCACGACGACCTTGTCTTCCACCTCTGCCTCTGCCTCTGGAATCTGTTCCTCTGGGCTGGTACGTGACGGGAGCTGGAACTCGTTGGAGATAATGCTGGGTGGCATGTCCCACACGATTACAGATATAGCATCTTGGCATCCTTGGAACGTAGGCTCTTCCTCGGAAGGGACGCCTCGCCAGAGCTCTTGATGCGGGTAGTCCTCTCAAATGTGGAGTAGCTAACATGAGTGCTTCTTCTTCAATTAAAAGTCTGCATATATGATCCACTGTGTGTTGAGCAATAGATATATGATTAATCTCTGTAATGGCATCTTTCCATTCATAATTCAATGAGTTAATAATAATGCTGATCATTTGAATATCATCAATAAGATAGCCTCTTTCTCTCAATTCTCTTCTGATTCCTTTCAGTTTGGTTAAATGTCCTCCAATTTGTTCACCAGGTTTCAATCTCGAACCATGGAACTCAGACATGAGTAAACATGAAGATTCAATTGAAACAGGCCTGTAGCAATTTTCTAATTGGGCCCAAATTTGTTGGGGTGTTGCATCAGGCGGAAAAGTAACCTGCAGTTCAGTATCCATGGACATCAATAATGTTGTGCAAGCTTTAGTCTCTAAGTCTCTTATTGCAGGAGTCCCTGGCTGAGCAGGAGGATTAAAAACCATACAGTGAGTACCTTCTCTGCGAAGTAACAATCCAATCTCACTGACCCAGGCCTTATAATTCTGTCCTGACATCTTTAATTTCGACTCACCAGCTAGTGGAGAAACAGAAAATGCCTGGTGAAGAACATGCATTTGGTATGCTGGCTGTGCCGGTAAAAATACCTGTGGTATTTGCTGTGCTTGTTGTAGACTAACAAATGGTCCTCGTTGCATGGCTAGAGGCTCTTATGCGTGCCCTTGTGGCTGAGGCTGTTGCATTGGGATCTGCTGTGCTCCAGCTGCTATTTGTGCTTGAGCTTGGAGCTGTTGCATTTGAGCTGCAATATTAACATGGCCTGCTGGAGACGCAGTCATTTGCCTTTGCTGCATTAAGCTTTGGTGTGCTCCATCTAAAAGGACACCAGCACCACCAGGGGGTGCTGAAGATTGAGGCTGTAGAGACACTTGTGGAATTGCAGACTGAATATCTGAGTGAGTTAAGGACATCTCTGATAAAGTCTGCTGCAACAATTGTAATCGCTGTCTTAAATTGCGATGCATTTTAGCTTTCTCTAGTAAATTACTTTCGCCAACAGATGGTGCTGCAACTTTAGTTTTAGGCAGCTCAGATAATTTTTCTGCATTCGTGGCACTTGGAATTTGAGGATAGAGTTGATCATGTGACAAATGTGACATGTGCACAGCTCTCTGTTCTGATTTGCCTGACACAAAGTCCACCAGGATGTGTGTCTTTGGCTCCGAAGGAGAAGGCAAAATGGCATTTTCAGAGATTTTAAAAGTACGAGATTCTCTCTTATCTTGCTCAAGCATAGATAAAGCCATTTTTGCCTGGGATAGCTCATGTTCAAAAAATTTTATTTGATCACGATAGCTTTTTACAGCTAGCTCATCCAGGGTGAGCTCAGAGTTTCGAGGAGAATAATAGATTACTTCTCTCTCTGCATGGGAGGAAAAATGCTTTGCCATTTGTGAAAACTTTGGCCTTGCACCAAGCGTTTCAAATTCAAAAGGTCCTGGGAGGACTGTTTGAGAGCATGCATATTCAGAAAGAGATGTCACTGACCTCAGTTGCAGCACATTTTCTTCAAGAGCAGTTCCCCCAACAGCTTTTCTGTTATCTTCCTCCTGAAGCCTTTTTAAAATTCTTTTCACTTCTTCATTAGAGAGATCAGAGATATCTATATCTTCGGCAGAATGCATTGTGTATTTCTTTTTCTTCTTTTTCGGCATATTTGCAAAAAATAATTAGCGTACCTCAGTAGCTAAAAAACTAATTGCCTATGCACTTATCATCAAAAGTAACAAGCAAAGGAAAAGCCATAAATCAACCATCCTCTGCTACCAGGTGTCAGGGTGGCAATTAATCCCATTCTGCTTTTGGGTATTTGCACCTTGATTTAGAGAATGGATCGTGACCTTCCCTTGAAGTATACTTTAAGAAAATAAACCCAAAGATATGTTTTCTAAGAAAAACTCATTTATTTGTTATAAAGAAAATAAAACATCTTACTAGCTAATTAATTATATCTTGGCAAAGCTTTCCCGGCCACCTCTCCTGGCCGGAGAACAAAGAAGGTTTTTTTGAGAAGAAGAAAAGAATGTAGACATGCGCAGTAGTTACTGGTAAGAACTTGCAAGTCTGAAAGTTCAAAAATAAGAGCTCATCTGGTAAATACAAAAATGCAGTGACATTGCTGTTAACCTCCCTGGAGTGAAACAAAGGTGGATTTAATTCAGGTATGCAGGTAAGAACAATTCAATAGGATTATTAACCGATAGTTTCTTTAATATATATCTACCTTGTATGCATTACTAAACTTAAGTACACCGTCACTGTATATGGTTGTTTCTGGCCACAAATAGCAAATTAGAAAAAGCAGATTTAAGCAAACCTTAAATATTTCCTTTTTTAAAAAAAATTCAAATGTGACATTAAATTTTAACAAATATTCAGTTAATCGATGAAGTAGTTTTAATAGAAGATATATGCTAAAAATATACCTTTGTTCTAAATCAGATCTGCCAAATGCCAGCAGATGTAATTGCACAATTTGACTATATATATTTTTTCCTGAATGAATACTGAAACCATATGCCAAATGCTTCCACTATAATCAATGTTCAATCTTTATATTTTATTTTAATAGCTCATCAGTAACTTTTAAAATTGGGTATGAAGAGCTTTTCCTGAAAGACCAGAACCAGAAGATTGAAAAAATAATAAAAAGCCTGAGATACATTTATAAACCGGCAGCTCATCCATATTACCCCTACTTCTATTCCCCAATAACTCCAAACTGGTTTAAAGGCTATCCATGATTACCCTCAAGCCTTTTATTTGAAAATGCTGAAAATAAGAAGCAGGTTTAGTTGATTTCAAATAAGAAGCAGGTTGCTTGGTTTCGAATTGGTCTTACAATTTAAAAAATCCCCTCATCCCTTCTCCATGAAAATGGGAAATGAAATAAATCCTAATTCTTTATTCCTTCCCATCACATGTGTGTATTGATCTGGTTGCTTACCATGGTATCCTTGAGATCATACTAGACGAATGGGATTCATCCTGATTCCAAATGTTTTAAGGTCCTCTTGCCAGATACATTAGCACTTCATTTTTCTATCCCCCATTTTCTAACATCAAGTCAACAAGGGTTAATTTGAGACTGCCTTCATGTGCTCTTTGTGTTTCTCAAATGGCACCTTCAAAATCTAGAAAGCCAAGGAAAAATGCCTTCCTTGATAACATATCAAATGCAGAGTGCATTTTCCATTAGGAGCAAGAAGGAGACAAAGAACAGTAATGGCTGCATACTTACTGATTCACACGCTCTCTCACTGGGAGATTGCTATAGCTTTTTGTCATCCTTCCAGCTGAGCCTTACTTGTACCCTCCCTTCCTACTCTATGACTGCAGAAAAGTGAATTAATTCAATTTTTTAATAGTTGTTCGTTTGCTTCCAATAGGCTTCTAGGAGGAATGTGTTGTGACCCCGACTCCTGAGCCTGTCCTAACAGAGGAAGAGGACTCAGAAGGTGATGGGGAGGAACTGACAAGGCCTCCCTCTCCAGGATCCTCCTTTCAATGCCTCAGGTTCCATCCGAAGGCCAGGAGGAACAGCTTGGGATGTGCTAGGAGGAAGGCATATCGGAGCACCAATTGATAGGGAACGAGGATGATGAATCCTGGCTTGATCCCAGGCAGCGTCGGAGGGAGAAGCGTGTGCAGCAACAGAAGAGGCATGGGAGGGCCAGAGATTGAGCTGAGTCACAGAGCCACGCCCCACCAGGAACAAAAGTGGGTGGGATTGCTTTTCAGACTTTGTGACGGACAAAGTTAAACCCTAAAAGTTTTTTTTTTTAATTTGATTTATATGCTGCCCTTCTCCGAAGACTCAGGGCGGCTTATAATCTGTTAAGCAATAGCCTTCATACTTTTGTATATTATACAAAGTCAGCTTATTGCCCCCACAATCTGGGTCCTCATTTTACCTACCTTAGAAAGGATGGAAGGCTGAGTCAACCTTGAGCCTGGTGAGATTTGAACTTGCAGTAATTTCAGGCAGCTGATGTTAATAACAGTGCTTTAGTCTGCTGCGCTACCAGAGCTCCTGGTCACATCGTGATGTATGAAATTCGGCTTGGATATATTTTGGACTGAACATTGACTAAACTCTTGGCTAGTGGATAATTTGTTGCTCCTGGAACAGACTGAAGATAAGTCCTCTTCTGCTTTATGGGAGTGAAAATGGTCTTGGCAGGCATTTGGCAGTTTGTGGCCAAAACCTTGGTCTGCCAAGAATTCTAATCTGTTTACCTAATAAAATATTGGCAGGCGTGTTTGGTATTACGTTTGCCTGTGTGAGGAAGAGGGACAGAACAGATATCACACTTAATGTGATATCAAGACAGACATTTTGTCTTAGCTCCCCAGGGGCTGAAGGTGGCATTGGAGAAACCTACATACCCAGTTTTTAGACTGAGTTGCTGTACAATGGGCACTATGAATGGGTTGTAGTTTTATCCCTGCTGACTTTGTGTGAGAGAGAAAAAGGGGAAAAGAAAAAAAAGAAAGAAAGCACTTGAAGCACTGGCAGGAAGGCTTTGAAGTAAGTTCTAAAGAACATGTTAGAATCAGAGTTCATCCATCCTTCATCTTAAATCTCAAAAATCTCGTGCTTGCTCTTCTCTCCTGGGATAAGACTGAGCTGGAATATACTCTGAGAATCTTACAGAGAAGGTTGACAGATAAATGACAAAAATGATTAGTAAGAAAATGACCTAAAGCATCTCCACAGCTGCTGTCAACAGACTGCTGGAAAAGCTGCCGACCATGAAAGGAAGTTTTATGGTAGGTGAAAGAACTAAAGAAGGGGAGACCAGAAAGTGAAGAGTGTGTCTGTAATACTGATTGCACACAAAGCACCGCTATTTGGGCTAATTTCCTCCCCAATAACTCCCACCTGCTTCTCCCCTCTCCACCCCTCCAATGCATAGACAAACAGACACACACAGAGAGACACACACAGAGAGACACACACACTGGCTAAAAGAGATTCACTTTTGCTGCCCTGCTGGTCTTCTTTGTTTCTGGTTGTGGCTCTATTACATTTGTATCTAGAGTTTCCTTGCAGCTTCACTGCATTCCATTCTTTGCCCATGCAGTATTAATGAATGTGGGGACAATTCAAATGTAAAATAGGACAGAACTGCTGAAATGAATACCACTATCTCGCCTGCTTTTGCCTTTTCTCAAAAGGATATTTTGATGCAATAAAATTGCTTACTCTTCTTTCCATAACTCCACATTCCTGTCACTGATTAATCTGATTCTCTGCCTTGATCAGTCTTTTTTTTTTTCTTTTTCTACAATGCATTTTTGCAGAAAGGGCTTCTTTTTCATATTTTGAATTACCCTCCCGCTAGGAGTCCCCACCTCCTCCCCACAGCAACACATTTGCAGCATTCAGCAATATACAGGCACAATCATATGTTGCAAATGCTAAGGAAATTCTGTCCCTTATCATTGTATATAATCTCTCCCCACCTCCTAAATTTCCTGCTGAGCCACTGAACTCTGATAATCATGCAAAGAATATCCAGATGCAGCCGGCAATATTTCAGTGTTGACTTTCAAATTCACATTTACTTGAATGCCTGCATTACTGAGAGAGGTAATATAAAGGCATTCTTTCTCAAACAAAGATTACATTTAGTCTGTGCTATAAAATGGCCCGTATTTCAAGAAACATGAGTAATGTCCCTTCTAGGCTCTAAAAATGGCCCTTGGATTCATTTGGTGAACTTGTTTTTAAATAGATATCAGTATTCATTATCTTAGAGAGTCTAGCAAAATGTATCTTCTACAGTGAATGATTTGTTTACTTTGATTTCTCAGTCTATAGTTTTTCATATTAAATATTTAAAATTAATATGATGGTAGCTTCCTCGGTATTTAAGCTGAACTCCTGGCTACATCGACACATATATATTTGTCAGGGCAGCAATATGGAAATAATGTGCTATTGTCTTCTTCGTGTGTGTGTGTGTGTGTGTGTGTGTGTGTGTGTGTGTGCGTGTGTGCATGTATGTATTTCCCCTGAGTGTAGCTTATAACCATTGGATTTCTTGATAATCTCCCATATACAGTGCATACTTAACCTGGTCTAACCCTGCTTGGCTTTTTGAGCTCAGCCAAGATTGGCTAGATGCTGGGTTATAATTTAGGGAGAAACTGTATAATCAGATACAGAATGTCAAATGTGTCTCGTTTTGCCCAAGTAATTTTCTGAACAAAACACAGTCTAAGATTACCCACCAATAACAAGGAACCCGTTTGAGCAAAGAACCAAGTTCTGCCTCTGTGAATCAGGTGACAGCTTTTCCTCACATATATTCTTGACAAAAGAGTTAAAGTCATGGGACAATGAAAGACAGGATATTCATGTTGGTCTCTTCATGTCACCCATGAGAATTTCTGGGGAACTTTCTTTGAAAGAAATGTTGGGAGCAAATTCTTGATCAGCAAACCAAACTTCAGGAAACATGCAGAGAACATTTTTTTTTTCATGGCATCATAAATACATGATTCTTTCATAGTCACTCCTTGCCTTTATCAATCTTAGGCCTTTGTGGAATATTTCTTCTCTCCAGGCTTGAGTTCTAACTACATAAATTCTTTGATTAGTTTCTACATAGTGTTTTCAATTCTCCTAGCATGCTCCTGACTTTAAGCACATCCTTTTTTATTTGTAAGTTAAGCGCTCCTTGTTATATTATCTGGTTATATTACCTTCCTTTACCGCTTATATTTTCAGCTCTACACCAATATGATCCTACTGTAATTTCTCACGGCAAAGCTTTGTTCTGTGTTACAATGATGCAGGACAAGCCAAGTTTAAATATAAAGGTTAGAAAGATAACCATTGCATTGTGTGATACACAATAAATTATGCTTTTAATGTCACAGTGAATCCACAGTGAATGAACAAATGAAGGGATCCTGTGCTAACAAAAAGATGTAAAAACTTAAAAAAAATGTTCAACAAAATCTTAGTCTTAAAATAAATATAAAAACTTAAAGACAGAGGACTAAGTCATAGGAAACCAATGTATCATACCAGAAGCTGGTACTAAAAGATTAAGCCCATCAAAGAGATAATGTTCCTTTTAAGAAATGTTACTCTGGGAGTAGTTCTAAAAAGCAGTTGATGTTTACATAGCTGGTGGTTCCCAGTACCGACCATACAACTCTTGACACAAAATCACACCTGCGAAACCAAAATAAAACAAAGTTCTATGCTACTCGAACAAGGTGAAGTCTCTTTCCAATGCTCAGATTGCTTACCATACATTCCCATAGCTGGTAAAGGAAAAGACCATCCCAAATGCAAAAATGTGCTTGGACCTGCGTTCCATTTTAATATCAAAACGTGCATCATCTATGATTTATTCTTGTGGGCACGCTTCAAAGCAATATGCCATCAAGAGCTATAAAAATTGGATTTGTCTCCACCAAACTGTTTTTGCTGGCACAAGGGTTTACCAGGTGCCACAACATGAAAATATATCCATCAATGAATAGATATATAAGCCAGACATCCAACGAACAGCCTGTACACTCAGATATGCAATCTGCCACCCTCGTTCCATTTTATAAGTTTAGACAGTGTGGTTGATATCCTCAAACCACTTTCTTTGGGACAGTCCTCTTAAAGTGTAAAGCAAAGCTTGCAGAATGCAACCTACATGAACTACTAAAGCAATTATGACAAAGTAGTAGTAGCCAAAACCTAGGGGACTCAGCTATTCCCCTAGAAATCTAGTCAATTAAATTCAGCCCGGAAGGATACTAATCTAATATCAAAGATATTGCCAAAAGGATCACTTCCCTGGAGCATAAGGTTAATGATTTAGAGCATGTCAGCTTGGCCTGGAGGAGAGAAAATGAAACAAGAAAATACACATGCACATAAAGGTCAAACTATTAATAGATATAAGAAAATGCAACCACAAGAATAATTCAAGGCAGATACACAAGGGCTTACTGGCATCTTAGTTATCAACAGTGTCAGCACATTCCAATTTTTATAGGGTGCTTAATACAACTCTCTTTTTCATATTTAGTGCATAACAGAGGATGACAAATGTGAGTCAGAGTTCAAGAAGAAATTAGAGGTAAGAGACAGTGTCCCAGTTTCCCTATTAAAAGTTCCTATTATTATCTTTATCCACAAGAAAGCTGGAAGAAGTAGAAGAAGACAACTAGGACTTCCCTAGCATCATCAAGAAACACCGGCAAGGAATAAAAGTCACAGATACTGTTGAGTGTGTGTTCAGCTGTCCAATGCCCAAAGTGGTTTCAAGGAAATATCATTACATAGGGCAGAGTCTGCATGGATTCTAATAGCCAATCTCCTGCCGAAAATCTGCAACAAAAGAAGACCAGCGATTCCATTAGCTGCCCAGCTAGTATTATCCAGAAGTGCTGATATGACAGCTCCTATCACAACACATATTCCCCACAACTGGACTGAGGAAACTGTGTATGGAACATCAGGCTTATTATGTTGACCCTGCCTCCTTGGAGAAAATAATGAAAAGATACAAGATGTTTAATTCTTAAACAAACTGTTAAAAATGGATTTGGAGACAAGCCAAAGGGAGGAACTTTGACAGGATAAGTTGCAATGTTCTTCCTGATTGAGAAGGCATTGCAAGCTGACATTGTTGGATAGCTGAATAACTTTTGTTCAAGCTACAATTTTTTAATCCAATGTTCTTTATTCAATGCAACAACCTCATTTCTAGGGGGATAAAATTCCACAAGTGAATCTCCCCAACACACACACAAACATATACTGGTAGAGATTAACCTTCCTCTTTGTTCCTCTCCTAGGCAGAAATATTATTCATTTGCATAACTGACTATGGAATTCAATGATCAGCAATTTCTTTAAATTTGAAATAGATACTACATCCACAGTAAGCTAAAATATATAAAATGGTAAGAAAGCAGGTTATTAAATGATTAACTTAAAAGTGCAAATACTGTGGAAATACTTTTTCCCTTGAGTTTAGCTCTGTGAAAACTCTAGCTGGTTTCAGTGCAAAGGGTTAATTTATCCACCACCAGAACTCAATTTAGAAAACCACTTTCCTTTTTCTTTCTTTCTTTCTTCTTTTCTTGTCATCTAGCATGATGATGAAAACAGGTAAGAAAAAATACTGGGTGCATTAACCTTATCATTATTTGACGCCTTTACATGCAGAGCTGACACATGACTAAATGACTGAGATCACCAAGGTTCTATGTTACTTAACCGGGAAAAATAATCATTAAAAAAAGAGCTTATGGTTCTTATATTTCTATAGAACAATGGTTAAAGGTAAAGATAAAGGTTCCCCTCACACATATGTGCTAGTCATTCCCGACTCTAGGGGGCAGCGCTCATCTCCATTTCAAAGCCAAAGAGCCAGCGCTGTCCAAACATGTCTCCACGGTCATGGGGCCAGCATAAATGCCAAAGGTGCATGGAACATTGTTACCTTCCCACCAAAGGTGGTCCCTATTTTTCTACTTGCATTTTTTACATGCTTTCGAACTGCTAGGTTGGCATAAGCTGGGACAAGTAACAGGTGTTCATTCTGTTAGGCGGCACTAGGGATTCAAACCGCTGAACTGCTGACCTTTTGATCGACAAACTCAGCATCTTAGCCTCTGAGCCACCGTGTCCCTTAGAGAACAATGGTTATGGATAGCAAAAAAACTAGGCAGCTACTAGAAGCCTTGTAGGTACTTTCTAGCAATCACCTAACAAACAGATTTTTTTTCAGCTCAGATCTAGTGCCCCTAAACATTGAAAAGCTTATATATAGCCAACTGAATTACCTGTAGTACTTAACAGGAAGTCAGAATGATTCCCACAATTTCATGCCTTTGGGGCTAAACAAATATGGCAGTAATTTATTTTCATCAAGTGTTTCAAGAACACATTTAGAGGTCAGTTGATTTTCTACAAACATTTTTTTTTCAGATGTCACAGTATGAGGCTATTAGATGCAGACTGTTCATAGTTTACATCCTTCAGTGTAAAAAGCCATTTCCCCATCACTTTTGAAAGATGCCCCCGTTAAACAATCTCTTGAAGAATCCCTGTGCAGCTGTCCTGAGAACATATGAAATATTAAAGAGAACAACTTCCATCTAGTCAACCAATTTGATTCCAGTAAACTCATGGTTTTTTTTGGGGGGGGGGGCGGGGGTGGTCAAAAGAGTATATGTTATCAAGACCAAAACCTGATTGCTAATCTCCAAAGAAGTCAAAGGATTTCTGTTCATCAGTCTATTTAAAAGGCTAAAAATTCTCATGCATTCTGATTTCCTCTGTACTCCATCTTTTTCGGCGTTGTGATTATAATTGCTGAAAGAAATGCACGCTAAAGTTGAATCAGATTTCTCATCCTGTATTCTGAGAAATGGTGTTTTATTTATTTATTTAAGGTCTTACCTGGCCATGTCTCTCATAAAATGCTCTAGGCAGCTAACAACAATCTATAAAATATAGTCAAAAATAAAGATACACTTCTCCCCAGAAACAAGCCAGATACATTTTTAAGCTCAACCCCCATCTAGCCCAATGCTTGGGAGAAGAGACAAGTCTTTGCAGCCCTCCAGAATCATTTATTTTAACATAGCTAATTCTAACATTGTAAAAGAGATTGAGGAAGAACTGCAATTGCAATGTTTTAAATATAAAGTCATATGGGTGATTTTGGACCTGCAAAAAAAAAAAAAAAAAAAATCTCAAAGGACACTTAGAGGCAGCCAAAAGGCATTCTGTGGCTATCTAGAATACAAAGCTGTAGATCAATTTCTAGAGTTTTGTATATCTTTGTTGCATTTTTAATGACTGGATTTTTTGCAGTTCAGATTTGGGCTGTAAAAATCTGCTCAATTACTAGATGGCATCAGAGTTTTGTAACTCTTTATGGCCATCTAGGATTTCTACAACTTATTTCTGTTAGACCTACTTAATAGTATACCCTGTAAAACACGTATCATTTTTGATCACTTAAACACCCATGATTTCCCCAAAGTATTCCTAACATTATAGCTGTTTGAGGTGTTGTTCACTAGTCTCTTCCCAATTAAGTTTGCGGTGTAGCTATTCCAAAGAGAGTTAGGTAATTCTACACATAACAAATCAGGAGTTTTAATGTTCAGCTTCTCAAAATTCAGACTCTTTCTCATGAATCCCAAAAGGCTGAGCTCATAATACCTTCTTGGCCAAAGAGAAAATTAAGCAAAAAGAAATTGAGTGTCCAATCATTCAAGCACTGGAGTTGGTTTAATTCATCTCAGAGGAATCTAAAATGGAAGACAATATTGAAACTTCCTAGGGTGAAACACTGGGAGGGGCAGGGAACCAACATCTGAAGAGGCGGATAGGCAATGTTTACCACTGGTGACACTGCAAGTGGATAGTTGGTTAACATCATCCTAGATGAGGACTAGAACTCTCAATGTTACCTCAAATTATTCAATGTGGGAAAATCTAACTTCAAACAATTCATTTAAATCAGTCTGTCTGTCTGTCTGTCTGTCTCTCTCTCTCTCTCTCTCTCTCTCTCTCTGTTTCTCTTTCTGTCTCTGTCTCTGTCTCCCCCCTCCCCCCCTCTATCTATCTATCTATCTATCTATCTATCTATCTATCTATCTATCTATCTATAAAATTTATGTATCATTCATCTCAACAGAAATGAGTCTGGGCAGCTTTCAAAGATTACAACTAATAAACATTAAAATAACAATAAATAATAACAATAATAAATATCATTAAAAGTTAGGAAGAGGGGAAGATGAAGCATATAAATCTATGAACTGAAGAAACTTCTTGGATGAAAAGAGAAATGTTTTCAAAGAAATAAAAACAAGAAAGTCCACTTGCCTTTTGGAAAAAACACATTTGGGACACATTAATCTATGCTTCTGAAGGGACAACTTGCCCTCCCCATAATTCCGGCATATCATTCATATCTTTACAATGAGCCATCTTATATTCACTGAAAAAAAATTGCTAATGGAAGCTGAATTGTTATTAAATCTTTCCTTTTGGGCTGATTCCATTTCCTTTCAAACAAATGAATGTAGTATAGCTATGATGAAGAGTCATGATCTAATTTATTTGTCTGTATTCCTCAAACGTAAGAAGAGAAGTATGCACCAAGACAAATTCCTCGTGTGTCAAATCACACTTGGCCAATAAAGAATTCCATTCTATTCTATTCTATTCTATTCTATTCTATTCTATTCTATTCTATTCTATTCTATTCTATTCTATTCTATTCTATTCTAATCTATTCTATTCAGAGAACAGGCAGATGCAGGAATACTCTAACCCGGTAGAATGATTTTTAATGTCTTATTGTGAAATTACTCAGTGCTTGCTTTTGGCATGGCGAAGAGGTAGGAAATCTTTGAATGAAAGATAAAGGAAGCAGCAGGACAGGGACCTTGCCTTCAACAAGAGTCTTCTGAGAGATATTTAATATTATCAGTAATACTATAAGCTTGCTGCCTCTGTGGTGTTCCTTTGGGATGCTCTTTTAAGCGAAACAGCAACTGAAATGGCAAGCCTTCATCCATAAGGTCACAGGGGGGAAGAAAAGGCATTTTTCTGGATTTAGTGAAAACAATGATAAACTGGATAACAATGAAAGCATAAGGACCATTCCACTCCGAATACTATTTTTAAAGATATAGATATATAGATATAGATGTAAATACAAGTATATCATGATAATAAATGGGAGAAGAATAAAGAAGATTATGATCATAAGAAAACCAAAAAAAAAAAAATCATAAAAATCATTTTGAGATGAGATATTCACTCACAATAAAAAGTCAGAGCTTGAGAGCTTGGGGCAAGGGAAGATTAGAATGTTGGAAAAGCTTTAATAATCAAAGGCAGGATGACTTGCCCAGCATCATCCTAGATCAGCTCTGGACTTCAAAGCTTTGTTGAAAGCGACTAGCTACAAACCAGAAAGCAATGCTTTTGAACATGAACTGAAGCCTGGCATGAAAAGTAAACACACTATTGCTTGCAGTCAGGCAATGCTTCAAATAATGGAAGAACCCTGGAAGATGGGCTAGTTTCTGGGCTTTTTTTCTTCTGGCAGCCAGCAGACCCTTTGCTGCCCATTGGGAGACTAAGATAGATCTATTTTGGCCTTATAAGGCCTCATCAGTTAGCCACACCCTCATCTCATATATCCTCCCTGTAAAGGTACAATATTTGTTTTTCTTTCTTTTTCGTAGGTTTTATGTGTATTTCTCTTTAGCCAGGTTCTACCTACGTAAACCAAGATATTATGCAGCCCTAGTTCAGTGAAATCACAATTCACTAGTTTCTGGGCTTTCACAACTAGTGAATTGTGATTTCACTGAACTAGGGCTGCATAATTTACATAGGTAGAACCTGGCTAAAGAGAAATACACATAAAACCTACGAAAAATAAAGAAAAACAAATATTGTACCTTTACAGGGATGATACATGAGATGAGGGTGTGGCTAACTGATGAGGCCTTATAAGGCCAAAATATATCTATCTTAGTCTCCCAATGGGCAGCAAAGGGTCTGCTGGCTGCCAGAAGAAAAAAAGCCCTGAAACTATGTGTGTGTGTGTGTGTGTGTGTGTGTGTGTGTGTCTGTGTGTGTGTGTGTCTGTGTGTGTCTGTGTGTGTGTGTGTCTGCGTGTGTTTGTGTCTGTGTGTGTGTACAGTTAATATCTCGGGTTTCTTCCTGTGTAATTGTAAACATATCCCTAAATAGGTAGTAGTGACATTTCGATGAAATCACATTCAACAGTGTTGTTGTTGTTGTTGTTGACCAATCAGAATACACCTTTGCCTCTTTTCATAGAAAAACGTCAGTTACGTTCACACAGTTTGCCCATAAGCACCAAACCGAGAACTTCAGCCAGAAGATGATGAATGTGATTTCGTCGAAACGTCGCTACTACTCTTTTAGGGATATGTTTACAATTACACGGGAAGAAACCCGAGATATTAACTGTACACACATATATACCCGTGAAAACTTACATAAACATATATATATATATATATATATATATATGGGAATTTGTGGTGGGTGGGAGTGTGTTTGGGGATTGTTATGTGTGTTGGACCTGGTCTTTGGTGTTAAGTGAATTTCGTTTTATGGGTATACTATGTATACACGTACAATGACAATAAAGTTATTTTTTATTATTATTATTATTATTATTATTATTATTATTATTATTATTATTTATATCAGGACATACTGTTTTTATTTTTTAGATAAGTCATCATGGATTTAGAGATGCAAACTGAAAATTAGCACTCAGCATCACTTGCAAATGGAGCAATACACAATGTCATAATTCAACTAGTTACAGCCAAGCCTCATTCCAGAAGAAATCATGAGATGCTTTCCTAAAAGTCATCATGAAAGGCTGCGAATGATAAAAAGACACATATGTCCTCATGACTAAAAATATGGGGATAACATTTAATGCAAAAAGCAGGGGAGGGGGGGAGAATCTCTGTGAAGAGTAGATGGAGAAGATTCAATAAACAGTATAATGTACACAATAAAATAACAGGCCAAGTGAAGCAAAACTATATATTCAGTCCAGTGGCATTTATCGGTTTGACTGTCTGCCTGTCTGTCTGTGATGTGATAAGTGCTGAGAGTCACAGCCAATAAATTTCAAAATGTCAAGTAATAGTCTAGGCATGAGTGGGCAGAGTTCTGTTGACTATAAAGGGGGGGGGAGGGAATCAAAGAAATATATTTGGGCAAAAATCTGTATTTTTGAATTGCAATGTGAACTATCAAAAGAGAAATTGACATGAAAATAATAATCCATAGACTGCACTGGCCTTTTATTCTTCTGGCAACCTCAGGTTCAACAGCAATCAGAAAAATAGACAGACCAGATTGTGTTCTGTGAAGCATATCCTTGTGTTCCCCCAGAACTACAGTCTGCCTTCACACCACCATGTTTTTTTCTTGTCTTTTAAATCTTGAAAACGGGTATATGTGACAAGCCTCTATTTTTTTGCTTTTGTGGCATAGAACAGAGGTCTTCAAACTTGGCAGCTTTAATAAGGTGACCAGACGTCCCGCTTTTGGCGGGACAGTCCCGCTTTTGAGCAATTTGTCCTGCATCCCGCGGCGTTTTAAAAAAGTCCCGATTTTTCATTCTGCCTCCTGGTTCCCGGCTGCCTCCTGAATCCCCGCTGATGGCTAGAGGGAAAAAACCTGTTTAAACTCTTGCCGTGGGGCTTCAAAGGGCCGCCCTACGTTAATTAGCTCGGCTTCCCCCTCTCAGCTGATTTGCACAGGGCTCTGCTCTTGCTAAATTGCTCAGTTTTTTTTTCCTCTTTGTGCAAACCAAGCTCAAAACGAAACTGAAAGTAAAACAGGCTGTTGGCTTTGCGGTTTGCTTGCAACGTTGGAAAATTAGGCAGCAGATTTATTTTCCTTTTCCTCACCAAAAAAGGTAAGTGCAAACAATGGAAAATTATTTAGGGCAAAAGAGGAGAGTTCAAGATTTTAAAACACAAAAGAAAAAAAAGCTCTTTTTAACTAGGGAATTGTAATAATTGAGATATTATTAATTGTATACTGTGTTGAAAGCAGAAATGGTTAAGTTGTGGTTTGGAGGAATATATGGGGGAAATTATTTGGTTTATTATTATTGGTAAGTATAATTAATTGATTTGTAAGAAATTGGATTGCATGGAAATAATTGGAATATTCATGTTCATATTGATTAATATACAAAAAAGATAGTTATATAACTAATTGATTTATATTAAAATGTTGAATTTGTATTAAACAACTGTATTACATAATTACATAATTAACCAATGTGAGGATGGATATAAAAATAGATGACAATGGGAAGGGGTATAAAATAGAAGGGAAAAATTGAATTTGATTAAGATTAGAGATGAGGATGAAGGGTAATATTGTTTTTTTAAAAAAATAGATGAGGAATAAATATGGCAAAAAGGAAATATAGAAATTGTAAATTTAATTGAAATGACTAAACACTGTTTAAATTTGTGAACCAGCCAAATATTCTGTTCAAAGAAAATACATTGTATGTATGTGTGTTTCTAATTATTGCTATTTATTCATGTTTGTTCTCTTTTATTCTTTAAAGTTTAACAATTCATTCTTTATCTTAATATCTTTATATTTGTTTGGGGTTGGCTTTCTTCCCTTTCATCTTTTTTATTGTACAGCAATCTTTCTCCTCAAACCTACCACCTCTTTTCTTTCCTTCTTACTTTCTCTTCCCCCCCTCTTCTTCTCCTCCCTACTTCCTCTTCCTTTCTCCTTCTCCTCCTCTCTTCCTCCCTCTCTTAACCGTCACTCCTACTCTAATTTCCCTTCCCTTCCTTCATCCCTCTCAATTACTGTATCCTTTTATGCATATGGACTACTCAGAGGGCTGAAAAAGTTATTTTTGACTGGTCCTCGCACTTTTGACCAGTCCTCGAACTTACGACTGTCCTCACATTTTACATTTTTGCCCTATCTTGTCATCATGGTGAAGAGAAGCAGTTGTGAAATGAGTGACATGGTTGTTAAGAATACTGCACGGGCATAAATGTGAGGATGGTCATAAGTGTGAGGACCAGTCAAAAGTGTGAGGACCTGTCAGAAATGACTTTTTTCAGCCCTCTGGTTAGTCCTTTTGTGCATATGGACTACTCAGAGGGCTGAAAAAGTTATTTTTGACTGGTCCTCGCACTTTTGACCAGTCCTCGAACTTACGACTGTCCTCACATTTTACGTTTTTTTCCCTATCTTATCACCATGGTGAAGAGAAGCAGTTGTGAAATGAGTGACATGGTTGTTAAGAATGCTGCACGGGCATAAATGTGAGGATGGTCATAAGTGTGAGGACCAGTCAAAAGTGCGAGGACCTGTCAGAAATGACTTTTTTCAGCCCTCTGGTTAGTCCTTTTGTGCATATGGACTACTCAGAGGGCTGAAAAAGTTATTTTTGACTGGTCCTCGCACTTTTGACCAGTCCTCGAACTTACGACTGTCCTCACATTTTACATTTTTGCCCTATCTTGTCATCATGGTGAAGAGAAGCAGTTGTGAAATGAGTGACATGGTTGTTAAGAATGCTGCACGGGCATAAATGTGAGGATGGTCATAAGTGTGAGGACCAGTCAAAAGTGTGAGGACCTGTCAGAAATGACTTTCCAGCCCTCTGAGTAGTCCCTATACACATAGCCATGGCCACCCGGTCACATGACCAGCTAGCCACGCCCACCCAGTCACATGGCCTCCAAGCCACGCCCACACAATAAGCCACGCCCACAATGGTGTCCCTCTTACCAATGTTAAAATCTGTTCACCTTACCCTATACACATAGCCATGGCCACCCGGTCACATGACCAGCTAGCCACGCCCACCCAGTCACATGACCAGCTAGCCACGCCCACAAAATAAGCCACGCCCACAATGTCCCTCTTTACCAATGTTAAAATCTGGTCACTTTAAGCTTTAAGGCTTGTGGACTTCAACTCCCAGCTATGCTGGCTGGAGAATTCTGGGATTTGAAGTCCACAAGCCTTAAAGCTGCTAAGTTTGACGACCTCTGGCATAGAACCTCCTAAGGTCTCTAGTCAGGGCCGGATTTTCCTATAGGCTAACTAGGCTTCAGCCTAGGGCCTCAAGATCAAGAGGGGCCTACATTCAAATTGTTAGCAAAATTAAAATTACACTTTCACTATAGGTGAAAGGGCCTCATAAGTGGAATAGCCTAGGGCCTCTTTTCATCTAAATCCGGCCCTGTCTCTAGTACTTTGACCCCATACTGAAAGGCCCAAATAAATCACATTCATCCTTTATTGATTAAAAAAGCACCTTTTTCATGTCAACTTTTAATTATAATGGTATAACCTGAAAAAACTAGTCAGCATCATAATTAATAAACAATAGTATTTTTTAAGAAGATGGATTCATGAAGCAGACTATATTCTGATTTTCATGTTTCCTTGAGTGGTTAAAAACAACATTCAGTATTTGCAGGAAGATTGACTTTAAACTATGCTGCCTTGAAGCAGCAACAGGAACAGCTTCTAAGCATGTTTTCCAGATTCCTTTTCTTTCATCATCTGTTCTTCAGTGAACAATGACTGCATGCTGAAAACCAAGGTTTTTCTGCAAACAGGTAATAAATACAACAGTTAGTTTGGCTGACCCTGTTGATCTTATTTTAAATTTTGTGATGGTGTAATTATTGTCTTTCTTTGTTTTTTCCAATATTCTCTTTTCCCCAATATGTTGTATCCACAGATGTAGTTTCCTTGGTTTAAAAGTAGAATTGGTTTTTTTGCAAAAACAGAAAACAATTTGCGAAACGGTAGGGAAGGTAAGTGAATACCACCCCTGCCCATCACCCTATAATATTGATATTTTTTATGACAGGACTTTAGATAGGAAGAACTAAATCACCTTCCTTTCTCTTTTTTCTACAGCTTAGTTAAAAGGATAAATCCTTGATGAAAATGCTAGGAATTTCCTAGATGGGTAGAGGAGGATGCATCAGGAAGTTCAACTTCCTGCTTAACGCATTGTAAGCCGCCCTGAGTCTTCGGAGAAGGGCAGCATATAAATCAATTTTTTTTAAAAAAATGAATGGTGGATACATATTCAAAAACCTTTCTCACCCCCAGATGAGATTTCAAATGGCCACTAATCCCAGCTCATTCAGCGTACAAGGGTTTTTCTTTTTAGCAATATAACACTCAGCCTAATCCAACACAGTGTTTTAATTTGCTGACAATGTCTATTTTTTTTTTCATTACTGCTTTTGGCTACCTTTAATTATAAAAAGGGAGACAATTCTGGGACCAGAAACTTAGAAAAGACACTCCAGAGGGTTTCAGATATAAATGTACTTATAAATATATACAATATAAAACAGGGCTCTGTTTTAGAATGCAGGTTAGCCAGGACTGTCTTATGTAAAATGGAAATGTCAACCTGATATCCTTCACTGTAATTAAATGAGGAGGAGGAGGAGGAGGAGGAGGAGGAGGAGGAGGAGGAGGAGGAGGAGGAGGAGGAGGAGAGATCCTTTAAAACAGAAACTATTTACTAGGGTCTTTCATCTCCTTTTGCTTGGTCCAAATAACCAGGAGAACTTTTAAAGCCTACACTATTTAATAGCATTTATTGATAGAATTGTCACTTCTGAACATTCTTACTATGGTGCAATTCAGCCATGTGCCTCTTATACAGAGATAAAATAGAATTCAAAGAAAATAGATAACTTTGAAAAATCTGAAGCCATCCAACCAAATCAGTACGTAATCAATACATAGCCAAGTAGAAATAGACAAAGCTCAAGTGACACAGGCACTCTTGATCATCTTGAAAACCAAAAGGACCTGTGAAGTAATCACACAATATGCCTCCTGCCAGAGGTGGGTTTCACATAATTTTACCACTGGTTTGCCACACACCGAAAACATGAGTATGCGTGCATGCTCACTTTACTCTCATGCGTGGCTTGCACGCATGCACACAGCTTAGAAAACATGGCTAAATAGGACGGCATACTGCCGGGGCAGGGTGGGGTGGGGTGCGAGCCCACCCACAAGTTGTCACCACCAATTCACCCAAACTGGTCTGAACCAGCTGAATACCACCATTGCCCCCTGCCTTCCCATACATAATCATGGTCTTTACTGGTATTACATACATGTGTGTACTTACATATGTTCATATGTTCATTCACTAAAGAATGTTCTATTCACCTCGATCTTTGCCTTCTAAGTTTTGTTCCCAGCATGTAGGGTCCTACACACATAAGTCAGCACATCTGTCCTGATAAGTCCTTCTAACATGTGTGTACTTACAAAGAGAGGTGGGAAACATACAGGTCATATTTTAAATATGGGATCAGCTGAATTAACTTCCAGACTTTTAACCAGGATAGAAAGAGCTCATACTTTTATTTCTTGGGAAGATAACACTATCACTAGACCTTCATTGTGTGTAATGCTCACACAGAGAAGCCAAGAAAGTAGAATGTACACAGCATATGGCATTGGAGCAAATGCTGGGCTAGCTCCCAAATGATATTTCACACTGTAAAGCACACTGAAATCATCACATACCAACAGCCCACAGGAGAAAACAGATGTTCTGCAACCCCTTCCATCCCATCTTCAAAGCCTTCCTTCACACACACATGCCCACAGACTGAATTTCCTGCACAATCTCTACTAAATTCCCTAAGCTTTCTCCCCAGAAATCCCCAAAGTCATTTACACATTTACAAGATCAGTAATTCATGACACACATCCTATCCTAGTAATAAAGTGTATGATGTTCACTAAGTGATGGAAGGCAAACAAGCAGACTTTATGGAAATCAAGGTCAGACAGGACATTATTGTAAATTTAAAAAACTATTGCAGACTACAACATGCTTCTAGGTGGCATATTGCAAGAATAAAAGGCAATATGGTTAAATATATCAGGGCAATGGATGGGAAATAGGCAGAAATATAGACTTCTAAAATGAAGATGTCTAGCAAATGATTAAAATCTACTTGATTTGCATTATTGTTTAATAAATTAATTTTCACTCGAATGTTGTCAAGTCCTAAATTTAGAATTTTATTGTCAGGCAATTTAAATAAGAAATAACTAGTGCTCATTATTATTAGAAGCAAGGCCATATTTTTCTGTTTTCAGTTAATGCAATCAATGTTAGAACATTACTGCACTGTAGTTGGAGTTGTTTTTTTAAAATAAAAATAAAAATAGAGAAGTATCTTCCAAGAAATTCAGCCCAATGCACTGAAGCTATGTGAAAGAATTATGACCTTGTATTTATTTTTTAAAATTACTTTGTGCATATTTATGAAGTTTCTGAATTTTTTGTGGTTTTGTTGCACAGGATTTGTTTCTCTTAGTTTTACACCTTTGTATCATTATTTCTTTTTGGGTTCAAAAGGAAAACACTGAAAGCCTAAGTACACAGTAGAATACATCTTCAACTTCTTTTAGCTCTAAGAGAGCTAAGGAATAGCGCAACAGATTTTGCTTCATTGACACCTAGAAAAAAAGTGGAATCTCGAGTTGTGAACCACAAACAGTATTAACATTAACAAAGAAGACAAAAAAGGGGGGAATTAACCAAATCAGAACTCTCCTTTCAGCTTGCATTATTATTTATTTATTTATTTTATTTCATCAAGCATGTATTTTATGACAGATACAAGTGTAAATATAATTATAAATACATGAAAAGGATACGAATAAAAGAAAACATTACGACAGGGACGGTAGGTACACTGGTGCCCTTATGCACACCCCTTACAGACCTCTTAGGAATGGGGTAAGGTTTACAGTAGACAGTCTAAGGTTAAATTTTTGGGGATTTGGGGAAGAAACCACAGAGTCAGGTAGTGCATTCCAGGCATTGACAACTCTGTTACAGAAGTCGTATTTTCTGCAATCTAGTTTGGATCGGTTTACCATGAGTTTGTATCTATTGTGTGGTCTTGTATTGTTTTGGTTGAAGCTGAAGTATTCATTGGCTGGTAGGACATTGTAGCAGATGATTTTATGTCCTATGCTTAGGTCAGACCGAAGACAGCGAAGTTCTAAATTGTCTAAGCCCAAAATTTTGAGTGGCATAAGGTATTTTGTCAATCCTTGACCTAGAAACAGTATGCTGCCTAATTCACTTTAAAGTCAAAAAAAGTTCCTCCTGAACCTGTAACACTGAATAACCAAGTTTCATCATTCATGATTCAGTCATACATGATTCATTTTTCTGCTCTACAATCTGTGCATCCTAGGGATACCTTTCATTATATTGGTGTAATATGAATTTCCCTGCCAGAATTAATCAACTTAATTTGGGAGGGAGACTGCTTTCCCTGAACGCAGGCTCCCTTAAAATTCAGTTATCTTCCCTGAACTATTTGGATCACTGTGAAAAAGGAGAATTCCTACACTTGGGTGGGGATCCATGAAAATGAACTTGGAAGAACCTATCTAGAAATGGTTAGTTTGTAAAAGGTGCAAAAACAGGGGAAATGGAGAGAAAAGAGGAAGTATTAGAAAGAGGCTCAGACTAGCTCCCCACTGACCCCCAAGGGTATAAGACATGTGAAATTAAGTCAGATTTGCATAATTCTGTTACTGTAGCATTTCTCAATAACATATAATGCTAGTGTTCTTATGGAAAATGTCCTGATGCAGACAACCTCAATTGCTAGCAATTTGCTAGTCTTGTAACATTGGTGGAGAGTTGGGCAACATGATGCAGTTAGAGATGTAAATGAACTACCTTGATCCCATATATTGTCACAATTGCATGGGGATAAGCCAATGTGTGACAGTCGATAAGTAAAGATGGATAAGTACTTAAACATGCACATTAGAGCTTTCATCTTAATAATCAGATTTGAAGGACCAACAAAATACTCCTTTCCCCACCAGTGAAGCTATTTATGAATCTTAAATGATTTTGAATATTCTTATTTAAACTTTGAGAGCCAGTTTTATGTAGTGGTTAAGGCATCAGGCCACTCACTGGGAGAGTATGAGTTGTAGTCTTGCCTTACGCACAAAGGCAGCTGGGTGATGTTAGGTCAATCACTTTCCCTCAACTCTAAGAGGAAAGCAATGGCAACCACTTCTGAAATAAACTTGCCAAGAAAATTACAGATATTTCTCCAGCCAATCTCCAAGAATCAGACATGATTGCACAGAAAAAAAGAACTTTAAGAAGTTGAACTCAAACTTGTAGAATCTGTTTTGAACAGATTCTCAAAATTATCCAGATGAAATATCAGATAAATATGTTTTGTCATTTGTCTTTCCAAACTGCAACCAGTGTGAAAGCTCTATGATCTTGGAATAGTACCAGAGAGTAGTTTTATTAGCTTTATTCTGATGTTTGATACTTGCATATGAATGGCTGGTGTCTAGGTCTTGTAACTATGGTGACAGTGAAGCCTTGAAATAAAAATAACTCCTTATAGCTAAGACTAAAAATATTTCAAAATCAGTTTGCCAAATACAGCAAAGCAATCAATCATCTGTTGAATAGCAAGATTGATTTCCTGGTATTTATCTTTCTGGAGAAATGTATTTCAAAGTTTTTTAAGAGTAATTAAATTATTTCTTAAATGCAGTGAGTTTTATTCATCTGATAGTTGGTTATAAAATTCCAGTAAGACAAGATTAATTGATACAGAACATTTCTGTCCCCAGCAATCTAAAATGAATAGAGTTATCAGTGCATATAACATAGATGTTTGTGCGGGTAATATTATCAACCTTGCTGTCAATCAAAACCAAGCATTTAATAGTGAGTGCCATACCATGTGGGAGGAAAACTATGGAGAGGACAACTATGGCAAATCTAGACAGCATACTAAAAAGCAGAGCCATCACCCTGCCATCAAAAATGTGTATAGTCAAGGCTATGGTTTTCCCAGTTGCAATGTATGGCTGTGAAAGTTGGACCATAAGAAAGGCTGAGCGCCAAAGAATTGAGGCCTTTGAACTATGGTGCTGGAGAAGACTGTCCCTTGGACTGCAAGGCAAACAAACAAGTCAGTCCTAGAGGAGATCAACCCTATCTGCTCTTTAGAAGGCCAGATCCTGAAGATGAAACTCAAATATTTCTTTCTCACCTAATGAGAAAGAAGGACTCACTGGAGAAGAATCTCATGCTGGGAAAGACTGAGGGCAAAAGAAGAATGGGACGACAGAGAATGAGGTGGCTGGATGGAGTCACTGAAGCAGTAAGAGTGAGCTTAAATGGACTCCAGAGGATGGTAGAAGACAGGAAGGCCTGGAGGAACATTGTCCATGGGGTTGCGATGGGACGGACATGACTTCGCAACTAACAACAACAACAAGCCATATCATGTGCACTAATCAAACAGGTGGCAAGAAAGTAGGGGCAGTCAGGCACAATACAGGTTATGTAGACAGTAAACAAAGGGTCAATCAAAATGAACTCAAATGTCTATACACCAATGCACAGAGTATGAGGAATAAATAGGGTGAATTAGAAATTCAAGTAAATGAGAGCAGATATGATATTGTAGCTATTACGTAAACTTGGTGGGATGAAACCCACAAATGGAACATACAGCTTGAGGGATTTAAATTATTTTTTAAAAATAGACCAGATAAAAGAGAGCATGGAGTTGCGCTATATATAAGAAATAACTACATCTCTACAGAAATAGAGCACAACAATAATGAAAATTATCTTGAATGCATTTGGGTCAATATTAAATGAGGGGAAATGACATTGCCATAGGTCTATACTATAGGCCACCCAACCAAACAGAGAAAATAGATGAACTTTTTGCTAGTCAGCTAACTAAGGTATGTAGGAAGCACATAACAATAGTAATGAGGGATTTTAACTACCCTGACGTCAACTGGAAGACAAACTCTGCACCAAGTGGAAGATCCAACCGGTTCCTAACAAACCTAGCCGGTGACTTTGTTTTCCAAAAAGTAGAGAAGGGAACAAGGGGATCAGCCATATTGAACTTAATTCTCACTAACAGAGATTAAATGATAAAAGGTGTTGAAGCTACAGGAACCTTGGGGGTGAGTGATCATGCAATATTGGAATTCAACATTATGCAAGCACAAGCAATAGAACAAAATCAAACTAGAGTCTTGCACTTTAAGAGAGCTAATTTCAATAAACTTTGAAAAGTGAGATTATAAAAGCCAAGTCTAGCACAATACCAGTGATGAAATCTAAAATTTGTTACTACCGGTTCTGTGGGTGTGGCTTGGTGGTGGTGGAGTAATGTGACTGGGTGGGCGTGGCCATTTTTTTTTTACGTTTAAAAGCATTTTTTCTACAATCTCTTCAGCTAAGAGATTGTAAAAAAATGCTTTCAAAAGGCTCTGACGATCCCAGCTGAGTTGCCTGATCGGCAGAGACTTTTTTTCTTTTAAATGCCTCTGATGATCAAGCAACTCAGCTTGGATCATCAGAGGGATTTAAAAGAAAACAAAGGTTTTTTTCTTTTAAAACCCTTTGATGATCCCAGCTGAGCCGCACAATCATCAGAGGCTTTTTTTTTTTACTTTTAAAAGCATTTTTTGGCCGAAGAGGTTGTAGAAAAAATGCTTTTAAAAGTAAAAAAAAAAAGCCTCTGATGATTGTGCGGCTCAGCTGGGCATTGGTGGGGGGGCAGGGATTTTTGCTACCGGTTCTCCGAACCACCCACCTCCATCACTACCAGATCGGGTGATCCGGTCCGAACCGGGAGCATTTCACCCCTGTACAATACCAATGAAGAAGAAAAATAACAGCTCTCAAAAGAAACCAGCATGGTTGCATAAAGAACTCTCTAACAAATTGAAAGACAAAAAGGACAAGTATAAAAAGTGGAAAGAGGGGCACATAACTAAGGCAGAATATCAGCAAATAGCCCAAGCCTGCAAAGCTGAAGTGAGGAAAGCTAAGGCTCATAATGAACAAAGGCTTGTGACAAAAGTAAAAAATAACAAAAAAAGCTTCTTCCAATACGTTAAAAACAAGAAAAAATTCAAGGAAACAATTGGTCCATTGCTGGGAGAAAGTGGCAAGAAGGTGAAAAGTAACAGAATGAAAACAGAACTACTAAACTCATTTTTTTTTTTTGCATCTGTCTTTACCCAAAGGGAAAAAATAGTCCAACCTATCAAAAACAGATCCACAAAAAACAGATTAGGAACACAAGTTAAAATAAGAAGAAAATGATAAGTGAGCACCTGTCTACCCTATATGAGTTCAAATCACCAGGACCAGATGGATTACACTCCAAGGTTCTGTAGGAACTGGCAGATGTGATCTCAGAACCACTGAACTATATCTTTCAAAGATCCTGGAGCACCACGGAACTGCCAAAGGACTGGAAAAGAGCTGATGTATTTCCCATATTCAAAAAAGGGAGAAAAATAGATCCAGGAAATAACAGACCCATCAGACTGACCTCAATATCAGGGAAGATTCTGGAAAAGATAATCAAGCAATGAATCAGCAAACACCTAGAAGCAAACAAAGTAATAACCAAAAGCCCACATAGGTTTGTCGAAAACAGATCATGCCAGACTAATCTTATTCCATTCTTTCACAAAGTGAAAACTAGTGGACCAGAGGAATCCGGTCGATGTAATTTACTTGGACTTCAGTAAGGCATTTGAAAAAGTAGACCATAACCTACTACTTGATAAAATACAAAAATGTGGGTTAGACACCATCACCAGCAGATCACCAGCTGACTGACAAACCACACTCAACATGTAATCTTCGATGGAACTGCATCTACACGGACGGAGGTATGCAGTGGAGTACCCCAGGACTCTGTTTTAGGCCCAGTACTCTTCAACATCTTCATCAATGATTTGGATGAAGGGATGGATGGGGAACTCATCAAATTTGCAGATGACACCAATCTAGCAGGAATAGCCAACACTCAGGAAGATAGGTTTAAGATACAGGATCTTGTATATTAAAGATCTTTATATACTTGAACATTGGGCACTATCTAATAAAATGAAATTCAGTGGTGAAAAAGGTAAGGTTCTACATTTAGGCAAGAAAAACAAAATGCACAGGTGCAGTATATGTGGTACCTTGCTCAATAGTAGTAATGGTGAGTGTCCTGGTGGACAACCATTTAAATATGAACCAGCAGTGTGCAGCAACTGCCAGAAAAGCCAACACAGTTCTATGCTGCATAAACAGAAGGATAGAATCAAGATAACATGAAGTGTTAATACCACTTTATAATGCCGTGGTAAGGCCACACTTGGAATACTGCATCTAGTTTTGGTCGCCACGATGTTAAAAAAGAAGTGTAGACTCTAGAATGAGTGCAGAGAAGAGCAACAAAGATGATTAGGGACTGGAGGCTAAAACATATGAAGAATGTCAGTATTATTTTTAATTTATTGTATGTCTATTGCTGGTAGATGCCAGTAATAAAGTTTATATTCTATTCAATGAAGAACGGTTGCAGGAACTGGGTATGTTTAGTTTAATGAAAAGAAGGACCAGGAGTGACATGATAGCAATCTTCCAATATCTCAGGGGCTGCCACAAAGAAGAGGGAGTCAAGCTATTCTCCAAAGCACCTGAGGGCAGAACAAGAAGCAATGGGTGGAAACTAATCAAGGAGAGAAGCAACTTAGAACTAAGGAGAAATTTCCTGACAATTAGAACAATTAATTAGTGGAACAATTTGCCTCCAGAAGTTGTAAATGCTCCAACACTGGAAATTTTTAAGAAGATATTGGATAACCATTTGTCTGAAGTGGTGTAGGGTTTCCTGCCTAGGCAGGGGGTTGGGCTAGAAGACCTCCAAGGTCCCTTCCAATTCTGTTATTCTGTTAAAATGAATAAGTATTTATATAAAAAAGTTAATCTATTATTGAATACAGAATTGTTCCATAATCATTCTTACAAGAATTGGTTAACTTTATATTATCATGAAACCTATGAACTCTGTTTGATAAATTTTGTTATGACCATTTAATTTAATTGAATGAAAAATTCAAGAATGATTTTGTTAGGGATTAAACCTGAGAAATAGTTTTGTTTTTGTTATATTCCTTTAAATGTTGGGTTTTTTTTTTCTTCTTGTCTTTTAAGGAAATTGGTTATGATTGGTGTGGAACTAGAGGACAGTTTCTAATGAAGTTAAATCTTTTTGGGGGTATCAAAACTTTCAAGTTAGAGGTGTTTAGGTTTAGGAGAATGTACGAGTCCCATTTATATTTGGGGAGCTTTCCAAGTAAAACATTATTTGTAGACCTAACTCTCTGAAGAAGGCTCTAATGCAGAGAAAGGAAGAAGAAGAAGAGAAAAAGATAAGGACAACCAGCAGCAAAGTGGCAATGAGTGTGCTGTTGAAAGACTTGAAAGATTAGGTTATGTAATGGAGGGAAGCTATGCAGTTGCTAAGAATTGTCAATGACTCAATAACATATAATTAAACAAAAATCTCAAGTAAAATGTCTGCATTATTCTATGTTTAGAAAGCAATTATTCTGAAAACAGAGAGAAATACCATGTTTCCCTGAAAATAAGACCCTGTCTTATATTTTTTTTAATCCTGAAATAAGCACTTGGCCTTATTGCCATGCGCTCAAAAGCTCGATTGGGCTTATTATGAGGGGATGTCTTATTTTGGGGAAAACAGGGTAGAGAATTAAAGATTGCCTCTAATTTACCTACAAAAAATAATACTAAAGAAATAACAAAAGGGATATCTCATGCCAAAGTGTTTGTCATTCCTTCTGCTTTAGCTAAACCAGGAAATGATTGTTGCATAATTCAGAAGGATGCATAATAAGGATGAATGACAAACCATGATTTAATTCTACTATAAAATAATGAATTGTTCTGAATTAGGAACCACACTTTCCTGTTTCTGCTTTAATTGAAATCTCATCGAAGACTTAAGGGATTGTGCTGTATCAAGAAAAGAGGTGGGGGGAGAATGTGCATACGGCTGATACATATTTACTTGGTTCAGGTTTACTGAACCAAGTAAAGGTGTGATTGTCCAGATCCATATTAAAGATTTATAGCACCTTATAACATCACCTAGCCCCATTGTAGTGATATAACCCTAATGAACACAGGCTTGGTATTGCCAAAGTGATGGCTAGGTGATATAATAAGATGAAATAAATTGCTCATATAAAAAGGGCCAATGAGCCCTTCTGTTTTAATGACAACTTAAATTCAAAGCTGTGGAAGTATACAGTATTTCTCATTCCAATTATATAAGCTGGACAGACCTCAGCTCCTGAATTTCATACTGATAATTATTCTATGGGTGCTATTCCCTCCAAAGCAATAGATCATACCTTTGTATGAATAATTATAATAAAGAATTATTTTTGTATCAATTGAGAAACTCAAAAGGCTCCATAAAATTCACATAATTATAATTAAGATTATGAGATCAGTTAAAAAAGAAGAAGAAATTGCATAGTAAATGTGCATTTATTTCTCATTTGCAGTTCCTAGGAAAATATGGAGGGGGTGGCTAATACCATTCAAATTCATTAATACGATTTAATTTCTTCACTTAATTTATAAAAATAATAGTCATATTTGTTATTCTTTTTTGTTGTTGTTGCTATTTGTGGCAGCTACAAAGCTATTTTCAGCAGTATGCATCATTATTTTTAACCTATAAGGCCCAAATCACTGCATATTACTGTGGTTAAAAATGGTGGCGATTAATTCAACAACTCAACTTATTTACTCAAAGGTGATACGACAGAAAATAGCCAGCAGGAACAGCCACTACACATTCATTTTGAAATGAATGAAAATTCAGCTGAATGGTCCTGTTTAACATATTTCCCCAAAGTGAATGGAAACTTCTATATTATATGCATCTTCATCTAATGCTGAAGTTCCACCATGAAATGTTTTGATTTTTACCCTTCCATGTAATCTATGTTTTCATTTTATGGGGTTTGTTTGTCATTTTGATCTTAGTCTTTTTTTTTTTTCAGACTTCACTTTTCAACTTTTTTTTTTTTTTTGCAGGATCATAATTTAACTAGGGAGGAATGAGCATGACCCGGAAGTGCACCCCACTTCATTCTCAGTGATGAGCTTTCTGGAAGTCTTATGTTAGTTCTAAGACTAATGTATATCTTTTAAAATAAATGGTTACAGACAGTGGTGAAATGCAAATTTTTTTACCAGTTCTGTGGGTGTGGTTTGGTGGGCGTGGCAGGGGAAGGATACTGCAAAATCTCCATTCCCACCCCATTCTGGGGCCAGCCAGAGGTGGTATTTGCTGATTCTCCAAACTACTCAAAATTTCCGCTACCGGTTCTCGGAACTGCTCAAAATTTCCGTTGCCGGTTCTCCAGAACCTGTCAGAACCTGCTGGATTTCACCCCTGGTTACAGTTCACAGTTGTATTGTAATAGAGCATAAATGTTTGCTTAGCACTAAAAATGGAACAGTAATCCCAGGAGCCCATGACAAATAGAAAGAATGTGAATTGTTTTAAATCCAGGTAGACTTAAAAATATCATATCTAACTAACTATGAAATAATAATAATGAAAATGTTTAGCTATTTGGACATGTTTTCAACTCAACAGTAAAAAGATATAGGAAAACTATTATTAGGCCAGAAAATAAGCTACACCACAATGTACTAGTTCATCAACGATCCCCAACAGATATTAAGTCCAGCTCATATAGATAAAATTTTAGTTATAAATTTAAATGTGAAAAAAGCTTCAAGACTGCTTTGTTCTGTTTGAGAACAATGTTATTCAGAAAGACTGTAGTTTTAGTGAAATACAGTTCTCTCATATCAAGCCACTCCCAGTTAATCAAGCCACTCCCAGAGTCAATTAGAACATAACATTAAATTATTATTGTTGGTTACACATAGACTGGATTTGACATTTTGTACACATGGTGAATGCTTCCCAATGGCAGATATTGTTGTACAATAGCATTAAAAGTATTGCCACAGGATGTAGCTGTTTCAAATAAAGCTACCTCTTGCAATTGACTGATAGTGATTTTGTCATTTCTGATTATATTCAAATGATGCTTCAGTTGATTTAAGATTGCATCCAAGGCACCTTTTACTATTGATACTATATTTGCTTATTTTTGCCGCAGTCATTCTACTTCTATTTGCAGGTCTTTGTATTTGGTAAGTTTCTCCACTTCCTTTTCTTCCCTTCCACTGTCTTCAGGTTTTTCCATGTTCCCTATTTATACTTTTTTTTTCTTTTTTATTAACAAATGCTAAGCCTGGGTGTTATGTGGCAGGTGCTTCTCTGAATTCTAAAGCCTTGTAATACTTCAGCTTCTTCATTTTCTACTGCTTTGTCTATATCGTGGTCTCACCACAATATTCTTTCTGCAATCAAATGGTATTTCAATGCACTATTGTCATGCCATTGTTTTCTGTACAAGCTTCTTGCGGCCGTTAACTAGGCATCCACTATTTCATCAGCTTCTTCTAAGAGATGGTGTTTTCTGTCTTTTGCTGTCTTCTCAATTCTGGCTTTCTATGCACTTGTTGTACTTGTTCTAAGTACTTGTTCTTGAGGCTTGGTCTTTGTGCAGGCAGAATTAACCTCTCTGTCTCTTTTCTTCAACTTTTTTATGTTCCTACTTTCAGCCAGATGTTATCTGCTTAGTCTGCCAGGGTTTTTTTTAACCTATCAGCCATGTAATAAATTACCTTGCCATGTCCCTTTTCTGTTCTTAATTTGGTTGTTTTTGCAGACTAGTTTAATCTTTCCAGTATTCGGCAAGTCTTCCTGATATACCAGCTACAGTGCTGCTTCTTTGCTCTCCTTCAGCTATTCTTTCAATGTCCTTGTCTGGTGTACTTACAATATTAAATGCCCACCTATTTTCCTTGGTAAGCAGAGTCTATCAACAATGCTGCATAAAGGAAGGGCATGGATTTGTTGTCATTATTTTTCTGCCTTTTCTATTCAGGATTTTTAGTTTGCCTTGATTCCAGTCCAGCTGTTCCAGCTATGTATCTAATGACTGGAAATGCCCAGCTATTAGTTGAGTTGGTTGACCTTTCTTGGTCTATCACCCTTGACCAGCAACTTTGTACTCCATTGTGCCATTGATCTTTACACAAAGCTTCTAATGTTTCTACTGGTTCTTGTTATTTCTAGGTTCTTGATTATCCAATCATGTAGCAGGGAGTCAAATATCTTCTTGTAATCAATCCAAATTACCTCAAATTGTTCTTCTTTCTCTTGAAATTTTCCAAAAACATCTTCTCAATTATGGAGCAGATCTTGTGTCTCTCTGCTGATTGAGCAGCTTCCTTTCTACAGAAATAGCTTGTTTTCAATTAGATTCTGTTGGACTACCTCAGCTACCATACCACCAAATAATTCTTGGAATTTTTCAAGGCCTTGTGAGTGAACGCTTGGAATTAGAACAAAGTTTAGATTTTCATTAGGTGAAGTGATAAGATCTTATGAATGCTCAGCATAACTTCAAAACTGGTGAGAAAGAAAAAAATGTTAATTTAATAAAAACAAAAGCCAAGTATATTTTGCAAGTCCATCAGTTGTGCGAAAAATAAAATCTATCTAGATGGAAAGGGGAAAGGGGGAAATGTAAGACATGATAGCAAGTGTTCCAATATTTGAGGGCCTCCTACAAAAAAGAGGGTGTCAAAAACCTATTCTCCAAAGCACCCGGAGGCAGAACAAGAAGCAGTGGACGGAAACTAATCAAGGAGAGATCCAACCTAGAAATAAGGAGAAATTTCCTGACAGTTAGAACAAATAATCAGTGAAACAACTTGCCTTCGGAAGTTGTGAATGCTCCAACACTGGAAACTTTTAAGAAAAGTTTGGACTTGTCCATTTGTCTGAAATGGTATAGGACCTGCTGCTTGAGCAGTGATTTGAACTAGAAGACCATCAAGGTCCTTTCCAACTAAGTGATTCTATATTCTATAGAATATATTCTATATTCTATAGAATCACTAGAGCCCTAGCTCTGTCTTTTTATAGCTCCCTTTGAAACTAGGCTATGGCCCACTGTTGTTCCCTAACTTGTCACCTAATAATTTTTATATTGTAAGCAAGCAAGATGGCCAGCATAGAGCTGAATAATAATACTTACTTAATACTGATTTTGTATTGGTAAAACTTGGGGATCATTTCAAATGCATCCGTTTAGCACTGTTTGCATGCACACAAAACAAATTAGATTTTTTTTTTTCAATTACTCCCTTCTTCTAAAAAGAGAAGCAGTTGAGGAAAGCCTACTCAACTGTAATTGTTAGTATTATTGGAAGAAAATGCATACACTCTATTGATGTGAATCTCAGAGCAGCATCAATCTTTCTGACTTCCAAAACCTACATCTATGCTAATAAAAGAATTTAAAAACTCCACTTTGGTTTTTTTTTTTTTTTTTTTCAGGGGTGGGTTTATATCTTGATATGTTTTGATGGTCTCTTTTTGAGCTTTGCCATAAGTAAAATGCTTTAGGGTGGATCAATCAGTAAGATAGGAAAGATTTAATAAGGATTTTAGCCAGCTCCTCATCCCTGTAACAAAGTCATATCAATAAACATTTTATTCGTTTACAGGTGCTTCGCCTCCCCCAGTTTGTTCGATTTATGTTGACTATACAATTAAAATAGTAGTGAGAAAAAGCAGGGAGTTTTGACAAATCCACAAGCATGCAATATTGAGAGCTGTCAGTAGTGCAGAGGGAAGATATTTTAACAGTTGCTTTCCATTTATTGTGAAGCGCAAACAAAATCACCCTTGAATACAGACCCTCTGGCTCCTATTGAATCATGGTTACTTTAGATGGTAACATAACACTGATTTTGTACTATATGGTTGTAAAGCTGTCTTTGGCAAATGCAGAATGGTGATGGGAAATGCTGGTTCACTTATGAAATGGCGAGAAAACTAACAGAGACAGAGAGAGAGAGAGAGAGAGAGGAGCTGTCAGCATTATTTGCAGATGCCCTAATTTTGACAAAGTAGCATTTATGTGTGACTAGCACTCTTCCCCATTTAGAGCTCTTCAGTGTTTCCTTCACCCTTCTATGTCCTTCAAGAGCAGAACATCACATAGCTGACGAATGGTTAGCAAAGGGCTGCATGGTCAGGGAAAAAAAATTCTTAAAAACAAAGACAGACATTTCCATGTATATGGATGAAGCAGTCTCGTTTGTAATGCTAGAGTGGCACCAAGTGGCCAAGGACTGAATTAGGGCCAGAAAAAAAAAATTTTTTTTCATCTTCACCTCACTGCAGGTCATATTTGCTATATTATTAGTTGAAGAAAAATGGCCCAGCAGGTCAATTATATAAAAGAGGCCAGTTGAATTTACTAAAAACCCTGATAATCCACACATTGTACATTTAAAAGGGAAAATAGGGGGGGCGGAACCCTCATGTGAAGCCTATTAAAAGGAACAATAACCAGAAAGTTTCCTGTAGACAAAGACTATTTCCCATTCTTCTGTGCCACACAAATTCTTATAAATCTGTTAATGAAGATGCATTGCTGATACTTGACTGAGAATGCTAACTATATGGCTAAGGTTCACAAATTCTGAATGAAAACATCTGAAGTAGCACACTTCACTTAAAAGAAGACATATTTTCTATATAGGTGATTGACGTGATTGTGGAAAATTAATTTTCACGAATGAAGGTAAATATATGTGCCCTGGGGTAGCCAGAGAAATGATTGAAGCCTGGGAAATGGGCCCCTATGTCAGTCAACAGGAGTGCTGTTTCATCCCCAGTTTATCAGGTACTTAGAAGCCGAGGGCTTGGCAGCATACGGAAACAACAGCCAATCACCATCCATAAACACAACAATCAACCAATAGGAAGGCACCACATAGATGCGACTAGTCCAAAGGACATATTGCAGTAGAGAGAAGTTTCCTGAAGAGGGGTTCTAGAGTGAGTCCAAAAGCTTGAAAGAGTAAACCTCTAGTCCCGGTGACCGACCAAAACTGGATCTTGCAAAATTAATTGTATTTTGTCTATATAAATAAAAGCTGTAAGAGATGATGGCATATTTCTAACTCAATTACATCTACAAATAACTTTTCATGCAAAATGTTGCTCTTTCAGAAATCTTTTTGCCCCTCAACTGCATTAATGAGTAGCTCCCTTTTGTTAGTGAATGAGATATTCTCATTCAAACATATATGCAAACTCACTGGAGGATGGGAAAGGGCAGATCTTTAATCTGAAACTGAAACAGAGTCATTCCTATCTGAATTTAGATAGACTGAATACAAATGTAAACCTTTTCAGAGTTTGTCCAAACAAAATAAGTAATGGGGTTTTTTCCCCTTCTTTTTCTTCAGGTTTTAACAACCCAAAATAGGTAATATGAGACTCAAACTGATTTCAGGAAAGGATAACAATCTCATTTCATTTTGGAAAAGCTCTTCCTGGTTGTTATGAATCCATGGAAATCTATAGCAGTCATTTTCTCTCTCTCTCTTTTGTTCATCTGTGTCTGATTCTCAGAGACTGCTTGACAAGTGCTGCATTTTTTATTTTTATTTTTTTGGCAAGGTTTTTGAGAATGGTTTGGCATTGCCTCCTTCCCGGTTCTTTGATAAAGTGACTGGCCCAAGATCAGTCAGGTAGTTTTGTGCCTAAGGCAGGACTATCTGTTTTTAGCCTAATGCCTTAATCACAACATCAAAATGGCTCACAGCCAAATTTTACTTATTTTCTATAGATTCTGGTACATGCATTTAAAATCGTTGATTTCCTCAAGAATCTAGAGATTGCAGAATATTTAGCTGTAACAGAAAACCTAATAATGGGGTTTTAGAAACCTCAGGCAATTGGATGGTAACAAAATAATGTCAATGCCAAAACAGAAAATTGAATAAAGAATTTGAGAAAAAAAATATTTTTTCTTCAATCCTAAATCATCCAAAGAATTAAAAGGCATAAAGAAAGAGAAGATTACTTTGGATAGAGAGGCAAAGAAGAAGTAACTAAGTGTGTGTGCCAGTATAATTATTCTATATAAAAGATCTAAACCCAATGTCCTAAATTCTTAATTTTCCCACTGGAAAAATAAGCCAAAGACAAAACACATTTAAGGATATACTGTAATTTCCTTAACTGTAAGAAAGCCAATGAGAAATTATTGAACATATGCCTTGAATGAGAGGTTCATAAGTATCATGGAAAAATATAATTGATCTTAGATTATAATTGGGCTGTGCCACGAATGAATGAGTTATAGTTTTAAAAACTATAATGGATTTTATTTCGCTCAACATGCAAAGTGCCCAAGCACTGAATAAGACTGTAGTGAAGTTTTGCACCATAAATTTCTAAGTTTGGTATTTATCTCACAAACAAATAAAAGCAACTCTATCTAGCAACATCTCCAGAAATATTTTGCTCACCTCCTACTATGCTACTGGGAAAAAAAAACCTAATATAATTATACAATGTAGTAATACTCCAGGAACTTTATTCAACTTTGGAATAGAAGGATGCAAGATCTACTTAATGGGTCTGTAAGATTTTTTCACAGATGGATCCACCTGTTAGAGCAACTGTCCCAAAAGTGCTTTTTTTTCAAGAAACAACTGGACTTTCTGGTTTTTCTTTGAAGACGTTTCACCTCGTAGATGTCCTTTTTATTGTCAAAATTGAACAGCCCTCTCAACAGATACAACACCATCTAATCTCCAATCTACAACAGTCCTTTCAACAGTTCCAAGAAGGCTCCACACCAATTTGCACCATTCAGATGACCCTGATGATACAGATAAATCTCCAGGTGATTTAATGCCCCGCTAAAAGAATGCAAATGACCAGCTGTCTGCAAGGAGTATAAATCCTTCCATTCCCCACCATCCAGTCAGAGCTGAAGAAGCTTCTTGGATGAGAAGTGAAATGTCTTCAAAGAAAAACCAGAAAGTCCAGTTGCCTCTTGGGGAAAAAAAAGCACATTTGGGACAACCATGACCTAGATGACTGAGAATCTCCACAGACTATCAGAGCAACTGTTTATTGTAATCTCTGTTATTTTGGTGTGTTCTTAGTGTCATTAGCATCAAAATAAGGCATTTGCATGGATTTTGAAGGAAGACTGATTCATTTTGTTTGCAACAGCTTTCTATATCATTCTATTAAATCTTCTGCTACCAAATCCACATTTAAATTCTGTAATTCATACTCAGGAATGACAGCAATAGTGGATCATACTTGGAGTTAGCCACCATTCACACAATAGCATTTATGAAAGGGAATTACATTACTGAACTTATGCACCAGCATAAAAGAACAACTTATTTCTTTGGGAGACATCAGCCAGTAAATTATCAAAAAGAATTAACAAGAACTATACAAATATGAAAATCCAAAAGAATAGATAGGGTATATTATTACAAGCAGACCAGAGAAATCACAGTGAAAAAATGACAGCTAAATGTGTAGACGAAAAAAGCTGGCTGAGGTTTGTTAGGTAATAAATGCTTGATTTGAACTGGCAACAGATAATCAAGAATCTTTTAAGAGGCTAGGATTAATAAAACTTGGAAGATGCTGAAGCACTTAGGAAAGACTAAGAAAACAGTTAAAAACACAGAGGCATTAAAGAAGAGAAAATCAGAGATGTCTAAGGTGGTTTATCTCTTGATTACCAAGCAGTTAAATTTGAAGTGCAAAAGCATTTGGAAGTTTTGAAATACTCAGAAAGAAATATTAACAAAACAGTATTAGGGAGAAGGAAGATTAGTACACTGCTGATAACTGGAAGCATGACTTAAAAGGAATAAGACCACATGGTTGTAAAAAGAAGGGGGATGCTAAAAGGCAAGGTGGAACATTGAAAGACTGTTTTCAGATAACTTGGATGCAAAGGTCCTCTAGCTTTCATAAATAGGGCATGTACAGCTGTAGAAAAAGTTCAAAGAAAAGATGACAGAGACAGAGGAACTGCCAAGATAAAACATAGCTGAGTTGATGCAATTTCTTGTTACTTCTCGAGTGAACTTCTAGAATATAGGTTGGGGAGGAGATGACAATAAAGGCACAACTAAATATCTTGGAATTTCCACTTAGCTTGCCAAGGAAAGGTTGGCATTAGTGATGGGAATTCAATGAAACCAACATAAAAAGTATGTAATACAGAGAGGGAGGGAGGGAGGGAGAGAGGGAGAGAGAGAGAGAAAGAGGGAGAGGGAGAGGGAGAGAGAAAGAATGAGAAATGAACAATGTACAACTAAACAATGAGAAATTAAGTAGAGGATAGATTGATTGCTTCTGTCAGATGTAAATGCCTTATTCTCTAATGTGTAAATAGTATATGAATGGGGTATCAGGGGTTAACTTATTCTTCATTTCTTAATGTATTCATAATTCACCACTCCTACTCATAGCTCCACCCATTGTATATATAAGGAGCCACCTACACCCTTTTCCCCGCTTCTATCTGTGAATATTCAGTGAATATAGAATGCCTATTGTAAATAAAAGGAAGTATATTTAAACCTTTAACTCTCACTAACTTTATTGAGTCTGATCCTGAAAATATTGCAACAAGCTGGTAGCAGTCGATGGTTAATTGACTCAATAAAAAAATTTTAAAAAAAAAATGTCTAAGAAAGATAGGCCCAACACCAGAGCCTACAGCAAAGAAATGGAAACAGAACAAGAAATAATCAACGAATACACAAACGCAATTTCGAGAGAATCCGAAGAATACACCACTGAAGATGAAGAAATAATAGACGAAAATGATGACCAGGAGGAAATCGAGATAGAGAATAACGAACTCAGGTCAGAAATATTAAAACTATTAAAAAGCCAGAAAAATGATGAAAGCCTCATCGCGAACCTCCAAGAAATGCTGAAGAACAGCGGAGCAGCGAGAGAAAAAAACATCACTAATGAGAAGTCTAAAGAACCAAAAATAGTGAGTGATATGACTGCAGAGAAAGTCATTACAAAGAAGAAAAACAGTGATCCCGCGCGAAATTTTGAATGGCAGCCATCTTGGTTTCAACAGGCCTCCAAGGTGAGCGAAGCAGAGCCAATCAAAATGCTCAATTCAAAATTTCTGGCGCGAAAAACGTTATCAGACAACGAAAATGAAAAAGAAGATTCGAACTCCTCAGAAGAATCAGAATCAGAAAATGAAGATGACCCAACAAAATCTCAAATAAAATCAGCAATGAAAACACTCTTTGCTGCATTTGGGCCAAAACTAAAAATTACCAAAGATCCACCGAAGAAGCGAGCGAGCAAGCCGATACCTCAAGACCTGCCCGCTCCCATCCTGACTTCGAGAGCAACGACGCCCGAACCCAGAGAGCCTTGTCGATTTCGCCCTACACCACAGACCGAAGCAAGTGCCAACGCCCCCAAAAGAAAAAGAAGAGCAGCCGCCGTCGTCAGAACTCCCAAGGCCGAACCAGAGACCGACTCGTCTGAAGCAGAGCAGAGCGAGCGAGCCGCAATGGAGAGAACCTTCCACGACGACTCCAGGGACGAAATGAGCAACGCGCATGCGCGAAACTACGCAGACAGTCCGGGAAGACATGAACTGGCGAGAGAATCACACAGACTCGTTGCGAGCATCCCCATGCCGTTTTGCAATTTTCTACACTTGCGAGACCACGGACTACCTCAGGTCGTAAGTAATGGACAAAATAATGTTGGAAATTTACCCAGTGACTTCCCAAAACTAAGAGTTGATGGCATTAATTTGCAAGAATGGTATCAACAGCTCCAGGTTGTCTTTATGAAAGAAAATTTACTATTTTTTATCACTAGTCCCCCAAAAAGACCTTGGACTTTAAAAATAGATTGTTTACACCATAGAGCATTTTTCCTAATAATATCTAGTGTGTCTCCTGCAATGTATCATAGCATCAAACCTAATCTGACTGTTTCAGAAATCATTCAATGCATGTTTAATTTGTTTCACAGCGATAGTGTGGCTACCACCACAAGAATGTCTAAGGATTTCTTTTCATCCAGAGTGAAACCAGGGGTTTCCATAAGTGAGCATTTAATATCTTTAAACAAAATAAGAGCTGAGCTGCATTTGAGGGGGGAGGTGATTTCAGACCAAACAATGAAAAGTGTTATTATCAACTCACTTGATTCATCATGGGACAGTTTTATGTCACATTTAGACACCATCAATCTAGGATACTTATCCATAGAAAGTCTATCCAATAAATTGATAGAAGAAGACAATTCAAGAAGAAATCGTTCTAGCAATCACACAGAACACAAACCTTATAGGAAAGTAGCTTTCCAAGAAAAATATAATGAAACATTCAAATGTCACAATTGTGGATCCAGGGAACACAGTAGAAGAGATTGTCCCAAAATTTCAAAGGAAAGACATAGGTCAGAATACAGGAACAAATACAATTATAGACAATCTTCCATAGATAGACATAGATATAGAAGCCCACCAAATTACAAAGAGAATAGAGGGGGCAGAGATAATTCAAAGGATAGAAAATCTGGTTCACTGAATGGATTAAATAAACAAGACAACACTAAAATACAACAAAATGAGAACAATAATTGGCTTATTGATTCTGGAGCAACTAATCACACCACTAATAACAAAAATATATTGTCTTCATTTACAGAAGATAAATTTGTGATAAAAGTAGCTAACCAAGAAAAGGTTCAAGTATTAGGCAGAGGAAATGTAACCTTGCCTGGTCTAGGAAAAATAGAGGGGGTATTGTTAATACCTGAAATACCTCATAACATACTAAGTGCCATAAAACTAAGTAGAGATTCTGATATTAATATAGTTTTCTCAAAGGGAAAAGCGATTTTGGAGAAGAATAAAATAAATATAGGCACTGTAATGATTAAAGGAGGCCTACCTTATTTGATAACAAAGGAAAAATGGTTGCATAACATTGATTCAAATATGGAAGATTGTATTGAAGCAGATGATGAAAATATTAGTAACAGTGACAATGATGAATGTAAAATATCTCATGATCACGCAGATGCACACAATGAAAAAAAGCCAAAAATAGGTAAACCAATTCATGATGAGTGTGCTCACATCTTACATAGGAAGTTAGGACATGCCAGTTTTCCTGTAGTACAAAAAATGACTGAACACGCAGAAGGTGTCAAAATAAAAAATTGTGAAAACTATTTGGAATGCTCAGTATGTAAATCTACAAAATTAAAAACTAGTCCCAGGCCAAGAAAATCTACTAGATCAACTGACAAAATTTTTGACTTAGTACACATTGACTTAGTTGGCCCATTAACTCCATCAATCACCTATAGAAAACGTTACTTCCTAACAATAGTAGACGATTATAGCCGTTATGGGTTTGTTTATACATTAAAACACAAAGATGAAACCTTTCAAAAATTTAAAGAATTTTACAAACGCATAGAAACACAACACAATATCAGAATAAAACAAATTATGACAGATAGGGGATGTGAATTCATGTCTAAAGAATTCTCCCAATGGTTAAAGGATAGAGGAATGCTACATTACACGTCTAGTCCATTTTCTGCGTTTCAGAACGGGATTGCAGAGAGAAAGAATTCCACATTACAAACCATGATTAGATGCACATTGGAGGATGCTGGCTTAAGCAAACAATTTTGGTCAGAAGCCTTACATTATTCAAATTACACCCAAAATAGAACATGGTCCAGTATTGTAAATAAGACACCATATGAAGTAATGTATAATAGGAAACCAAAATTAGCACACATGCACATATTTGGAGTCACTGCAGACGTACACATACCTAAGCAGTTGAGAAGAAAGGGAGAAAACGTATCCAGGAGACTCAGATTTATGGGATATGAAACTGGCACCAAAGGGTACAGATTCATTGATAATAATAACAAATTTATAGTTTCCAGAACAGCTGTGTTCCATGAACAGGCTAACTGGTCTAAATTACATCTTAATGAAATATTTCCAAATAAATGTAAAGATGCAAAATCTCATGAGAAAGGGACCATAGAAAAACAGGATATCAACAAATATAAAAGCAAAACCAAAACTTGGACAAATAGTCAACACAAAATAAAGACAGACACCCTAACAAAAAAGGAAGCAAGATATTTGCATGATAACAATAGCAAACCTGAAAGAGTCATTAGAAACAACAGAAATCAAATGCCAAATAAATACAGAGATTACATAATGCATATGGATGGTGAGCCAATAACACCTAATACTTATGAGGAAGTGTTAAAACTCCCTCGTGAAGAAAAAGAAAAATGGGAATTAGCTATGAAAAAAGAGATGGAAAGTTTACAAGGATTAAATGTATTTACACCTGCAATTGCACCTAAAGATAAAACCATTATTGGTACCAGGTGGATATATAAAATTAAGAACTTAGAAGGAGGCAATACTTTATATAAAGCTAGATTAGTTGCACAAGGTTATGCACAGAAATATCCAGAGGATTATACTGATACGTATTCCCCCACTGTAAGAACAGAGAGTGTCAAAACAGCTCTAGTGATAGCATCAGCACTCAATCTTGATGTATTTCAATATGACATACAGACTGCGTATCTACACGCAAAACTAGATAAGGAAATATACGTAAGAGCACCTCACAGTCAATACACCAACAAAAATGAAATTTGGCTGTTGAACAAGAGTTTATACGGATTAAAACAATCTGGTAAAAGATGGTATGATTGTTTAGTAAAAGTACTTAAGACCATGGATTTCAATGCTACCACTGCTGATAACTGTTTCTTTGTCAAAAAGGGTGATGATCACATTGAATTTGTGTTGATTTATGTAGATGACATTTTATATATAGGAAAACACAAAGAGAGAAGAGAGACTTTTGTAAATAAGTTAAATGAACATTTCTCGTTGAAATCTCTAGGTAAAGTGAACAAATATCTTGGTGTTCAAATTAATAAGACTAGAAGGGGATTCAAACTTACTCAGAGAGATAAGATTATAGAACTTTTAAATAAATGCAATTTAAACAATGCCAAACCCTGTGATACTCCTATGCAAACTGATTTTCTTAGAAATACTGATGAATCTTCCCCTGAATTCAAGGATAACACATTTTATAGATCAATCATAGGTTCACTTCTTTATATATCTAATTGGACCAGACCAGATATCGCCTTACCACTCAATCTATTATCCAGACACGTCAGCAAACCAACTATGTATCACTGGGAAGCTGTTAAAAGAATTTTAAGATATCTGAAAAGTACACTAGATTTTTGCTTAGTATTAGAGCCTAGTGATAATAAAGAACCAAAGCTTGCATGTTATGCAGATGCGGACTGGGCTGGAGACACATCATGCAGAAAAAGTACATCTGGTTATATTTTTCTCTTAAATGACTGTCCAGTTTACTGGTATACTGGTAAACAAGAACTAGTAGCCACTTCAACTACAGAAGCGGAATATGTTTGTTTATCCAAAGCTGCAAATAACCTTGTATGGTTTAATGATTTAATTTCAGATGTTTGGAAAAAACCTGCTTTACCTTTTGTTATGCATGAAGACAATAAAGCGGCCATTGAAATATCTAGATCTGATGCCATTGGACAAAGGTCCAGGCACATAGATATAAAATTTAAACATGTGAGGCAATTATCTCAGGATGGATTTATTAAAGCGGTGCATTGTGATACCTCAGAACAATTAGCTGACATATTGACAAAGCCTTTACCTTCTAAGCAACACAAATATTTAACATCTAAATTGTATGTCTTGTATTGTCCTGAGTCAGAATGTAATTGGTGTTGTATAACGAATCGGCATTTAGAGGGGGATTTGTCAGATGTAAATGCCTTATTCTCTAATGTGTAAATAGTATATGAATGGGGTATCAGGGGTTAACTTATTCTTCATTTCTTAATGTATTCATAATTCACCACTCCTACTCATAGCTCCACCCATTGTATATATAAGGAGCCACCTACACCCTTTTCCCCGCTTCTATCTGTGAATATTCAGTGAATATAGAATGCCTATTGTAAATAAAAGGAAGTATATTTAAACCTTTAACTCTCACTAACTTTATTGAGTCTGATCCTGAAAATATTGCAACAGCTTCTCCTCAAATGTTACCTCTTCTTAATCTTCCTGGATGATCTAGAAAAACAGCTTGAGTGTCATGAACTGAAAGAGAAAGAAAGTCTAATCAATTAGAAAGAAAAATAACAGGGACAATAAGATAACTGAAATAATCCTTCCTCCCATTTTCCTTGAATATTTCTGGATGCTGTACTACATTTAGTGAGAAGCATCTCCAAAAGCCTACCAGCTACATCAACTTGTACTTTTTAACATGTTACAAGGGGAAAAAAATGTTAAATACCTGTACATGTGGAGAAGCTATATAAATGGGGAGAAATAACTTTACTATTTAAAGAAAAGAGATGAAATTTAATTTTCACTCATTCTTTGCCTTGGCCCCCTTGTACATGTTTTAAAGGATAGCCTTAAGCATGCCCCTCAGCCAGGAGTGAAATGCTCCCAGTTTGGGCTGAGTCGCCCCCTTGCGCACTGTTCTACTTACCACATGCCTCCTTTTGGCATGCACTGCACACACGCACCTCGCATTTGGTGCATGGTGTGCATTGCGCATGCACAGCCAGCAAACCAGTAGTAAACCAGTTCAGATTTCACCACTGCCGTCAACAGCCATGCACAGTCCACATACACTCACACACACACACACACACACACACACACACACACACACAAAATCTTTGACTTTTAGTAATGTACTTTTGTAATCACCTATGGATTATTTATTGGAGTTTATGAAAAAGAAGCACAAATGCAAGCAATTATAAGACTCATGGACAGTTGTCATTTCATAAATGTTCTCTCTCTTACTCTGGCAAGGAGAGTCTTTGTATGCCAGCAGTCTCTTCAGACCCAAGAAAAAGAAATATACTTAGATGCTACAAGGAGATAAGAAGAAGAGACTTAAATAAAATGAAAGGGAATGGGAAATTATTTTATGGGGATTACTTTTATGGAAGATTAGAAGGACTTTTATTTTATTATATCTATACAATCTATGGGCATAGGTATGCTGCCCTAAAAAGATTTCCTTTGTGACCTTCATGGCTTAATTGGCAACTATGATCCAGATGTAGACACTTGATTTAGTCACAGGAATACAAGAACATGACAGTTGGAAAGTTATGGAAAGGATTTTTTCCCAAACCAATTAGTTTTACAAATTTTTTAACAATGAATCAAGGAACATCTCCACTCAGGGTGCAGAATACATCTATATGTAGTTCCAAATCTAGAAATAAATATCAGAATAACAGAGTTGGAAGTGACCTTGGAAGTCTTCTAGGCCACCCTCTACTCAGTAGGAAACCCTATTCCATTTCAGACAAATGGTTGTCCAATTTCTTCTTAAAAACCTCCAGTTTTGGAGCATCCACAACCTCTGGAGGCAAGTCATTCCACTAATTAATTGTTTTAACTGTCAGAAAATTTCTCTTTAGTTCTAGGTTGGTTCTCTCCTTGATTAGTTTCCATCAATTGCTTCTTGTCCTACCCTCAGATGATTTGGAGAATAGCTTGACTCCTTCTTCTTTGTGGCAACCCCTGAAATATTGGAACACTGCTATCATGTCTCCCCTAGTCCTTCTTTTCATTAAACTAGACATACCCAGTCCCTGCAACCGTTCTTCATATGTTTTAGCCTCCAGTCCCCTAATCATCTTTGTTGCTTTTCTCTGCACTCTTTGTAGAGTCTCAACATCTTTTTTATATTGTGGTGACCAAATTGAATGCAATATTCAAAATGAAGTGGCTTAAATATGGTGCTGAATGGCAGATATGATTTCAGAACCACTAAACAAAATCTTTCAGAGCTGCTGGAACCAGAGAAAGAGAAAAGAGCAGATGTGATTCCAATCTTCAAAAAGGAAAAAAGATGGGTCAAAAACTACAGCCCAATTAGTTCAACATCAATACCTGGGAAAATCCTAGCAAAGATAATCTAACAGTAAATTTGTGAGCACCTAGAAATGAACAAAGTGATCAGTAGAAGTCAGCATGAGTTTGTTAAAAACAGATCACCCTAGACAAATCTTATTGCCTTCTTTGATAAAGTGACTAAATTTGTGACTCAGGGAAATGCTGTGGATATAGTTTATTTGGACTTTAGTAAGGCATTTGACAAAGTAAACCATAGCCTATTTGTTGTTAAATTAGAACAACATGGGATAGATAGTATCACCATGAGATGGATTCATAGATGGCTGACATATCACACTTAACTTTGTAGTCCTTTATGGAACTATATCTCCATGGAGGGAAACATGCAGCAAAATATCTCAAAGATCTGTCTTGGGTACAATAGTCTTCAATATTTTCATAAATGATCTAGATGAGGGATAGAACTCATCAAATTTGCAGACGATACCAAACTGGGGAAAATTGTCAACACTTTGGAAGATAGACTTGTGATTCAGTAGGATCTTGGCAAACATGAGCATCGAGCCCTTTCCAACAAGATGCAGTTCAGTGGTGAGAAAAGCAAGGTCCTGAACTTAGGCAGGAAAAAACCAAATGCAGAGCTGTAGAATAGGAAGAATCTGACTCACAGTAGTAAATGTCAGAGGGATCTTGGTGCTCTAGTGGACTATCATTTAAGTATGAGCCATATACTTCAGTAGGGACATTGCATTTGGAACAGTACATCCAGTTCTGGTTGCCATGATGCCAAAAAGGTGCTGAGAGTGCAGAGAAGAGCAACAAAGAAGATTAGGAGACTAGAAGATAAAGAGTTCAGTGAATGGCTAAGGGAAGAAGGTATCGTATTTTTTGGAGTATAAGACACTCTGGAGTACAAGACACTACTTAGTTTTTGGGGAGGAAAATATAAGAAAAAAAAAAAACCTGCCTCTGCCTACCAGCATCCATTGGTATTTATCTGGCTAGCATCCTGCCACTGTATGAGAGAGTTGAGGGCTGTTTGGAAACTGAAACAGTATTTGCTGTGTGAGCAACAAGGAAGGAGACAGCAAGGAACCTGGGCGTGGCTTAGGTCTGCAGCTCTGAGTCTGTGGTAAAGCTGAAAACTAGTCTGCTGCTCAAAACTGAAACTCTTCTCCTCTGCTTGTGTTTTGCTTGGAAAACCTGCTTTTGGTATTGTATATTTTACTTCATGTGTTATATTATATATAAAGAGAAGTTATTGAATCCTGCTGAATCAATTACTTGCGTGCTTTTTGGATGTGATTGCTGCTGCAAACTGAGTCCTTGCAGCAAATAGCAAACAGCCAGGTCAGCTTCAGCACATTATTGCAGCCTGATTCAGCATGAGCAGCTGATTGGCGGGTGGATCGGCCTCCCAGAATACCCCCAATCAGCTGTTCCAGGCTGCAGGGATTGCCACGCCACCTCTGTGCCTTGCATTTTTGGCTTTTCGCCCTCTTTTAGGGAAGGAAAAAGTGTGTCTTATACTCTGAAAAATACGGTATATCTAACTGAACAAAGAAAAAGATTTGGGGGGGACATGATAGCTGTCTTCTGGTATTTGACGGTCTGTTATAGAGAGAAAAGGTCAGCTTATTCTCCAAAGCACCTGAAGCAGAACAAGAAGCAGTGTGTGGAAGCTCATTAAAGAGAGATCCAATGTGGAACTAATAAGAAATTCCCTAATTTTAAGAACAAGCAATCAATGGAAAGTTGTTTCCCAAAGTTATGTGTGTTCTATGTTGGAGGTCTTCAAGAAAAAATTGGACAGTCATTTTCTGGGATGCAATAAGGTCTATTGTCTTGGATAGAAGGTTGGACTAGAAAGACCTCCAAGCTTCCAGCTCTATGATTTCATTATTCTAAATGCATACTAGTAACTTAAGGAAAGACAGTTTGGTGTAGTGGTTAAGACACCAGGCTAGAAACTAGCAGACTGTGAACTCTAGTCCCACCTTAGGCACAAAGCTTATTAGATGACCTTACTTTCATTCAGCCTCAGGAGGCAATGGCAAATTATTTCTGAAATCTTGTCAAGCAACTGCAGAGACATACAGGCTGTTGTGAAGTGTCAATACTGACTTGAAAGCACCCAAATTTTTTTTTAAAAAAAATAAAACTCTAAGAAATGGCCTATTTGTATCTCCTTTCAACTATATTAACAATGTACATCAACTCTCCTCTTTAATTTTCAAAAGTAAAATTAAGAATAGGTGAAAAGAAATTGTGGCAGAGGAAGGTGCCTCTTTTTTTTTTTTCTTTTAATGAAATTTCAGCACAGCCAGTTCTGTTCAAAATTAAATACGTCCAGTAATACTGTACTGTATAACACGTACTGCTCCTTGGAGATCAAGCAGAGTCAAATGACTAGCGTCAGAAAATACTTACCTTCCAATTTATTGTGAATGGAATATGGTGTGTTGTGCTTTCTTCTGATTGCTTTTATAAGTGAATGTTTGTCCTGGGATCAGTGGATAGAGAGAGAATGGCAGAGGGAAACAATGATTGCTATTTTACAAGAAAAATAATCCTAAATCAGTTCTCCTTTGTTTGATGAAACCCAAGCAGTAGAGGGAATATTTAAACACTTAAAAATACTAGATATAAGCTAGCAGACCAAAGGATTTTATGTTCTGTTTATTGATATAGATACTCAGTCTAGCCTTCACTCTGTAATATCATTAATATCCTTCTGACCAAGATTTGCTGAGAATTGAGCTTCACACACTAGAGAGATCTCTGTGGATGACTGAGAAGATAATGTTCTATACTGCCTGTGCCCTTTCCTCTGTAGTTCCCCTTTCAACAATACAAGGGCTGATTTTATTGCAAGTTAGCTAAGTGAAACCAGCTTGAACCATGATGTGTTGCCATTATAAGGAAAGGTTGTTAGCAACCCTGCCTCCCTTTAGGAAGACAGGCTATACCTTCTTGGAAACTGATTTCCCTTATGCTAAATAATGGCACACCTGCAGGTCAAGTACATATTTATTCTTGACATAATTCAGCAGCATGCAGAGTTCCTGACTCTTAAGTGTTTTGGCAGTCCTTTTCCCAGGCTACAGGTAACAGAGTTGGCCTGCTGAAAATGGCATTTGTACATATGCTGTATGTGTTACAATTCAAACTACTCAGTGTGTGTACTGGCATTATGTATGCTCCACAAGGTGGATGTCCAGCTGCTGTTTCCTTTGTGAAAAATCAGAACAGTACCATTTTATACCCATTACTGTCCAGGGTAATTGAGAAATCCACTAGAAGCTTGAGATAAAATGTATTTCCTTTTTTCTTGTATTCTAATAATGTTATACCATGTGTGGGGAGGGGGGAAGGAGTGAGGGAGAGAGTGAGAGAGAGACTGAGAGAGAGTGAGACTGAGAGAGGGGGGGAGAGAGAATTAAAAATATTAATAGCATTCAAGGTGTCTTGAAAACTCAAATTTGCATGCAATCCAAGCTTGTTTTTTTTTTAACTCATTATTTTTAGAAGTCAAAGTTCCATATGTAGCCAAATAGGGGTTGGGAATAGGTGGGCACAAGGAATTATTGATGAAGAATAGGGGTATAAGACTTTCCACTGTATTAGACAGAATAACAGAATAAGAGAATAACAAGAGTTGGAAGGTACCTTGGAGGTCTTCTAGTCCAACCCCCTGCTCAATCAGGAGACTCTATACCATTTCAGATAAATGGCTGTCAAGACTCTTTTTAAAAACCACCAGTGGTGGAGCACCCACAATTACTGAATGCAAGGTTTGTTGTTCTCACTGTCAGGAAATTTTTTAGTTACTAGGTGGCTCAATGGCTAAGACATTGAGTTTGTCAATCAGAAAAGTCGGCAGTTTGGTGGTTCAAATCCCTAGTACAGGTTGGACTAGATGATCTCCAGGTCCCTTCCAACTCTGTTACTGTTAGTTCTAGGTTGCTTCTCTACATGCTTAGTTTCCATCCATTAGTTTTTCTGTCATTGCAAACCATCTTTTCTGCTACCACATGGCTACAGTGATTCATAGTTTGGCTTTTGTTCTTTAAACTTCTTGTTATCAGATCCACCTAATAATGATCATCTCAATCTTTCCCTTCCACTCAGTCCATTTACTTTTCCTTCGTATATTTGTTTTGCAATGCAGTTTTTGTTCATTCTTTCTGTATGAAAGAAACAACAAACTTAACAAACTTGTTTTGTGTTGAATGCTCATTTTTATATTCCATGGACATCATTTTCTGTACCTTTCATTCTTGATCCTAGGTCTTCTTGTTTCACCACAGACATACTACTTAAATAATTTCTTTGGTATTCTCCTAACATATGCAATCCTCATTTCCTTATAACAAAAGCTTATTTTATATATAGCCATTTTTGCTTCTTTCAATGAATATTTATTCCTTACAACAGGCTGTGTACTTAGCCGCTTTTTTTCTATCAACATTTGCAGATTTTAAAATCAAGTTTTCAGTCAACTATGTATCATTGTCTGCATTCAAAAGTACACACACATTCATATCCCCAACAAACAAACTTCTAATTTTTACTTTATTTTATTTGTATCCCACTTTTATTATTTTTACAAATGCTAAAGATGGCAGCTATGTCAAACATATCTTCTTCTTCCTATTTCACTACAAAAATAACCCTGTGAGGTAAATTAGGGCTAAGAGAAAGTGACTGGCCCAGAGTCACCCAGCTGCAGGGGTGAAATGCTCCTGGTTCGAACAGGATTGCCCGATCCGGTAGCGATGGTGGTAGGTGTTTCGGAGAGCCAGTAACAAAAATCCCTGCCCCTCCCCATGCCCAGCTGAGCCGCACAATCATCAGAGGCTTTTATTATTATTATTATTATTATTATTATTATTATTATTATTATTATTATTATTATTATTATTATTATTATTATTATTTTTAAAAGCATTTTTTCTACAACTTCTTCGGCCGAAAAAAATGCTTTTAAAAGTAAAAAAAAAAAAAAGCCTCTGATGATCACACGGCTCAACTCGGATTGGCAGAGGCTTTTAAAAGCATTTTTTTAACAACCTCTTCGGCTGAAGAGATTGTAGAAAAAATGTTTTTAAAAGAAAAAAAAGCCTCTGCCAATCAGGCAACTCAGCTGGGATGGTCAGAAGCTTTTAAAAGAAAAAAAGCCTCTGCTGGTTAGGCAACTCAGCTGGGATCTGAAGAGGTTGTAGAAAAAATGCTTTTAAAAGCCTCTGACGATCCCAGCTGAGTTGCCTGATCAGCAGAGCCTTTTTAAAGCATTTTTTTACAACCTCTTCTGCTGAAGAGATTGTAGAAAAAAAGGTTTTAAAAGTAAAAAAAAAAAAAAAGTTGGCCATGCCCACCCAGTCACATTACCCCACACACACACAACAAACCACACCCACAGAACCGGTAGACACAAATTTTACATTTCACCACTGCCCAGCTGGATTCCATGACCAAGGCAAGATTTGAACTCACAGCCTCCTGCTTCTTAGTCTGGTGCCTTAGACCAAACTGGCTCTCTGCAATAGCACTGCAAGAATTCTCACACCTCTATTCATAAATGCATTAAATCACCCATCCTTGCTTTACTAGATGACTGTGAGTTGTAGTCCCACCTTGGGCAGGAAGCCAGCTGGATGACCTTGGGCCAGTCATTTTCTCTTAGCCCTAAGAAACACAATGGCAAACAGGTTATGAAAATCCTTGCCAAGAAAATTGCAAGGGCTTATCCAGGCACCCTCCAAGAATTGGACCTGAATGAATGGAAGAAAACAAAATTCCATAATTTAATCCTATTCATTTTCTCATATACTTTCCAAAATCAACAGTTATCCAAATATTTTTCTCACATTTATAAATTTCTCTATGAATATTGAAGAACAAAAAATTGATTTGTACGCTCCATGATAGAAATAAAACTACAACCAACTTCTCAAATTTTGCTCTTTGCAGCTTTTCTTTTGTTAAAAATCTTCCCCAGCACAGCTACCAAACTAATTTCCTTTTACTTTTCCCATTCTCCCTTACTGCATTTCTTTTCTTATAAGGAAACAATAATAGCTTGCTTCTATAAACAAACCACGTCCACATTTTAATATTTCCACAGTTATATCACTTTCGCCTGCTTTTCTATTTTTCAATATTTTTTCAATATTTATGACTTCCTTTTTGTACTTCTTCCCCTGGGAAACATACATTATGGATCCCCCCTCCCCCCAATTCTGCTCTTCAACATACTGCTAACTTTTCCATACAAATCAATAAAATAATCCTTCTAGCATTCCTTCGCTTCAATTTCACCCCAAATCACTTCTCGACTTTTATTTTAAATTCCATTCACCCTGCTCTCTTTATTGAGCCTTCTTCAGCCATTTTAAAAAGCTATGCATTTTCTTTTTACCTTTCTCATCTTAATACTTTCTTATTCTCTTTGTCTACCTTACAGAATAATTTTCCTTCATCCTTTTTCAACCGTCATTCTACATTTTTCTTTATCCTTGCTTTTTTTGCTTCATGAGTCCACAAAACATCATTTTCATCCTTCCCATTAGTGTAACTTCTATGACATTCTATAAAATAATTGCTTTCATTCTGTTCCACATCCTTGCAATAGTCTGACATACACCCATGACTGTTCGTTCTAGGCAACAAAAGACATATTGCTTAGGACCTTAATCGATTGATCAATTACCATATGAGTAATTATCACATTAATTCATCCAAAAAGGCAATAATGACAGTGCTACTAACATCTCACACTCCTTAAGAGCCTACCCAACTCGCTATCCTACAATTGTATTGGGGTCTAGTGACCAAGTGCCCACATGAGAATGTCAGTCTGAATTATGCTGCAAATTATTGGAGTTAAAGTTCAGCACTTCTGAATGGGACCAGATCAGGGATGAAATCCACTTACCTTTGCTACGGCTTTGCAAATGTGAGTGCACACATGCTTCCGCTACACTCGCGAGCGTCTCTTCCATGCATCTGCAGAGCCTTCTGCACATGCGCTCAGGGTCAAAAACAGAATGTGATGATGTCCAAGTGGGTGAGCGGAGCCTCTCGTTGCCGGCACTACTGGTTGGATAGAACCGGCTGCATTTCACCACTGGACCAGATTGAGAAAAAGTAACATAAAATGTCCATTGACTAAATGAGCACTGGCTCTGTAAAAATGAACTTTATGGTTCATCTAGAAATTCTTTCCTGGCAAATATTAGGTTTGTTGAAGGAAGAAGATCAGTCTGCTGAAAATAAGAGTAATGGTGAAGTGAAACTGAACTTTGATTTAAAAAAAACTTGCTGAACTTGCATTGGAAGATCACCACTCCATTTATTATTTTGCAAACCACGACTTCAAATTACATCATAATGTAAATACATTAGTGGCCTTTTCTGCTTTAAAAAGGGAAAGGTCAAAGTCACAAATGCTTGCCTGTTTCATCAGGTAGATTTTTTTTAGAAATAGCTGCTCTAGCTGCAGTTGTCTTTAACATTGATCCAGTTCCCTCTCAACTTCAGAACACAATTTTGTCCCTAAAATTCAGTGGGAATCCTGGTGGCTTTTTTTTTTTTTTTAAGGTTATAAATTTCCTAATACTGTAAAATGCTTTCCTAAATCTGTAGTGCTAATTTTCTTTTTCTTTTTAATTTTACTTTTAGTTGATGAGATTGATTGTTAAGACAGCAATAACATATTTGGGAAGTGACCCAGACATTGCCAAACTGTGTTCCTACCCTGCCCACAGGAATAAGACAATTATAAACATAATTTTTAAATATTGTTGATTTTTAGTTGTATGCTTTTTGGCCTACTTCAAATCCAGGATCAAACTGGTAAGATTTCAAAAGTTTCTCAATAGGTTGTCCCTATGAAAGCTAAAACTCCTCCAAAACAAATTTACTCAAATCAGAATCCTTTAGGAGTGTTATTAATCTTTTTGAAAGTTGAAGGAACACCATAGCTTGCCAAAGGAATGCATATTTCTCTTAAACTCTTTCAATAAGAAAAGTAAGGAGAAAGGAGTTTGAGAACTGATTGTTCTAGCTTCATAGTGAATGGATTTTCTGCTTTGAAGAGAGATGTTGAAATGATATATAATATTGTATAGAATGATGTTGATATAATATATATTCTGGCTCAGGACTCTTTTTATAGTTCTTTCGTAAAGGAGCATACAACGTCTGCAGGATTGGATACTTGCTCTAAAAATCCTAAATGTTGTCCCCCTGCCTTTGCCATTATATCCTTCATATCCATCGGGCACCCCACCCTCTTTGTTACCAAAGAGCAAAAAACCCCAAGTACTCATGTCGTACTTTCTTGTATATGAACATATCTATGGTTTATTCCATGTTTTATACATTTTTTAAAAAAGAGATGGGAAGAGTAAACAAATCATTGTCACCCAGTATCACATTTGTTGATGTTAGTCCAGTCAGGTAGATGAGATAGTCAAACAAAACAACAAAACAAGACCCATCCTACTATGCCCTCCCCTTTTCTTTCTTTCTTTCTCTCTCTTCTTTCTTTCTTTCTTTCTTTCTTTCTCTCTCTTTCTTTCTTTCTTTTTCTTCTTTCATTCCTTCTTTCCTTCTTCCCTTCCTCCCTCTCTCTCTGTCTCCCTTCCTCCCTCCCTCCCTCCCTTCCTTTCTGAATTCTGAGCAACAATAGAAAACTGGGCAAGGAACATGCCTCAATAAATGTAGGCTAAAGTCACCCTGGAAATAAAAATCTTCTGTTTGTTTTGTTTTAGATTTCCATTTATTGATAATTTACAAGATTTCAGTGAAATGTTTCAGAAGTTCTCAATTTAAGAATTGGTGAATGATGAACATATGTACTAAATTTATAAACTAATTCTAATTCCAAAGATGCCAAAATGATATGATGAAACTGCTTGTAATTCATTCTATTCCTATTATATTTTATAGCACCTGAATGAAGCAGGAAGGATAAAGCAAATCATCAAATCATCATTTTAATAAATAAAACCGCTGACATATTAAGAGTAAAGATTTGGACCATTAATTAAAGCATGTCAGTATTATAGCAGCATTGGCAAGTACCAAATTAATTACAGCAGCACTGATGGATATTCTCAAATTGTCAATTTGTAGGACTCTTAAACATAGCCACAAAATCAAATAATTCTACCTTCTAAAATATGAAGTACTTTGATATTGAGATAATATACTGAACTGCACCCTAAATGTTGTGTGCACACCAGCTTATATGGAATATAAATCTTTATGTCTTTTGCTGAATTTCCTAGCCAGCTAGGCATGACATTAATTTATTTTATTGTCAGAAAGGGAGTAACTGAACACAAACTCCCAACAACAATACTGAAGTAATGGCAGTGGAACTGTTGAGATGTTCCCCGTGGGAGTATTATGCCAGTTCTCAACAATGCATCAGCACTAAACCAACTAACTGGAATTTAACTTATTTGTCAATTATAAGTCTATTAAATATATTGGAAATGTTTTTCCAGCATTTGATTCATTTAACTAATTTGAATGCAGCTCAAGAGAGACGGGGGTCTTGAGGCTTCTCAAAAGAACTCTCCTAAATTAAATTCATTCAAAAATCAGAGACTACAATTGCCATTTCACAGGGATTATTTGAGAACTAGATTCTGTTCACAGAAATGTTGCTGTTTCCTCAACAGAATTGGTAATTGGTATCTTTCTAGGAGGGGAAAGAACATGGGGGATATACATATAAATCATCTGAATACAATACAGTCTACAATTCTACAGACTACAATTAAAGTCTTTCACTGCAAGACATTGCTGTCTATATAGCTAAGATAATGTGCAAACTTGCTGCTGGTGGGCAAATTCTGTTCATACATTATATAACACTTCTTAGCAATTTTGATGAACACTACAGGTAGAGACAGATTATAATGGAAGCACTTAATTGAAATTCATTTCTGTTTTTTTTACTTCAGATGGAAAGCACGCTGCTTGAGCCCTGAAACATATTCAATTTTATTCAAACTGAATGCCGATTTTTTCAGGCAAAGCTACATTTAAAGGAATAAAAAATGTTTCAAAGAAAACCGAAGATGACTGTACATCTTTAAAGCTATATTTTAAAAGCATATGCACACACATGTGCATATTTTCTTCTGTTCTCTCCATTCCATCCTGTTGCTAACTGTAGGACACCTCCATTCTGAGGTAGAAAAGCAGTGATATGAATCCCATAGAGGTATGCTATTTTGATGGCATCTTGACATCTTTCACTGACATTTCTAGTCACTTTAGGTCCTTGCGGATTCACTGGGATATTAGATTTTCAGCATGGTGCCCTCCAAGAGCTTTCTCTTAAAATGTGACCAGCCCTTCTTCTTTTTGTTGAAATGAGGGCTTCAAATTGTTTGGCCAACATTTCTTGTGAAGGAAGGGTTAGCGAAGGTTTTGATGAAGACAGATTTCAACAAAAAATTAAAAATGTATCTGATCATGAAAATGTAGGTTTCCTTAGATACTGGAATCTAAATCAGGGGATAGAAGGGGAACTCATCAAATTTGCAGATGATATTAAACTGGGGAAAATTGCCAACATTTTAGGAGATAGATTTGGCTCTAAGTATGTTCTTTCAGTTCTCTTTGATCATATTTAATCAAATTATTTATTTCATTAAACTTTAACCACTCTCTACTTCTCTGTTCTTAGGACCGAGAAATGATTATGCCAAATCTAGATATAATTAACATATTGTGTAAGTGAATGACCTACAGATACTGTTACATCATTAATAGGTCTGACCATTTTCTTAAAATAATCATGGTTAAGGTCACAACTGATACTCTACCAGCATAACTAACACAATATTTTTTATCTGGAAGTTGAGTCTTCTCTTTTTTGGTTTCAAACATTTCACTGCTTATGCAAGTAATTTCTTAAGTCTGTGCAAGTTGATTAGGGGGACCATATATATAGTAGGTCAACTCTATTCATATTAGGTGAGAGATGAAACTACCATGGACGACATACATAGAATCCTCCTAACCAAGTAGTGGGTGAGTCCTGCTCATCCACTACTTGGATAAGCAGTGAAATGTTTGAAATCAAAAAAGAAAAGAAGTCCAGTTGCCATGACTCAACTTCCAGACAACTCTACCTGGATGATTGAGAATCTTCATTGACACAATACTTTCTTGTTTTCATACTTGTTTTAGTCTACAATAAAGTTCCAGCTCAATCTATTTTGAGGTCACTGAAACATTTTAGTATGTCCCCAAAAAAGGCTGAAAATGTTTACAAAACACAAAGCAGGTCTAATACACCTACATTAATAACTAATTGTGGACCCCTGTCTTCCTGAAAAATATATTATTTTGCATGAAATATTGATAAAAATGTAGATAATTAAGAAAAGGATGGCGAGTTTTATTCTAATGGGAATCTCTCTCCCCCTCCCTCCCTCTTCCTTCCTCCTTTCCTCTCTCTCTCTCTCTCCCTCCCTTTTCATAATAAGCCTGTATAAAGTGTCCTTTTTTAAAAAAAAAATGAAGAAATGTACACACTAGTGTTGAGAACAAAGCAGTGATTTGCTTTGACATAAGATGATTTATGTTGCCTTAAAGCTTCTCCCTGCCTCTTTCCTGCCACCTGCCAAAGCTATAAACATGAAATCTCCAAAGACAATCAGAGAAATAAGAATGGTGTGTTCTGTGACATGGCATGCCAAAGCTTGGTAAGAGTCATGTCAGAGGAGACAATAAGCATGTTTTCTACAGTATTTGAAGAGGCAACCTGATAAAGGAGGAGGTACTAGTTTTCTCTAGTGGGTGTTGTAAAGGTACATGTTGCTTGTTTTTGGCATAGGTTACCTTAAACTTTGATAAGCTGTTTGGAATTGGCAAGCAATTCATTTTCCTCAAGCAGCTGACATTTTTTGATAAACAGTGGAGGAGAATCGCACATCCTCTAGAGTATTCACCAAAGTTTTGTGTTGAAGGCTTCATTCAAAATATCTATTCAGTCAGATTAAATCAATTCAGTCCTAATATTAGTCACTTTAAAAATACCAAATTTAACCTTCCTTACTCTAAACTGAAAGTGAGACATTTGTGCTCCTCCAGATATTTTCAGACCCCAGCCAAATCAGGAAATGTTCATTGTCCAAACAACAACAACAACAAAAATGGTAGATCATTTCCCAAATGATTTCATATTATAAAAGCAAACACTTTTCTCCCATACAATCAGAGAAATAATTTCAGATCTACAAGTACTGACAATTATTGTAGCAGTTTGCATAGCATTCAGATGAATTTAGTTTCTTGGTCACAGATGCTAGAAAAGTGAGATAGGATATATCAGATTCAGTTTGAACTGAAGAGGACCATCACTGAATAATTTCAACTAAATGCATACCATAATCCATCACATAACTTTATTTCAGGATGCATTTATGTTGGAGAAGAAGAAGGAGGAGGAGGAGGAGGAGGAGGAGGAGGAGGAGGAGGAGGAGGAGGAGGAGGAGAAGAAGAGGAGGAGGAGGAGGAGGGGGGGAGGGGGAGGAGGAAGGAGAAAAAGAAGAAGACTTATCAATAGCACTTATATACTGCTTCATAATGCTTTACAACATTTTCTAAGCTCCTTTACCCCCTAAGAGTCAGCATATTGCCCCCAACAATATGGCTTCTCATTTTACCGACCTCGGAAAGATGAAAGGCTGAGTCAACCTTTAGATGGTCAGGATTGAACTCCCGACAGTGAACAGTGATTTAGCCAGTAATACTTCATTCTGATCACTGGGTCACCATGGTTCTTACCACTTGAAGGTTTTATCCTGACAGATGTGTTTCTAAAACTACAGTAAGATTTTGGCTTAATGGGTTTTTTTCCCCAAAGTAAAGAGTTATTTCTTTTTTCGCAAATATAATTGAATGTTATGGGGTTTTGAGATACCATGTGAAATTTCTAGTTATTTAGGGCAGCAACATCTACAATCCCAAATCCAACAAAATATCTGAAACCAACCATCTGCATTTCTACCAAAATCAGAGAAAAGAGAATATGCAAAGAATAATCAATCAGTTATTGCCCAGTTTTATTTCAGATGACCAGAGGTTGCCTATCTGATCATCCAATCATGGTTCTACTCTTTAAGCCAGGGGTTGGCAACCTTAAACACTCAAAGAGCCTTTTGGACCCATTTCCCAAACAAAAGAAAACTCCGGAAGCCACAAAACCCTTCTCTTGTCTGACTATTTCCTGAGCGGCCACAAAACTAGCATTATGTAGTTGAATTAAACATTCTGTTTTGTTCTGAAACTTTTCTTTTCTTGGATTTATCCATGGTTGGCCTACCAGGAGTCAAAAAGCTCAATAAATTGTGTGCCGGCAGGTGTCGCACATTGGTGGTTGTGACTCATATTTTGAGTGACAGGGAGCTTCAGCAGAAGGATGAAAGAGTCACATGCGGCTCCAGAGCCGTGGGTTGCTGACCCCTGCTTTAAGCTATTACCACTGATGAAATCACAGAAATCCCTCAACTTTGCCTCATAATAAAAATAAATAAATAAAATAAATTGTTAATGTTTCCTCCTTCCATTTTCCAATACAAAGAGCAGTTTGCATTTGTCTGATACTTTTCAAAAAAAAAAAAATAAGAACAATAAAAAATATTAGTGTTCATTATCCTAGTAATTGGAGCTTATTCAAAGAAAAGTCCTTTTTTAAAAAAAAAAAAGTGAGCCAAAGTCTTGAAATCTTCCAATGCTTTGTAGCCCTTTCTCCTGTGATTTAAAAGAGCTTGTGGATTACAAAGGCAAACTCATAGCATCCTAGCAATTTTGCTATTTTCCCAGTAGCTGAGGTCTAGACTCATGTTGCTATGGTGGCCTTATTGGAGAGGAGAGAAAGATTAGTTTTAAACAATGCATACAGGATGAGCAAAGCCCCAGGAACAGGACCCTGCACTTCTTATACAGCAGAGAAAGTAATAAAAGGGTTGAACACTTGAGGCAGGGTAAAGCGAGACTCCCTGCCAATGCAGAATGAGACTACCCACAAGTCTGCAGCAATTCAAATGAAAATACTAGCTTTGTTGGGACTTCCAATATTTCAGAATGGAATTGAAAATAAGTTCACCTCATTTTCAAAATCAGAAAGTAACCCGAGATCAAAAAGTTCTGGAAGGAATTCTAAAGTGGTGCAAAACAATGTTGTGGAACTATCCTTTAATTCAGGGCTGGACAGATAACAAACTTAAGAAATAAGTACAATTTAAAATAAAACCATTTTTTACTGTTTCAGTCAAGGGAGAATTAAGTACACTCATTTTGTAACAGATGATGATTTGCCCAAAAGTTAATACCTTAGCTTTAATGTTGTTATGATTTATTATCTAGTTTCCCAAGTGCCAATTCTACTCAAAAATCCATTAACTTTAAGGAGACAATTGTTAGTATTCTTATAATAAAAATGTATAGAATTTATCCTATTATTGCTCAGGAAATTAGGTAACATGTTTTCTAATAGCCAGTACAAACTACTGTAGCAAACCACTTAATTTACAATAATGGAATATTGATTAGGTACAGTGGTATGTGAAATAGTATTTGGTCAGTTTAGATAAGTTGCACATTGAGTTAGGGCCCCCAAAAGTGCAATGTATTTCTAAAATACCTCAGCAAAACACTTTCAGAAGAGATTAGCTGAAAATAGTAAAGATCAAAAGGAACACATTTCTTTTGATTGTTTTCTTTTTAATTGATAAACACTTAATGATCATGATAACAATTTATCTTTCTCCTTTTATGCAAATTCGTCCTCCTGGAGTACTGAGAACTAGCTTAAGTTTGTAGTGTAATGGAAAATAATAAGAAAGTCCCTGTTTTGTTTTTTTTTTGTTTTTTGTTTTTTTCCTTCCTAAGAATAATACCCTCCAGGGAACTAATATGCAGGAAGGATTATATCAAAGCTTAGAAGTTTTTAACATTTCTATTCAGTGGAGGATGCAGCTCTATGAATGCCACAGGGTAACATCATTTTTAACCAATGTAGTGCACTGCAGAGCTGTACTTGCAGATATTTAAACCTGCACTTAAATCACATTTATAATAGCTAAATGCAAAAAAAAAAAAAAACCCACCAAAAATAAAAAAAAACACCACCCTTTGGCATGCACATGGCTGCTATAGCTTTGTGTTGAGGTTTTCTTAAGCAGTAAAAATATTAGAAGAAAATGAGTAGCCCCATAAGGGTTCTGCAATGTTTATGTTTAAAAAGGTGTTGGAGGCAAAAGAGTGCTAGAGGCAAAGGAGTGATAAACATAGTTCCCATCTGCACATTTTAAAAGCATCTACCTTTGCTTTAAAGAGATATAGGCAAGTTATACATTTTTACCTCTAGGTGTTCCAAAGTAGCTTTTCTAAATAATTTTCAAAAAGGTATATTGCCCTAATAGTTGGAACTGAAAAGGTTTCAATAGTCTATTTGTGATGACAAAGCTTCTGATGCCAGTAAGGAAACACACTGAGGCATCCCTTCTCAGAAATAATGTTCCACGATGAGGGCTACAGAACCAGCAATTTTAATTAAGCCACTGCTAAAAGCTTGGGAAGGGATTATAACACAAAATCATAGCTAGGATGGCCATTAGTAAACTTGTGACAGTTTCCTGACAGTTAGAACAATTAATCAGTGGAACAACTTGCCTCCAGAAGTTGTGGGTGCAACACAGGAGGTTTTTAAGAAGAGACTGGACAACCATTTGTTTGAAGTGTTATAGAATTTCCTGTTTCAGCAAAGGGTTGGACTAGAAGATCTCCAAGGTTTCTTCCAACTCTGATTTTCTGTTATTCTGTTAAACTTTCAGATCCTTTATTAGTGCAATATCAGAAGTCCCCCGAATGGGCAAGCTTTCAAAATCTCTTCATCACAATTAATGTTATGAAATGTGTGGGGATGCAATATCGTGATCCTGAAGTTTTAAAACAGAATGTAGGAGATGTTGATGGACATTCAAATTAGGGTTGCTTTTTATGCTATAATGGTATCATATTGCATCCAAGATTGCCTTTAAGACTGCTAAGATATATTACACATCATTTTCTTCTTCTTTGGTTTAATCCTGTCCAATTCTCAGGGACAAGTCCCTTCAGTTTTCTTGGCAAGGTTTTTCAGAAGCAATTTGCCATAGCCTTCTTCCTAGAGCAGAGAGAAAGAGACTGGCCCAATGTCACCCAGTTGGCTTTATGCCTAAGGTGGAACTAGAACTAACAGTCTGCCAGTTACTAGTTTGGTGCCTTAATACTACACCAAACTGGCTCTCCTCATATCAACCACCTGCCCATTAATTCTATGAACTGACATACTTGGACTTGTTTTTGAATATATGTAAGTATGAAAGTCATACTTTCAATAAAGGAAAGGGCCAGGACCAAAATATAAATATGTATTAACTGATTTGATAACTCACCATTAATTGCTTGTAAAAAATAGCATCCCATTTACAAAACTGTTTGATTTCCATATGCCTAATTATAGCAGCCATTATCTTGAAGAAACCACCTTCTCAGATTCATTACATATGTAATACTTCCCTCTCTCCTTCCCAGAGAAACAGTGAAAGAGAAAATGGGATTAAACAAGAAATAAGGGAAATAAGTAACTGAAGTGGGAAGATGAGGAATAAGAAAAAGGAGAAAACAGAGAGTACACAGAAAACAGATGAGTAGAAGAGGTACGGACTAGGGGATATTTAAAGGATTACATCAGGGGTGAAATCCAGCAGGTTGTGACAGGTTCTGGAGAAAATTTTGGCGGAAATTTTGAGCAATTTGGAGAACTGGCAAATACCACCTCTGACTGGCCCCAGAGTGGGGCGGGGATGGGGATTTTGCAGTATCCTTCCCCCTGGAGTGGGGTGGGAATGTGGATTTTGCAGTATCCTTTCCCCAGGAGTAGGGAGGGAATGATTATTTTGCAGTATCCTTCCCCTTCAGTAGGGAGGGAATGAGGATTTTGCAGTATCCTTCCCCTGCCACACCCACCAAGCCACACCCACAGAACCGGTAGTAAAAAAAAAATGGATTTCACCACTGGATTACATTCACCAAGATACAGCCATATACCGTAGTTTTCCTGTAGAAATACAGGAGTGACTTACCATTATTTATTCCTGTACAGTACAAACTGCTGCCTTTGCCTTTGTCACTCAAGTGACAAATGCCTCTGGCATTTTCCTACACCGCTGCTGCCCGATATAGGTGCCTGCTTGCTTTAGCTGAGCTAAAGTTGGAGACGATTTCTGAAAATACTGCAGACAGTTAAGAAAACAAACTTATTACCAGAACAAATTAACCCAGAATTACCGCTCAAGGGACAAATGACCAGGTTCAAATTATCATACTTCAGACCAGGGGTGAAATTCAGCCAGTTCTATCTGGCTCAGGCAAACTGGTAGTGACCGCTGCTGAAGGCTCTGCCCACCCGCGTGGATGTCATGACATCACTTTTTTATAACAATTTTAAGCCTCTGCACATGCACAGATGATGGTAGGGAAGGAAAATGAATTTCAGCCCTGCTCATTATGTGAGACCTAGCTCTCTGGAAAAAGTTCTAAAGCTAAGTAGGGAAGAAAGAAAGAAGAAGAAGGTGATCAACAACATGTACAGACTCAGAGTGACAATGAATGCACCTTTGGGAACAGGTTAGGGATAGATCATCATGGAGAAAATCTATCTGTGTGGTCTCTAGGAGTTGAAATTACTTGATGGCACTTAATCAATCAATCAATTAACCAATTCACAAGACTAGTAGTAGCTAATCTTTAGGTTGATTTTCAAAACCACTCAGTAGGGCAACAGAAATGTATACAGACTTTTGCATTTCTGTTAATCTTTTCAATAGTTTCTTTTATTTTGAAAGGTGAATGTAAAGCAGCATTCCCCATTCATAGTTTGGAGAGATGAGGAAATCCTCTTGTTATCAGGTTCAGATGGTATTTTGGTTACTTATGTATAAACTTCATTTGCGTTATTCTCCTAAACTTCTAAATTTTCTCTCAACATCAGTTCATTTTGTGAGTAATACAAAATGTATTATGTGAGTAATGTGAGTAATGTTCTCTAGATACACCAGCTCTAGCTTGATAACTGTTGTAACATCAGCCAAGGGTCTTTCAAGCTGGAAATTCTTTGCTACATTTTATATAGAATTATGACTCAATATATATTAACGTCAGCCTTGAAATGACAAACTAATCTTACATAAGAAGGCGAAAGAGAAGGCGATGGGGAGCACTATATGGACTGAAAGAGCCTTCCCTGGAACATCCAAATCAAACCATTTACCTATCATCTCTCTGCATAATTGTTTATCTTTCTCTACCTTTTCATGTATACTTGGCACCAAAAGCTCCATTTCTGAACCAAGATTGGTAGCTAAGGGCTGCCTTGAAGTGCAAATTTCTTTCCTTCCAATTTGAATTTAGCACTGCCAGCATTCCTTAGCATCAGACAAACAAACAAACAAACAAAAAACCCAAACAAACGAAAAAGATATTGCTTAATCAAATGAGAAAGTAAAGTTCAAGGCTATAATTCAGGCCAGAAATAGCAGATAGAAACATGGGAGGAAGAGAACATAAACAAGAAGAGCGCTGTATTGGTTATTGATTTCAGTCCGTTCTAAGGTTTCATTTTATTTATTTATTTATTTCTCGCAGCCATTGCATCAAAGTTTCCTTCACGTGACCATTAATAATCATTTAGACTGTATTTGTTTGTGTTCGCAGAAATAATGAAGCGCCTTCCCTCCCACAGCAAGGCTGTGTTATATTTTTCACTTTGCTTCCTTTTTCTCTAGACATTATGGTAATTTATTGGAAACAGGACATTTGTAATCACTTCTCCCATCAAAAAGAAGTATTTTAATGTATATACCACACACACATAACCCAGAGACGAGACCAACCAAACTATTAACCTCTTTCAACCTCTACCCTAGCCCAATCCCTAGAAGAAAAGCCAGGTTTTTACAACTTTTTGAAAGGCTTAAAGGGCAGAGAGTCCCCCGAATTTCAGGTGGGAGGCTAATTTTGTGGTCCCAACAGATGACAACATTTAAAGGAAAAGACTTGGAGAGTGCCAACCCTATGAGAACTAGGGGATGAGCAGTTACTGCCAGGAAAAAATGTTCCCCAAAATAACCTGGCCTTATGCCATATAGCCGTGATGGCAAACCTATGGCACGTGTGCCACAGGTGGCACGCGGAGCCATATCAGTGAGCACGCAAGCTCAGCTCCAGCGCACATGTGCACGCTGGCCAGCTGATTTTGGGGTCTTCTGGGCCCACCGGAAGTTGGGAAATGGGCCGGAAGGGAAGGCTGTTTTCGCCTTCCCCAGACTCCTAGAAAGGCTATGGAGCCTGGGGAGAGCGAAAAACAGGCCTACTAAGCCCACCATGGCATCGCGTGCCAAAAGCAGGGAGAGCACGGGGGTGGCCACACCCATAGAATTATGGGTGTGGGCACTCACGCGTGTGACCTCCCTCCACTTTTGGCACGCGATGGCAAAAAGGTTAGCCATCACTGCCATATAGGATTTTCAAAGTAACAACTAGCAACTAACTTGAATTGCACTTGGCAAGCAACTGGAAGCCAGTGCAGTACATACAACAAAGATACAACTCAGGCAAACTGATGGGCAAACAGAATTGCATTCTGAGCAACTGTAGCTTCCAACTGGTCTTCAAGGACAGCCCATGTATAGTAGTACACTGTAGTAATGTAGGTGGGAAGTGACTAAGGCATGAGTAACTATAAGAAAACCCTTCCAGTCTAGAAATTAGCTGTGTATAAAATAAATTTGTGCAAAGGTCCTACCAACCATAGCTGCCACCTACTTTCCCAGTAGTGGCTGCTAGTCCACAAGGACCCTTAAATTGTGTACCAAGTCCGGAGGAGTGTTATCTCATTCAGAGTCAGAGATGTTATACTAACTGTTATGACCAGAGTGGGGGTAAAGGGATGGGGAGAAGGAACCAGGTTTCTTCCCATCCAGACTCTTACAGCTTCTAGGCATTGAGTAAGCCCCTAAACAGTACCACTTGCCCAACCATAAATAGAAATCTATAATTGGCTATCATCAACATGATAATGCTGAATCCTATGCTGCTGAAAGACCTTATCCAATTGTTTCATATAGATGTTAAATAGGAGAAAAGACCCAGATCCTGATAACAAGCTCCACATAACAAGCCACATGGAAAGGAAGAGAATCACTGCAAAAAATCTCCCCCCCACCCCGGATCTGGTCCATCAGAATATCTTCATCTTGAAAGCCAGAAAGGGATCCAGGACAATCTGGGTATAACATCCCCATTCTGAACCGTCCTGAGGTCATCTCCAAGTGCAACCAATGTTGTTTCATACTACAGCCTAGCCTGAAGTTCAGAAGATCAACTTCATCTAGATCAGGATCCCACCAAGTTCTCAGTTGGTTGGAAGTTATCCAAAATCAGTCCAAAGATGGCCTCTTGGGGTGGGAACAAACCATTGTTTCTTTCAAGGCAGGTAGAATCACCCCTCCCACAAAGAAGCTACTACTTGGAACCAACGACATTCCAGGAAGTCTCAAACAGGAAGAGTATGGAATAGCAATCACAATGACCCTAATGACCTTGTTCACTTCCTTAGTATTGGCTTTGCTTGACCGCAACCTAGATAGACAAACTAGGATATGCCTCAGCCATTTCCACTGGATTTACCCAGCTGGAGTCTAATTCCCAATAAAGTTGAGTGACTTTGTCCAACAAGTGCCTAGAAAAGTCTCCACATTGACCCTGCAAGCATTTACCCAGTCTTCCCTTACCCAGAAGGGCCATAGTCACCAGAAGCTGGTTGGCTATCTACAGATATAATAAGAGCAAACAGGTAAGCATGTTTACCCCACAGGGTAAGTCTTAATAAAGGTGTACTTACCTATGACTAGTCAGCTCCATCCTTTATCTTCCTCCAGAAACTCTCTAGACATTTTTTGTGTAGTTTCATCTCTATAAATCAAAGGCCATTCATAGACTGCTTCATAAATCAAATGCCCTATAAAAAGTCCCCGCAGGGGCAATCTCAACCAAGGCCCTAGTCACATGCTCATTTCAAGCTGTGACTAAGTTCACAGCCAAACCTTGCACCAGAGCTCAGGAATAACTCCAAAGTCCTCTGGAACTCTACTGGGTCCATTAGTCACTAGGGGCAGCCCAATCAAACATTGTGATAAATATTTATTTTTTTATATAAAAGAAAAATCTCTTGTACTATCGATAGCTCAAGAGAGCATTTATTAGGGAGTTATGATTTAAAACATATGCATTGCATTTAAAAAGCCTCTATGAATTATGTCTCTTTCACCTTGCAGAAATTATGTGAGATGTTCTATCTATGCAGCATGTCAGTTAACGTGATTCAATTGCCCACTTAATTAAGTGTAGCTTCTGCACATGTGCAGATTTGCAGAATCTTTTTTCAGCTCAAATTAAGCATGGCAGCTGTTCTACTGTGATCTTGAGAAGTAGAGAAAAATTTCACAACATGGATTCAAAGAGGTACTTTAATATTTTTCCCCAAAAGCAGTACTATTTTAAAGATTTGCACAACCCTATATTTTAATACAATTCTTGTTCTATAAAGAAGATAAGATATGCTCTTTGGCTCAGGTTTTCTATTAAGTTCCATTATGTTCAAGAGAAGACCTAAAAGAAGTTGGATGGATTAGTTAAACTAAAAAGGGCATGTCTACTTATCATGAGTGACTGGACATAGGAAAAATGTCTACAAACCTTCAGATTTGAAGGAATTTCCCTAAGAGATTGTACTGCATAGCTAATTAAAAGGTAGCACCTTGCAGGGGAACATATATAAATCATGCAAAGACCTGTCTGAAAAACAAAACCAATAATGATATAATGTCTTGATCAGGAGACTTTGCCATAACCCAAGGACTGTTCTCCGTAACCTTTTGGAGATTCTCTGTTTTCTATTTTTTATTAGATATGTCACCAATCAAGACATTGTGAGGTTTCAAAATAATGGGTTTTTAATTAAAAAAAAAGTCTTAATTTAACATGGGCACTATTTATGGATTATTACTATGTACATGGTTTTATAACTTCATTCATAGTTTGGGTTTTTTCTTTATAGGGAGCTTTAAAGTATTACATTCATATAAGGTTTTAAGTCTTTTCTTGATTTTTCTAATAAGGACAGTCTTTCATATATTAGTCCTGTTTATTCTAATTGTTATCCTATTGGCCATCTTTATTAATTACTGAATTGATTTTATTTAATGGCTTTTCAATGTTAAATTTTACACTTCCAAATTTACCAGATGCAGTGGCACTCTGTTTCTTAGAAAATTCTTATTTTAGACATCTTGTAAATCTCTTTCCTATTTCGTTTTGTTCTTTTGCTGATTTTTTTGCTTTCAAATATCTGTTAAAGAAAAGAAAAGGAAAAAAGTAAGTTTCTATTTATTATTCAGAATATGCATGTATTAAACCATCATGAGCATAACCCTAAAGTTCTCAACTTTTTGAATTCATTGTCTGCAACTCTATAACAATCCTTTAGTCTGGGTAGCTATTATTCTTTCTCAATCCTTTTGTCAGATGCCTCCTCATGATCACAGCACATTGATCTGGTTTGTTGTAATGGAATTTTCTAAACCTGGAAATGGAAATGAACATCTGTAAAATATTGTAGGTCTAGATGTACATTTCTTCCTCCTTATCAGGCAAACAGACAGCAATATTAACAAGCTGTTAGAGGATCAAAGGCATCAAGAAGGCCCTGCCATAATATGTTCAGTGATAAATGGGAGGCTAAAATATGCATATCCAATTTTTATTATTCTGTACCTTGACCATTTTTTCCTTACAATGCATTTGACTAATGAAACTCCTTGGGAATCTAGTTTCCCTAGTTGTCAGTGGCTATTAGAGCTTTACAACAATTTTCAGAACTGGATACGTAAGTCCATTTTGCGTATACCATGCTTTAATTAAAAGATCATAGAATCATAAAGTCAGAATTTAGCACAGGGGTCATCTAGCCCCATCCTCAGCTTAATGTAGTATCCACTAGAAATCTCTAATGACCATCCAGATTCTGTTTAAAAAGATCTAGTAAAGAGAACTTTCCATGTCATATCACAATCTGGTCCACCATCTCAAACCTGCTAAAATCAGCAAGCTCCTTTTGATTCTGTCCTGAATTTCTTCCTTATATTTTCAACTCATTCATTGTGGTAGTATCCTGTCTTCTGGGCCAGGGGTCCCCAACCCCTAGGCTGTGGACCAGCATTGGTCCATGGCACACCAGAAACTGGGCCATGCAAACGAGGGAAGCCCCCTTGATGCATCCATGGGATACAGGCAATGTGCAAAACCATGCCTCCTCCAGTCCACAGAAAAATCTATCTTCACAGAACCTGTCCCTGGTACTCAAAAGGTTGGGGGCCACTACTCTGAGACAACAGATAATAAGTCCAATCTTTCAAATATTTGAAGTCTATACTCCTATCTCCCCTTACTTAATTTTTCTGTAGCCTAAATATATCCTGATCCCTTCACCATTCCTCATAAAGTTTGGTTTCCATATCGTTCACCATCCTGGTTAATTTGCTTCAATTTGTCACTATTTTCTTGGAACTGTTATGCCTAGAACAGGGTGTAGTTCAAATAGAATCTGATGAGGTCAGGGTAGAGTGAAACAATTATGTATTTTATGTTCCTATTAATGCATCCCATGAAAACATTTGCCTTTTTAGCATGGGATCAACTTGTTTAACTTGTGATATGTTTCTGCCTTTCATTGTTTTTAATCCAGATGCAGAATTGTACATTTCTCCCTATTAATTCCATTCTATTCATTTCAACTCACTCTTCAAGCCTGTCTAGATTTTTCTCAAATCTTATTTTTTTTCATGTAAAGCAGGGGTCTCCAACCTGTAGGCCAGACCCACTACTGGGCTGTGGCCTATTGGCACCAGGCCACGTGAGTAACTGGCCAGTGCACACATGTGTGCACACATGCACAGCCCCCCTCAGGCAAGCATCGCCACATGCATCACAGGTGCTCAAAGCCCCACTCAGGCAGATATTCATGGCCTCATTTGTGCGAGCATCATCGCAGGTGCTTTTGCAACACATTAGGATGATGGGAGCCAATCTCACCTCTGGAGGCAATATGCTCCAGAGTGTAGAAGCCACAGCAAATAGGCTCTTCTTCTAGATCCCATCAGCCAAAATTCCTTGGCTGATAGGCTCCACAACATGCCCCTCTGCCAGCACGGGTGGGACAGGCCAGTCCCATCAGGGTGAGGCGTTTCCTCAAGTAGCCATCAGGGATTTAAAGGTAACGACCAGCACCTTGAATTACGCCCAGAAGCAGACTGACTATTTTTTAAAAACAAAAGTATTAGCCATCTCTCTCAGATTGGGTCATCTGCCGAATTCATAAATTTCATAATTAACTGCCTTAATTTCCTCATCCAACCAATTAAATGTTGAATTCAATATTGAATAACACAAGCCCAGAGCCCAGGGGCACTCTACTTGGTACATGCTTCTAAGATGAAGTGGAATCCTTAGTGAACATTACTGTGTGAGATACTGTAATTCAACAGTCTGTAGAATCACCTAGTGAATATTTTATCATTTTATGAAGGACTTTGTGTAGCTATGTCCACATAATGCTGTTCCTAGGTGAATAAGCAGATCTGTGTGTGAAAGCACTTTGGAATGATGATCACCAAATAAAGCAAACATGTACTGGAATATAAGCAGGAGAGCATGATGTATAAATAGGAATATAAGCAAGAGAGCTGATATCTACAGTGTAATCATGCATGTTTACTTAGAAGACTCATCATTTTAATGAGGCCTTCTCCCTATTAAAAAAATGTTTCATATTACAACCTTCATTTTGAAATGAATGCCCTGCTGTAAATGGAAGAAATTATTATATTATTAAGACCAGCTGCCTGCAATTACTGCAGGGTTCGAATCTCGCCAAGGCTCAAGGTTGACTCAGCCTTCCATCCTTTCTAAGGTAGGTAAATTGAGGACCCAGTTGTGGGGGCAATAAGCTGACTTTGTATAAATATACAAAAGGATGAAGGCTATTGCTGAGCACATTGTAAGCCGCCCTGAGTCTCCGGAGAAGGGCGGCATATAAATCAAATTAAAAAAAAAAAAAAGAAATGTTTTTCAAGGATCTCAAATATCCCAAATGTTGATCCTCTATGACAGGAATCCAAAATCTCTGTCTGGGGACTGGTACCATTCTGAAGCCTGTTGGGACCCGGATTGCCCAAGCAGCTGGCAAGTGCAAGAAGCTCCATTTGCGCATCTGCAGGATTAGGTTGTGTGCATGAAACCATTCCCTCCCATTCACCATTGCTGCTGCCTGCTGCTGCCACCAGTGCCGGTCCATGGAGCCAGAAAGTTTGGAGGACCATGCTCTATGATAATGAAAATATTATGAAATAATATGGTGGTGCAGTGGTTAGAATGCAGTATTGGCTAATTATGCCAATTGTCAGCAGTTCAATTCTCACCAGATCAAGGTTTTCTCAGCCTTCCATCCTTCCAAGGTCGGTGAAATGAGGAGCCAAATTGTTGGGGGCAATATGCTGAATCTGTAAACTGCTTAGAGAGGGCTGTAAAGCACTGTGAACATACATAAGTCTAAGTGCTATTGCTATTAATAGAGTAAAGAAAGTATAGCTAAAAATTGTAGAACGGGAGTGTCCGTCTTGAAAAGAAGAAAACAGGCTTCCAAAAAACCATAAAATAATAAATTCTATCAAATCCCTCTCCAGAACATTCCAGACCTGCTTATCCGTGCTTTGTCTTTCCACTCCTACTATAGGTTTTTTTTTTTAATGATTCCTATTCAGTAAGATAAAGCTGTCAAAGACAACAACCAGATCAAACATAGGTAAATTTGTTACAGCGACTAGGAGTCTTTGTGATGTGCCAATGATGTAGTAAAAATGGAAAGTCCCACTTCCCCCTATCCCCCTCTCCGCCCGCTTTGGTCAGCATGAAGACACAGATGGGTGACTATACTGAAGGCAGTATTGGTGATTTTATTGATGAGGCTCTCAAATCATCCCTAAACCAAAAGAAGCTGTTCACTTCCCAGTTGGAGTCAAAACAAACTGATTACCATTGTCTCAACCTTTACTGATGATGAATGAGCTCATTCAGGTCCCTGACCCAAATTTGGAGTTACTCTTGTGACCCAGCCCCCAAAAATCTTTGAGAAGGAGGCAAGACTCTCTAACAAAGCCTGTCTCCATCCTCACCATATTTAATTAAACAATCAATATTATTTAAAAAAGAGAGAGAACATTTAAGTGTCTTCAAAATAGCAAGTTTTAGTTACTTTATCCCCATACCCATTACTTAAATCACACTGTTTTGAACACAGACTAAGCTATAATAAAACTCCATCTCAGCAGACTGCAGGGGGGGAAATGTCAGAGGAGCTTAATACTGCACCAGATTGGTATAAAGAATAGCAAATAGTTACTGGGTAATTTTAATTAGTCTCTTGAGAGTGCTAAGCTTTTATTAGCAGAATATGGAATTAAAACAGGGCCATGAACAGTGGTCTGAAGAAAGGTGGAAGCCAAGAGTGAAGAATTTAAGAGCAAATCAGATGGATGATCAGAAAATCCACAACCACTCAAATAAATCTTACCTAGTCAAGCAAGATCCAGCTTAAAAGGAAAGTCTATCATTTTCCTTTCTTCCTAAAAGGAGCCATTGGTCGACTCTAGGGCAGCTATAATCACTTTCTTGGTGTTTCCAATGGAGGTGTTGTTTATCCAATTCACAGGATGCATTAATATTTTGAGTAGAGATACTCTCACATTCATATGTTTTACCTGTTGCTAATTTCTGATAGCTTTAATATAACTTTTTCATTCTATATGCCAAGTCCATTTATAACCCGGATTGGTCCTGGATCGAGATCCTGATCTCTTATACTATTTGCGAGACCGCCTTCTGCCGCCAATAGCCTCCCACCGACCAGTACGCTCCCACAGAGAGGGACTCCTCAGGGTGCCATCAGCCAGGCAATGTCAGCTGGCGACCGCCAGGGGGAGGGCCTTCTCTGTGGCAGCACCTCCCTCTGGAACGATTTGCCCCCGTAGATACGAAGGGTACCAGATCTCCGGGCCTTTCGCCGTGCCCTAAAAATTTTTCTTTTCCATCAAGCAGGGCTGGCATGAATTCCCCCCCACTTTTAGCTCTTTTTTAGCTCTTTTTAGCTTTTTAAGTGTAAATTGGGTTTTAATTGGATTGTTTTAAATTGTGGGCCAAAGCTGTATAATTCTTTTAATTGATTTTAAATTTTGTATTGGTATGTTTTTTATCCTTGGCTGTGCACCGCCCTGAGTCCCATAGGAGAAGGGCGGTATATAAATTGAATAAATAATAAATAATAATAATAATAATAATAATAATAATAATAATAATAATAATAATAATAATAATAATAATAATACTTATCAAGGCTGAACAGGCCATTATGTGTGAGAACAATATGTGCCTAGGACTTTGTTTTGGGTCTGAACTTCACCTTCTCTTTATATCCTTTTCTATCTTCACTGATATTACCAAAGCAGTATTTTTAACCAGTGTCATTTAAACATACACTGTGTGGGTACTGGAGTTGGAAGATGGAGAGATAGGCCTTATATAAATGCTTTGTGAGCATGCAAACAAAGACTCAGTCTGTAGAGCAAGCTGTTTCTATCCCAGTAAAGCCAACCAAAGACGCCAATACAGATGATCAGCATGATATGAAACTGTTTCAATTACACTGTGTTGGAAGGAAAATCCATCTGGTTCAGTTCCAAGCTGGGAGAAAGACACTGGAAACATGAAGGCTGATTGGAAAGATGGTTTATTGATGAAGCAGAACCACATGTGATTCTGGGCAGCTGACAAAATGAAGTTGAGAGTAGGAGGGTTTTATACCTTCTTCGGGCTTTGTATTTGAGCTTCCTGTTCCTGTGCAAGAATATGTCCTTTAATATTCTATTGGCTGTTGTCAGATTCCTATGGGGTCATGTAGGGCTTATGTAGGGGTCATAGCTGGCTCTATAGGCAAAAGAGGTGCTTGTCTGAGCTAATCTGATTTATTGTTTATATGAACTCCCAGGTAAAGTTTGGACTGCAGTGAAGGGGCTTGTGTTCTGAAAGGGTATTGGGCAATTCCTATTGTGGCCAATGTTTTCATCCTGTGTTGGATCTTGGGTGAGGGGCTGCTTCTAATCCTACCATTCCACCTTTGTTTCAAAATATCCTGTCTTGAATGGACCAAATCTGCATTTCTAAAAGCTGGCCTCTTCAGTTTCTGCTTGGGGGCAGGGAGACAGGGCTGGTTTAAGGGCAGTTTCTCCAATTCCCCCTTTGAGGAAATATATTTTGCCTTTTTAATATTCCTCAAAATATTTCATTCTTCTGGGGGGGGGGAGGCTTCCCACAACTGAAATAGTCATCTTTAGCAATATCCCTGCTCTTTGTGTGTGTGAGAGAGAGAGCATGTGTGAGCATGTGTGTGTGTGTGTGTTTAGGTACCTGGCTAACTCCCACCCCCATGCATTTACACCCTTTTTAAATAGTATGATGGCTCTATTAGAGACAGAGAAGCCACAGACAAATTGAAGAGACTTGGTTAGGTTTGCAAGGTAGTCCAGACAAGCACAACCAGAAGCACTAACTGTAAGTTACATTACCAGAGTCATGCAAAATTGAAAGTATGTCTCCCCTCCCCTCTCCTCTCCTCCCCTCCTGTTACTCTACTCTACTCTAGAGCAGGAGTCACCAACTTTTCAGCCCTCAGGGACCACATAATTCATTAATGGACCACTAATATGATTTTTTTAAAAAAGATAAATAGTATTCAGTGCAATATAAAAAAATGCAAATAATTTTTTTGCGGACCACCCAAAATTTCTCGCAGACCACCAGTGGTCCATGGGCCACTGGTTGGTGACCACTGCTCTAGAAAGAGTCCCTTCTGAAGTGCATCCCTAGTTCTGTGAGCTAAGAAATCTTTTACATGACAGTCTGTAGCTCTCTTTTCTGTCTCCTAAGGTCATTCTATATACAATGATATCAATGGATCCTTCAGCCATTCTTCCCCTGTCACTTGTTTCATGTAAGAAGGAGAGAATGTAACAGAGGTTTTGTAACTGAACTTGGGTTCCCATTTTATGGGCTGGTACCCAGAAGAGAGACTTAATTTATTGTTTAACCTGTGAGTGTTTAGGGTTAAAATTGATTCTTTCCTACCCTAATATTATCCTGGACCTAGTTATTTAAACTAGGTCAAGCAGAATCAAATTGCATAAATAAAGTTCGTCCATCTAATCATGAACCTGTGCAAAGACCATAAAAGATATAACTGACAATTTTTGATGACTTACATGCAGGAATCGTTATTCCTTTATTGCCTTTAATGTGGCATTTTGTGCTTGACAGTACCTGCCAGATGATACATAATAGAATTTAATAAATACAAAGCTTAATATCATTCACTTAGCCAGTCATTTTGTGTTCATTTTAAACTCTTATTGCTACCGGAGATAGTGAAATCTAAGTTCAGGTCAAAACTTTATTTAAAATCTGTCAAATTTTAATCTCTCTTTATTCCCTCCCTCCCAAGGAAACATTTTAGTGTTACTGTTGTGTTTTCATTTATAGTAAATATTTGTGAATTACATTTCTCCAACAGCTACAGAACCTTTAGGACCATGATTAAGTAAAAGTACCTCTTTATGTCAATGCTTAAGAGTTGATCAGCAATATCCAGTCTATAAATTGGTGAAGATCTGTTGTAAATAATACTTGATTACTTTCATTGGCACGTTCTGCTGGGATGATCTTTTATCAAGGCCATCGTTGACATGGGAAATGTTCTAGGGGAGCTCAGAAGAGGATGATAGAGATTCAATCCATGAAAACATAATAGCAGAAGACAATTTTTCCAAGATTACATTCCATAAAAGTGAATCAGAGACATCTGTTCAATCCAGTGTAGATAAACAGCAAACTATTTTCCATCTCATTAACTCAGAGGATGAGCTATCAGACATACCCTAGGGACTTCGTGCTTTGTTATCACATTGAAGGCACTTCCCAGACTCATTGCATTATGCAGTTCTAGGCATAGCCAAAGCTTAAGGCTGCAATTAAACCATTTATATTCTAAGGTAGCCTAAAATAAGAAGTCTTCAACTTAATCTGTGTCTCTAATTACTAGTCACTTAGTTTAAATTATTTAACATGTCCTCAACAGTGATGTATGGCACATGTAAATCTCTAAACAGGGCCCTAATAGAATTATCTAATTCTATTAAACTGCAAACAAGTGCCCATTAAATATTTATTAGGAAGACTGCATTCACTTAAGATAGATTGGATCATCAGCAAAACACTTACCAGTAGCTAACCTATACTTCTCTTCATTCTTACTAACAGAGGATTCAGAATGAGCTAATCAGAATTAAGTTTATTGATTAACTACCAGTTATATTTACGGGGGGGGGGGGGATCTAAAAGTACTGACAGAGCACCTTATTGATTTTGTTAAAAACATAAAAAATATCCATTGTTTAAATGAGAAAGGTTTCTACAGATCATTGTACATATTATGAGAAGCACTTACGTAGCTGTTTCTATTCCTGAGCCAACTGGAGATGATTAAGTTACTATATTTTTAAAACTGTGGCTATCAGCTATAAGGGGATTTTCAATCCATAAAAAAATAGCGGTTATTTCTTTCCTCTTTCACCCTGCCACCATTATAGCCCAGTTGACATAACAATTAAGCTTACAGAGCAGATAATGCAAAAACTAAGATGAGATGAGATTATTTTCTTTTTCTTAATTTTGGATCTAGACCACTATTTTCAGACTCTGAGAGAAAGGAAAAGGGTATACAGGTAGGCCTTGACTTAAAACCACAATTGAGCCTAACATTTCTGTTGTTAAGTGAGACATTTGTTCAGTGAGTTTTGTTCCATTTTACAAATTTTCTTGCCACGGTTGTTTAGCGAATCACTGCAGTCAATAAATTAGTAACCTGGTTGTTAAGTGAATCTGGTTTCCCCATTGACTTTGCTTGTCAGAAGGTCGCAAAAGGTGATCACATGACCCTGGGACACAGCAAAGGTCATAAATATGAATCAGTTGCCAAGCATCTGAATTTTAATCACATGATCGTGGAGATGCTACAAAGGTTGTAAGTATGAAAAACAGTCATAAGTCCCATTTTTCAGTGTTGTTGTAACTTTGAACATCACTAAATGAACTGTTGTAAATTGAGCACTACCTGTATGTGTGTGTGTGTATGTGTAAAAGATCTTTGAATCTGAGGTTAACAAATTGATTCTAATTATAATAATTTGGAAGTAAATGTCTCCTATTTGGTTCTTGCTTCTTTTCTTATTTTGTCTCTCCTCTTAACTTGACATATGGATGACTTGCTACAAGTCAAGTTATATACCCTTTGGTCTGTACCCCATTTAAGTCTTTATAAGTCTATCATGCCTCTATCTCACTTCTACCCTGTTTCCCCGAAAATAAGACGTTCCCAGATAATAAGACCTCCCTGAAAATATTTAAATGCATATGCATCCGGTCCCCCCCATTTCCTCTGATTAGGGTTAGGGAGACAGAGCTGGAAATCAGGTACGATGGCAAGAGGAGTCCCACCTTGCTACATGCGCCCCAAAATAATAAAACCTCCTCGAAAATAAGACCAAGTGCTTATTTCGGGATTCAAAAAAATATAGACAAGGTCTTATTTTTGGGGAAGCACTGTAGCTATTTGTGAAATAATAATTTCTCTTTCATATTCTTAAAGCATTTAAACATGAAATCTGGATATTCGCTTCCTCTGCCCTTTCCTGGATCCCAAATCTTTCCATAGAAATAATCAAAGAGCTGCTAGTTTTCTTCAGTTGCTTCTCTTGTATATATTTCTAAACACGTAATAAGTAGCACATTCACTTCAGTCGCTGGTTAATGTGTATTGCTATTCCTGAACTACCTACAGTATTCCAATTCCTGATATAGCATACTATGACTTTTTCTTCAATCTGGAACCCCCTCCAATCATGGCAAATAGGATAGTCTGCATTTCTGTAACTAGCGCCATTCTGGCTACTGATTGGTATAGTATTAGCTCAAGACACTCACAAAATGTCAGCTTGGGGAAAACTGTCTGAACACATGCATATTTGAGATCTGAGTATATCTGCTAATATAGATTAGCATCTTTTTAAAGAATGCAAAGGCTCACAGCAGTAAACGATCTTGAATAATCTGTCATATTAAAAAGGAAACAGCTCTTGTACCCTCTTTTCATCTGCACTTCAATCACCTTGAGCATCCTGTAAAGCCACTAAATCCTGTCACACTATTAAATGGGATATCAAGTACCTCTGTATATTTACAGTTTCTACTTCATCAGCCAACACATTCGTGTTTCATTTAACTTTACCTGCTATTTGCATTGAAGAAGAAATGCTACTGGCATTAGTCTGCCATCACTGACTTTTCACAAGTTTTATCTTGAATCTCAGGGTTCAGTATTGATTGTCTCACATTAATGATGACGACAAGGGTCTTCCTTCCATGTTTCATTGCTTTTGTATTTCAAAGTGTTATCCTCTGATATCTGGAATTTCAGAGCTGCAATTCCACTGAACTGTTGGCAATGTCATTTTATGAAATATAAACTCCTGTAATTCTACATATTGGACAATGGTGTTTTCTATGATAAATCAATGACAAGGAAAACCCACCATTTGGGCAGAAATTTTAATTTCATCTTGGAATATATTTAGTCCTCAATTTACAACAGTTTATTTAGTGTCCATTCAAAGTTACAATGGCACTGAAAAAAGTGACTTATATCTGTTTTTCATACTTATGACCATGGCAGCTTCTCCATTATCACGTGTTCAAAATTCAGATGCTTGGCAACTGACTCATATTTTTGACAGATGTGGTGCAGTGGTGGGATTCAAAATTTTTTAATACCGGTTCTGTGGGCGTAGCTTGGTAGGTGTGGCTTGGGCATGGCAAGGGAAGGATACCGTAAAATCTCCATTCCCACCCCACTCCAGGAGGTTACTGCAAAATCCCCATTCCCTCCCAATCAGCTGGGACTCGGGAGGCAGAGAATAGATGGGGATGGAGACAGTCAGAGATGGTATTTACCGGTTCTCCAAACTACTCAAAATTTCCACTACTGGTTCTCCAGAACTGGTCAGAACCTGCTGAATACCACCTCTGATGTGGTGTCCCGTGATCATGTCATCAACTTTTGTAACCTTCTGACAATTTTGTAACATTGACAAACAATGTCAATAGGGAAAGCATTCAACAACTATGTTACTAACTTAAGAAATACAGTGATTCACTTAACAACTATTGCAAGAAAGGTCATGAAATGGAGCAATATTCAACTAACAAATGTCTCAGCAACATAAATTTTGAGCTGAATTGTTGTTGTAAGTCAAGGACTATCTGTACATAATAGGTAATTGTTTATGCTTTCTCATATTTTTTTTAAAAAAATGCTTTTTTTTGCAGATTAAAATATTTCTTGACTTAAACTCTCACACCTAGCTATATTTCTCTTTTGTTTGTGTTACCTCCAATCGGACGCCCTTTGGGTCTTCATTTAAAACAAAGCAAAACTGAAGCCCTCTGTAAGGAAAGAAACATATTAATTATTGAGGTAGTTTCCTAGGGCACTTTTCTGGAATTTTAGCTTGTAAGTGACATTATTTGATGGTGGGAAATGTACATATTTTGGGGAAACTGTAGGAGGTTATTAAAAACAAACAAACACGGTTCTTGTTTGACACTTCCCTTCCCCGTATTCCTGATCTCTCTAAAATTTAACCCAGGAGTTTCAGAATTTATAGTCAATACAAGTAATGTATTAAACAGAGCTTGTCAATTATCTCCACATGAAATATTGATCTCCAGGGTAGAAAATCAAGGCTATGTTGGGTTTCTTTTCTTGATTAGAACATTTGGGACACATACGGAAGGCTGAGGTAATTTTTGCAGTCAGAAGTTGCTTTTGACATCTGAAAACATTTCTCTGTTTGTGTGTGTGTTGGGGGAATGGGGGTGGGCAAGTTTTAAACTAGATCACTGAAAGACAGAGGAGAATGGAAGCATGTGACACTTACTCTGCATGAGTAAATTGGCTGCTGAAGGCCAGAGGCAGTAAAAATCAAGTCCAATGAGACTTTTCAGAGAACAGAGCAAGCAGAAATTGCCCTCCGGTTTTAAAAGTAGTCACTGCATTAGTTCCTCAATTTGAAGCTTCTCCGTTGCTGAAAGGAAAGCAATCATAGTCAACAAGCACTGGAGAAGCTGAAATCATTTAAGAATCATGTCAACTCCAATTTGTTTTATTCAATCTCTTCTCAACACAGCCAGATGTTTCTCATTCTAAAACCCGTTAATTTCAGTGCACAAATTTAGATTCCCTGATTCTTTTCTAATTATAAGGATGCTACATATCCCTCTATGAAGTTGTTAGGACAATTGCCTTCAGAATAGGAGGAAAGATTCTTCCCATTCACCAGCTGGAATTCTTGTTAGGATTAAAAAACAAATGTGCCTAAATGTAATTGAACTCACAGACTCACTGTCCTTGACTTTTAGGGGACCATTTTATTTATTGTTAAGCTTATATTATTTATATTTATAAATATAAACAATATATAAATTTATATTTACCGTGGTATACATTCAGAAATGCATTTAAGTGTGAAGAATGTCACTAATGTAAGAGTTTATATGTATATATAATAGTCTGCCTATAATAATACACATGTCCTTGCATCACTCCTAGAAAATTCAAAAGCATTTTTAATCACATAGAAGCTTTAACAAAACCGGACTGCAGAAAATTCAGTTATGGTAGAGACAGTATTTCAATATATCACTATCCTGAAACATGAGGATTAGATTAGAAAATAGAGTCCTATGAAAAGATTTTGAAGACTCCTTAATGACATAAAATTGTGATAACCAATAGAAGAATCATGGGAATATATTAATAAAAGACTGGCTACATGCTAATATAAGTTTCTATTAATTATGTACAGATATGTTGTATAGTCTGGAAAAATTCATAAATGAATAGTACATTTCAGTCCAGGCAACTCCAGTGCAAGTTTGTCATACATATACAAAAACCAAATCTTCATGGAAAAATAGTTTTCATGAATAGAATACAATGACCAACTTTAAAGGGACAATACTATGACACCATCATTCTATTCAACTTTGTTTCTATTGTCCCTCTATCATATTTCTATTAAGATCAGCTGACACTCAGGTTTAATTCTAGCCAGCAAAAAGTCATTCACAGCTGTCAAAGTCTTGTTGCTACGCTGACTCTGCTCACATAATTTTCATGACTTTCATTTTTGCTTAACTTAGATACACATGGGTGGGGGGAGGAGAGAGGGAGACGGAGAGAAGGTGAGAGAGAGGTGGGGAGACAGGGGAGAGAAGGGGAAGTGGGAGAGGGAGAGAGGGAGAGGGAGGGAGTTGGAGAGGGTTGGAGAGAGAGAGATGGTAGGCTCAATCCTCAACCATTCTATTGACCTACATTCCTTTCTTTTCCAAGAAATTTCTAAGGATTCAAATTCATTGACAAATAGATAGTATTTCAATTTCTTTATCTTAATTCATTATCTAGGCATAGTTTGTTTTTCTCAGTGTAGAATCTATAATTTTTTCTTTGGCTTCCAGATTAATGCTGAATAACATTAAAATTGAATTAAAGGCAGCAGCTTATTTTTTATCATTGCTTCTGTAGCAAAATACCTTTGTTAATAATAATTTAAAAATAACTGTTAGAATTAAAATGGTTACAAGAAAATGATAGTAAAATATGGCTTTTAGAAGAAAAAATACATTATAAAAATATTATAATGCCATGGTTGAATTTTAGCAGAATTAATAACAAAAGGGCACATCAGGCAATTATAGTCAAGATTTTTCTATTTAATAAAAGTGATTTAGAGGGCAACATAAATGAGATATACCTTGGAAAAACAGATTTGACATACTGACCGTGTTATTAAAGGCTCTCAAAAGCTTATAATTTTATCCTGGCTACAAGAAAGGATCAAGTATTGAAATAACCTTGTTTTGTTTTCTTCTCTCAGTGTATTGCAAATAAAATGCTAAAGTTCCTGGATTTATTCTAAATAATGTTCTCTAATTTTCAGTGCAGAATGCTTTTCAGACCAGAAAATTGTTATCTTATGAGGTTTTCTCATAAACTGAATGGACACAGCTAATGGATCTTGCTTTTTCTACCATCTGTTCTGGAAGATGAATAGGAGTTAGCCAAAACTGAGAGAGTTTTAACTTGAATATTATGAAATAAAAACAAATTTCTTCAGTTACTTCTTTGCTTTCTACCATTATAAAAAGAATCTTAGATGAGCTACCATTCATTTCTCATTATCGTAGCATTCTATCCAGGGGTGGAATTCACTTATCTTCGCTGCTGATTTGCAAATGCGCTTGCTACGCTCGCTCCAGCCTCCTCCACACATGTGCAGAGCCTTCTGCACATGCACAGAGGGTCAAAAATAGGATATGATGACATCAGGCAGGTGGGCAGATCTCCCGCCGCCAGCGCTACTGGATCATGCGATCCAGATAGATCTGGCTGAATTTCACCACTGATTCTATCAATCTGAGTTAAACAGTGACATGAATCTAAACTTATGCTCTGAGTATTATTTCCTACATCTGCAACCTTGTACTAGTTTGTTGATACAGCAGTTGCTTGTTACTCACTCATTTAAATTAAAATGTTACTGACAAATCTCTATGCCTAAATTTTAATCATATGTATTATTATTGTTGTTGTTTGAGCAAATGGAGAAGGCTTTGCTCTTGGTACCTTGAGGTTAAAAAGGCAGTGACTTTGAACAAGGCTTTCTTGGTTGTGACTTCCATATTGTAGCAATTCATCTCTCGACGTTTCTCCAGGCAAATTCTTGTTCTTAATGTACATGGTGAAGCAGGACTACTACATAAGTACCCTTTCTCTGGTAGTATTCATAAGACCATCCTGCCTAAGTGCATGTTAAGTCCCTCTGGTCTTTCTTTCAACAAAGGATTTACTATTTAGGGCAAATGTCATCCTAAGTTATTTAAACAATACATATGTACTCTTCTGCAATGCTGCACCAATTTCATTGTTATCATTGCCCTTCAGGAATTATTTGTCCATTGGGGAGGTTGCAATTTAAATAAAAGTTTAAAGCCCCAAATCCTCAATAATAATCATCTTTTCCCTACAGCCTTTTTAAAACTAACTTTTGTTGCTTTTATTTTCAGATGTGCTCATTCAATAAATTATCAGGCATTTAAACTTACCCTTGCCACATGAAAAGAAAGATATTCATAGTTAACTACTACTTCCTCCTGAATATTCACCAAGCCAGCATTTCCTCTTGGGGGAACTCTGCATGAAAAGGCTGCTGCTTTTGTATATCAAGCCAGAAAGCACCTGCTGTGCTGCTCGAAGCATGAGTCCTGACACCAGAGTTGTTTCCATGCATAGTCAATAAGTGATCAGGGCAGCAGTTCACTTGCAGGAGAAAAAATGTGGTGGGAGAGGGTCTCAGAGTGGCAGGCAGCTTTCTCCTTCATCCTCACATCAGAATCAAAAAACACCACCACATCCTGAATGTGGGATTTTATTTATTCTTGCGGACCTTTTTTTTTAAGCTGCCTTTATTACTGTTCTAAATAACTCAAAGTGGCAAACACAGTTAGTATTCCTTTTTCCTCCTGTTTTTGGATTCTTCCTTTAAAATTAAGAAATCCGTATAACATCTTGGTAAGGAATTATAAACCTTTTTCTGTTGATTGAGTCTTATCATTCTTAACCAGCAGCATATTGAGAAAACATGAGAAGGAAGGAATATTGTGTGTGTTCACCATCTTGAATATATATATATATATGTGTGTGTGTGTGTGTGTGTGTGTGTGTGTATGTATGTATGTATGTATGTATGTATGTATGTATGTATGTTTTCTGAGGTTTTCACGGGTGTTTGTATGTAGGTCTTTGGTTATTCGGGTTTTCTCCCGCGTAAAATTGGAGGTTTTTTGGCAACGTTTCGATGAAGTCTCATTCGTCATCTTGCACGAAGCCGAAAACACCAGCCTGAAGATGACGAATGAGACTTCGTCGAAACGTTGCCAAGAAACCTCCAATTTTACGCAGGAGAAAACCCGAATAATATATACTGTATATAGTTTGTATACTTTGGTAAATGTGTCTCCTATTCAATTTTTATCCCACCTTTATTACCGTATTTTTTGGAGTATAAAACGCACCAGAGTATAAAACACACCTTAGTTTTTGGGAAGGAAAATAAGAAAAAAAGCTGATTGGTAGGTGGATCAGCCTCCGAATACCCCCAATCAGCTGTTCCCAGCGGTGAATTTTAGAAACAGTTTCCTTGGTTGTGAGCTCTGTGCCTTGCTTTTTTTTTTTTTTTTTTTGCTTTTTTTTTTCTGCCTCTGAAACTTATTAAACTCCGTTTCATCCTCTTAAGCTCTGTTTGGGAGCTTCTTTTCTGAAGCTTCATTTCTGATACTTTTTTCAGCCTCTGAAACCTCCATTTGAGAAGCTGGGTGGGGCTACATTCAGACTATAAGATGCACCCAGATTTTCACCCTCTTTTTTGGGGGGAGAAAAGTTGTCTTATAGTCTGAAAAATATGGTACCTCTCAGGTAATTCAGTTTAGGCTGTCAGGTCTGCATTGTTTCTAGTGTTTGTAGATTTCTCTGACATTATATGCCATACGGTAAATAAATAGGTAACTCAAGGTCGTAAATGTACCTCATGCTCCTTTCTCCTCCTATTTTCCCCACAACAACCACCTTGTGAGGGTTGGTTGGGCTAAAAGCTAATTTTTTTAGCCCAACTAACAGGGGATTATGGGAGCGAGGGGGCGCTCCCATGTGACGCCTCTCCTGCGTGAGCTGCATTGGCTTCCGGTGGTATTCCGGGTGCGCTTCAAGGTGTTGGTTACCACCTTTAAAGTGCTCCATGGCATAGGGCCTGGGTATTTGCGGGACTGCCTTCTGCCGCCGATAGCCTCCCACCGGCCAGTTCGCTCCCACAGAGAGGGACTCCTCAGGGTGCTGTCAGCCAGGCAGTGTTGGCTGGCAACCCCCAGGGGGAGGTCCTTCTCTGTGGCAGCACTTGCCCTCTGGAACAACTTGCCCCCGGAGATACGCATGATACCAGCTCTCCGGGCTTTTCGCCGTGTCCTAAAAACTTTTCTTTTCCACCAAGCAGGGCTGGCATAACACCCCCCCCTCCTTTTTGAGATGTTAGATTTTAATTGTCTATGGGTTTTAGTTGGGATGTTTTAAATTTTGGGCCAAAGCATGTAATTCTTTTAACAAATTTAAAATTTTGTATTGGAATGTTTTTTTATTTTTGCTGTGCACCGCCCTGAGTCCAGCAGGAGAAGGGCGGTATACAAATTTAATAAAATAAATAAAATAAATAAATAAAAAACAGTGACGAGTCGAAAGACACCCAGCTGGCTTTCATGTATAAGGTGGGACTAAGACTCACAGAGCCCTGGTGTCTACTCTGTTGTCTTAACTACTAAACCAAACTACACCAAATAATGTGGAGTTAGTTAATGTGGAGTTAGAGCCACGGTGGTGCAGTCATTAGAGCGCAGTACTGCACTCTACAGTACTGCAGACTACTTCTGCTGACTGCCGGCTGCCTGCAATTTGGCATTTCAAATCTCACCATGCTCAAAATCAACTCAGCCTTCCATCCTTTCGAGGTCAGTAAAATGAGGACCCAGATTGTTGGGGGCAATATCCTGACTCTGTAAACTGCTTAGAGAGGGCTGTAAAGCACTGTAAAGTGATATATAAGTCTAAGTGCTATTGCTATTTTATACTTTTATTTTATTACTGTTTTATATTTTATTTTTATGAAAAAACAATAAATGATATTTTCAAAAGTTTATATGGCTGCTCATCTAGGAAACAAAATAGTATAAAAAAAGCAATATGTGAACTGATATCATCATTGTTGGGTATCACGGACTTGATTCCCCAACATGATTCTATCAAATATAAAGAATACTATTGCAGTGTTTGTGGAAACCAATTGCAGGCAAAAGTAACAAGGTCTTCCATAAGTAACAAAAGTGGTATTTTGACTCTGTGGATGGATGATTAAGCTAATGTCTGTTGTGCCAGAGGTTTATCTATAAACACTACAGCAAGACTTTAGATTTTTATCACAATAAATGGTTAGTTGCAATCAAACTCTGCTCAAATGAAAAACTTGGCCCATAGTTGTAATTACCACTCTCTTGGCAAAACAAAGGGTAATTACAACGTGCAGAAGAAGTGTGCTTGCAACCATGAAGTACTTGATTATAGAGCGGAGAGACAATCAGCATGCAGCAAATTTTGCCTGCACTGGTCTAAGAAGATATCACTGAAGATTCTACTTTGGTGGGGATTTAATAGGCCAAATTAAGTCAAAGGCAATTTTTTGTTTCAATGCATATAATGTGTATGTGTGTGTGTTTGTGCATGTACACATACATATTCATATTCATTGTTCACTTGTTCCCTTTGAGACACGAACAAAGACTAGAAATACACGGTAATAATATGGTAAAGTGGGTTTCTTTGGTTTTTCAATCTACCTGTTTGCTTTCACACAATGTGATAAGTCAACCTAGTCCAGGGGTCAGCAACCTGTGGCTCTGGAGCTGCATGTGGCTCTTTCACCCCTCTGCTGTGGCTCCCTGTCACTCAAAATATGTGTCACAGCCACCAATGTGCGACACCCGCTGGCACACGATTTATTGAGCTTTTCAACCCCTGGTAGGCCAACCATGGATAAATACAAGAAAAGTTTCAGAAGAAAACAGAACGTTTAATTCAACTATGTATGCCAGTTTTGTGGCCGCTCAAGAAATAGGCACAGGAAGGGTTTTGTGGCTCCCAGTGTTTTCTGTGGGAAACGGATCCAAATGGCTCTTTGAGTGTTTAAGGTTGCAGACCCCTGGCCTAGTCATATCCAACTTTGAAAGAATACAATATTTAAAGCAGCTGTTTACAATAGTAAAATGTCTTCTGAAAAAAAAATGGGGGTGGGGACAAAATGCGCTACAATTATTTTTCGTAGCCTAACATATTGTTGGTTTGTACATTGAAAAGAATTATACTTTATATATCCCAAAACATAAAATATACTTTTTAAGTACATGTACCTGTACATGCCTAATTTTATTGTTCATCCTTGACATTTCTTTTTTTTCCCTTCATAATATATTTTGCCTCAATAACTGTGGGTTAAGAAAGACAGAATATTTTAGATCTTAGGGTAATCACAAAGGGAAAATGGGGGACGAAGGCTAATACCATGTGTCACTTATGCAAATTAAGCAATTCATCAATCATGTATCTGATCAAACTTGTTCAAATTGCCTCCTGTGCAAGGAAAGAAAATTGATTAATAACTTAATGTAATGAAGGTGAACCAAAATGTTAAAGAAAACATTCTTAAGTGTTGAAAAATTCTATTCAAACGTTAAAAGAATTTGTCTCAGCACCAGAGTAACCATAAACTGGCTGCATTTCAGTAAACAAAGAATGATAAATTGTGGTTGCAAAAGAAAACGGTGGCTAAAGATGATGGAATATAAAGGAATTTAGAGATGACCTTAGTATGAAAGAACTGTTAAGGAGCAATTTGGAGATGTGATTACCTAATCCTGAGGTTGAAGCAAGCAGGAGAAAGAAACTCAAAATAACTTTGCTTTGATTAGCATAAGTGACAAAAACTTGGACAAGCTTTCAAGATTTTGCTATCCCAACCTGCTCTACAGCAATATAGAAGCTTTCCTGGAATCACTGTGGTGTCTTGTTTCTTCACTTGGCCTATTTTCAAGGGCTGATGGGGAGTGCAGAGGAAAGCATTTGTGTGGAACTAATAGTATAAGGAGAAATATATGGTGCTTAGTTTGACATGGATTCATTTCAATGAATAAAAGAAACTTTAGGTAGCTAAAGAAATAATTGCTCAGTTTTTCTTGAATTCATTTGTTGGGCCTCAGTGAAAACTGGGAGGTCTACAAAGATAGGGGTTTTTTTTTTTTGGTACAAATGTCCATACTCAAGATGTAGGAAATTAGGCCCAGAAGAACCATAAGTCAAAACCAAAGCAAACATCTGGAACTGTTTCTCCATAACCATGAGCAGGTCGTTCAGGTAATTAATAGAATTTGTTACATGCTATAGTAGATAGCCAGAGAAGGGCCTTAAAAGGATCTTAGTCCTCCTGCCCACATCCTTCAGCCCTGCCTTGGCACCACTTTTATGGGCTACATTGTACTTTTGTTATTCAGTGAGGTAGAATTCTGTTTGAGCTCTTTATTGAGCTTTGTTCTTGTTCAGCTGGTAGGAAAATGAATAAACTAATCCCTACCAGCTGTCAGCATTTGGGGGGACTGCATGACTGAAGATTGGCTTCAAACTCATCTGTGAGATGTCAGGTGAGTAGAAATAGAGGGAAAACTATGCCATTGGTGTCCAGTTGATAACACTCCTAGGAATAAATGAAAATGAAAGTTATAGGCAGCTGAGATTACTAGAAACCAATAGAGTTTCTAAAGATCTTTAATAAACATACTGCTATTAGGCAAAAAATATATTTTTTATTTTGTAAAAAGAAAAGGCAAACATACAATACAGAGTAGTTTCCTAGCAGGGGAAATATCTATAAATGACTAATGGATTCAACATATGTGTGGCTGGCTCTCCATCCTGCTTGCTAAAGCAGTGGTCACCAACCGGTGGTCCGTGGACCACTGGTGGTCCGTGAGAAAATGTTGGTGGTCCGCAGAAAAATTATTTGCATTTTTTATATTGCACTAAATCAGGGGCCCTCAAACTATGGTCCCTGGACTGGATACATGCAATGAACATTTGCATTACTGCAGAGTCTCCGCCTTTGGGATCTTCTTGTGTGGATCTGACGGGGGAAAATTTCAACTTGGGGTCTGCTTCAGCTTCCTAGTGCGGGGCTTTGGGCTAAGGCTGGAGGGAAGTGCTGATGATGGCGAAGAGCCAGAGGGCCTTATTCCAATGGGACTGCCTCATGCCCTGAAACTGACTAACCATCTCAACCCGCTGAGCCTCCAGGCACAGGTACCTGGCCTTACACTCCTGCAAGTCTTCCCTCTGCTTGGAAAGCCTATGCTCATAGACCTCAGTGAGGTGCTTCTGCTGCACCTCCTTCATGGTCAGATCCAATTTGAACTGAGCTGTTTTGCCAACTCTTTCTCATGGTGGCTGCTTAGCTCCAACAACTGCTTCCTGTTGGGGCCCTAAGGAGCCCAGGTGGGGAGGCAAGGAGTGTCTGGGAGGAGAGGGGCAAGTAGAGGCTGGCGAGGCACCCCTCGATGTGCGTGACATTGAGTTGACCATGCCCACCCAGTCACATGACCACCTAGCCACGCCCACCCAGCCAGTCATTAGGCAGATAATATTAGTGGTCCGTGGGATTTAAAATTATGAATTTAGTGGTCCCTGAGGTCCAAAAGTTGGTGACCTCTGTGCTAAAGTACTTCCTATACTATTAGCTTTAGCAAGTTCATGTGATTCTTTAACATGCTTTTCTATCAGGAAATTAGGCAGACATTTCCAAAATTGTTTCTTACATAGATCCTACGATAACGGCATGCTGCTGCATGGCCAAGATAAATAGTGTGAAGCAAAGCATAATGGAAATTTTGAAAAGATTCCTACTTTTTTTTAACAGCATTATTTTTGCAATTATATACCACCTTTCCTCTGAAACCCTACTGTAGAAAGTTAGCACCACCCCTTTCCTAGAAGAATGAAATACTTTGAGAAATATTAAAAAGGCAGAATATTATATTTCCCTGGATGAGAAATGGAGAAACATGCTCTTGGGAAGCAGCCCCCACCTTTCTTAATAGCCTTCAGTAGATGCCAGCTCTTAAGAGATAAAGGGTAGCTAGCTCTATTCATAAGAAAATTCTCTTCAGCAAAGTCTGAACAAAGGTAGGATTAGCCCTCAGCCACAATAAGAATTGCCCAACAAGCCCCTTCATTGCATCAGCAGACCAAGCTTCAATCAAGCTTGGCTCAGAAAACCTACAGAGCCAGCTATGACCCCTACAACAGCCAATAGAATACATGTTCTTGAACAGGAAGCTCAAGTTCAAAGCCCAAGAGAAGGTATAAATATCCCCCCATCCTATGTGGTCAGCTGCCAGGACCATCCATGTGGTTCTACTTCACCATTAAACCATCTTTCCAATCAGCCTCCATTTTGTCTCCAGTGCCTTTCTCCCAGCTTGGAACTGAACCAGATGGATATGAATCAGATGGATATTTCTTCCAACACTACTATGTGACATATCTTACAATTCTGTAACATAGAATGGACTGATAGTAATTGGGTTAAAGTGACCTGGTGAGATCCTTGGTCTAGCAGAAATTTAATGAGAATGTTACTGGTCTCAAGTCCAACATCTTAACCACTATGAAAATGGTCAGGAATCAGAGGTGGTATTCAGCAGGTTCTGAGCAGTTCTGGACAACTGGTAGCGGAAATTTTAAGTAGTTTGGAGAACTGGTAAATACCACCTCTGACAGGCCCTGCCCCCATCCATTCTCTGCCTCCCGAGTTCCAGCTGATCAGGAGGAAATAGGGATTTTGCAGTAACCTTCCCCTGGAGAGGGGAGGGAATGGAGATTTTACAGTAACCTTCCCCTGCTATGCCCACCAAGCCATGCCCAGAGAACCGGTAGTAAAAAAAAAAAAAATTGAATCTCACCACTGTCAGGAATGGCACAATTACCATGTTTTTCAGTAACTTTTTTCGTGTTTCCAGCTGCACCAATTATAAGGAGGCAAGCTACCTATGTAAATAAATTGTTATATAATAACTGTATATTAAACAGGTTTTTTTCTATTTTGCCTATGGAACATTGAACTCCATCCTTTATCTGAACAATGAAATAGGGAAACTGAGCAGCAAGACATGTTGCTTTATTCTGTTGTCTTAGGAGGCACTCTGGGATATTATAGTTGTTCTTCTTATGTTGCTGGGAATTTCCATTTCAAGAGATTCAGACATGAAAAATGTAATAGACCTGTCACTTTAGGTGTTGCATAGAGAAAACTAAAGTCCAGGAAAATCAAATACAGAGAACCAATCAGGAGGGCTTCTACCTGAGGACGGCATTCTCCATTTTGCTTTTATCTTGGTTGCATTTGATTTAATCCTCCCAAAAGCTGTCTGAAAGCCAGCAGAAACAGGCCTGGAATTAGTAATTTGGACAGGGAACAGCGACTTTACCTTCAGCACCTGGTCAGACTATGGAAGGAGAAGTGAGTGACCACTTCTTTCCCCTTAGAGATTTAGCAGTTTTTCCCTTGGCTAATGACCTCATACCATTTAAACTCTCTCTGAAAAATCTCTGTTTTTGGAACTAGAAAGGATCAAAGCTATCCTCTCTAGTTCCCAAAACATGCTTATTTGCATGTTTTGGCACCATTACAATGACATCAGCATGGATATGTGTTTATAATATGTTGCAGGTAGAGAGGCAGTTTAAATAAAACTGACTATAAAACAATGAGACTTGATATTCCCCTTCACACATAATTCAGATAGCTATTATGTTTTTGTTTGTTTGTGTCATGATGGACAGCATGCACAGGAAACTAGTGTCACATGCAGTTAGTGTTATCTCCAATTCTAATTAATAACATCAGACACTGTCTTTTACCCCCCCCCCCCGCCTTAAAAGCCTGATCATTTACTTTAGATAATAATTCTGACTCTAAACAACTAATGCTCAAGCCTATGCTAAAACTAGCATAGTGCCAAGGGACTGTCTGGTGCAGCCAAATAAACATGATCCATAGGATGGAGCTGCTGTAATAGCACAATTTTCTGTATTTTGTTTAAAACTACAGATGCCTCTGAACAACTTAGCTTAAGGGAATCTACTTCTGCTAATACTGATGTGTAGGGCACATGAGCTGGAATATGAAATATTGTTTACCAGAAGCATCCTCTTTCTTTCCTGAGCTCTTTTATATCAGTTTTAATATCCACTTGTATGTTGATAGACACGAATTCTTGTAAATAATAGTTTCAGCAACAGCTTGTCTGAAACATGAGGATAAGGCAAAAAAGATTTACTCACCAGCTTTGTAAATATTGTCCAGTACATCCAGTTCCAACAAAAAAAGATATATTGTATCCTTAGGTCACATTGACTGGTATTACCATCTCTCACCAATGCAAAAATTAGCATTTTGGGAATGATTCAGAAGGAAGGTGGCATTGACATTCCCTAAGATTTGGCACCGCAGCAAAAAGTTAATCTGTTTATCTTGTACTATGTAGGAAGTTAATGCCCCCTTTTCTTTCTTTTTCTCTTCTGCCTTGTATCACACACACCCTTTTTCCTCCCATAATTTCCTATTTTCTTTTCTTTTTTGTATTTTATATAATAAAATAAAAATGATAAAGTGAAAAATAAATTGACATCCCCTAAGATTTGGCACTGTAGGTCAATATCTACTCAGCCTTAGCCCAAAACCAACTTTGAATACATATATCAGACGCACTGAGCTCTGTTCTTCCACTCTGCACTGCAAATGCCAATCATTTCCAATGTTTAAATCTAACCTGCAATTCTATACAGACACTGTATTTAACATCACCATCTGCAGATTAAAGATGCATTCAGCATAGTCCTGTTGCTTGTGAAGCTCAGAGGCATAGATAGCAAGTCAGCCAATCGTTGATCTGGTACATTCAATCTAATCAATAGCTGAATTAAATGAATGTAAGCCAAACAGTGCTCACATTCCCCTGTTCAAACTAGTAAGACATTAAGTTCATGACCCTCCCCGATTTTTAGCCTCTTTGGAGTAACAAGTCAACCATCAATCTTCTTTCATACAAAAAAGAAACAAAAACGTTTTATTTAATTACTTGTTTAAAGTTTGTATATGCTCGCTTTTCTTCAGGTTGCCTTATAAAATTAAAATGAATAGAAAAGGGAAACAAGGCATCCTTGCTTAATAATGCTATTTGGGACCAGAAAATTTGTCATTCAGCAATACTGTTGTTGGGATGAAATACTCCCCTGTTAGAGTTCTTTCAGCCAGGATACAATGATCAGCACTTTGAAGAAATAATTGAATAACGAAGCAGAGCTGCCGGAAAGAAGCTTTTAATGACAAGGAACCAAGATGAGTGACATTCAGCAAGGCTTCTTGGCTAGCTAGAAAAATTTTGGTGAAGTTTAATTCTGTGCTTAGTGACATGTAATCCGGTGTTTATTGATGGGATAATTTTCTCTATTCAGCTTTGTTTGGAAGGAAAAAAGTGAATCTCTGTCCCTGAAAAGAAGCAGGGTTGAGAAATCTGTCTAGTTCCTGTGTCTATTTGTTCTGTTAATTGGTCTAACAAGCAACGGCTACTGTGTTTGTTCTTTTGCTACATTCTACTGCTAATTGCATTTTTTGTAGTTAGGCTTATCTCAAGTGTTTACACGTGAACTTGCCTGTGGTGTGAGATCTGGCAATGAGCCAAACAGGGCTTTTCTTCCCTTGTGTAAATAGTTGTAATTTAATTATTTGTATTGTGTTTGGTTTATTTGCTCATGTCTCATGTTTTCTTCCTCTATCTGGGGACGGGGCCTCCCTTCACTGTCATCAGTCAAAAAACTATTTGATCACATTGCTTAGCGACAGTATTTCCGCAGTCTTGGTTGCCATCGTTAAATGAGGACCATATGGGTCACTGAGTGAGACATCACATGATTGCAATTTGCAATTTTGTGCTGGTTTCCCCATTGATTTTGATTGTTAAAAGCTCACAGGGAAGTTGCAAATCACAATCAAGTAACCACCAAATGCTGTGACAGTTGGCAATTAGACTGACAAAATAAACAAATAAAACCTTAACATAATTTAAAATTGATACATTTCATATCATAATAGTTGAGTCAATAAAACAAAAGACCTGGGGAAGCAAGCATTATTTCCCTACACACACAAAAGAGAGCTTGCTTCAGTTCCAGTGACAGCTTTGCTTCCAGTGCAGGCACCCATCTTCTGATGTTCTCTCCTTTTGTGATACACCAATACAAATAAAATAGAATAACAGAGTTGGAAGGGGCCCTGGAGGTCTCCTAATCCAACCCCCTGCTTAGGCAGGAAACACTATACCATTTCATATAAATGGTTATCCAATCTCTTCTTTAAAACTTCCAGTGTTGGAGCATCCACAATTTCTGGAGGCAAGTTGTTCCACTGATTAATTGTTCTAACAGTCAGGACATTTCTCCTTAGTTCTAGGTTGCTTCTCTCCTTGATTAGTTTCCAGCCATTGCTTCTTGTCCTATCTTCTTCAGGTGCTTTGAAGAATATCAGATGCTTTGGAGAATAATGTTTCTTCTTGGCTTCACAGTAACTAGGGAAAGGTCCAGGGATGCTATTCAGCAGGTTCTGATACAGTGGTGAGATTCAATTTTTTTTACTACTGGTTCTGTGGGTGTGGCTTGGTGGGCATAGTGTGACTTGGTGGGTGTGGCTTGGTGGGTGTGGCAGGGGAAGGATACTGAAAAATCTCCATTCCCTCCCCACTCCAGGGGAAGGATACTGCAAAATGCCCATTTCCTCCCAATCAGAGAATAGATGGGGGCGGGGCCAGTCAGAGGTGGTATTTACCGGTTCTCTGACCTACTCAAAATTTCCACTACCGATTTTCCAGAACTGGTTAGAACCTGTTGAACACCACCTCTGTTCTGACAGGTTCTGGAGTAGCGGAAATTTTGAGTAGTTTGGAGAACTGGCAAATACCACCTCTGGCTGGCCCCAGAGTGGGGTGGGAATGGAGATTTTGCAATATCCTTCCCCCAGGAGTAGGGTGGGAATGGAGATTTTGCAGTATCTTTCCCCTGCCACACCCACCAAGCCATGCCCACCAAGCCACACCATGCCCATCAAGCCACACCCACAGAACTGGTAGTAAAAAAATTTGAATTTCACCACTGGAAAGGTCATATCATGAGAATTTCAGCATAGATTTCTTCCTACATCTCAGGCATTTATGTTATTTGCAAAGACTTTTCTCTGACATTCTCAAGAACTAGAGAAATAATTGCATAGTGTACTAGAGTTCTTCACTCCTTTCTGAATGTAAAAGAATGTCATAGATTAGCTCTTATTCCCGTATATCACTAGGATATGGTAGAGCACATTTATGTTTCAGGAACAGGCAAGGACTGGAAGAGAAAAATCAGAAAAAAAGCTGTTGAGAGTGTGGAATATGTTTACAAATGAAAGAATAATTTTATGAATTTATTTGAGTTCATTTTAAGATTAATAGTCTTTAAGATTAATAATATTTAAAATGTTGGCCAGTTATTTCAATGCAGGTCAAGATAAACATTGCAGAATTCTATAATGATGGACTTTATGATGGCTTTCCAGGCTAATCATACCTCTGCCCTATTGTCCATTCCCTAACTAGCTCAATATATATAAGAACAATAATTCATCTACGGGGCAAAATATTGACTATAAACTCAAATACAGAGAAAGCATTCATTTGGCAGATCACATGTGAATGCATGTGATGGGTATTTCTAATAAAATTAAATGGAAACTTTGATCCCAATTTCTCATATACATTTTGAAAAAAAATGAATATCATTTTAACGTCTTATGCTTGCCACTGTTTGTAGTCTGGGGGATATTCACTTTCTGTTTCCCTATGTTGCTTATCTCTAGATTAACTCTTTCGTCTAGATCTTTTTTTTCCCCTTCTTCAAAAGGTGAGATCAATTTTAGCAACAGGTTACAAACCTGATGTGATTATAACTCAAAACCTTGTCAGGACTTTTCTATTATCAGCTGTACACAAGGTATTTGAGCTGCCTAATACTGTATCTGAAGTAAAATTTCATGCACAGAAAAACAGGCTGAGATTCTTGGACTTTGTTATGATTGAATCTGTATGGTTTTAATTTCCTTTGTATGGTTGGAGAGGAATCCTTTTAAAATCAGCATCTACAAAAGAAAATGTTCTTTTTCAAAATATATAAAGCTTATAAAAGGGTTTGCTGTTATGATGTATTCGGTTACTAAAACTGAAATGGCCACCTGGCATGGACAGATAAAAATGCAGAAGTGATTTTCAAAAGGTCAGCTATTTTTGATGCTATCATATTTTTAGAAGTCATAACAGTGAATCTAATTCACTAGGAACAAACATACTTGATATATCTTCTATGATTAGCAATATTATAATATCCGCACATACAAAAAATAATTAAGTCAAAATTCAAGTGAGATGGACAATTTCCACATGATGAAGCAAAAGAAAGAAAAAAGAAAATGAATTATTGCAGGCTAAATGCAATTATTTTTGGATGACAGATGCAGAAATTATATGTTAACAACTGTCAAAATGATAGAGTGAAAACATTTATTTTTCTGTTGGAAAAAATCTGGTTATAATTTATATAAAAGTCTTAACAGAGTTTTTATTGGACAAAAAGTGAATAGCATAGTATACAAATAGTTAAAAATAGTTATATCCTTATCAATTTCAGTTGTGTGCTGAATTAATGATGCAATGTTTCCAGAACACAGTGCTGAAATACAGACCATTGGAGTTATGATCAGTCATCATATTTATATATTATTTTGCAGAGGGAGGACTAAAGCAAGACTAAATAAAAAAAGAGGTATGTTCAGCACAACTAACTATATAACAGAGGTCTAGTAATCGTTGTAATATTTCATGGGAAATCTATGTTTCCATATACTAACATTCTTTGGGCATTCATATTTTGGCTTACTAAACTATATAATATGTGCAGGCCCAGAGAAAATGTGGCACCTGCGGATAAGCCAACCTTCAAATTTTTTGTATGTTTTAATTTGCACAATTGGCTTATCTACGGATGGCACATTTTTCATGGTATTTTGATTAAAAATTTGATGGTCTGCTTATCTGTGGATGGGTTTATCCGTGAGTGTATATGGGATATAAGGGTACTTTTAAAAAGCTGAGAGAAAATTCTACCTTATATATTCATGGATAAGCCCATTCATAGATAAGCTGAACCCAATTTTGGAGGTATATTTTGGCACCTAAAATTCTCGACTTATCTACAAGTATATACGGTATATATAATACTCAAAGTAGTATTTGGATTAAGATCTCTCTGAAACAGAACAACCGGAACCAATAACACCATGTTTTCCAATTAGGGAGAGATTGCACTACTAAATTCTTCTGATACATAAAATTACAAAATCGTACATCATTGTTAACTGGGGGGGATCTTATACAATTTTATAGACTAATTATGTTAATACGGTGGATGAACTGCTGATAAACTTAAATTTAAAGGACGCTTGATTATGAAGCTCCAAGTATTCTTGCCAATTTGCTTCTGATTAAAAATGGGGATGCTCATCATGGCTACCACATCTTCTATGAAAATATCAATAACATATTATCAATATGTAAAACATGCCTGGATTAGACAACTTGAATGATCGTTTTCAATCTAAATGTACATTGGCATCTATTGAATGTGACTTCCATGAAAACTGGCTATGCTTGAAGGGAGCTGTTATGACCACTGATTTGAGTAGCATTCTGTTGGAAGAAAGAGATTGACAAAGTGTGAATCTATTTGCTGAAGACATGACTCATGTTACCAACCCCATAGAGTTTCATCAGTATCAAGAGCCTTTTTTAATACTAACAAAAAATGTTTCAGAATTTGTATCGTTCGAGCCTATCATCTAAAATTCTATGACTCTGCCTTGCTAATATTGAAATGTAAATTGCTAAAATGCACCAACCCCCACATTAGAAATGTGACTAAGAAAAAGGACTATTAAGCAACTTAAAGAACTGGTGATGAAAAAGAAGTTTTTAATTGCTGGGTCATTAGTTCAAATGCAGGCCAAATAGATTATAGCAACTCAGTGGAATAGCCATTAATAATCTGTAGTTAGTAAAGTGTCCAATTATAGGCCAATATTTGAAAATGCCAACTGAAGTATTTAATAGAGAAGTATGGCAAGAATATATTATTTACAGAGGTCTAATTCTGACATAGTTCATATATAATATGATGTTCATGTTACTTTGGTGATATATAATTACATTGTTTACATTTATTTAAAGGGTTTCATAGCTTCCATCTAGATTATAGTTATATAACGTTTTTCATATCAAGATAATCATGGAGACTGAAGAAGGGGTCATGAAACAGAGAAATGAGCACATTCAGTTTTCCTGAGATTAATAAAAGTCATTGTTTCAAAAAAATAAAATAAAACTGGACAAAAATAACCAAACTATATGTGTGTTGTTGGTATAAAATTATGTTTTGTTCTTTAAACACAGAGGAAAAGAGGTAAAAAATATTTTGGCCTTTGACCATGCAAATTCCAAATGCAACAGATGATAGAGAGATGACAGACAGACAGACAGACAGACAGACAGACAGACAGACAGACAGACAATAAATACATCTTTGACCAACATATGTGGTGTGTGTGTGTGTGTGTGTGTGTGTGTGTGTGTGTGTGTGTGTGTGTGTAAACGCACACATAAAATATATATTTAAATGGCAATTACCATATTTTTCGGAGTATAAAACACACCAGAGTATAAGATGCAGCTTAGTTTTTGGGAAGAAAAATGGGGGAAAAAAATCTGCCTACCAGGTATTCATCTGGCTAGTGTCCTTAGTCTCAGTGGTAGGTTGCTCCCGGTTCGCACCGGTTCTATTGAACCAGTAGTAAAACCGGTGGGAGGCTCCGCCCACCAACCCCAACATCATCAGAACGTTTCTGCGCATGCTCAGAAGAGCGCACGCAGAGCCCCGTTGCGAACCAGTAGTAAAGGTAAGTAGAACTCACCCCTGCTTAGTCTGGTCAGCTTTAGCACATTAGTTAGTTTAGCACATTATCCCCTGCTTGGGGATAAAAAACAGCTTCTAAGGCACAGCTGAGAGGAAGCAGAAATGAGAAAAGTAGGCAAAGCATGGGGAAATTGCTTCACTCAGCTAGCGCCTAGTTAAGGCTGAAAAAAAAACTTCTAAAGAACAGCTGAGAGTTGGAGCAAAGCATGGAGATAGCTTCACTTGCTAGCGCCTCGTTAGCGCCTCGTTAGGGCTGAAAAAAAGCTTCCAAAAAGCTACATTCAGAGTATAAGACGCACCCAAATTTTCAGCCTCTTTTAGGAGAAAAAGGTGTGTTTTATACTCTGAAAAATACGGTAAAATAAATTATATGAGTTTAAAAGGAAGAAATGAAGGCGATGAAAAAAAGTTTTATAACTGTCAAATATAAATGTAAACATGCAGCAGTTCAACTACGGAACTACAGGAAACCTGGTGTGGTTAAAATGCAGTATTGCAGGCTAACTCTGCCCACAGTGTGGAGTTCGATCCTGATGGGACCCGAGGTTGCCTTCCATCCTTTCAAGGTCAGTAAAATTGTTGGGGGCAATATACTGACATTGTAAAGTACTCATTGTAAAGTACTCATGGGGCAATAATAAGTGCTATTATTAGGGGGCTAAGGGAGCATGGAAAGAAGGGAAAAAAAGCAGAAAACCACTTTGCACAGAGAAGGAACAGAACAGAGTGCAAAGGATTTGACCAGGATTAAGCATACGTTCTGTACCATCTCTTTAATTAGTTCAGACACTGTTAACTGACTTCAGTGGGTTTACATATATGTGTGTGTGAGAGAGAGATGTTTATCCAAATCATTAGAGACCTGATAGTTCTTGTGTAGGGGAAGTTTGATACCCCCTTTGCTATTTTTGCAGCCAATTCTTTCTTTACCTCTTCAGCCATTGTTTCACTAACAGAGATTGTGTTCAGGAAAGAAGAAGACTCCTCAATAACAGCATCCTGCCTCCCACAAAGATGAATTTGCCTTCTAGAAATTAGCAAACAACACATGGAAGCAATGACTTGCTCCCAGCATCCAGCTAGTTGTTTCAGTGGCAGACATTTACATGGAACTTTTAACACAGTAGCTTAATCAAGAATAAAGACTTCTTCCATGAATTTATCTCCTCCTTTTTACAGCCTACTATAAAACAAAAGACTATTACCCCTGCTTCCGAAAAAAAATAATTTTAATTAATTTTGAACTAGTGCCAAGAAGTATTTCTTCCTCGAGTATCCTGTGGAGGATGAAAAGAACTTCTCATCCTTTGTCTCCAAAGGAACTGTTGAAATACTCGCTTTAGCTCAAGGAAAACTTTATCTGAATGCAGCCCTCTTTCTTCTAGTAATTGATTTGTTTCACAGGAAGGAAATGAATCACCCCCCTTTCTTCCCTACTGAAATTCCTTGTGGGTCTCCACTTGTAATGGCTATTACAAACACGGCTTTATAGAGTGTCCAGAAGCATCTATTCTATCCAAGAATCCATCTATATTTTGAAGCCAGATTTAGCCTGAGATGCTTGATGTCCTATAACATTCAGGAACAGTTTAACTGGTAAGGGAGTTGAACTGTCAGCCACCTAATGTTTGCAAATAGTTCAGCTCCTTTGAGAGAAGTGAAAGGCCAGTTTCACTAGGGAAAATACGGAGCAAAGGGCAGAGGAACAAGGTGGGTAAGTAACAGAACTGCATAGAAATGGTTCCCTGATGGTAGATCTAAGCTAAGTAAGCTGCCAGATACTGACCTGAACATGACTTTTTAAGAGCTACCATGGCAAAGTGCCTCATTGCCCTCCCTCTCTCTGTCACTGTTCACAGATGCTCAGAGAGGAGATTGATGACAATAAAGAAGTCCATTTCATACCACAGTGCTTTGTTAGCAACCATGTACCGGAGAGATTTCACAATTGCAGTAGTTAAAATAATTTTTAATCCCCTCTTCGTTCATGAGTTTTGGCTATGCTGAATGATAGGAACTGTAGTCCTCAAGGTTGAAGCCAAAACAAAAGCAGTTCCTATAATTAATAAAAGTCTGCCTCAGCCATATTTGTGCTTGAACTATATTAGTAGTTGATCGCCATAAGGGAAAATACACATTAGCTTCTGGTGAGGACACTTGTCCATGAAGCAAAATCATGTCTCATGTAAGCGTTGCATTAAGTTTCATATATGAAACCAAAGTTGTATGTGTGAGAGAGAGAGAGAGAGAGAAAGGTAATATTCAGCAGGTTCTGACCAGTTCTGGAGAATCGGTAACAGAAATTTTGATTAGTTTGGAGAATCGGTAAATACCACTTCTGACTGGCCCCGCCCCCATCTATTCTCTGCCTCCCAAGTCCCAGCTGATCAGGAGGAAATGGGGATTTTGCAGTACCCTTCCCCTGGAGTGGGGTGGGAATGGAGTGGGGTGGGGTGGGAATGGAGATTTTACAGTATCCTTCCCCTGCCAGGCCCACCAAGCCAGGCCCACAAGCCATGCCATGCCCACCAAGCCACGCCCACAGAACCGGTAATAAAAAAATTTGAATCCCACCATGTGTGTGTGTATGTGTGTGTGTAAAAATGGAGGACTTTAGGACTATTCAGTCTTGTCGTAACTGAATGTTTTGATAGTTTAAAAATAAAAACAAATTTATTCCTCGGAGGAGGAAAAGGACAGCATCTATAGTTAAGCAAGCACTTCATTAGAGTCCTATCTTTGGCCATCAATTACTGTTTACTTGTCAGTAGAAATCAAGACACCTAGAGGGTATATCTTGAAGTTAACCTATTGGATGTTTAAAGAGCTATTAAAGAGATGCTTGATCTTAGCACAGGGTCTTTTGAAGTTGTGAACTAATGGCAGGTTATTTTTATTTCCAGTGATCAGACAATTAATGAGGTAAAATAGTGGGAAGACAGGCTTAATAGAATCATTGTGGCTCAATCACAAGGTAACCTTTGCATTTAGAACTAAGGAAGGCAGCAGAAGACAAGCCAGAAATTTGGGCTACACAAGTTGAAAGCAGAAAGAAAACAGAGGAAAAATAAACCAGGCACGTGTGTTTTCGTTTTTAATCTCTTTATTAACTTTCTGTGGCAGAATCATAAATATTTAGTGTCTATCTTTGATATTTCCCCTTCAGTTTTTTTTAGGAGTCTCACATATATGGCCAGAGAGACTAGTCTTATGCAAAGCAGAATCATTCTGCAGTCCTATAGAACAATTGCACCGTGCATCATGAAAAACTCGACATTGATTATTTTATTTACATCCTACCTTTTGTGCAGGATCTCAAAGCAGCACTAATGATAAAAAAAAAATACAGCTAATCTGTTATTAGGTCTATGAACGAAGAGGAAAAGCTTAGGGTGGGCCAATCAATGGAGAGGATTTGGAGAGAAGGAGGGCGCTGTTAGAAGGGCACTTTTCCTCAATAGTCATATTCAGGGACTTTGGAAATTATCAATGGAAGAGAATATTTGTAGCTGTGAACTGAAAGGTCTTGAGTGCTATCCGAGTTGGGCTTTTCTCTTGCAGATATTCCATGACCAACTAGGTTACATCATCAGTGCTAGAAGAGAGTGGGCCTGCTAACAGCCCTTCCTTCTCTGCTATCCCCGCACTATATAATCTTAGGATGCATGTTGAACTGAATTCCCATGATTGAGAGAAGACTTGAATCCAAGTCTTGCTAATCCAACATTTAGCCATTTGCATTAACCAAAACTTTCCAGACTTTTCATAAAACAATGACACAGTTGTGCTTCTTAGAATTGTTCCAGACAAATAGTTTGACATTTTGGCATTCAGTTATTAATGCAGAATAACATTTCAAAATGAGATGTTTACTTCAACATGGGTGTGAGTGTGATGACCCGGGGCATAGCACAGAGATAACCCAGGCAGCTTGGCAGTTCAAACCACCCCTTTAATGCTCCAAATTTCCCCAAACGTTCCCATGTTTCTGGCAAGTCCCAGAGCAAAGTGATGACAAACACAAACACACACACACCTCAAACAATCTCTGGTTGCAACTAGTCGAGCCCAGCACTGTGTACACCATAGCTGCACAGCAATAAATCCAGCAGGGCAAATCAATGAGTTCAGGAAGCAAAGGATCCAGGTAATTAGTCCAGAAAGCCAGAAAGAATGCAAGGACTCTTGGAAAGTTCAAAGTTCGGGACTCAACACTTCAGGAATTCAGCGTTTGTTCCCGAAAAATGCCCCTTCCCACAGTGTCTCCTTAAGTCTCATTCCCAGGTGTGCCTTGTGAAGAGGGGCATGGCATTCTTTTCCTGAGTAGTCTGCTCAGTCTGTGTTGTTCTTGCCTTCTCTCCACTCTCTGTGCTCTCAGATCAGGAGGGGGTAGTCCTTGCTCATTGCCTGAGCTCTGTCTCTCATGTTCACTGTTTAGCCTCTCTTGGCCATCATGCCCCTGTTCCTCCCTGCCTACAAGCTGTCCTAATCCTGAAAGGCCCTGGCCTGACTGGCCCTTCCCTTCCCCATTGTCCTCCGAACCAACAAAACCACCCCCAGCACCAGTTCCAGCTCATCTTCCCCCACAGAGGTCCAATGAGGACATGACAGTGGGTATGTGTGTCTCTCTCTGTGTTGAAGGGTCCAGTTTACTGTTTCGTTTTGTTTTTTTTAAGTGTCAAGTGTCATAAAATGGCTGGATGGGAACAGGCATACCCAGCTGAAAAAAAAATGACTACAAATATGATGTAAATAATTACAATAATAATTACTACTGCTACAATAGATCTATTTCACAGAAGGGAAACAGAAAGAAGATTATAAAGCGAGCAAGTTTCCCAAAAGTTCATAAGGCAGGAAAAGTCTGAGTTCCCAAACACAAAACTAACCATTGGAAACCCCATCTTCAGATTGAATGCTATTACATAGAAGGCAACCAACTGACTTTTTAAATCATATTAAAATAATTGTTTCCTAATATTAATACACTGCCCATACACTCAAGGAGCAGCACCTATTCCTTCCCTGCACAGTGCAGGAATCCAAATTAATGCATCCCTAATGGGTTTTCATCAAAAAAGGAGATACAAATTATTATTATTACTGGTATGGAAAGCCAGTGTGGTATAGTGGTTAAGGCAGGAGGCTAGAAACTTTGAGTTCTAGTCCCTTAATCACTGAAGAGATATGCTTAAGTGCTCTTATCTCTCTTTTCCTAGAGTTTGCATATTTGTTTTATATAATATTTATTTTTTAATATAGATTTTTATATAGTTTGTAAGTTTTTTTTTTCTTATCTTTATCATTTTTATCTGATTGTTGTGTCCTGCCCAGAATCACTTTTGGTGAGATGGACAACTGTACACATTTGATTACCGGTAATTAATGAATAGTTCCATCTCAGGCACAAAGCAAGCTGGGTGAACTTGGGCCAATCACTCTCTCTCAACCATAGGAAGCAAGCAACAATGATAAACCATTTCTGAAAAACCTTGCCCTGAAAACTGGAAGGACTAGTCCAGGCAGTTGCCAGGAGTCAACCCTGACTTGAAAGCATAAAAAAGGTAGTAGTGTTAGTGTATTATTAAATTAAAATCATACAACCTGTGTATATGGCCCTTATGTTTGTAACCAGAAATATCTGCTAACCAAACAAAAGAGAAGCAAATGGGGAGATGGAGAGAAGCATTTTCATTAAAATAGAGGAGTTTTCTTCCCAAGACAGCATGCAGTATGGATTCAAAAAAGTGTGTATCTGTTCCCTGCCTTATTGTTTTTCCTTCAAAAAGTGGCTTGTAAATATAATGGCTTTAATTAATTCAAGATTTGGTGACGGAAGAACATTTTTCAGTATAGCAGATCTCTCAGTGGCTTATGTTGCAACTTTAAGACACTGAGCTTGTCAATTGAAAGGACGGCAGTTCAGCGGTTCAAATTCCTAGTGCCGCGTAACGGGGTGAGCTCCCATTACTTGTCTCAGCTTCTGCCAACCTAGCAGTTCGAAAGCACGTAAAAAATGCAAGTAGAAAAATAGGGACCACCTTTGGTGGAAAGGTAACAGCATTCCTTGTGCCTTTGGCATTTAGTCATGCCAGCCACATGACCAAGGATATGTCTTCGGACAGTGCTGGCTCTTTGGCTTTGAAACGGAGATCAGCACTGCCCCCTAGAGTCGGGAATGACTAGCACATATGTGCATGGGAATATTTACCTTTACATTTTTAAGAACAGAATGGAATTCACCCATCTATCACATCTGCAGCAACTGGGAGATAAAAATGTGTTCATTATGTAGATCCCCTTGTGTGGCCAACACATTCTTGAACATCCCCAGGACTTGTGTAGTACAACAGAAACCCAGCCATTGTTACAATTGCTGCTCTTTCTGAATTCTGAGAATTCTTTGATATAAAGACTGGGATGTGATGGAGAGAAATAACTTTTAGCAAAGTGTGGATTCAGTTTTATTTATCCTTTTGTCCAGAGCATTGTCAAGGTAATATATAAGCTTTTTTTTTTTTTACTTTTTATATGTTTTTCTTAAATGAATAGTGTTCAAATGTGTCTTGTGAAAACAAAAAAAAATGTCAAAATGTAAAGAAAATAGCCCTGGAAAACAACTAATAATCTTCCTTGATATGGCACTGTGCTATAATCTAGCATTTATAAACCACAGTGAATTACAGAGAATTTTAGCCAGATTGAGGCTGTGATATCCTGGTGCAAAAGACCCAGTCTTGGCTCTTTCATGCCTTTTTCTTTTGTCATGTAAACAGTTGTGTGAATATTATGATCAAATAAGTTATGGGGGGGGGGGCAGCCACCCTCTTTGACTGATCTCAAACATCTCAGCAAGAACATCTCTAGCTAGTATCTGAAAACAACCAAGTACTCATAGGTAAAATTAGGAAGCTGAGAAACAATTGATTGATTAATTAATTGGGTTTGCAGATAATCCTTGACCTACAACCATTCAGTCAGTAACTGTACCAAGTTATGATGGTGCTGAATGAATGATACTTATGACTAGTGTAATGGAATGTGTGGATAACCTTTGGGAGTGAGAGGAAGAAATCCTGTCTAGGAAACAATCAGACAAGAGAAGAAGAAGCCTCCGGTGACTTAAAAATCAGAGAAAGAAACTCGGGAAAGACCTACCCTAATTGTACAGGTGGTAAAAAGTGGCAGTGGGAAGTTTATACCTTCAAACTTGAAATATTATATTAATATAGCCTTACAATAAAGTAGAATTACTTATCTAGTTTCATGTCTGTATATGCAGGAGGACTAACAACTGGTTCTTTCCATCCCTGGACCCCCAAGGTCATATGGTTGTGATTTGGGTGCTCAGCAACTTGTTTGTGGTTGCAACCAGTTGCTGAGAGCTTTGTAATAATGTGATCACCATTTGCAACTTTCCCTGCTGGCTTCCTCAGAAAATCAATAGGGAAGCTGGCAGGGAAAAGTCATAAGTCACTGGGATAAGTCACCCCAACCATGCACCGTCCCACAGCTCCTCTATACTTGTGACATGCCCACTATTCACCCCCCACATGCACCCTGCCTGACCATGTTGTACCTTCACACTGTCAGCGTTCCAGAAAAACCCCAACTCCAAGTACAGACTCTGAAGCAAGCATTTTTCAAAGTTCTATTTACTAGAATAGGTAAACTAGCACATCTGGGAAAACCCGAATCTGAGAGGTCCGGGTTTTCTGGGAAAACCCGGATCTCTCAGATTCGGGTTTTCCCTCAGTAAATCAAAACCCTCAAAACTATCCCCTCACTCCCCAGTCGATCACATGCTCCAATCAACTGCCGTCCCATCTCGAGACAACACTCTGACCACTCCTTCTCCAGATGCAGGATCGCCCTGACCTTGACCGACAGGAAAAATGCTATTATGTCTAAAGACAACCCCTCTACTAAATCCCCCCTCTACTAAATCCCCCCTCCTACTTTCCCACACAGGAGAAGGTGGCAGCATGGAAGCTTCCAGCCTAATATGGCTTCCAAAGCTGACACACTGATATTCTTGCTCACTCCTCACCCTCTCACACACCCTTACAACCCACCTCACACATTTTGTGCAAGTGTCTCAAACCTCACCCATAACCCAATTTACCCTTTTGCTTCCTCATCACCCAACAGCAGCCACATAACTGCTTGCGGACTTTCACTTCTTTGTCTTCAAAATGTCCTAGAAGGCAATCCAAATGACTTCAGTAATGCTGCCAAGAAAACTATATGAAAGTTTTGCTGTTTGACTTAAAGAAGTCTTTATTTCTGCTACTATTACAGAACAAATCAAAAGATCAGGTAAAAGGAGAATTTTTTTTTTAAAAATGGAACTATTTGGAAGGAGCACATTCTAAGGTTGCGCATAGGATGCATAGACATGTAGAGTCTAGAGGCTTAGCAAAATGATACTGAATATGTAGCTGCAACACACACACACATATATATATATAGACATATGTATAATATATACATAGGTACACACACAAATGTAAAATTACCTGCAATTTTTTTCAAAAAATCTTTTTTTATTTTCAGAATACTGACTGCTGCCAGCTCTAGGATGCTACAAATCTATAACGCCAATAGTTCCATAACTGAGGCAATGAAATACAGCAGCAATAAAACAAAACAAAGACCGTGCAAATTTATTGTCTTCAGGTTTCCAGATCCTTTTTTACTTTTTTTTGTGTGTGTTTTGTGTTCTATGAATAATAAGACTCTTATAGTTATGTAGAATGTTATTGGTTTACTATTCCATTAATTAATTAGTAATTGGAAAGAATATAGCATTGTGTTGTACTGATCTTGCAATTGAACTAATCACATGAAAAAGAAGCAGAAATCAACCTATGAACCTATCACTCCATGCTGGCATTTGTGCTGAATAGTCAAACTCTATTGCCTGATTCATTTCTAGCTCTTTTTGCCATTGACGGCATTTTGAAATATCCACAGTCCTCAGCTATGATGTTCTGTACAAATACTGTTGGTGTCAGATCAGTAATTTATGGAAGCAATTACCATATCACTATAAACAACTAAAGTAAAGTGCCCTGGGTGTAAAATATGGGCACACTTCAGAAAGAAAAAGCTGAATAAATTTTAGAGGTGCTTCTTTAAACTCCAATTTGCAGACTAGGGCAATAAAATAAGCTTTTTCCATTGATTTGAATCCCATTGATTAATTGCAGCACGATGACCTTGTTCCTTCAACAAAATAGAAGTTTAGTTCATCTCATTTTGAGTGCCTCAGACATGTCTTGCCATGTCATTAAGCGAACAATATCAAGTATCACTCATTCTGTGGGAACAATACAAATACAGCAAAATGAAGCCAGTCCAGAAAGCTTGACTCTTTGATGCTAAGCAAATAAAATTATATCCTTCAGTAACACAGTGCAGAAATGTATATTGTCTTTACAAGAATCTTCCACACAAGTTGATAGCCAGCACATACAGCTTCATTGCTGTTATTTTCTTCTTATAAAAACACAAGTGCTCTTCTGTTCCAGCTGGAAAGCAGTCTTATAAGTTACACCATCGATAGCGACTGAGTAATTGGTGAAAGCAGGAAAACAATCAAATGACTGTGTGAACTGTGCAGTGTACAGAAATGTCACAAATCTAACTGACTCTTGGGAAACAAAGGTAAATTTGAGGCAGCTATGGCAGAGGCAGAACTTCTTCTGACTGAAAATTACGACTTTCGTTCTTAGCCACGGCTGACTCGTCTTCCTGATCATCTTCTCCTGATTGTGAAGGGCAAGCACATCTGCATCCACCTGTTCTGTCATGAGCAGGTAACAGGAGCAAAGAAAACAACAGTAACCATAGCAACTGCAGGGCAGAGTGTCAGTGTGTGTACTCAGGGGTGCCCAGACCATTTAGGGGATAGTAGTAGCCCTCTCAACTTATTAGGGAGTGACTCCCTACTGAGATATCTGACTGTTCTCTTCAGCACCAGCTAATAATCTCACACAATTCTGTCTCGCTTCAAGTCAAATAGCTTAAACATCACTTGAAATGAATGGCTCAGAATGCCATCCATAGCCTCCAACTAAAAGGCTGAAAAAAGGATTTTCAAGGCAGAACTGGTTCTATACTCCACAGCTTTTCTTAGTTCACTAAAATTAGTACCGAAAAGAGGGAAGGAATAATTCGATAGAGATATACAAGTTATTATTACATATTATTTCTAAATAAACAATTGTGCACTTTTGCACTATTTTTTGGCAGAGTCTTCCTAAAGCTTGTCATTCGTTAAAAATTATGTTCATCAAATGCCAAATATAAGTACTGGCGACCGTGCTTGGATAGTCACATAGCTCACATAGTCTGCTTGGAGATGAATACTGGTATTCGTTGATTAGCTTGCTTATTTTTAGAGCTTCACACTTTATTAGTTAACACAGAGATTGATACTTGCTTTGGCAGAAATATACCAATATTAATAGTAACTTGAATATGTGCATTTCAAAAATAATAACATCAGCTTCCTTCATCAAGAATTTACTTCATGGATTGTTTTCAAATTGATTTCACAGAAATAAAAGTTCTTCCTGCCTTCAACCTTCCTGCCTGCCTGCCATTTACTCTGAGACAATAACAGTTCTATTGATGCCTATATTATAAAAAGAAAAAGCAAATCTAAAGATCTACTAGTAATAAGCTAAATATCCACAAAAGTATTAGTTACCAATGGGAGCAGGGGAGCAGATATATTTCAGATAACAAATTGCATTGACTGTTCCTACTAAATGAATGCAGCAGAATTATCCTGATCCATGTCTGAAAATATTGATTCAGTAGATAGTCTGGCATAAAGACCATAAGTCATCTGAGGACTATTTTGTTTAAAAAAATAAAAAAGCAAAAGAATTTAAGTAAAAAGGATGCCCATGGACTTCTACAATGTCTTAGAAGTTCATCAGATCTCCCATGAACCCAAAAACTCTTTTTTTTTCTTGGAGGGGGGTACACATGGAGAGAAAGGGGAAGGAGAGGGAGAGGGGGAGAGAGAGAGAGAGAGAGAGAGATACTTTAATTTCTTGCTATAGATGATCTTATTCTTAAAACTACACATGGAGAGAAAGGGGAGGGAGAGGGAGAGGGGGAGAAAGAGAGAGAGAGAGAGAGAGAGAGAAATATACTTTAATTTCTTGCTATAGATGATCTTATTCTTAAAACAGTAGCACATTTTTCACCTAGAAGTTTGGAAAAAGCAAGACTGCTTTAATGAATAGCCAGAAAGTATTGCACTCATACAACATCCAAAGTTCTTCTGAATCATTTTCTGAGTATACAAATCTCTATTAAGTAATTTATCATTGGGATTTTTTTATTTTGAAAATTATTCTTTTTCCCCCTCTTTTCCGTCACCATGAAGGTTCTGGCCTACGCTTCCTGAGTCAGTAAAACACATGAATAGTCCAAAAACCTTGTTTTATTTTAACAGCTGTCAATTCTGTTCATTCACAGATGAACAGTTGTAAAGAGTCCTTCAGGATAAGGCTGATAATCACCCATTTTATCTTCCTTGACATGCTGCCAAAGATTGGTAAAGCCACATGGAGTCCAGAATGAAACAGAGCTTTTAAGCTGAACAGAATGAACAAACGTTGCTTCCTGCAAATGTGTCTTTGCTCCTCTTTTAAGTCTTATGGGAGGGGCCAATCATCTCCCAGCCCTATTCCCAAATCGTCCCTTTTGTTTTAGCTGTTTTTGCTTCTGGCAGCTCTGCGCATGCGCGCACTGGGAACAGGCTTCCCCTGTTCCTCTGCCACACTGAGGTCTGACTCTGGAGGCTCTGGAGGCAGCCCGTACCTCCCAGATGGCCCTTTCTCTGCCTCTGATGCAGAGCCCTCGTCCAAGCCTTCCCCAGACTCCAGAACTGGCCCATGTTCCTCCCCAGCCTCCTCACTGTCCGACTCTGCTGCCAGCTCTGCAGGCTGCTGGTGGACCACAGCATTTGCTATTCAAGTCAAAGGTGTATAATACCCAAGGGTATAACTTCCTTTAATGCACGTACAATTAAAATTCTGATACACAAGACTCTACCAATAGAAGAGGCTTTGGGTTGTCAAACTGGAAATTATACTACCAAGCAGCTGCCCTTACTTGGCTAAAAGAATGGATAGTTCTGAGACATAGACAATTACTTGTACTGGAGGGACATGATTTGCAACTGGGGTGGCATGCCTTCCTATGGTATGAGAAACACAAAGCACACAAATATTTTCAAGGACACTATAATAGAAATGCTCTGTTCACAGTATGGGCAAAAATTAAGGAAAAATACTATTTGAAAATACCAGTCTGGCTCTCCATGATAGAGGCACTAATACACCCAAGCGCGATGGATATGGGAAAAATTGTAAGATACAAAGATATTTTGAATGGGAATGGGGAATTGAAAAACAAACAGGAATTGAATAGCCAAGGGATAGACTTAGTATAGTGGCTACATGTACAGATCTAGATATTATAAAGATGCTAAAACATATGGTTTTTATAAAGAACCAACAGAATTGGATCAAATCTTAACAGCACGGGAGAAGAAACTAATTTAAAAATTCTATAATTATCTATTGACTATTAGAATGGAAGAGCAGCAAGTAAAAGAAATCATGATAGCATGGACTAAAAACTTTGGATATTTTATAGAATTGGACAAATGGCAAAAGTTGTGGGATAGAAACTATAAATTGACAACATCCACTGCATATAAAGAAAACCTATACTAAATGTTTTATAGATGGCACTTCCCACCAGCAAGATTAGTTCGAATGTTTAAGAATATGTCTGCCAAGTGTTGGAAGTGCAACCAAACCCCGGGCTCATACTACCACATGCCCTAAAGCAAAAAAAAATATTGGACTAAAATGCACACCTGGATAGAAAAAATGATAAAAGAGCATATATATTTAAAACAGGAAATATTTCTGTTGGCATTATACCAGAATAATACAGTAAAAGGAAGGTATATTTAATAGTACATGTGTTAACAGCATCCAGAATGCACAACACTGGAAGGGCAAGGAGATCCCTACAGAAGAAAATATAATAACAGAAATTTTAGATTGTGCAGAAATAAATAAACTAAAACTTGAAATTAAAGAAAAGGAAGACACTGAATATTTTGAGAAATGGGATCTGTTCTATCGGTGGTTAAATAAGAGAAACAGAAGTTAGGACTTCTAAAATATTGTAACTTATTAATTTTGATTAGTATTAATAATTAATATGTATTAATATTATGAGGGAAAAGCACTGTCATTATGAGATTACTACTAGAGAATATTATTATTATTACTAGTGTTATTATATTATTATTATTATTATTATTATTATTATTATTATTATTATTATTATTATTATATAATAATAATATTAATAATAATAATAATAACTATTATGAGTATTACCCAAAAGAATTGTAACCAGACAACACACTGTTTATGTGGATATTGAATATGTTGTTCTTTTTATTTATATTTAAAAAATATAAATAAATAAAATTCACATACACAAATTTCCCATTCTTTGATACTTATTCTGTATTTATTTTTCTATTATTTAGCTGTTTCATTAATTTACCCCCAGTATTCCTAATCTGAATCATCCTTAATGTAGCTCACAAAAATCTAAAATAAAAACCAAATGTTTAAATTAAAATATTATTTAAAATAAAATAAATAATAAATAAAAGTACAGATTAAAATTAACAATAAAATAAATTCTAAGACCATGTAATAGTCAAAAGCCTGATAAAAGTGATGAAACCAAAGAAGGCCTGAAACTTCTAATCAAGAAAATCAAAGAAGAAAGTGAGAATTTTGGTCTCTTTCTAAATATCAAAAAGATCAAGTTTATGACCGCTGCAAGAAATGGAAACATCAAAATAGAAACTGATGGTACAAGCCCTGCATGTGTGAAGTCTATACTTTTCAGGAGAAGGTTGCATCCATGATGCATCTCTGAAAGCAAATCGTCTACAAAGTGGGCTGCCCTAGAAATCTTAACAACTACATGGGTTTTTACTGATAGCTTTTCATATTTTACAAGAGAAAGAACCTAGTGGTCAATGAGATGAGCTATGATGTTTTTCTAAAATGTAGAGGTTAGTGGCAGGAAATTGCACAACAGATCTGTCTAATTCATGAACATTTTTCAAGCACTGTTGTCTCTCACTTGTACCTCACTATGTTAAGGAGGAAGTAATCAGATTGCTGCCTTGTATTTCTCTATTTATAAGCTAAGAGCCTTGTATCTAAATTCCCTCCATGCATACCATTGGTGACTGCAAAAACTTGAACAGAGATGGTTAAAGAATATTACCACTCTCACTTACGTCAGACATAAGAGATAGACTACAAAATGCATGCATTTTTACAACCTTGACCCGAGAAGTGCTTATAATCTAATCAGAATGACAGAAGGAGCCTGGATAGCTCAACAGACAGAGCACTGTAATTTAACACCAGCTGTCTGCAATTAAAGTAAGATCGAATCTCGCCAGGCTCAAGGTTGACTCAGCCTTCCATCCTTTCTAAGGTAGGTAAATTGAGGACCCAGTTTGTGGGGGCAATAAGCTGACTTTGTATAAAAATATACAAAAGTATGAAGGCTATTGCTTAACGCATTGTAAGCCGCCCTGAGTCTCCGGAGAAGGACGGCATATAAATCAAATTAAAATATATATATATATATTTGACATCCTTCGATACAAGGTAGGAGAAGTATGAATATAGAATGATCCCTTTTGGCCAGTTTTTCTAGATTCATGAACAAAATATTTTAAGATATTTTTAGACAGGTGATATACTTAGATTCTGGTTGATTCTGAAGATCCTCCTTGCATGCCACCCATTACCAGAAAAGTGATGCAAAAACTATAGGACCGTGATGGCGAACCTATGGCATGTGGGCTACAGATGGCATGCAGAGCCCTCTCTGCGGGCACGTCAGCCACTGCCCCAGCCAGCTCCACCAGGCATGCGCATGCGCCTCCTGCCGGTCATCTGGTCTTTGGGTCTTTGCCGCACATGCATGGGGGGCACTCACATTGCAATTTGGGGATGGGGCATGACTGCGTGCATTCGCATGCACACACTTTGGGCACTCGGCACCAACAAGCTATAGGACAACAACTGCTTTGCCAAGCTGGAGAAATGTGTTATTTTATTTACTTCAGTTAGACTGTTTGGAGTTCGGAATCTCAATAGAAGGCATGCAAAGGTGGCTCTAGCAAAGGCACACACAGTCTTTTCTACAAGGGCACACACAGAAAGACAGCTCGAAATGTGAACGATGTGCATTGTGCTATGTCCTCTGGGCTTTGCTAATTTCTACTAAAAACCCATCCTTAATTTTGCTTACGGTGTAATATTGCTGTTTCAGCTGCTAGGAAATGTTTGGTGATTCTCATGGTCTATTTAAGAGCAAGAAGCATGTCAAGACGGTAGAGAGTCTCAGTCATCCAGGTCATGGCTGTCCCAAAGATACTTTTTCAGGAGGCAACTGGACTTTCTTGTTTTTTCTTTTTCTTCAGCCAGAGTGAAGAAGCTTCTTGGATGAGAAGAGAAATGTCTCCAAACGAAAAAAACAACAAAAGTCCAGTTGCATCCTGAAAAAGTACCTTTGGGACAGCATGTCAAGAGTTCAAATAACCCTTTGCTTCTCAACCCCTCCTCCGCCACCCAAACCCTTCCCATCCCTTTGTGGTATAGATGCAGTGGTAGGAGCAATCCTGAAATAGCTGACACATTTCACCTCAGCTCTTTTTGGACCACATTTTTAGATACAGAGGATTAGTTAATCATGTGATTTCATACCAAAGATGTTTGCTTCCAAATTTTGGAAAGATTTCTTATATCAGAGGCAAGTGGCCCAAAGCCTCTTTAAAAAGCAGTTAATCCTAGATGGGATGCAGTGGCTCAGTGGCCAAGACACTGAGCTTGTTGATCGAAAGGTCGGCAGTTCAGTAATTCAAATCCCTAGTGCTGCAGAACAGGGTGAGCTCCCATTACTTGTCCCAGCCTTTGGTGAGAAGGTAACAGCGTTCCGTGTCCCTTTGGCATTTAGTCATGCCGGCCACATGATCACAGACATGTCTTTGGACAGCGCTGGCTCTTTGGCTTTGAAACAGAGATGAACACCACCCCCTAGAGTCGGGAATGACTAGCACATATGTGCGAGGGCAACCTTTACCTTTACCTTAATCCTAGTAAAGGTCACATGCAAAAAAATCAATATATCCAAGCAGACAAGAGGGAGTTGGAATTACAAAAGAGTGTTTAGTGCGGCATTTTTCCAACTTTTTTTACTTCCAAAATCACAGAACATAGAATAATAGAGTTAGATGGGGCCTTGGAGATCTTCTAGTCCAACTCCCTGCTTGAGCAGGAGACCATATATCATTTCAGACAAAGGGCTGTCCTGTCTCATTTTGAAAGCCTTCAGTGATGGAGCACCCACAACTTCTGAAGGCAAGCTGTTCCATTCGTTAATTGCTCTCACTGTTAGGAAGGCTTTGGAACCCCCGGAGTTCTGTTTGGCCTTTCAAACTGGAGCTTGAAAATTATTCACCCCTCCCTAGCAATTAAACCAATAGCATTCCAGTTTCAACTGCCAGCCTGTTCTGACCTAGGCTTCCTGAGTCATTAAAACACATGAGTAGTCCCAAAAACTTCTTTTATTGCAACAGCTGTGAATTCTGTTCATTCCCAGATGAGTCCCAAATAGTTGTAAAGCATCCTTCAGGAGAAGTCCTTCGGGATAATCACCCACCTTGATCTCCCTTCACACGCTGCCAAAGACCTAACTGGCAAAGCAACATGGAGTCCAGAATCAAACAGAGCTTCAGGCTTTAAGCTGAACAGAATGAACAAATGTTGCTTCCTGCAAAGGCCCACATGCCTTTGCTCCTCTTTTAAGTCTTTTGGGGCCAATCATCTCCCAGCCCTACTCCCAAGTCGTCCCTTTTGTTTTAGCTTTTGTTTGTCTTGTCTTCTGGCAGCTCTCTGCATGCGCGCATTGGGAATAGGTTCCCCCTGTTCCTCTGCCTTGCTGAGGTCCGGCTCTGGAGGCAGCCCATACCTCTCATATGGCCCTTTCTCTGCCTCCGACACAAAGCCCTTGTCCTAGCCTTCCCCAGACTCCAGGACTGGCCATGGTCCTCCCCAGCCTCCTCACTGTCCGACTCTGCTGCCAGCTCCGCAGGCTGCTGGCGGACCACAACACAGCCTTGGTGAAGCCTCATCCTGTATTCCATTGGTCTTTGCTGGTGAAAGAGACATACCTCTGTGTTTGCAAGTAGCAGCCCTTTCCCCTTACTGGTAAATGGGATGAAAGAGTACACGGTTGAGTCAGTTCTAGACTCTAAATGCAGAGGGGAATAGGTTGAATACCTGATCAAAGGCTACCCAGAGATGGAAAGGTCATGGGAGGCAGCAACTGACTTGCACACATTCATTCATTCATTCATTCATTCATTCATTCATTCATTCATTTATTATTTATTTATTTAAATTTTTATACCACCCTTCTCCTGAGGGACTCAGGGCAGTGCACAGCCACAATAAAACACATATATCCATAAAATTTAAAAACAGTTTAAAACATATTAAATAATTTGGCCCGAATTAAAACTAAAACACGCATTAAAATTCGTTATTAAGCCAGCCCAGCCTGTTGAAACAGTAAAGTCTTAAGGGCACGGAGAAAGGTACATAGGTCAGGGATCATACGAATCTCCAGGGGCAATTCATTCCAGAGGGCAGGTGCCCCCACAGAGAAGGCTCTCCCCCTGGGGGTCGCCAGTCGACATTGTTTGACCAACGGCACCCTGAGGAGTCCCTCTGTGTGGGAGCATATTGGCCGGTGGGAGGCTATCTGTGGCAGAAGGCAATCTCATAAGTATTGTTAAAGGTGTCCCACTATTATGACCAACACCATGACAAAACCCATCCTTCACAACCACTGACCTTGCAGGAGCTAGGCACTGGCTAAAATGGGCAAGAGTCTTTGAGATAACAAGTGACCAGGAAGGGGCAGGGAAAATTATACATGCACCTTCAACATCAGGCATACAGAACATGGGGGGGATGAAATGTGACCTGAGGGGTGGCAATCATTTACCCAGGTACAGCTGGGCTGCAGGACACTTCATGTGATCTTGGGGAGTATCAGCAGAAGAGTAAAGCAACCCAGCTGCAGATAATTCTCACAGCCTACAATCAATTTCCTCTGTGAACTTGGGGAGTAAGTTTGAAAAGGGTGGGTGGGTGATATAATGATATGTGGCAATGGCCTTGAGAAACAGGACGAGTTAAAAGGCAGCTTAGCCCATAGCAGAAATGTGGGTGGATCAAGAGGCTCAGAAGAGACACCTTCTCCCACATCAACAGAATCTTCTGCAAGATTCTGTTGATGTAATGTGACAATAAAAGTAGAATTAGCTCTACTTGTCCATGTTTCCTGTGTAGTCTACCTTGCAAGACTGACACATATTTGAGTTGCAGAAATCTGAATGACTACTAGATGACAACAAAAAGAATCAAAAAATGCTCCTTCTAACCCACTGACTAGCGATCAGTCATCAGTCCAGATAGGTTTAGTGCAATTTTAAAAATTAAGACAAAATCAATGTAAAATTTATCTTTATAAAGCCATATATTCTTTTAAAATACTTGGGAAAATGTGAAGGGGAAAGAATCTACCAAAAAAAAAAAAAATCCAGCCTGATTCAAAGTAAATAATATACAAAATCTTTCCAGAATTTTTCCAATTATGTGTGCTGAATTTCAAAAGCACATGATTTCAGATTTTGCAAATCATTCTACACATCTAAGAATGCAGCAGTGCATGGTGTTTGCTCTTGGCAGTTTTACTCTTTTCCAATACACTGCTGTGCAGGAAACCTCTAACAAATCAGGCAAGCTGCCAGAGATAGAATACTGAAAAGGATTCAGGGAAAGTGAGTGGCAACAGTTAGGTAATTGGAATCCATTTAGAGAGCAGTGCTGTGCCACTTTCTTCTTCAGGTTACATGAAAATCTAAGGAATGTGTAATGCAAGATTTAAGTCAAAGCAAGAAACATCCAATGCAGCTCACTCACATCTTGGACTTTCAAATTCTTAAATTTGCCCTTTACTGAAAAAAGTCAATGATTTCCCCAAGAAAGTTTGATTAGTTTCTTTTACTTTCTGTAATGAAGTGCCATCCTTTTTACACTTGAAAGGATCTTTGTAATAATGCAACATTGATCTTTTGAATACAGATGAGCTAACCCTGATAATAGGATTTGGTGCCCAAAAGAAGAGTCTTAAAAATATCTGCAAGGTTCCAGTGCCATCCAGAGGATTTGTAAGGTGGAGCAGCTATTCACTGAATTACCGGTTTGCACAACAAAGCTATCCCACCCCTTCCTTATATACTCTAATCTTTTCAATTCAAGGAATCTGAAAACAATTGAAAAAGTAACAGAAAAAGAGATCAAGTTTGAGATAGGTGGCAACAAAGAGTACCTAATTCATGAGACTGCCAGATTTTTCTCCTTCCTTCCTTCCTTCCTTCCTTCCTTCCTTCCTTCCTTCCTTCCTTCCTTCCTTCCTCCCTCCCTCCCTCCCACCCTCCCTCCTTCCTTCCTTTCCTTCTCTCTGTCTCTGTCTTCATTTCTTCTTTTCTTATTGTTGTTCTCATGCTGTCTCAAACTGTCAATTTTTGAAAACAATAGTATCTTTTTAAAACAAAACAAAACCCTGCAGACAAGGTATAGAAGAGATTTTTTTTTCCCCATCTGCTGGCCAACATAAGAAGAAAACATTGGGAGAACAGCAGCAGGTCATTTTTATGAATGATATTTTCTATCAATGACACAGTAGGTCAGGCATGTTCTGGAACTGCTACTGTGGAAAATCTTACTTTCTCCACGTTGCTGTTACTTTGATTGAATTGTTATGGTTTTTAATTATGCTTCAGTTGGCGTAGGCATTTTGTTCTTCCTTGTATTTTGTTTTTTTTTTTAATTTTTTTAGATAAAAACACAAGAATTAAAACTTCCAAGTTTGTTGAAGCATTATAGATGAGCATTAGAACATGAGAGGTAACTTTAGTTGATCAGGTCCGAACAGAGAACCAAGAAGAGGCTTAGTAAAGCTCCAGTCAATTTATCTCAGTATTTTAGCCTAGCATATTTAAATTAAGAATCAAAATGATTGGAAATAGCTGAAATAAAGAAACAAAGTACAAGCAGTATTACAGTGATTACTGGGCTGGAGAAACATAGAAGAACCTTGAACTAAGCAAAGTATCAGGTTGTATATCTTTGGTATATAGAGTTTTCTACATTTTGTAGAAATGTACAAAACTATATAAGTCATACTCCGATTTCTCTCTGATAATACTTAGAAGATAATCTTATTGTGGTGCCACAAATTTGGGATTCTATTCCTACCTTAGATAGCAACACTAAGTACCATAAAAAAATGCATGCATTTTGTCCTTATACTGCCTCCTTTCACACCATGAAAAGGCAACTGTCTGGTTTTTGTTATTTGTTTGTTTAATCATTACTTCAGTCATGCTTAAGCCACATTTCAATAGTATTCATGTCATTAAATCGCCACAGATTTTTTACATATACACACTTATTTAATTGAAAAATAGTTCCCATTTATACTGAAATTTTGTACATACAGTACACGGAACTTTTTAAATGCATACTCCCCATATTTACATAGTTCTAATATTAATCAATTGTAACCCTTCTTAAATCGGCATTTTCTTGATTTCCTTTTTTGCATCAAGCAGAGATTTTATATGATAGTTACCGCCCATTCTGCTGCAAAATGAATCGTTCTGATTGGAACTTGTGACTGAATACATTAGATCCTTCATTGAGATTTATATTCAAATTAATATAAATCTCAATGAAGGTGTTGTTGTTAGTCATGAAGTCATGTCTGACCCATCATGACCCCATGGACAATATTCCTCCAGGCCTTCCTGTACTCTATCATCCCCCAGAGTCCATTTAATCTCACGCCTACTGCTTCAGTGACTCCATCCAGTCACCTCATTCTCTGTCTTCCCATTCTTCTTTTGCCCTCAATCTTTCCCAGCATTAGGCTCTTCTCCAGTGAGTCCTTCCTCCTCATTAGGTGGCCAAAGTATTTGAGTTTCATCTTCAGGATCCAGCCTTCTAAAGAGCAGTCAGGGTTGATCTCCTCTAGGACTGACCGGTTTGATCGCCTTGCAGTCCAAGGGACTCGCAGGAGTCTTCTCCAGCACCAGAGTTCAAAGGCCTCAATTCTTTGGCACTCAGCCTTCCTTACGGTCCAACTTTCACAGCCATACATTGCAACTGAGAAAACCAATTAATTTGGTAATATTAATTAAAAACAAATGAGGTTTCTATTGGACTGAGTGCTTCTGGATGTGTGTTGAGGTTCAGCTATATATTTCCCATACAAAGCCATGCTGACTGAGAATTATAGCAATTGCCATAGCACTTAAACTTATATACCACCTCCTAGTGCTTTATAGCACTCTCTGGGTGGTTTACAATGTCAGCCTATTGCCTCCAACAATCTGAATCCTCATTTTACTGACCTCGGAAGGATGGAAGGCTGAGTCAATCTTGAGCCCCATCAGGATCAATCTCCAGGCTATAGGCGGAGTTAGCCTGCAATGCTAAATTTTAACCACTGGGTTATAGTAGATAAAGTCCAAAAAAAATTAACAGGGCACCATGGTAGGGAGGTTATTTTGGCTTTCATAATGGGCTCAATATCATCTAGCTGATACAGAAATGAGAATGCTAGTGGTGATAATCATTTTACATCATTTTTCTTTGCACTGAGGTTATTTCTGTTCCAGGGACTGATTGCATCTTCATAGCATCATCCAGCTATCATTGAACGGTTATAAAGCTTGTCTGTATTATTTTCACACAATACTGGCTGGATGAATGTAGAAGATTTTACAAATCACAAATCACTAGTCCATAAATGACCTGATTATTCCATTCTACCAGCAGATGGTTACAATTCAGTTACTAATCTTGATTTATGACAACCGATGTATCCTTTTTAAAAGTTGGAATTATTTTATAGGCATGAAAGCTACTAACAATTCCAAATATTACCAGTCTAAATCCAGAGAAATTGCTTCTTTTGTTTTCTCCATATCTACCACCAATTATATTCACTGGGTGAACTTATTGTTTCACGGTGTTGAATTAGGCTTTAAAATGCCAATAGAAGGATATACATGTAACTTAGGGTTGAACTGTGGAGGCTTTGATGTTCCCTGAGCATGGTTGTTTGTTTGCAGATATTTCATTATCCAACTAGTTAACATTATCAGTGTTCAAAAAACATGTTTTTTTTTAATTTACAAAACCCATGGTTTTAAATATGATTTAAACCTTAGTGTATGTAAGTCTAAAATCTGATTTCATGAAAGATAATAACATTTTAAATAATTAGTGACATGTTGCTTCCCAAGCTGCAGACTGCATGTTTTCACTAAATAGTAGAGTAAACAAATGGCACTTTTCATTGAGGAATTTAAGTGGAAGGAAAGTGGTAATGTCACAATGTGATTGGGATGCCTTATACATGCTATTAATTTTTTTAAAAAAGATGAAATGTGATCCAATGTGTAGGATGCAAAGATATGTTTAATGTCACATCTATCTTGACCCCAATTTCAGAGCGGGCAGAAATGGACAAGTGGGTTGCAAAAATAGAACACAAAGTTGTATTGTGGGTCTGCCCGTTAATAAACTGCTTTGGAGGCTGATGTGATAAAGGCTGCCTATTTCTGCTTCTTGAAGCTCACCTGCTGAACTCCACACACAGCAGAATTATGTTTTAAAATTAGAAATAAATAGATCATTGCCAACCCTCCCATGTTTCTTGCTGTCAGTTGAATTACATAGATGAATGTCAGAGATTGCTAAACAGTGTCCAGATTTTCTTCCATTCACTTTGGTATGCATAATATCATAGTGACATTTCTTGCCTTATATCTCCCGTTCTGTAATTGCTCTATCAGAGCAGAACTGAACTACCTGTTCAAATTATTAACGTGTGTCAATCGGACTGGCATATGAAGACGAATCACCACTTTTGCCGTTTCCATTGATCTAAATCCCACACATAAAAATACACGTATACACTTATAATTAGGTTCTGGCTGCTTGCAAAAAAATAATGCACGCATGCACACAGTGAAATCTAACAAATCACTACATCTCAACCTTTAAAAGAGGAGTCCTTTTCATAGGGCAAGGCTGACCCCTGGTGCTTAAGACAAGGAACTTCATCCTGGAATGATAATGCCTTTGCTGTTTGATCTCTACAGTCTTTATTTCTTTTTAAACTTGGATTAGCATTCAGCTTTCAAAATACATTACAGAGCCAAAGGAAAAAATAATAAAAGCAGACCCACCCTCCGAGGGATTTTTTTTACATCAATAACATTTTCCTTTTTGCTATTTTCACAACTGTTTACTTTTTTTTGTTTTGTTTTCAAAGACATTTTACTCTTAATTTACTTAAAAGGGACTTTTTTTAAAAAGAAAGCAAACAAAACTTCAATGCAGGGAGGGGATGCACATATGAGAACTGTAATTTTAATGATCTTGCAAACTATTGCTGAAGAAACTAATAAAATAAAAAATGCTCAAATAATAAATACAAACATTATAGTTTGTTTTAAAAACAAATATACATTTAAAAACCAAATATGGCTTTCTTAATGACCTGGTTCTAATTGGTTGGCCTCTTCATTTTTAGAATAGTTGTTCATACATAGTTCCACTTCAAAAGGTGAACAAATCTGAATTATTTCCTCCATTTTGTTATCCTTTGCATCCTAATAAAGAATCCAGCAGCTCATAGCTTATATTACTATTTAACTATTTAGTTACTATAACAAAGGAAACAGTAGAAAATAAAACTTCAATTAGGTTTATTATACTATTAGAAACAGTATCTTAGTATTACTATTGGAATAATAATAGTACAGGTAGTTTTGACTTACAACTATATGTGTATAGTGATCTGATCACTATCGATATAACTGATCGAAGTTATAACGGTGCTGAAAAAAATGACTTATGACTGTTTTCACACTTATGACTGTTGTAGCATCCCCATGTCATGGGATCAACATTCAGATGCTTGGCAACTGGCATGTACTTATGACAGTTACAGTGTCCCAGGATCGTGCAATCGCCGTTTTTGCCCTTCTGACAAGCAAAGTCAATGAGGAAGCCAGATTTAGTTAACAACCTGTCACTGACAACTGCAGTGATTCATTTAACAACGGTGGCAAGAAAGGTTGTAAAATGAGCAAAAGTCTCACTTAACAACTATCTTTTCAGCAACAGAAATTTTGGGCTCAGTTGTTGTTGTAAGTCAAGGACTACCTGTAATATTATTTAAAATACCCTGTTTTCCCCAAAATAAGACATCCCTTGATAATAAGCCCAATAAGGCCAAGCGCTTATTTCAGGGTTCAAAAAAATATAAGACAGGGTCTTATTTTCAGAAAACACCAGTATTATATTATTAGAAATAGTATAATGGTATGATACTTCGGGACAAGAAAGTAATTGTTATAGCTTGATATGCCCAGCACACTAAACTAGTACAATGCACCTAGAGCAATCATATAATTTGAAATTGGACCTTGGATTCAATTCCGATTAAAATCAATGTTTTAGAAAGTGTATATACCTGAGTTTTAACTCCTGTCAGATTCTGGTCAGATAATTTATCTGAAGGTAGTCATTCTTTCCATCTTTAAGTAAAAATCAAAGTCAATAAAACTTTTAAAGTTAAGAGGGCTTATTTGGATCACTAAGTCCAATTTGATTTCATTTATTTGTATCCCACCTTTATTATTTTTACAAATTATTTAAGGTGGTGAACATATCCAATATACCTTCCTCCACTCTTTTCCCCACAACCCTGTGAGAAGGGTCAGGCTGAGAGAGAATGATTGGCCCAAAGTCACCCAGCTGGCTTTCATGGCTAAAGTGAGACTTGAACTCACAGTCTTATTAAGAAAAGCATCACCAGTCACAACTATATAGCTTTTACTCAGAAAAGGTGACACATTATTAGTAAAATAAAATAATGCAAACTCTTTTGTGATCTGACTAATAACTAGAAGAGTGAATTCATCCAATAAAGAGGAGTCTTCAAATGTTCTGAATAACTGGTTCCCATATTGAACAGCTATTGTTCTTAGGACTTTTCCCTTAAAATTCAGCTAGAATTTGCATTCCTGTCACTTAAATCAACTATACTCATCTAACTGATTCATTGAGGGAAAAAAAACAAAATTTGACTTTCTTCCCATGAAATACTCTTCTAGGTTCTTTGCACTTTTCCGGGATAAATCACTTCAATCTCTTTGTTGGACATATTTCCTAGTCCTCTGATTATCTTTACTGATCTTCTCTTAACCTAATCCAAGTAGTCTCAATTTTTCTTAAAGTGATGTCCAGAATGGTATACAATACTAAAGGTGGCATGATCAGTGCAGGGGGAAAAATGGATGTATTAATTCTTGTTTAGAAAATCTAGTAATTCCATGTATGCAACCTAAAATTGTGGTTTGTGTGTCTTGAGTGTGTACTTGGAAGCTACTTCATACTGCCAAGTAACGTTTAATTTGTATTGTTACTCTTTTTCACAAATAGTGTTACCATCCTATACCCCTCATGTGCATTTGTTTCCCAAATAAATCACTGCATGCACTTTGCATTGTTAATTTCATTTTGTTATTTTCAGAACATTTCCTTAAAATTTCAATATTGTTTTTTTCTTTAAATAAATTATTTCTGTCTTCTGGTGTTTTAGTTATACCTCTTCAGATTTTATGTCATCTCTAGCTCCACATCCTTATCCAAATTGCTAATAAAATCCATGCTTTTTGAAAGACATGCAATTTAGTTTTAAAAAATAATTTATTTGCATCTTCTTTCCAGCCTTAAAAAAGGACAGATTCCTATTGAATGTTTTTTTTTTTAATTTATGTATCGTATTTATAAGGCCATTCACAAAACGTGACTCTGAGCAGCATACTGTCAAAATATAAAAATTAAAATTACTATTAAAAGGGTAGAAGAGTGTCAGATATCACAAACAATGGAGCCATCTTATCTCACTTAATATTGCTTGCAGAATGTCACCTCCTTCAGTCAAATGAATAAATCCCAGCCAAACTGTGCAAGACTTTAACAGCCTGTTTGGTGTAGTAAAGCTGCCAATCCCAAAACTAGGAGACTATGAATTCTAGTCCCCACCTTAAGCATGAAAACCCACCTGGATGACATTGGACCAGTCACTCTCTCTCAGCCTAACTCCCCTCAAAAGAGGAAGAAGTATTAGGTATGTTTACCATCTTGAGTTATTAGAAACAATAATAAAGGAGGATTTAAAACAATTGTTGCCTAGAAAGCCATTGAGATATATATGTAAACAATCTCTTTCACATTACAATGAATGATGTGGCTTGCTCCGGACTCTAACCCTTTGGATAATTATTACCTTTAAAAGATAACCACATTCAGTTCAAGTATTTTAAAGGAGCGGCAGTCTGATCAGTTAACATTAGATGAACATGGCATTTCAGATCAGCCTATAATAATTATAATTGTCTGTTGATTCCACTATAATATCAAGTCTTTTGACATCTCACTTATTCTTGCTTGCAGCATGTGACCTCCTTCAGTCAGTCTAATGAATAATAGGCTACCATTTGAGGTTTTAGCAAATTCAGCACCATCCATCTTCATTTTTCCTCATTGACTTCCCACTGTCTTTTTGCAGCTTTAGATATTTATATGAATTACTGCATTTATCACTTAAGCATCATTCTTTTTCTTTGTTCACACATCTTCTCAAATTATTAATAGAGATGCTTTAACATCATTCATTTTAAACTTATGTTTCCCAACTGCTATTAAATAGGGATGCATCCTAGAATGGGAGAAAGACCCCTTCATATGAGTGGAGGAAGACAAAAAACAAAATAAGGCCAGAACTTCAAAATTCAGCTTCCTAAGGACACCCATTTTGTTACCTAAAGAGGGGCTTTTAATAGATCACAATTGAAGATATCAATGAAACATATATAAAAAGCACAGAAGAAAGGTAGTTAGTTATGATAATTGGACAAAGTTTCTCCACTTTTTCTTTGATGATTATGTTAGAAATTTATAAGGCTTAATTTTCATTAATGTGCTCTCATTGCATAAAAATACACATATGCAAACTAGAGATGTTTTGTTAGGTGAATATTTATATACATAGACTTACAGTATGTACATTTTGGTATTTGTCTTTGCCACATCAATTTGTCTTTGCCCACTAACTATATTTCTGGGTTATGAAAATGAGTGATTTCCCCAAAAACTTTGCTCCCTCCTTCCCTCCCTCTACTTCCTACTCACATAGCAGGGATGCTCTTCAGCAGGTTCTGACAAGTTCTGGAGAACTGGTAGCGGAAATTTTGAGTAGTTCGGAGAACCGGCGCCAGAGTGGGGTGGGAATGGAGATTTTGCAATATCCTTCCCCCAGGAGTGGGGTGGGAATGGAGATTTTGCAGTAACCTTTTCCTGGAGTGGGATGGGAATGGACATTTTGCAGTATCCTTCCCCTGCCATGTCCACCAAGCCACACCCACAGAACCGGTAGTAAAAAAATTTGAATTGCACCACTGGTAGATGGGCTATGCAAGGCTTGTCACTCAGATTACTGAGATCATACTATAATTGGAACATAGAAACAATTCCATTCTGTCTACTTACTAGGACTGCATCCTATATTTTTATAGGACAACTGAGATATTCAGAAGTTCAACTGTCAGGGATCAGTTTATTCCAAAGAAAAAGCTGTTTAGCCATATTTTTCTACACACACACTTGAGTAACTGTTTCCTGGTTCATTTTCACAGAATATTTTCGACAGCTTTTTCAATTAATGACTCTTCCGTCTTTTAAAATAAACAACTTTGTGATTTCAGCCAACAACCAAAAAGCATCCAGCAATTTTCCAGTAATTTAGGCAACTCTTAGGGAAATTGTTCCCTAGAAAACTAGTCACATTATAAGCATCCTAAATTCTAATTTCTAAAACAAAATTATAAAATATTCTTCAAAAGAATGCTTACCGCTGTTTAATCCAAGTTTAAGAATTTTTTTATACAATAGGATTGCTCATAGCAAGTTTTGATATACTGTATGTAGTTAATTGAAACCAAAAGTACAACTGGACAATCATAAAAGCTAATGAACCTTCAAATTTCTTACACTGCTAATGTCAATGTTCATCCCTATTTAATATAAACAGGGATCTAAATAGGTACCCTGGAGGTTGCTAGCATATCCAGGGCTGTTTGATTATGTTCTACATATAGATTTCCAGGGAGTATTAAAGATAAATCATATTCAATACTCAACCTCTCTACATTTTCAAAGGAACCATTATGAATTGATTTATCTGAAGTGTAGTTAACTTGTTTAATTCAAGTATTCTGGTAAAACAATTTCCCCACTACTTTCAAATGTGGCATGATTTTTTTCTCCATTTTATTCTGTATGAAAAATATATTTACTAACCTATGCACAGCCAAATGTCCATAGCAGCTTCCAACTTGGAAATGAACATCTGTTTAATATACCTGAGACCTGCATCTTGCTAAGGTTTCAGAACTGTTACATACACTACACAGCAATAGCACTTAAGACTTACCGCATATACTGCTTCATAGTGCTTTATAGCCCTCTCTAAGCGGATTACAAAGTTAGGATATTGGCCCCAACAATCTGGATCCTCATTTTACCAACTTCGAAAGGATGGAAGGATGAGTCAATGTTGAGCTGCTCAGAATTGAACTCCTGGAGTGAGCAGTACTGCATTCTAACCATTCTCTCCAAAAAGAAGGGGATACAAATCTCATTCTTCCCTCCAAAAATGTTAAAACAAAGCTATATAATCTGGCTTTTAAAACAAAGCCAGATCATATAGTGGAAAATACGATACATTGAAGCATCATTATCATAAGTAACTTCAATCTGGTCAAGGATATTTGAAGGGCTTTGCCTGCCATAATTTTTTTCTCATTATCAGTTTATAGTAGGAATTAACATTTAAATCTCTTAAAATATATATTAATCTCAGTGTAGACTTTATTTAGATAACATTAACTTTGTCCCAAGACTTAATGGACTTTTAACTATCAAATTATATTTACTTAAATTACATGTATACATATATTGAATTTAACATATTGTGACATAATTAAAGAAGATATAAACCCAAATATTTTATGCAGCCTGCACAAATGGTAAATCCTAATCTCTTACAGTAATTCATGGACAAACTGCCAAAGGCAAATTAGCCTTGTTCCAAAGTATTAACCATAATGCTATAGGACTTAAATAAGGTTTTGGTAATGACACTGCATAGTTACCAAGGATATCATCAGCATGTAAGAACAATTTATATTCATTGTCAAATACCCTCAGTATCTTGAAAATAGCTATCCAAAGAAGCCAATTGTTCAGGAAACAAATTGAAAATTAAGAAATTAAGTGCATCCTTACAGATGCCATAATATAATTTGAAAGTTTGAAAAACAATTCCATTCTTAATAACTCTAGCTATTGGGTAGACACCCAACTGTAATCCAATGAACAAAAAAAAAAATGAAAAACTTTAATCTTTAATTTGATTTGTACTATTTCAAAGGCCTTCCTTTGATATGAAAGGAAGAAAATTAGAACAACTAATTCCATCAGCTGCGATATCCATATTAATCAGTCAGGTTCTTGTCTATTTTTTTAATAAATCCAGATTCATGTGGCCAAATTATACATTACTTTATGAAGCCTCCTTGATAGAAAGGCTATTTTAGCATTCACATCAAGCAAAAGTATTGAACTAGTGTGTATATCTTGTGGGAACGTAAAATGATAACAGAAAATAAAAATATTAAATGATTATAAATCTCTAACTCTGTAGGTGCCAATAAGCCTGTATTCATTTGGAAGTCCATCTGATTCAAGGTCTTTCCCTAGCTTCACATATTGCCAAATTTCTATGACTTCTTGCAATATGAACAGCTGTATTTAATTTCAACATCCCAAGAAATCTCTTCAGTACTTCTCAGAAAATTGATAATTTGTTGTGCAGTTACCAGAATCCCTAGTCGATGAAAGTTAATACAAATACCATTTTGTTTAGGTAAATAACTGTCCATCATCAGCCTGAACTGTAGGGATAAAACTTTCTGTTATGATGTTTCAAGTAATAAGATAGTAATTTCTATAAATTAGTGTAAATTCAGTAGTTTTCTCTTATGATTCTTAATATTTTTTGTTAATACATTTCAAAGAATATTTAAATTGTTCTGAGTGTATTAGCTCCAATACTTTATTACTCTATGTGCTTGATGTGGTCTGTAGAGTTCTTGTAAATGAATGAACCTTTAATTTTTTTTTAGTCTTCTTAATATGTTGTATAAAAAGAGAACTCTTATAAGAACATATTCAAATACCATGTAGAATTTGTTGGTTTATAATAATTAAACTTCATACTTAAGAGGCCCTGGAGCTTGGTTTGAGATTGCAGAGGGTTTTATTGAAGAATCTGTAATTTGATAAAGTTGAAGAATCTTGTTTTTTTAATTAATTTGAAACAATTTTGAAGTACATGTAAAAAAGTGTATTCTCTACATTCTGTATTTTAAAACACCCAAATATCTATTAAATTAAATTCTAATATATATGCTTGTGATTCCTTCAAAGTTTAAGAAACATGCTTCTAATTTCCATAAGAAATTTTTCAAGAAATATAACATGTTTATTATGTTAGTGATGGAGGTGCTATGGGTCAGGAGCAGAGGTGAGCGTCTATCGGTTCGCCCCGGTTCAGGGAATCTACCGGTTCGCAACACGTGGCCCCACTGCAAACCGGTAGTAAAGGTAAGTAGAACCCACCCCTGCTTCACATACGCAGAAGTGCTGCGCGCGAGCGAAGCAAGCACGCGAGAGCTCCCGGTTCTGAACCAGTAGTGAAGGTAACTGGAACGCACTACTGGTCAGCAGGTAAGGTGAATATCAGTTGGAAAGTGCCGTGCAAAGGTTGAGCTCCCTTTCTTGCCACAGCTCCTACCCACCTAGCAGTTTGAAAGCATGAAAATGTGAGTAGATAAATAGGCACCACTTGGTGTGAAGATAACAGCGTTCCGTGTTTCACCACACACTCTGCGCTGTGATGTCCTGCTGACCACAAGACCATGGAAATGTCTTCAGACGTCACTGGCTAAGTAATGGAGATGAGCACTGCCCCCCAGAGTCGCACACAACTGGATAGGAGAAATCTTTTATCATTACCTATTACGTTAATGATAGTTATTTAATTTTATATTTTCAATTTAGCAAAGCATTAGAAAGACTTCAATAAAAGCAATGTTTTCTTATATGAAGGAAATGACAGTCAGAACACCTCAAATTATTTTATTAATTAGATTGCCACTCTATCAGCATAATTTGAAGGAAAAATCATAGGAACAAGCAATTTTTTTTTCTTGGGTGCATTACCTTGGGAGATCAGGTAAAAGAGTAGGTAAAAGATGCTGTCACAATGTATGTTATGTTCTGTTTTAGCAGAATCCTTGTAAATAATACTCCCATTACTAAGGTAAAAATACTGAATTTGCATTTTAAAAAGTAAACTTAAAATGGATACGGATTCCAAATTCTATTAAGTACTTGCATTCTTTAGGTTTTGCCTTTTATAATATTATAATGTACTATTTAATGATATCACTGCCTGCAAATAGTTGTTCTGCAATAGCTCTCTCTTTACCCAAACAAGTAAAATTCTGTAATTATTTGAATTTAATTAATTAATATTTCTTTGAATAGTTTTCAGGATTTTTTTTTCCTTCAAATATTATTAACTAAAGTGAGGAGAAATGTACTTTTACGATATAGTAAATAACATCAGTTAATACACCTTAAGTGTGCATTTACAAAGGCATTTTTGAGAAAGGGATGTGAACTGTTTAATACAATGCTGGAGTTTCAAGATGCAGTACAATGTGGTAACAGGTGAAGTGTAAGTACACATTCATTCCAAACAAAAATAAAGTTTTATTTTATTAGAATTTTTTAAATCATATCTAAAGCAGTGCCAGTGCTTTTTTACTTTAATTTCAAATTGCATTTGGAAACATTGAAGTTCTGCATTACAATGTTTATTTATACTAATCAGGAAAATAAATGCCAAGAGAGATTCTATCCAACAATTTTAAACACAAAAATTGCATGTGAGGAAACATTCTCCTTCCATGTTACTGATGACTGGAATAATTGTAGATCACTACGTCTTTATGATAAGTCAGTGATAAACAAACATATATTAACAGCTTCAAACAAGGTTAACTTTTTTTTATCAACACTTCTTACAATTTCACTAGTGCAAGACCATATTTTTTACCTGATTCAACTTGAAACACAGAATGCTGAATACAAAACTATTCTTTCTCCCCTTTTTAAAAAAGTGCATCATATACCATACTTACACTAAAATATTTACAAGCTAGTGGAACACTGTCTGTCTCCATCTCTTGTCAGTGAGGAAAGGCCAAAGTGATTCCTTGATCCCAACTTGAAACGGAGTATGATGACCAATGCCCAGCATCAGAAGACGGGAACAGTCAAGCTGAGCATTCTTAGGACGAGGAGCACCCAGCACTGGGCTATCTGTAATCTTTAATTTAAAAGACCAATGTACTTATTGTTCAGAATAAAAAAAAATACTGAAATGCAGTTGTTTCTAAGGATCCTCTCTCTCCCATTCCAAAACCACTTTTCTCTCTCTTACTGTAATATTGTAATAATATCAGCAAGGAATCCTGAAATCTGCCAAAAGTGCAGAACAGAATCACAGATTATCTGCCAAAACATCTATCCACATTTTAGTTGCTGAATCAAAGATACATGCAGATATTAAAGTCATTTGTGTCTCCTGAAAAGAAGCTTCTAAAGGTAGCTTTTGACTGTAAATTAAGCAAAAGTTGCTACAAGCTGTGCTCGACTTACAACCATTCATTTAAGGACCATTCAAAGTTATAACGGCACTGAAAAAAGTGACACAACTGTTTTCCATATTTATGACTGTTGCAGCATCCTCGTGGTTACGTGAACAACATTTGGACACATGGCAACAAGTGTATATTTATGACGCTTGTGGCGTTCTGCTGTCATGTGATCACCTTTTGCAACCTTCTGACAAGCAAAGTCAATGGGGAAGCCAGATTCACTTAGCAATAGTATCACTCATTTAACAACTGCAATGATTCACTTAATAATTGTGACAAGGCCATAAAATGGGGCAAAACTCACTTAACCAGTCTTGCTTAGCAACAGAAATTTTGGGCTCAATTGTGGTTGGAAGTTGAGTTCTATCTCTACCTGAATTTTCACTTTACTAGGAAACTAGAGGTGTACAGAAAAGACATAGAGGAATTCATTTCTCTATTCGATAAATTTGATATACTTTAAAGTTTTCCTTTTCTAATTTTTCAGGATCTCAGGTGCCTAAAATTCCTTGCACCTGCCTTCATGCAATCATTTATTAGGTGAGTGTTTACATAAAAGGCAATGTAAAAGGACAATTCAGATAGTCATTCACTGAGCTATGAGAAACCATAATCAAAAAGCAATTTTTCATCCTTTCCAAATACCATCTTAATTGCAGCTGAAATTTCTGAATTATATTGTTTTAAGGTTATCACTTAAAATTGCAGGGACAAAAACAAACATTGCTTCCCAAAGAGCCAAAGGAAGATCAAATAATTGGATTATCAATTTCAAAATTTCATTAGATGTTTACCAACTATAAGTTCGCTCATTCCGATTAATTACTTACTGGTCTTAAGTGGCTACTAGGAAGATTGAAAGCGTCAGCCATAGCACGTGCCATTTCAAACTTGGTCATCTGTTCATTACCAGACCAGTGGAATGTTCCCTTAATGGATGGATCCTTGGAAAAGCAACAAACACATACAATTTGAATTCATTTCCAGGAAGGGGAATATAAATTACAAGCTTTGTGGGAAGCCACTAAATTAATATCAGAAGCAGCATTTAATTCAATGCAGTGTTTTTTGCATTATTAGAACATATTTTTCTGCTAGATAATGTAATACTGACTATACATGTATTCAACTCAGCTACATGTTACTTTGTATACAAGTGTTACTAGAAAAAAACTCAATGTCTTCTCCAAAAGAATAGTTATAGCTTTTTTACAACTGTTTTTGTTGTTATTGTTACAAATAATTTCTAGATCTCCAAGATGCATTAATATAACACATCATTTAAAAAAATCTCAGTGAGCTCTCTGAATATTAGACGTTTATACTTGGTTAGAATTATCAGATGCTTTAAGTGTTAAATGAATACAGATCCTGAACATACAGCATTTAGATTAACAGCAGGAAGCTTCATAAATATAATGAACATCAGAAAGACAGATTCACCTTTAATCACAGCTATTTTTTTAAAATGTTTCAAAGCTGGCAAAGAAATACAGAATGTACAGACACACACACGAAGGAGAAGTTGACAAAAGCGACTTTTGTTTAAAACTTTGAATCATCTAGATGTGTTTTTTTTTCAGATAAGCATAAAAAAATCTCTATATTTATTTTTCATCTTCCAACAATACCATTGTTCTGGCACCATAGAATTGCTATTTACCTATTATCTCAATCTTAACTACAGCATCATATATTGTATCAAAAATTTTAACCACGTGATTTTGTACAAGTATCCCACATGTTTTAATCAGAATTTTATTACATTGTTCATGCTGGACTATAATCAGATAGACATTATCTGTTCTAGGAAGTCTGCATGTATTTTTGAAACCTCAAATACATAAAAAAATTATATGTAGACATTGAACATGTGATGCAGTCTTCAAATTTTGATATAATACATTATAAGAAAGTTCTTACCACCATTCTCCTCTCAGCTAGCTGTTGGCAAACAATGGCTACATCCTTGACGTATGTTGGAAATCTTTGCTGCCAGTGGTCCATGTTGGCTGATTTGTTATTGAATTGTACCTTATCAAACATAATTGTCACAGCACTCTCTTCCAACTTTTCAACTTCTCCATATAAAATAGGGATTCTAAGGATGGCAGCACCTAACAGAAAAGAAAGAAAAGCCATAAATGTTGCACAAATCAAAATACATATCCACACAATTGCCCAGCATGCTATAAACTTCACACCAATAGAAAAAATGGAAAAGGGACGGATTTAACTGGGCTAAGGCAAATTATTTTACATAAGGTGTGTGAACAAAAAAAGAAGAAAAGGCTGGAAACTGCTTCAAAACCGCTTCTGGCCATGTTTCCTAGAATAATTTCAACTGTCAAAATGAACTCCAGGCAGCTTTGCTTCCCATAACTTTGACAATAAAATATCTCATAGTGCATTCTTAAGGTAATAATACCTGGGAAACTACCAACATGACCTTGCAAATTCAACAGGTTCTGAAATACAAGAAATATTATTTAAAAATTCAAAATACAAAGTCTTTACAACTGCTCATTTCATTTCAGCCTTTCTTCTTTCTATTTCTATTATCTATGTAATGCACAACTCATTCAGAGTGTTTCCTTTAATTTTCACTTAGCCATAATACACTTATTTAACATTCTTTCATTCCTTAAATTTTTCCTTCAAGAACATAGCAAGTTGATTCTTATGTGCACATCCAACTAGCAAAAAATCTATGGAGATTCTCAATCATCCAGGTCATGGTTTTCCCAAAGGTGCTTTTTCACCTTTGTTTTTTCTTTGAAAACGTAGTTTCACTTCTCATCCAAGAAGCTTCTTCAGCTCTGACTGGATGGTGAGGAATGGAAGTATTTATATTCCTTGAAGGTCATGGTCATTTGCATTCTTTTAGAGAGTCGTTGAGGCCACCTGGAAGTTTATCCCTCTCCTCAGGTCACCTGAGTAGTGCAAATGGATATTGGGCCTTCTTGGCTGCAGGATGTTTTCTGCTCTGTGTGCCTTCACTGTTAAAGACAGGTGCAGGCTGTTGGAGATGAGTGTCTGTGTTGTTTGCACCTCAAACTGAAGGGCAAATGGTTCCTGTAGTCTGCATTTTTTTTTTCTGGAAATCCATTCATATCCCTACACCATTCAAAAGCGCATAGCTAAAAGTCTATGGAGATTCTCAGTCATCCAGGTCATGGTTGTTCCAAAGATACTTTTTCAAGAGACAACTGGACTTTGTTTTTTCTTTGAAGATGTTCTCATCCAAGAAGTGAACCATCTTATGAATTAGATGTTAAGAAATTGAAAAGAAATCTTTTCTACTGGAATTTCCAAAGAATATTTTAGAAAAGGATGGATATCAGATTCTTTCTGTATGTGTGTTAGCTCTTAAACTAATCTGACTCATATTGATTTGGTCCTGTTCTATTCTGACTCCATCAAATCTGTGAACATAAACTTGGGGGTGAAGGGGGAACATAGTAGTTAAAGATATAAAAGTGACATTGAATTAACATTGCAAAAATATGGAATTTCAATGGAGAATTAATTTTGGTCAATTAAAATAATACAACGTTCTAGGTGTCAATGAGTTCAAGAGATTGGCTCTTGAATCCTTTTTCAAATCTTATTAAAAAGATGTCAAAGTGCATTTTGATATGGTCTAGGTATCGCGACAACTACCCCGATACCTGGATGAAGTTGTCTATCTGGATCCGTTCCAGTCGGGCTTCAGGTCACGATACAGCACAGAAACGGCATTGGCCGCATTGGTGGATGATCTCTGGAGGGCTCGGGACAGAGGTTGCTCCTCTATCCTGGTCCTATTAGATCTCTCAGCGGCTTTTGATACCATCGACCATGGTATCTTACTGCACCGGCTGGAGGGGTTAGGAATAGGGGGCACTGTTCTTCGGTGGTTCTCCTCCTTCCTCTCTGACCGTTCGCAGTTTGTGTTGGCAGGGGGGCAGAGGTCGACCTCGAGGCACCTTATTTGTGGGGTGCCGCAAGGGTCAGTCCTCTCACCCCTTCTGTTCAACATTTATGTAAAACCGCTAGGTGAGATCATCCGTGGTTTTGGGGTGAGTGTTCATCAGTATGCTGATGACACACAGCTATACATCTCCACCCCAGACCACCCCAATGATGCCCTTGCTGTGATGTCCCGTTGCCTGGAGGCCGTGCGGATTTGGATGGGGAGAAACAAGCTCAGACTCAACCCCTCCAAGACCGAGTGGCTGTCGCTTCCGGCGTCCCGGTATAGTCAGCTGGTACCATCACTGACAATAGGGGATGAGATCTTGCTCCCCACAGAGAGGGCCCGCAACTTGGGTGTCCTCCTGGATTCACGGTTATCTTTAGAAGATCATTTGACGGCTGTGGCCAGGGGTGCCTTTTATCAGGTTCGCCTGATCCGCCAGTTGCGTCCCTTTCTGGATCGGGACGCCTTGCGCACGGTCACTCATGCCCTAGTTACCTCCCGTATGGACTACTGTAATGCTCTCTACATGGGGCTCCCCTTGAAAAGCACCTGGAGGCTCCAACTGGTCCAGAACGTAGCCGCGCGGGTGATTATGGGCGCAGCTCATTACGCCCATGTAACACCTCTCCTACGCGAGCTGCACTGGCTCCCGGTGGTCTTCCGGGTGCAATTCAAGGTGTTAGTTATCACCTTTAAAGCGCTCCATGGCTTAGGACCTGGGTACCTACGAGACCGTCTTTTGCCACCAATAGCCTCCCACCGACCAGTTCATTCTCACAGGGAGGGACTACTCAGGGTACCGTCAGTCAAATTATGTCGACTGGCGACTCCCAGGGGGAGGGCCTTCTCTGTGGGGGCTCCAACCCTTTGGAATGAACTGCCCCCGGAGATACGGAATATCCCTAATCTCCGTGCTTTCCGCCGTGCCCTCAAGACCCTGATGTTCCAACAGGCAGGGCTAAACATACAAACATGCAAATGATTTTTTAAATGTTATCTAATTCTGGGTTTTATTTAATTGACCAAACTAAGTAACAATTTTAATTAGCAATTTTATGATGTTTGTGTGTCTATATTTTTCTTGACTGTACACCGCCTTGAGTCCTACGGGAGAAAGGCGGTATAGAAATATAATAAATAAATAAATAAATAAATAAATAAATAAAATCTAAGGTCTGAGCTACTTTTGTATTAATTATTTGGATTTTCCATTCCTTTTTCTTAGCTCATTTTAACCACAATAATATATTTTTATTGTAATGTTACCATTTATTGTTGTTTTTATTGTATCTCACTGATATAAAATAATAAAAGAGAGAAGGGGAAATGTGTACCCAAAAATAAACTTACCTTCATTGTTTTTTAAAACTGCTCTTTCACCTTCTAGTTTGGTTCTGCCATAGAGATTTAAAGGATTTGGTACATCATTCTCCTTGTATGGAGGGTTTGTTCCATCAAATACATAGTCTGTACTAATGTAAATCAGAAATGCTTCCACTTGAGCTAAATTTGAAAGACATTTATCATAATTAAATGTGTAACTAAGGGACTATTCCATCTGTCTTTCAGTTCTTCAGTAAATTACACCACTTAGAAACTTGCTGAATTATACCAAAGACCTTCTATTTAAAATAGCAATCAGTAGGTCCCACATTCCATTTTTAACAAACCATGATATAAAACATTAACTGACAGAAATTCTTCAACTCTGGTTGAACTACCTACACTTAGAATATAGAAGATAATAATTTAACCTTATTTTTTTAAAAAAAAAAATCAGTAATTTTTACCTGCTTCTTTTGCTATAATTCCTGAAGCAGTCACATTGAGCTGAGCAGCAGCATCTGGTTGACTGTCTACAATATCTGGCCTTCTCTCAGCTGCACAATGTATTATCACATGAGGCTGGAATATACACATATGAGTAAGTTCATTCAAACAGGGCCACTGAACTTTCATTTAAATATCCTTTATCTACCTAAAACTTTGTTATATTGCTGAAAGACTAATTTACCTGAGATCCCCCAGAATATATACAATATTTATCCTTCCAAAATTCTTTCCTGTTTAGCAGTTTTATTTCCTTGTTCCATTTCAAAGAATTTCAAACATACAACATGAAGTGAAGAATTCTATCACACTAGTAGGTCTAGTATGACCCTACTTTTAATAAATTCAATAAAAACTACTTTCTGCAATATAATTTTTTCTAATTAAATCATTTAAAAAAATAAATAAAGTCCCCGTTGTTTAAAAGCAGAATATTCCTGCTACATAATGAATAGGATATGCTAGTATTTAGGAAAACCAGTTAAATTATTGAGCAATTCTGGACAATATAAGAAACATTTCCTTTCCTTTAAAAATTCTCACCTGAAAATCTTGAATTACACTGTGAATAGCAGCAGAATCTAAAAGATTAACTTGTTCAAACAAAGGTCGAGCTCTACTGTAGCCACAGCCAAGAGTGTGCCAATGACTTGCTTTAAATTCTTTATAAACAGCTCTGCCAAGGAGTCCAGTGGCACCAGTAATTAGGACACGTCTATTTGGGATATCAACATCTTCCTAAAAAAAAAAGAAAATATGATCTATAGTCATATAAAATTATTAAGTGTTTTTCCCAGAACTGTTGCATGCTCCTCCTGTATATCTCTTTCCCTTGTTTTTACACATTCAATTGAACGTAAGCCACAGAATATCAGCTACAATAATCTGTGTGGTAAATAAAGTTCAAATTTCAAAGATAACGTACTATGTATGTTTTCCCCCCAAGTTTAAAGTCACAGATTTAATGGAATCATAACAGAACAGGATCAAATTAATATGAGTCAGACTACGGCAGTTTAAGTGCTAACACACATACAGAAAAATAACATACTACAGTGTTTCCCCAAAAATAAGACCCTGTCTTATATTTTTTTAAACCCTGAAATAAGCACTTGGCCTTATTGCGTGCGCTCGAAAGTCCAATTGGGTTTATTATCAGAGGATGTCTTATTTTGGGAGAAACAGGGTATATATAGATGACTATAACTTTTCATTGCATATGATTGAAAGTGATATCTACAAAAAGTTTAACTGAAAAAAAATATGCATTCTTTTTATTCTACTTTAAACTGTCAAGACAAAATCTTTCCAAGGCGGGTTATTTCTTTTAAAAAATGAAACAATACAAAATTACTTTTCTCTACCTATCAACCAGTAGGTTTTTCTATCAAGATTCTTTAAAGGCAGAAAGGAGAAACAGAGTTACCAAAAATCCTACTGAAGTTTTACCTTCCTTATAATTAGAAAGCATTTCAGAAAGCATTTCCATTCCAGACGGATCAATGACTTTTAGGCAGGTTTCTGGAATTATAGCTGATATACAGTAATTGTAATTCCAACTGCTTATGAAAATGAGTTATTGGAATTACACAAGGTTGATACTGAGAGGTATTTTCCTTTCATGACTTGTCTTTTTTAGATTGCTAGGTCTGACAGCAAGTTCTGTCTTGCCTTTGTTGATCCATACATTTGTCTGGGGTTCCATGTAAACTTAGAAGCAAGGGTATAAATGCTCTGAAAATGTAGCTGATCAGCAAAGGGTTAATGTAATTTCATATCCCTATCAAGCACTTAAACCAACTTTAAACAAACACAAGGTCTGTCCTTGAAGTAGAAAAAGCCCTTGACAAATAATAAAATCAGCATTTTTCTTTACTTTTTGTGACTCGAAGAACTAGGAAATGATTACTTCAGGCTAGGCAAAAAGTAAGCATTCTTACAGGAGGAGGAGGGATGCAAATGAATTATCCCACCTCAGTCAAGAGAAAGAGCCTCCAAGTCTGTCCAAGAGCAACCATGAGAGAGAAAAAAAAAACTTAGGAATTTCATTTGAAGCACATTACTGCTGAAAGATTTTTTTTTTTACTAGGCCCATGATAATGGAACTGTGAATATTTAGTTTTATGCAACATTTGCCGTTTAACTGTTCGCCTCCCCGGATAGGCTGTTTTTCATTCAACAGCGAGCAGTAGATTTAAACAATCACGTGTATTTTAACAACTCTCCTCCCACGCAGTACTAACGGGAACAAGGAAAGTCCCTCCGCAGCTTCCTCGCTCCCTCCCCCGAGTGTTTACAAGTGTTCATCCAACCAGGCGCCCCTGAAGCTGGATTTGAAACCCCCCCCCCACAAGCTGTAAAACTCCCCCTCCCCCGTAACTAATCTGGCTGGGGATTATGGGCGTCCCGATCCAACACATTGGAAAGAGCAGGGAGGTAAAACTGCCATATAAACACAGGCGGCGGAAAGGAAACCCTCTCGGAGCGCAGAGGGACGAGCCCAACTCAAGCTTTGCAGCCTCGAGGACCCCTTTTAGGGCGTCGTCCGCTCCGCAGGAAAGATCAAAGAAACCGTCGCCAAAGCCGAGCAGCCGAGCCGGAAGAAGGGCGAGGAGGCGCGGTTAGTTTGTTTACCACGGAAAAGCCAGCGAAGAGGACGGGGGTGTGGGGTGTGTGACACGCCTTGAAAATCCTTCCTCACCTCTTCGAGCCAGCAGCTCCCCGGCTCAAAATGGATGCGGAGCCCTTTCTCCCACCCGACCATCCCTCCTGCCTTGGTCCGTAGGAGCCGCCGCCTCCGCCCGCGTTCAGCTAGACTGTGGCGGCGGCCGTCGCTCAAACCCGCCCCTTTCCTCCAGCCGAGCCGCGGATTGGTCCTTTCCTCCGCGGGAGGCGGGGTTCAGAAGGAGCGTCTCACTGCGGACGTGCAGACGGCGTGCGCTATGGAGGGAAGGAGGGAGGGAGAGAGAGAGGGGCGGGGCAAACCCGACCCAGTTTTTCGTCTTCGGGAAGGCTTTGCTGGCTTCTTTGGGAGCTTAACTTTCTGAACTGGAATCTCCGCGTACACATACACACACACTGCGGGGAGTCCATGTATATATATATTAGAGCCGCAGGGCAAATATATGTATCTCCACCCACCCTGAGAAAGCAGCCAGAGACTGCTCTTTGTACATTTTCCTATCCCGGAAATATTAGAGCCGCAGGGCAAAAAACAAAACAAAACATGAAAACAGCCTGACCCGCCTCCCCATGAACAGAATTTCTTACTTCTTGTTCTTTGCCTCAAAGAACTTCTTAAAGTCAAGTGTAACACGCTACTGGTTTAATATGCAAGACAGACTTTAGTTGATTCTCTAAGCCAGAAATCTTTGCAAATGAGGTAATGTGTGATAGGCATGTACTAAAAAGCCATGGGAAATATGCGTAAAAACGGCATGCTCAAACTTGCCACCCAGTTCAAAGTAGGTTGCGTTAATGCAGATAAAAAGGAACCTGGTGAGCTTTTATATCCAATTGAAAGTGAAATTGCTATCCAAGTTCTTATGGCCTTAAGCTTTTACTTATTTGAAACTGTTGAAGGAAGGTTGCAATCTGATTGCTCTCAAGATATTTGTAGCTCTAAACTAAATTTACTTTGTATTAACTAGCTTCCAGAAACTGCACAGTAAAATCTGAAAGACAAACCATCACAAGTTTGAAATTATTATCACTATAGATGTTTGTTTTTATGCTATTTTTTCCCCATTTGCTGCCCAGAGTCACTTCTTGTAAGATGGATGGCCATAAATGTATTTATTGCATATCCAGAGAAGGTCAGCCTTCAGCATGTTGAAAATATATATCACATCCAGTCCCGGAGAGATCCTTACTACAAGCTAACCTAACCAATGGACCAGGCCCAGGTAAGCCTCCCTTGCTAGCAGCAGACCCATTGAGTCTGTGGGTATGTTTTCCTGGACCTTGGCCATTTGGAACTAGGTTTTAAAGGGGTTTTGAGTTTGAGCTCAAAGGCTGCTTGGAAAGAAGGTGAGTACCTCTAAATTTTAATTTTAAAGTATGGAAAAGCATGGGAAATTTGTGTATGCCTGCATGTGTGTGAGTGAAGGCCCTTCTCCCAATCACGGTTGGATCTTGCTTCCTCTGTGCATTTCCTAGCCGCAGAAAGACTAACAGTCTGGACAGCATGGGGGTTTTGCCAGAGCACAGGGCCTTCTGTAAGGGAAGGAGGAAGTGTGTGTGTGGGATTCCACCTGGAAAACAGTCTGATTTCACCTCTTTGAGTGACCTCTAGCCGCACCTCTGCCTACTGCTAGCTCCACTGAGCCATGACCGGTAGGATAGAGAAAGCAAGGGGGGGTTGCCAAATGTGGAACTTTGTGTTTAAAAGGAATGGAAGCCGAGCGAAAGCCAAGCGTGTGAAGGGGGGAAATAAATTGTGAAAGGGAAACCCGGTTTTGTCCAGCCCAGACACGGGGCGAGCGTGTGTGTGTGAGAGGAGGTGCCAGTACCACCTGCTGGGGTCAGCAGGTCCTCCCGGATCCCCTTTTTGGATCCGAAAAACTACGGCGATTCCCTAAGAGGAAGGGGCCCATACTTTGTAAGGGAATCGAAGTCCTTCCCTGAGCTTTTTCTCTGAAAACTGATGGCGTGCCACCCGGCTAAGTCGAAGTGATCCTTCTGGAGAAAAGGAAAGGGTCATGGGTAGCGATAGTTCGCGGGTGGCGGGGACCCCTGTGGAAGAAGTGCTCGCGGCCTGGGACGCCAGGCGGGTGCCCATATTGAGGGGCATGGATAAAAGGAAATTAGGAAAATTGTGTCAAAAATGGGCTTTGCTAAGAGATAACACCGGGAAGACAAATTTGGCTAAATAAAGGTACTTAAAAGAAAAGGGAAATACATAAATAGGAATGTTGGGGTTTTGTTTGTTTTGTTTGTTTGTTTGTCTCTCTGTCTTCTATGCAACCACGTGGTATGTTTAAGATTTGTGCCTTCCCTAATTTAACTGAGATTTATGTGGGAATGATCAGTGTGTGTGAAATCTCAGAGTTCTGTTTTCTTCTCTTCATCTTCTTTGTTTTATGTGTGTGTGTCTTTGGGCGCCCTCGAGGTAATTGTAACTGTAAAATGTATCTGATCTCTAGAGACAAGAATTTTAAATTGTTAGAAAAAAAAAAGGTTGAAGCAATGAAAATGGGGGAGAGAGAGAAAAAAGAAAGAAAGAGCCTTTGCCCTGTGTTTGTCTGGCCAACAAACACAGATTAAAGAGAGCATTTCATTTCATTTCTGGTTTTTTTTTTCTCCTTCCCTCTCTATCTTAAAGTAACAACTCAAGTTTATGAGGAAACGTTTTAAGTTTGTTTACAAGGAAAAAAATCAGTCTTGCATTTACTGTATGTGTTTAAATGGGTTTTACCTGTTCATCTCTTTCCTGAAGCATGTGAATCCAGTTTTTTCTTATCTGTTGTGTCTCCATTTTGTTGAAACTGTATCATCTGTTTAGTAACTTTAATACTGTTGTGTTCTTTCTTTTCAAACTCTGCAAGCTATCTAAACCCCCCCCCCCATCTCTAATCCTGTTACAATGCCTTTCCTGGGAAGATTACCCACAAAAAAGGGGGAGGGGACCCTGTTCTAATGTCTTTCAGCCCTGCACAAAGGACTCTGCAACCTGTGGAAGCAGAGCACATGGATCCAGATGCTGCCTCCAGAGGAGACCTTCCATCTGTTTGAACCAGGAATTGGGTTTGAATCCAGCCTCCACTGAAAGTCATCACAGCAACCAGTGTGGAGCAGACCTTTCCAAGCCTGACTGACCAGCCTTACCACCAAGCATGCTACCCAGCAGACATTAAAGAAAAGACCCTGAGATGTATAAGTAAAGACCAAAAGACTCTTTTCAATCCTCAGAAGACAGCTGGAAAGACTATGGGGGAGGGTGGAAATTCATTGTAAGGTTTTCTTTCTTATCTCATTTATATTGTAATCAGTTTATTGTAAGAATTGTATTTGAGAGTGATTGCCACAGCAAGTTATGTACACTCTAGATTTCTGTCTGGTGGAGAGGAGAAATATGTCCAAAATGTTTGTATTGTCTGTATTGTAAAAGTAGCTGCATACACATGCACACACAGAGAGACACACTATTCAGAATTAGATTGCAACTATTTCCTTCACTTATCTCCACACGAAGCTTCTCCTAGGTTGATTTTTGCTCTGTGGCACTAAAAGCCCAAGGAGTCATACCTCCCTGCTAATTCCATGGGGAAGGAAGCAATACCCCTCAGGCAATTCCCTCACTTGAAGAGATAGCAGAAAAGTGATCTCCAAAACCCAAACCCTGACTGCGACTCACAAATGATGCTGCCCAGTTGCCCAGTAAAGGAAGATATATTGCACTGGTGGTCTCATGAGTAGAAATCCCAGGGCTCATTATGTGTAACACCCAAAAAAAAAAAAAAAAAAAAAAGGAATGGATATTGTACACTGGCTAACCTCAATTTGGACTCACAAATCCTGGATGCACCACAGTAAGAGCTAGGACAGGTTCAGTAACCAACCCTTGGAAATGGGCAGCCTGCAATTTAAAGGAAAATCATGGCTGTGAAAAATTTTGGGACATGTGTTTGCTTGAAACCTGACTGGAAGCTCACAGAAAGTAATATCTGAAGTCTGAAATTAATTGGCATGGAAAATTGGATACTGTAAAATTCTTACCAGAAATTTTTCCCTGGCTGCTAGACCTTCATGGTTGAAAGCTTTTGGAAGCCACTGAAGGAATCCTTTTCTGTTGCCTCTATCAATGCCTTCCCCTTTGCATTAGAAAATTAAAAGCACCCATTAAGGCTCCCTGATCTGATCAATTTTAATCTTTTGCCAAGAACTTGTTTCAAAACTCACGTTTTGAAAAAAAAAAAGAGTAGGGATTGTAGGAAGTTAGCACCCACCCCTTTCCTGGAAGAGTGAAATATTTTAGGAAATATGAAAAAGGCAGAATATTATATTTCCCTGGGAGAAGCATATTTTACAGACAAAGCAGCTCCCACCTTCCTGCCCCCCACCCTTTGTCAATGGGCCATTAAGGCCTGGGCCAGTCTATTCTACATAACAAAGATCTGCCTCCTTCAGGCAGAGCCATAGTAGGAATTGCCAAAGATGGGATTAGCCCTCTACACAATAGCAGCAGAAACTCACCACATGTGACCTGGGAAGCACATGTGACCATCAGCCAGCAAGGCCCCCACCCCCTGGGAGTCTGACAACCAATCAGGATACTCTTTCGGGGGCCCAAGAAATGCAGAGCCAGAGAGAGCATAAAAACCCAAGGATTTACTGTATCTGCCCCTTTTCTGTTCAGGAACTCAAGCCATGTGATCCTGTCCACCATTAAACCATCTTTCCAAGCAGTCTCCATGTTTCCAGTGTCTGTTTTCCCCACTTGGAGCAGAACCTAGAAGGATGTTTCTTCCAACAGTCCTTATGGAAATGTAATTAGTTCCACAGTGAAGTTAGTAATAAATTTAGCATCATCAGTATTGTGAAAAGAAAGAATTTCCCCAGGGTAGTCAAATTGAGGATGTGGGAAAAATTGCCTTGTTTGTTTTATTGATGGAAGCTGTTTGGCTTCCCACTTTGCTCTGTCTACAGAATAAGACCTAGATAACAAATAGAAAACTAAAGGACATAACAGTTACATACAGTTAACAGTTACATACAAAATTAAAATATGATTCAGGAAAACATCTAGTAATTGTGAGTTCCACACATTTCTTTTAATAAAATGAAGGCTCATTTTATTTACTAATAAAACCAATTACTATTATGACCCAATACAAATAATATTTAAAATCAGAATCATACATAGTTCAATTCAGAAGCAAAAAATATAAATTAGCATGGTAATTTTTAAAAAAATGAAATTATGAGCTGCATGTTTGAAGACTAAGCACTAGGAGTTTGTCTTGATATATGTGCTCTCAATGTACATAAAAGTTACATCATTGAAGCAACTCTTTCAATTTCTAAAACACTGTACAAAAGTCAAAAGTTTAACTATGTAACATATCCTGTGTATGCATCTAAAGAAGTTTCACTTGGGTCTTTTATACGGAATCGGCAACAAAAATTACCAGGCTTTCACTTAAATGTTTGATAATTGTGCTCTATTGATATTTTTAGAATTGCTGTGCCCATTTGCGTTTTAGATAATTTAAAAGTACTAATTACTTGCTTTATTAATATATATATATTTAAAGACAACTTTCTATTGTAGAAATATAGATTGGAGCACACAACGCAGTAGACAACACTTTCTTGGAAAGATGAATCTCTCAAGTGTCAATTTGTTCTTGATCAGTGTAGAACAGCTTGTTTCTCACAGATTTTTGTTCCTGTTACCTGTTAAATAAATAAGTTAACTGAAATTATAATTACAGAAGATTTAATATTATTGCATTTCTGATCTGTTCAATAACTGGAATTACTGCCACCAATTAGTTAATTAAGCATCAATAAAACAATAAATACATTGATACTGCTAAAAAGAATAAACATATTAAAGCTACTCTGCTGGTTGATGTATACAGGGCTAAGTTGTTAATATTTATGGAAGATAGTTATAAGTACTCACTTTCTTTAAAAGGTGTTTTGGGCGCAACATTTTCCTTGCTAGGATGCTGAAAAGCTTTAGAAGGATCAAACCGTTTAACACCTTGAATTTCATTAATTTGATCTTGGAGTTCTTCCCTTGCTTGTTTTTCCTTTGCTACTTGGGCACGCAACCTTAATAAGTCCTAAAAGAAAATATCCCAATGCAAGATAAATTCCATATATTGCAAACATGACAATATATGTCCCCGATCAATTCCACCAAAAAGCTGAATGATATTGTTGAGGGTTCAAAACACTCATGACATGTATCTTTCATTTCTCATATCTCTGTCACATATCAAAACTGCCATGTTCTAATCCAAACAAATGTTTTTGAGCCAGTTTTTTGTGGTTAGCAAGAAGCTAAGAGTAGGTATTTGCTTAGATTTATAAGAAAGGTTCATATAATAGGAGAAAGGAGTGGCTAAATCTTTAGTTCAAAGAACAAAAGGTTTTTCTTTCTTATCAACTAAATATAGGGAAGAAGGGAAAAATATTCATAGTAGAATGCATGCAATTTATGTTTGAAGCTGAGAACTATAGACTGTTTTATTTTCCTGAGTTTTATCAGCCTAAATTTTGTCTAGTCCTACTATATTGTACTATCTATATATAGAAGACGTGATTCTTGATTATCACTTCCACCCTTCCAAACTCAATCCATAGTTTCAGGCATATATTAACTGTTCAATTTCCTGATGGATAGATTCCCTATTCCTTCTTTTTGTTTCTGTTGTTCTTCACATGGCTAGTGTTGGACAATTCAAGGCATGTTTTTTTGTTCAGCAAATGTTACTAGTTGCTGTCTTGATCCTCTTTTTTCTACTCACTTCTACCAATAGTGGGTCTTATCACCAATAAAGTTCCATAAATGTTGGCTTTACTCCCTGCTAATTGATGGGGATGGAGAGAAACGCTACCTTCAACATATGTTTGATTGTTTCATAGCTGCTTAACATATAGTTGTTCAATTATATATTAGGAACCTGGTAGCACAATAGTTAGAATGTAGTATTGCAGGCTAACTTTGCCCAGAGTCTCAAGTTCGATCCTGATGGGGCTCAAAGCTGATTCAGCCTTCCATCCTTCTGAGGTTCATAAAATGAGGACCCAGATTGTTGGTGCCATTATGCTGACATTGTAAAACAATGGAGTAAATCTAAACCCTGTTGCTAAGTGCTATTGCTAAACAAATGTTCTTTATTCACAAATATATCAATTTGACATCCTATTTTGAGTTTTCTCCCACCTTTAATAGACACATATAGAGGCACCTTGGTTATTTACATATCTTTTGATATTTGTCTCTCCCTATCACAGGTAAACATAAATCTGTGTCCTTCATGGAGCAGCACAGACCTGTTTTAGTTGGGTGTTCTCTTCTTTCAGTTTCATTACATGTTTGATTTTCTGCTTCTGATTCTGATGGCCCAGCAACTTAGCATAAGCATCACTAATTTTGTTCAGTTCTTCTTGGGTTGCACCATGCTCATTTAGAAGGGCATTTCTCTCTGCCTCATATGCATCTAACTGTTGCTGAAATGCAAAGTAAAATATATCTTTGAATCATGATGACCAGCAAATCCCAACTGATGTCCCTGATTGACTCAACAGAATCCATAAAAATAGGATGAGGTGATCTCTTTCTCAGTTGTGCTACCCATTTCACCGTTCAGAAGGGTCTCCCAATCCCCATATGGTACAATTACCAATGATGTAGGAAGAATTACTTTCCTGCACATGCTTGTGATGAAAAATTCTTTTACCCTCAGACTATATCTATGTTTAAATAATAACAACTGTAGAAGATAACAAAATACAAACACCTTCACATAGAAATAGAATGTTTGTGCAAAAGAAAATAAAGGTAGTACCAATGGTAAATAAGCTCTTTGAATACAATCCCAAAAGAACTGGAATATCAGTTGACTATCTTTGTTCAAAGTAGTGTCAAAATCACAAAATCACCATCAGTCAATTGCAAAAGGCAGCTTTACTTGTAATAGCTTACATCCTGTGATTATATCTTTAACATTATGAACATCTGCCTATTCCAGGTCCTTGGGAAAAATTGGATAGGATAGGATAGGATAAAAATGCCAAATCCAGACTGAGCATCTGGTTGACTGTGCAACGAACCATAATAACCAATTCACTGCAAATGCCATCCATCAATACAGGGCATTTGTAGTATTAAAACCATGGCAGCATCCAAGACATAGTCAAAAATCCAGGTTGATTTTAGAGTTCCAAAGTAATATCAAAAACTGCCCAAACCCATCAGTGCTTATTAAGGACTAACCTGAAAAGGTTTTACTTTATTATACAGGTCTTCATAGAGCGCACGCCAAGTTTTTATATTCTTTTTGTAATCTGCTCCAATTTTTTCTGTAACGGTTTTCCTAGAAATAAAAAATATTGGATACGTTTTCTAATTAACTCTATTTATGCAGGCAGCCATTCTCTCTGGGACCACATTATTTTGGAACACAGCATGCCAATGGATGGGATAAGACAATGTTTTCACTTTTGGGGGGCTTTTTCTTCTTCTGATAACCTTTTGTCTGACATCACATTTATTCTCCCCGCTTCCCTATTCTCTAGATGACAGCAAATGATAATTTTCATTTAATTAATATATTTATATTTCTCTTTATATGCCAAAGCTTTTCAAACCGGTTTATGATAAAATGTCTGGCTTTGGAAATTCTGCCCTTAGCAAACTTTTTGCTAAAGTACATAATCCCTTAATCTTAACTGTGATAATTTTAACTATATTCTACTAAATGTAATTTATATGTAAATTAAATCAAAATTAGTTTTTAATCTACTGTGCCATATTTTTATCTGGGATTTGGGGAAAATAAGATCAATTAAAAGTCATTCAAAGGCCAACTTTATGTTTTACCTGGGGGGGGGGGGAGAGAGAAAAAAAAAACCCAGGTATTCCTATCAAAGAGTCCCAGGTTGCTCACTGCTGCTCTAATGCCTAGAATGTGATTTCTTTTTAAATGTGAACAGAACTCACGTTCTTTTTCTCCCCAAGACTCAAAGTATTTTCATCTGAAGTTCCCACGCAAGACAGCTGAAACTCACCTTTCTATTTCCAGTTTTTTGTTCAGTTCTTCACTTTGCTGCTCCAGTTTGGCTTGTAGGTTAGCAATTTGCATAGTGCTTGATTCCTTGATTTTGTCTATTTCTGCATCTTTTAGTGCTATTTTTGTTTGACTGTCAAGAAGCATCCTTAAAGGGAGAAGAAAAATGAGAAATTCTTAATAATTTTAAGCATGGTTGGAAATTGGCAAAGTTTTAGTCTAAAAAAAGAATGTGCTACATGTTATGCCATCAATGGGCAAAAGGTAGGTCGATCTCTAGATCAGAAAACAATAAAAATCCCATGTCTAAATTATACTGCTAAAATTAATATAGCTCAAGTATTGGAAAACATCTTTCCAGAAAAACTTTCTGGTTGAATCAGGAGAGAAAATCTTCCCCAAGTAGTTTATTCCCTTTTAAACTAATCCAAAATAAACTTGATAGAAATTAGAATATCTTATAAACTAGCATTTTGATAGAAACTACACAATTCTAAAGCAGTCAGAAACTAGAACACAACAGAAGAAAATATTGACAAGAAAGTCCCAATCATAGTCATAGCAGTTTGACAATAGAATCAGTTTGGAAAAGAGAAATGTGAGCCTCTCTTCACTGAATACATAATGGAGATTGGATATCCAATTGTCACTGACACTAATTTGAATTCCTATATAAAGAAAGTTTTGGACTTGATGAACTAAACTGTCTCTTTCAATTATCTGATTCTATAAATGCCACAAAACACCAAGTACAGTCTTTGTAGTCAAATCATCTCAGCAAAATTTCCCAACTGTCCATACCTCATACAATCTTCTTTTGCCTGGTCTTTAGCATGCTGTTCTTCTTGCATTGCATGAGTCGCATTCTGGACTGTCCTATTCATCTCAGTTAATCTCTCCTGCAAAACAGCTTTGTCTTGTTTCAGGCATGTAATCTCTTCAGTCATGCAGACTTTGTAACTAAGAAAAAATGTAAAAGTTTACATTTCTTTTGACTTGTGCATAGTACTCTTAACCTCCATCATATTTATGCTAAACTTTTACCCATCATCCAGATACAAAGGGTTATCCCAAAGCTCATGTATGACAGGTTGTACTAAGAGAGAGAAACAATAGAGCTTATTCATTTTTAAAATGAAATTTGTTCACTTCAGTGAGCCTTTGCTACTTAAAGCAAGGAAACACAGTACAAGATATTGATTCCTCTGTTTCTATATAGTCACTCTGAAACAGATGACTACTTCCAGACTATGGAAAGACAAGAGTTCCCAATACCAAACAAATAAGACCCTTCCAATCCTTCTATGCCCCATGGTACTGGCATACTTTTCAAATTCAGTGGCGGTCTCTCCAAATTTAAACTGGAGCTGGTTGTATTCCTCTTGAAGCTTTTCAATGATATTCTTGTGTGATGCAGCCATTTCGTCGAACTCTGCACTTTTCCTACACAAAGTAATAATATTCAACAGTTAATATTTTAGCACTCCAAAATCCACTGATTGAACTGGAAGCTACAAACAGAGCATAAGGGAGTAGGATTATTCTTTTAAATTGGATTTAATTAGTTCACACTTAAATGGAGGGGAATGGAAGACCTCTGGAAATTTCTATTTCCAGCCACAAATAGCTTGAAACATTTGGGCAATATAGGATTAAGGGTAGAAAAGACAATACAAAATCTTTTGACTCATCCTTAATTTTCAATAATCTGTTTAATTTAAACCAAAAAAGTTGACATGATTATTTCTTACTCACACATTTATTCATTTTCTTTTCCTGTCATATAAAACTTTACACTTTGGTAACAACTTTGGGAATCTCTGGAGACAAACCTGGGATCTCAAGCCATGCACTACTGGACTACATTGTGTACCATTTATGAAAAGGGCATTATCCATTAGTTCATGGCCATACTTCTGCTTCTTCAATGGGAAAATTATGTTCCTTCTTAGCAGATACTCTCCAAAGGGAATTTGAACATTCAGAAGAGATCTGAGAATACAGGCTTCAAGAAAGAAATCTATTCTATAATCCTATTAGCTAATTGACACAGATAATTTCAATAGGAGCCTGCTTTTCTACAAACCTTTGCAGTTTTGTTTCCAGCTGTGATAACTCCTCATTTTGGGATTCATTAACCTGTTCCAAATGCTTTAAAAGCTTCTCAACTTTAGCTTCTTTAGTGTGCAATTTATCCAGCTCATCCATGGCTTCTTTCAATTCTGTCTTTAGTATATCTCTCTCTTTAGCTACCTCCTCTTGGAATTTAAGTAACTTCTGATGCATATCAGCTGAAGTTTCCTGAAGTGTCAACAAAAATACAAATAAAATATGGCCATTAACAACAAGTTTTCCTTCCACCTGAAAAATATAATATTTAACAGAAGGAATGAAACAAGAACTTGTAATCTTCACATGTGACAATTTATTCAGACTTCCCATTTACCGTATTTTTTGGAATATAAGACGCACCTTCCCCCCCCCAAAAAAAAGGGGGTGAAAATGCTGAATTTTACACATTTATAAACAAACACAACAAACCTTTAGTTATCTTAATCTTTTTTTTTTACCTTAAAAATCTTTTGTTGCTTTTGGAGCTCCTGTTCTTCTATAGAAAGTTTTTCTTTTAAGCATTGTATCTCAGCATTCATAACTTGCTCCTTTTCTTCATATTCATGGACGCATTTCTCTAAATGAGAACTTTGCTTTTTACATAAGAACTTATATACACATTTATAATTCTATTGACATTTTCATATATTTTCTACATTCCTTGATTATTTTTACTATTACAGGAAAATCTGATAGCTTAGGCTTCTCCCCATAAACTGTTTCATAATAACATATTATTAGAGCCCATTGAATACCATCTGAATTACTTAGAAGCTCTCAAACCTGAATTATTTCTTAGAAATGCAATTGACAGAGCAAAAGTGATTTCCAGAGTGGGTTTTAAAATATTTTTTTTCTTTAAAAATCCCAGTAAATGATTGAACATTTTCTATTCAATCTACTGGGATCCATTAAAATAGCAACACTTTTTAGAGCACTCTCTAAATTTTTATATCATCCTATTAAAGGCAAAAAGAGTACATTTCTTGGCACAATTTCTTAAAAGATTTTTTTTTCTGTTGTGTACAGAATATATAACTTAGGTGTGAAAAAAGCACCTAAGTGTTTTGTAGGCTCTGCCCTGATTTAGCAATGCCCTGATTATAGTAGAAATTGTATGCACAAAGTTTCCAGTAGTTCCATCTGCCTTTGGAATATCAATTTAGGCTCCTTTTCTTTATTAATCTCCCCATTTCCCTAACCCAGTATTTCTCAAATGTAGCAACTTTACGATGTGTGGACTTTAGTTCCCAGAATTTCCCAGCCAGCAACACTTCTATCATTCAAGCAAAGCTGGAACTCTGGGAGTTGAAGTCCATGTGTCTTAAAACTGCCAAGGTTGAGAAACACTGCCCTAAGCTATTATAGAAAGATGCAGGTAGAAGAAAGAAAGTTGATGTGATGCTAAACGGAGCCCATAGAAAGGACAAATATTTAATAATGTTAATAGAAAGGCTAATGGATTCCATCTTTAGAGTTAGAAAACTGAATGCATAAGCATGCATGTTGGTGATCTGATTCCCTTAAGAAATCAATATAGAACCCATTTCATTAACTTCTAAGGAACATGATAAGAACTCATGTTACAACTTTTCAATATTTTGAATAGTACTTTAAGCACCTAACTATATGTTGCTTAATATATTCCAAAAGCACAGGTAGATGCATTTTCCTTAAATCCCTTTCTAAGGTTCAAGTTAACATAGAACAGCCCACTGCACTGAGGGAGTTGGGATGAAGCAAGTCAACATAAAAAAAATCTTCTGACATATATTCCTGTTATAATCTATATTAGTATGCAACCCAATTAAAGCAGAAAAATATTGCTTTCAAGATAGTATTTGCTTGGAGATCAGACATTATCATCTAGTAATTCTTTCATCTAATAATAGGTCATTTGATTTTCATTTGTCATGATGGGAAGAAAGAAAGAAAGAAAATATTTCTCAGCCAAGCTTAGAAATAGTTTTGATTCTAAATCCTAATAAATGGTTTATTTTGTTGTACAGTAATATGTACGCAAACTATATCTTTGGAATTACCTTTCTGCTCCTCAAGTATTTTGCACTTTCCATTCAGTTCTTCAGTTTGTGTAGATAGCATAGTTTCTTTCAGATGAAGAGTACTTTCCAATGTTTCAATGTCCTTGTTTTTAGATTCTATTATTTCCTGTAGTTGGACAATATGCAGCTTATATTTATCATCATCTTGTTCTGCAACATTACTGTTGGAATGAAAGAAAAATCACACTAGTTTTTTCATTATATTTTACTATATGGTTGGTGAAATAAGTATATTCCAGCTCATTTTCTTCTGTATAATATACAAATTAATTGGAGGGGGTCTTATTTATTTATTGTAACTTCTTTTAAAGTAATCTCTTCCGAAAAGTAGTCAAGCAGTAATAGCTATATATATAACCACTGAAGATAAATCACAGTATCTTCCTTCTATATCACACAGCCTTTTGCTTCCAGTTGAAGTTTAGATTATAGCTGTTCCCAGCCAATACTTTCACTGACTCTTCAGTTGCATTGTATGCAGTAAGATGAGTGGCATCAAGCATCACAAAACAATTTCACAAGCATGAAAATTTGTCAAAAATAAGTTAAAATGATCAAAATCAGAGGTCCTATCTGATCTTAGTTTGAATTTAGTGCTTTGCAGGCTGAAATCTTAAAAGATTTAAGAGATTTCATGTGAAAACATTGACATATTTGACAATTCCCATAAAGTGATAATCAGTAAAGACGGATGGACAGGTTTTCTGTTCTGAATTTCTGCAGAACTGATTTTGAGGCACAAAGAACTAAAATAGTTACTTTAATTAGTTTACTTTTCTGCTGTCCTTGAGGGGTTCATGGTACATGTAGCCTTATATAAATTATTCTTTTGAAGGGAGAAATGTGAATGCATGCCTCCTATTGTTTTTACATGCATATCTAGCAATATCAATTTAATCTCTGCCCACTATACAAGTTTAAAATTAAACATTTAGCTAGCAAGGATTTATTGCCAGTAACCAATATTAATTGATAATATTTGCTACATCCCCCATGGTTCCATACACCATATTAGAATGTTAGGATAGCCATTTTGGGAACTGGAGATTCATCCATCACATGTACAACTGTAGCTTGAGAAAATCAGGGTTTGTGAGCAATGTGCCTATAATTTTCATTCATTTAACATGTCTAGACATACAAATATTTAAATATACTTCTATTAGTAGATAGAGAACAAGCCTCATAATTTTTATACATGGCTTGTCTAAAATTAGGATTGCATATGCACACTTGACTTACCCAAGTTCTACAATACATTCCAGGAGTTTCTCCGAGTCATATTTCTCTTCTGCTGGCCTTTCTGTTTCTATTCTGAAATAAAGTTTGATCAGAGTATTAAATTTTAGAAAAAGGACACAATATATCTCAAGCCTCAAGCAGGCAAAAAAGATACTTGTATTTAATTAACACCTTGTCAGGATTGAGCTGGTCTGTTCTTCCTATCCAGAACCAAACAGCCTCCAGCCACAGATTCAGTAGCTCAGCAGTTTCTCAAGTCCAACTCAGACAGAGATGAAGCTGAGTACCAATAGCATACTAAGGATACCAAACCTAAAATACATTCTTACCAAACTACTTTCACTGAAGTTAATAAAAATAGCTGGTACATGACAATTTGAGATAACTTACAATTTTTCAGGCTGGGCTAGTTTTTCCTCCACAGTTCCTTGGACCACATTTAGTTTAATTTTCATGTCTCCATTTTTAACAGGAACCATCTAAAATTGCATCAACAAACAGTGGCTTATTATTAGAGGAACTATGACTGTCCTAAACTTTCTTTAAGCCAGGAAAAGGTATGAAAAATAAAATAACATCGTTAGTTATAATTCTAACTCATATTCTCTAGTGAAAACTATAGGCCTAACATACTATCTTGTGATACTTGCAAATTTTTAAAGTGAGAAAATGTAATCCACATTGGTAATATACATATCTTTTTCACATTCATTTTGTTCCTAAACTTCATTAATTCTAAATAGAGATTGTGCATTTTCTTCTGGGTTCCATCTTCAAAACACTTAAAAATGACAGAAGGCAGAGCAAGTCAGTTTTATTATTAAATTTAAATTATTAAAATTGACTTCAGAAATTACACAAGAAAACATGACTGACATATCTGGTTCCAGTAGAAAAAGATAACCCTATGCCTAATTCAGAAATCCCTTTTTTGTTCCCAGATACAGTCTTAAACATACTCTGGATTCTCCACTGGAGATAAATGAGGTTTAAGTTATCATAATACAGGTAGTCCTCGACTTGCAATTCATTTAGTGACTGTTCAAAGTTACAGTGGCACTGAAAAAATGAATTATAACCATTTTGCACTTACAACTGTTGTAGCATCCCCATGGTCACATGATCAAAATTTAGAATACTTAGCAACTGACTCATATTTATGATGACTGCAGTGTCCCGAGGTCATGTAATCACCTTTTATCACCTTCTGACAAGCAAAGCCAGATTCACTTAACAACCATATTACTAACTTAACTGCAGTGATTCACTTAACAACTGTGGCAAGAAAGGTGGTAAAATGGAGGCAAAACTCACTTAACAAATGTTTCACTTAGCAACAGAAATATTGGGCTCAACTGTGGTCGTAAGTCGAGGACTACCTATACTTAAGATGTACCTAAGTGATACCAATATTTCATGAAGATACTCCACTACATGTCAATATAGCATCCTATAAAAACCTTTCCTTTAAATTCCAAGTAGAAGCAAAAAGAAAATATGCACTATGCTCAGGGCTAGTATACTGTATACATAACATGTGCAACTACCTGCATGGAATAATCACTGCATACATCAGTGTCGCAAAATCATGTGCTGAAATCTGCTTTGCAAGCACTCTATTTTTTTTTAACCTTATTCATGGGGGTACTTGAACATTTCTTTCTGATTTCTCTTAGTTTTTTTAAACTGAATTGCTGGGAGTGGCAGATACCTCAACTGATTATATTTTCTGCTCTGAATTTCTCCGCCACTCTGAAGTCTCCCTGGCTGTGCCAGCAGTGTCTGAAACAATTTCAATAGGAAGAGTTCATTCATGCTCCTTCCCCTTGGAATTACAGAAAGCCACGGAAACTCCAGACTGCTGTAGAAGTTATGGCATGAAAAAGAAAGCAGGCACTCCAAATTCCTTGGCCAAACGTATGAAGGATGAGAAAAACATATCTCATCCAAATCTGTGATAACTGATGAGCTACCAAATAACAGAATAATAGAGTTGGAAGGGACCTTGGAGGTCTTATATTCCAATCCCCTGCTTAACCAGGAAACCCTATACCATTTCAGATAAATGGTTGTCCAATCCCTTCTTAAAAATCTCCAGTGTTGGAGCACTCACAATTTCTGGGGGAAACTCGTTCCACTGATTAATTGTTCTGTCAGGAAATTTCTCCTTAGTTCTAGGTTGTTCTCTCCTTGATTAGTTTCCATCCATTGCTTCTTATCCTGTCTGCAGGTGCTTTGGAGAATAGATTGACCACCTCTCCTTGTGGCAACCCCTCAAATATTGGAACACTGTTATCAGATCATCCCGAGTTCTTTTTTTTTCATTAAACTAGATATACCCAATTCCTTCAACTTTATATGTTTTAGCCTCCAGTCCCCTAATCATCTTTGTTGCTCTTCTCTACCCTGTTTCCAGAGTCTCAACATCTTTTTTATATTATGGTGACCAAAACTGGATGAAGTATTCCAAAGGTGGTCTTGAAAACAAATCCTCTTTCATGACTTAATACGAATACAAACATGCATAAGTTTGCCACACAGCATTATTACCATAATACTCTAATAGAAGAAATGACTTTCACATGTGTATTTTAAGTGTGCAGATACTCGTCGCTTAACAACCACAATTGGAACTAGCAACTCTGTCGGAAAATTAAGTGAGACATTATTTGACGATAACAAACGTATGACCTCACTTTCACTCTGGTTGTTAAGCAAACTCACCACAACAATTGAGACATACAACCGCAACTTGCGATTTTACTCTTCTTCGTTGAGTCTGCTTGTTGGAAATTTGGCTGCAAAGCTCATAAATGATAATCATGTGACTGCAGGACACTATGATGATAAGCAAAGTTGACTGCATGACCACAGGGACACTGTGACAGTCATAAGTGCAAGGAATGGTTGTTACTTTTATAACACCATTGTAACTTTAAACGGTAACTAAAATGAGCAGTTGTTAACCAAGGGTTACCTGTATAAAACATCTATCTTCACAGAATTACAGACCATTACATATCTATACTACGTTACATTTTATCTTCTAACTATAAATGCAGGAGCCCAGCATTACCCCACCCCCCAAAAAAGGTATTCTAATGCCTTTAAAGAGAACTATCGATATGCACCTTTGTTTTGAGCAAGTCATTGCTTTTTTTCAACTCCAAAAGCTGTTTTTCCAGAGAAGCAACATTTGCTAAAAGTGTGTTTTTCTCTCGGACTGCAGCAGACAGCTTTGATTCAGACTTGGCAAGATCTTCCTCCAGGGCTTGCAATTTTTTATGTTGCTGGGCACGTATTCCAATTAGTATCCGAATCTACTCAAACAGGATGAAATTAATTGAAACATTAGACAGAAAGCAAGTTCATCCTTTTATATAGTTTGGCAAAAGTTATTGCTAATTTATTGCTAATATAAAACCTATTTAAAACAATATATATATAAAACTATTGCTATTGAATTTATTGCTAATATAAAACCTATTTAAAACAATATATATATAAAACTATTGCTACTGAATTTATTGCTAATATAAAACCTATTTAAAACAATATATATATAAAACTATTGCTATTGAATTTATTGCTAATATAAAACCACTGGACTGAAAGATTCCATTCCTACATGTTCATTGAAAGAAGCAACCATATATTTATTTGTAATATGCGCCGCCTTCTCTGAATAATTTCAAGATAGCATATTTAAATCACAAAACACAGGTTAAATAAAACAAGAGAAAGTAATTAATGTACTCCTACAAATAAAGATGTAAATTAAAGCATTTATAACATTCTCTTCAACTAGCGGCTAGTTTACGAAGTCTAACAATCAGACGGATTCTCCATCAAGTATCTGAAAACAGTATGGAATTTTACTGATACCCTATTTGTTTATTAAATTTGTAGGCAACTCAACTCATAACATCTCTGGTCAGCATACAACACTGGCTCCGAAACTGGAGGTAAGGACCCTCAATGGTAATTTAGAAATATCATGAGGGTAATGGAGCAATTTGTCATTGTCTGTGAGTTGAGGATCCTTGGTGCTCTCTGAGCTTGCTTGTTTTCTTGTAGATGTTTCATTACCCAAACTTGTTTTCTTGTAGGCAACATCATCAGTGCTAGTACAGAGTGCGGTTTACTGTCAGTTTATATAGCCATCAATAGACACATATACATTAACAACATCTGTGGACTATGCAAGAGACAAACAACCGGCCAAAAGGGGAACAAAAAGACCAAAGCACCTCTTCACCAGCAATCAGCACCCAGATCAGCAAAGATTAATTCCATATCAGACCAACAATCAAGTAAACAATGCCCCAATCAAGAAACTGCCAAAGAAACCAACAGTAAACAGCCCAACCAAAGAATCTCTAAGACCATCCCCACCGACACTGACAGGGCAAGCCACTAAAATATAAATTGACAACAAACCACATTCTTTACTAGCACTGATGATGTTACCTAGCTTGGGTAATGAAACACCTGTAAGAAAACAAGCAAGCTCAGAGAACACAAAGGGCCCCTCATTTCAACCCTAAATTACAAATATCCTCCTTTATTGGTATAACAGAGTTGTCTTTTTTGTGGGAGTAATGACATTGTTCAAAACCAGAAAAACAACTAATTGGGTCAACAGTTTAAGAATTCCTGGCATACAAGATAAAAACATATAGTTAAGACGAAAAACTATAAGCCCACTCTGCACAGCTAGCTTATTGATTAAGATGTATCATCAACTAATGTGTTGATTCCACATTAGACTTAAAATAATGTTGATTCATACCTCCTTTTCCAGCTCTTTTTGCTTTTTCAGTTCTTTAATGGCAATCAGACTCTTGTCAGACTTTCTTCCTAAGCTTTTTGGCTTTAAATTCAAGACATACAAAACTAAAATCAAAACTCTGCAAGTTTGCTTCATAAAGTTACTGAAAGATAGAAATGAGATTTTGCTTTCACGTTTTATGAAAACAACATTTAAAAGTATAAATGCAGCTTCAATGGCCACACAGCTGAGAAACACACCAACTGCTGGAAAATCATACTCTAGATGCATAGTTACACATCTTTAATGACATATGGTGAAAATAGTTTGAAAAACAGTTTAGCAAATTTTAAATTATTCAGTTTAATATGTGGGTTTGGAAACCCCACCACACCTCCATACAACAATTGGCATTGTCATAATTACCGTGTTTCCCCAAAAATAAGACCCTTCTTATATTTTTTTGAACTCTGAAATAAGCGCTTGGCCTTATTGCCACGCGATCCAAAGCCCGATTGGGCTTATTATTAGAGGATGTTTTATGTTGGGGGAAACAGGGTATTACAATGCCAAATTCTGTCTCCTTTAAACTGTGACTAACAGTTTGCTTAACTTTTAGTTATTACATATTCTACTGTAAAATTTAAAAACTCCTACTTAGAAAAAAAAAAAAGATCTTTCACTCTCTACAAAATAATGTTAATGGTACATGAAAGAAGAATATGACTCTTACTCTTGCACCGAGAGATGGAAGCTTTCTTGTAGTTGCTGGGGAAGGCATGGGTTTCATGTTGTTTGAATTTGGCTGGACTCCTCCATCTTCTACAAAAATATAAAATAAGAGGTTTCATTCTCCGTACTAAAAAATGTAATTTCCTCCAAATATATTTCAAAGCTATTAACTCAACCCAAACACTAGAAAATAGAGACACTTTATACAGAAAGCTTGAAATAGAAAATCAGGCACATTATTTATTTGACTTCCAAATGTTCCAAATCAATGTGTATGTAACAAGCACCACTTAGCAATGATGTCATTTCAAAAAGTAACATTATCATTTGCCCCATTTCTATGCTCCATGAAAGCTTACATGCCAAATGTAAGCATATTAACAGTTTTATAATGAGATTAATGTGAATCCCAAAGAGAAATGTTAACTTGTTAAATGCATAATTCCTGTAAATATAGGATTTCATTTTCTTAAGATATTTAGAGTCTTCCAGCTAAAGTCTAAAGAGACTGCTTTGTTTTAACAAAATTATGTTAAATGTGAACTGGCAGAATAGAAATGCTGGAGTTAGGCAGCGAAACACATACACATATTTTTGCAAGATTTGGTTTAGTAAACTAAGATCAGTTGAATATAGTTACAGTAAAATGAAAATGTAATTTTTTTGTGTATGCAGGTGGTCCTCAACTTACAACCATAATTGAACCCCAAATTTCTGTCGCTAAGTAAGAGATTTGTTAAGTGAGTTTTGCCCAATTTTATGACCTTTGTTGCCACAGTTGCTAAGTGAATCACTACAAGTGTTAAATTATTAACATAGTTGTTAAGTGAATCTGGCTTCCCCATTGACTTTGCTTGTCAGAAGATTGGAAAAGGTGATCACATGAGCTGGAACTGTCAAATATGAGTCTGAATTTTGATCATGTGACCATAACGAGGCTGCAACAGTCTTAATGTGAAAAATGATCATAAGTAATTTCTTTCAATGCCATTGTAACTCAAATGGTCACTAAATGAACTGTTGTTAAGTCAAGGATTACCTTATTTAAAAGTAGAATAGTCAAACATAAACAGTTATTTATATAAGACACATAGTTAAGGGTGCTAATACTACTTAGAATCATTTCAGCAATTTCAAATTTAAAAAATAAATGCCAATTATTTTTTCCTATTTTTGTAATTTTTTTAAAAAAAAATTAAATTACTCACTGTACTGTTACATAGTGCATTCTGAATTTTGTTGTTTTATATTATTTCACTGTCAGGTTACTAACTAGCTGTGGATGAACTTGTTTATCTGTATCCCATTCTATCTCTTGAGCTTAAGAAACAACAATCTTGACGTAAGTCTGCCAATTGATCAAGTTAGAAACTGCATTGAGCCTCATTTTGCCACTCACTGCTTAATTCTTAGTTCCTAGAATTTGATAGGTAATAAGTCCTGCTATGTTTGCTAAGGGTTGTTACAGAGGAGATAAATCAGGAAAGATACCCCAGTGAATAAGGTGTTCTTCAACTTTCAACTGCTACACATGATCAAACTGCAATGTAAATTAAAAGCAGACTATCTCCAGACACAAACAAGCAACTGTACATACAAGTAAAAAGCTGATGAAAAAACTTTGCAAAAGCCATTGCCGTTCATAATCCAATTACTTACCCATCTGCATCTTGAATCGTTGAGACTTTTCAAAAGACACGGGTCCTTTTGATGGGTCTGAAGTTTTGATATCATAAGAGCCGGGTGGTGGGGCACAAGCTAGAGATGTGCGTAGGAGACAGATATTAATCAAAGTCAGAGCCCCAGTTACAATAAGTTTAATTACTTTTTTAAAAAAATAATCTATTAGAATGATTATATTTAACTTAAATTCATATTTATTTTGTGGGGTTTTTTTTCTTGTTTTCATGGTTCCACTAAATATAAAAGATACCTTTGAATATTTATGAACTCTTAATAAAATGCCCTCATCACAGGGAGAGAAGGTAAATTGTATCTGTTCCAAAAAATATAACTTGAGACTGAGGGAAGTCATCCTTCCTAGAAGAATGAAACATTTTGAGAAATATTTAAAAAGGCAGAATATTATATTTTCCCTCAAAGAGAAATGGAAATCTTAAGGGAGACAGAAACTCCCTGCTCCCAGCAGATATTTGGTGCCCATTAAGAAAGACTGGGCAGCCTATCCACAAAACAAAAGACCTTCAGCTCCAGGATGATGGGATTATCCTTCAGGGAAAAGCCATTCAGCTACAATAGGAACTGCGCAATAAGCCCCTTCAAGCTTCAACCAAGCCCAAGCTTCAACCAAGCTTGACTCAGAAAACCTACAAGGCTAGCTATGACCCCTACAGCAGCCAATAGCTTGCACATGAACAGCCTATATGGCTACTTAAGGAATTGATTAATGCCTCAGAAAGGAGAAAATGCCACCAAATTTAAGAGAGTAATAAGCATGTCTCAGTCTAACAATATACACAACTGAGATTTCACACATTATTGGGAACCCTGATTTCTTCCTTCAGAAGAAAGGTCGTTTCGTTTGAAGATTTATTTTGTTAGCAATCTTGTATTCACAGCTAGAATACAAGATATTTCCTGAGATTTCAGCTACTAATGGTACATTCCAGGCCTCTGGAATGTGAGTGCACAACTGCCAAGGATTGCATTGGATTTGTGATATTAAAACAACAGGAAACTCCCTATTATCTAGCTCTGACCTTGTCTTGGCTTGGAACTAATCAGGGTTATGTCTGGTTACAACCTGAGTAGGAAACTTCAAGGAATATCAAAGCTGAGATTTTTTTTAAAAAAAAATCCAGAATGCAATAACAAACCACTTGTAAAATGTTGCCATGAAATTAAATTCAGCTCAAAAGAGACAACTTTTTACCATCCTAAATTTCTAACTGGGCCTTTCATAATTGGTTACTATTGAACAAGATCAAACCTTTCTATTTGTACATTTCCATATCTTTCCATTTAATTCCATTGCTCATGTGGACTGGAGAGGTGGGAAGGAACCTAATAACCATTGTTGCACCACTTCTAGAGCTGGACACACTAAAGCGTCCTATTGAAATGGATTTTTCTTTTTCTTTCCTTCTGACCTACCAGCAAATGAATGATCTGTTTGAGCTCTACTTTTTTCATGAGGTTTGCAATTGTTCACTGTGAAAAAATGATGCAAAATAGATTTTTTTTAAAAAAAAATCTGTAGTTTATCATGGGATAAGCAGGCACCTCCTTTTTCAATCTTTTCATCTACTAACATTGATCATAGCACTATCCTGTGCATTAGGGCCAAGCAATTTCAATATTTTTTTTTCCAGCAATGCTTTAGTACCCTGTTCCTCTACAGGCCAATGGTAATGCTGGTTGCTGATAATGGGAGTTATAATCCACTTCATTAAGAAAGCTCTGGATTGAATAAGGACATGATAGAGGAAGGAAATGGCGATTAATAGATTAACAAGGGACCTTATAGTCCCCACTCAAACAGGAGACCCTATACCATTTCTGACAAATGACAGTCCAATCTTTTCTTGAAAGTCTCAAGTGATAAAATTCCCACAACATCCGAAGGCAAGCTGTTCCATTGGTTGATTGTTCTCACTGTCAGAAAGTTCCTCCTCATTTCTAGGTTGAATCTCTCCTTGTTCAGTTTCCATCCATTATTTCTTGTCTGGCCCTCAGCTGCTTTGACATCCTCTGGCCCCTCAAATATTGGAACACTGCTATCATGTCTCCCCTGGTCCTTCTCTTCACTAGAATAGCCATGCCCAGTTCATGTAACCATTCTTCATATGTTTTAGTCTCTAGTCCTCTAATCATCCTGGTTTCTCTCCTCTGCACTTTTTCTAGAGTCCCAACATCTTTTTTATAATGTGGTGACCAAAACTGGATGGAGTACTCTAGGTGTGGTCTTACTAGGGCAGGGGTCTGCAACCTTAAATACTCAAAGAGCCATTTGGACCCATTTCCCACAGTAAACAAAACACCAGAAGCCACAAAACCTGGATGGGTTTGGCCAACTCGATGTCACTCACTTCCACCAGTCAAATGACCCCTCCCCTAGTCACACCTACCCAGCCGGTCATTAGGGCAGAGAACCGGTTGTTAAAAAACACCAGGAACCACAAAACCCTTTCGACATCTGTCTCCCCTCCTTCCCTTCCCGCTCTCTCTGTATCTCTGTCTCTGCCCTGGCTATTTCTCCATCCCCTGCTGCCACTCTTACTTCTTAGGCCAGGCGAGGAGTGACTGGGAGGCGAGGGGCGGGGCCGGCCAGTGGTGGGATCACCTAACAGCGAGCCACAGCAGAGGGCTCAAAGAGCCACATGTGGCTCCGGAGCCGCAGTTTGCTGACTCCTGCACTAGGGCTTTATAGAGTGGAATTAGTATCTCCCTTGATCTTGACTGTATCCCTCTGTTAATGCAATTTAGGATTGCACTGGCTTTTTTAGCTACACACTGCTGGCTACTATTTAGCTGATTGTCCACTAAGACTCCAAGATCCCTCTCACAGTCACTGTGAGATAATAACTGTGATATAATAATGATACCCTAAACATCTCAAGAACGTAACTTCGTACAATTTACAATTTCTTTGGAAGGTTGCATAGAAGTACAGCAAAGTAAGGTGGAAGGAGAGGTATAACACGTTACCGAGCATATTTTCCATCATGCTCGAAAAATATATTTTCAAAGATCTTTTTCTTCGGAAGAGCAACCACAGCCTCTGGAAAAACAAACCAAGCCCCAGCATGGCCCAGCACCCATTCACTTACTTGGTGCCTCATTGAAGCGCTTGATCGGAGCCTTCGGAAAAGACATAGCCAGTCCGCAGCTTCCCACAGCCAGAACGCCCAGAACAAATTCAAAAATTGAACAGGATCCCGCCCGCTTTCAGGCACGCCCGAATCAGCCAATCGGAGAATTCGACCAACCAGTTAGTCAACAAATCAGGTCTTCACGGTGGAGCATGCGCCGTAGGTGGCCGGACAGATAATTAGGTAATAGATCTTTAAGAAGTAATATAAGAGTATAAAAATAAAGATTGCGAAGCTAGGCATGGTGCGATATGATTTTAGGCTCTCATACTGAGTGCAATGAAATGTGAACAGAAATGATTAACAGTTTGAGGTTGTAAAGTAAAATGAGTATTTAACATATTTTAGACCCGCTTTTTTTTTTCTCTTAAGGATAAACTCACAGCCTGTCCGATTTTCAATAAAGCATTTTATGTTGTCAAATGTAAATGCATTTTATACTGTGCACATAGAATGCAGCTTGTGACACGTCAATTAGATTGTGGAATACATTTAGCAAGTTTTCCCAACTTGCCGTGTTTTTACTTCCAGATCAATCTTGTTTGAACTCATAATCTGCTGGCCAGTCAATGATTTTGGGAATTTAACTTCAAAACATCTCTCGATCAAGAGTAACGTAAGTGATTATAGTACTGAAGCATTGTTTCTAAACCCTTTCTTTACGCAAAATATTATTGTTCTGAGTGCACAGCAAAATTAAGTGTGATTTTATTTTAAAGCGGCCCGTGTATCTACGCATATTCTTTTTTTTACTAGCGCTGGGCAAACAAAATTGACCAAACGTAGCGGATAGCAATAGGGCTTTCTCAGTCTCGGTTGACCGTATTGTCTCTCAGTAGTTCTTGACAGGCTGTCGTATTGCTTGACTTAAAGGTTTTTCATTCATAAATGAAATGAAAACACATTGAGGGAAAACAACTAGAAACTTAAACCAGCTGTTCCCACACAAAAGGGTAGATTGTGCTGTGATCAGTTGTGAAACGCGCACTCTACACTTTTTGTCCCTGTTCTGGATCTAGGGGCGGTGTCGTAAGAAGCTGGCGGAAGCCTGGCATGCTTGGCCTCGAGCTTTCTACTGAAATAGTTCCGAAGGAGATCCGCCTAGAGGCAGCCGGGCAAAGGCGCATGCGTCTTTTTCAGGCTTAGGCGGCCAAGTAGATGTCTGCGCCGTTCGAAGAGCGGAGCGGGCTTGTGCCCTGCGCCACTCCCTGGGGACGCTGGTATCAAACCATGGAAGAGGTCTTCGTTGAAGTGAACGTGCCGCAAGGGACCCGCGCGCGGGACGTGGAATGCAGCCTGAAGAGCCGCCACTTGGCTTTGACCGTAGCGGGGAAGGAGGTGCTCAAGGTACCTCTGCAAAACGGGAGAGAGAGAGAGAGAGAGACGCACACACCCATCATTTCCTTCCATGCTACTTCAGTTTAGTCCTCGTGATTATTAAATTAATATAAATATATAATATTTATAAATAATTTAAAATAAATAAGTTAAAACTCGGACCACACGTTTCCTGAATAGTTTTTTTATCCCAGAGCTATAATTGCACTCAACTAAAGGGTCACCATCGGTGAGCTGTTGGACAGCATTACTTGGTCTGTTGTGTGGATGTTTGGGTGGTTTAGGGGTGGGGAATTTGTGGTGGGTGTTGGGGGTGTGTGTTTGGATGTAATGTGTGTTGGACCTGGTCTTTGGGTGTTAAGTGAATTTCGTTGTATGGGTATACTGTGTATACATGTACAGTGACAAAGTTATGATGATGATGATGATGATGTGACATGGGAGGGTGTAGCACAGACTCAGTGCTGTGTGGTCTCTTATTGAGTTTTGCTTACTGCTTCTGCTATGCTGAACTTTTTTGGCGGGGCGGGGAAGAGGGATGTGTGTGTGTGTGTGTGTGTATGTTTGAGTCAATTTATTTAAGCATATATAAGATAACAGATAAAAGTACAAACATGATTATGAATACATGAAATGGATACAAATAAAAAGGGACATTAGGACAGGGACGGTAGGCACAGTGGCGTGTTTATGCACACAATCTTGGACTCCTGGTGACTGCCTGGATAATGCCCTGCAGTTTAGTTGCCACGATTTTGGAAGTGATTTGCCAATAAATCGTGTTTATCGTCATTTTATCATTTCCCCTAGAAACCAGGAATCTGAGTCCTGCCTTAAACACGAAGCCAACTGGGTGACTTTGAACCGGTCACTCACTCTCAGCACTAGAAAGCAGGCAATGACAAGCCACTTCTGAAAACATTGCCAAGAAAACTGCAGGGACTTATCTCAAGGGAAACTTGTGGTCTGGTCACATTGATTAGTTAAAAAAAAAAAATTGAAGAAAACAGGTTATATGGATCTTTAACAGTAACAGAGTTGGAAGGGACCTTGGAGGTCATCTAGACCAATCACCTGCTCACCCAGGAGAATTCTGTAGAATATGCAGGAGAATATGTAGAATTCTGGTTTAATTGCCCCACTCTCATCTTGAGTACTGGAAATAAAAGCTTCTGGGTCTTCTATCTTAGGCAGACAATTCAGATTTCTAGGCTACCATTGACGAAAAAAAGCCAACAGTAAAGCCAAGAATACACTTAGAAGAATAAATAATATTTATGTTGTATAATCTTTTTAGATGCCAGTCTCTTGCCTGCTGCAATCCAAGTAGGCACAAAGCTGAAATTCTTCAGAAGGAAGTCTTTTCAGCCGGCCCAGAAACAAGTGAGAGTCCTTTTGGCAGGCGACAGCAGATTTCCCTGCTGACTTTCCCAATGAATTTCTGGGAAAACCAGTGAAGACGATTGCAAATGGTGATCCCACAATTGTGGGGCACTTAGAAACTGATCATAAATGTAAACACATTTCCAAGCACCCAGACTACAATCATCTGTGCTGATTCATTCACTATCTTTGGAATTATGGCTTCGGAATTAAAAACCTGTCTATCACCTTAGGTGTCACTAAACAGTTGACAACTTAATCATTTCTTTCTCCTTTCCAAAAGGGATCTAATTTGGAATTAAAACTTCCCATTTTAGAAGGATAGAGTTCAAATGAAAGAAAAAACAAATGGTCATAATTAAGCTTGGAATTTTAGTACATTAGGATCTTCAAAGGCGTCAATTAAAATAGCCAAATCTGTTAAAAATGTGGCCGCCTCTTATACTATAATTGTACTGTTAAGCAATCTGACCTTTTTGATGATATACTAAAACTTAATATTTATTCAGCAAAGTTTACAAAATTATATGCAAAACTATAGTATTTCTGTAACCAATTTGTGTGACATTCAAATATTATAAATCTATAATATTTGCTTTTGAAACTGGGCTCCTATATTTTTATTTTTATTTTCCAGGGTAATCTATTTGACTCTACAATAGCTGATGAAGCAACCTGGACACTAGGTAAGATCTGTGCTTCAGAAAACTTTATACAACAATTTAGTTTCATTGTGGACTTTCCTTCTACTAGCTTGGATTTTTTAATTATTATTTTTTTAAAAAATCACATGGTATATGATATTGTTTGGTAAGGACATGGGAGATGTGATTTTGCTACCATTTTTCCCTTTTGGCAAAATCACAAATCTGTGTCTCACTTACTTTGGCCATGTCATGTGAGGGAATTCACTAGCGAAAGCAATTATGCTGGGAAGAGTTAGTGATAAAGCAAAGCAAGCCGCCAAAGAACATGGTGTCTAAACACCATCAAAGCTGACACCAACCAGAACATAGAAAATAGAGAGATCTGGTCCATAGAATCACCAAGAGTCAGACACAACTGAATGGATAACATCATCGTTTTCCTTTTCTCAAGACTTTTTTAAATAAAAGGAAAGCTTCTTAAGGCTGAGTCTGCATAAACTACCATTCTCATACCATTCTCATAGTAAAGGAAAATAGGACTATACCCGAGCAATTGTATTAAGTTAATCTCAGTTGGAATATCATTAGACTTTGTCCCTTCACTCTGGAAAACAACTGAGGATGTCTACAAAATTTGTGTTGTACTTCTTACAATTCAAAATATGAGCATTTATTATGATTATATGCCATCAAATCAGTGCTGAATTTTAGGGATCACATAGATAGATTTTCTCCAGGATAATTTGTCCTCAACTTTGTCTTCTAACAGTGTACTCTTGGTTCTATAATTTAGTCCATCCACCTAATCATCCTCTTCTTTCAAATAATTGTGAATAAATCCAGTGTTTTTTTGTTTGAAAAGAGGATCAGAAATTGATACGAATCACCTTGACAAAAACCAACCGTGATGCTGGAAACTGTTGGAGTTCCCTGCTGAAGAATGAGTATGCGGCTGATCCCTGGGTTCAAGACCAAATGCAAAGGAAGCTTACATTAGAAAGGTTCCAGAGAGAGGCAAGTCAATAGATGTTTGTTTGTTTATCTACTGAATTTATATTGACGCCTATTCGCCCATGGCGACTCAATATTACCTATATTGTAAAACAATGGTGGCCCAGTGGTTAGAATGCAGTATTGCAAATTCTGCCCACAGTCAGGAGTTCAATCCTGACTGGTTCAAGCTTGACTCAGCCTTCTATTCTTCTAAGATCAATAAAATGAGGACCCAGATTGTGAGAGGCAATATGCTGATACTTGTAAACCCCTGAAAGAGTGCTGTACAGTACTATGGAGCAGTATATAAGTCTAAGTGCTATTGCTAAGTGATATTTTCATTTAAAACCCTGTTTCATAGACAAGGTATTATAAACAAATTAAAAAAATATTTACAGACCATCTATATCAGAAAATAATATCAAATATATCATATACTATTATCCAAAGTTCTATATTAATTTACCAGGATCAAGATTCATGGAGTGTACTTTAAATACCATATTTTTCGGAGTATAAGCATACTTCCCCCCCCCACCCAAAAAAAGTGGGTGGAAATGTCTGTGCATCTTATACAGCAAATATAGCGGCGGGGTAGGGGTTGGTGCGGCGCAGATCAGCTATTCTAGAATGGACCACGGTGGCGAACGGGCTGTGGTGGTAGCAAATAGGCGGTGGTGGCAGCGAATGGGCTGTGGTGGCAAACTGGCCTCAGTGAATGGGCTGCAGCAAACGGACCACATGATCCGGACCACGGACCATACCGGATTGATGCTGGGAGGCAGAGGCAGATTTTTTTTCTTGTTTTCCTCCCCAAAAGCTAGGTGCGTCTTATAGTCCGGAGCGTCTTATAGTCTGAAAAATATGGTACATTCTGACATTTAATTTCACATTTCAAATGTGTTTTTAATGTTGCTAGAACACAGCTGGTTGTTTTTACATTTAGCTTTATTTAAAAATGAGGGGAAGATGGAAGAAATAGAAGAGGCATTTGCATAGGTGCAGGATATAAATATTATGATATAATTATATACAGGCAATTTAAAATTATTTATGTTCTTCAGGTACTAATACAGTAAATAGAAAATGTTCAAAAGCATACATAATAGAATTCTGTGTAGTCTTAGTTTGAAATATATCCCAGTAGGTGTATTCAGCAAGAATATAAATAAAATGCTATGCCTTCTCTTGCAGAACCCTGGATTTGACTTCAGTGGAGCAGAAATTTCTGGAAATTATACCAAAGGAGGGCCAGACTTTTCTAGTCTTGAAAGATAGTGTGTCCTTTCAGCTATATTTCTTCCAGTTTCTCCAAAATGTCAAAGCATTAAGCTTCAGAATAGCTTACTGTTTTTTTCTGAACAGCTTTAAACCACAAAATAATGACTGTTACCAGAATTGCACTTGACAGTAATTAAAAATAAACATTTCATGCATACTCAGAGCAATATTATTTGTATGATGACACTGTTCTGCAAGGTTAACAGCATACAGTTTCACTTTAATTGATAAGCCAGTAATATTTTTCTTGAAAGTCTGTGATCTGGCTTATTCTTTGGCAAAGCAGATAAGTAAAAAAACATTACTACCTAAATGCTATAAACACATTTTGAAGGCTAATGATTAAAAACAGATTTCCCATCCTGAAAATTTGTACTAAGCCAACTTCAACATAGAAGAGTCATTAAAACTAGTAATGTTAAAATCTGGTATAATTAATACCTTCCATAATTTTGTGCCAAACTGTACTGTTCAAAGCATAACATGCAATATGAATCTTGGGTAAAGCCATTTCGCGTTCATAAATTTATCCCTGACATTCTTTATAAGAATAGGAGTTCCAGTGTGTATATTTTCTTAATGAAATTCAGAAAACCATTTTAGCCACTTTAAAGAACTATTGCATGCCAAGGAAGATTTTTGACTTCTTGTTTCAATTTTGGGCACCTTTGTGTTATATATCAAACTGGCTGGAACACTTGATAAAATAATTAAAGCATGTGAACTTTTTCATGCAACATAGTTCTGCTTAATCTGACAATTATATTTTTCTGCAGCCCAAGGTGTGATTTATAGTCAAGCATGTAACACTTTTGTTAAAAAGATCTGGGTTGTATCCTGTGATGCTCCCTTCCTGGACTACCCAAAAAGCTTCCTTTTGCATCCCAAATTGGCTGCAGCATGTTAGAGTTTATGGAACCAGTGGCAGGACAAAACAATGAGCTTAATTCTCATTGACTGGAAATCCATTTGGACAATATGGCATATATCTTTTGTTTATATACGCAAGAACAAAGTACATACATCATATGTAATGAAAAATTCTAATAGTTGCACCACACTTTGCTTTATGCATGTATATACTCATCCAATTAACAGAATGAGAGTTAATTGTAGTCTGATTCACTCCCTAACCATGTGTGCCCTATCTATAATTTTTGTATCTTTATGCTTAGACATGTTTAGTTATCTATAGTAAAGTGAAGTAGTAATTTTCATGTTTAAAAAAGATTTAAACTACCTCAGTTTGTTCTATAGTATGTTTTAATTGTACATTGCCAGGGAATGCTAAGTGTTTTGTCTGCCAAGAATTCAAGGCTGCTATTTCAGCTATTAAGATGCCACTAGGAGAACTTGTATTGTTTATACAAATTGAGGAAATGGAATCAATAAAATTGATTTTGTATGCCTAAGGCAGACTTGAAATACAAAGTGTGAGGAAAGAAAAAATACATCAAGCCCAAATAACATTGTCACAAATAATTATCAGTAGTAGTGTTTCCCCGAAAATAAGACCCTGTCTTATATTTTTTTGAACCCTGAAATAAGCGCTTGGCCTTATTTTCGGGGAGGTCTTATTTTTGGGCGGGTGGAGCAAGATGGGGCTACTCTTGCTGTCTTACCTGATATTTTCAGGGAGGGGTTATTTTCGGGGAGAGGCTTATTTTAGTGCATGTGCTCAAAAGCCCAATTGTGCTTATTATCAGGGGATGTCTTGTTTTCAGGGAAATGGTACTTATATGAGGATGTTGGAAACAAATATTTTGACAAGGCAATGATCTTCAAACCATGATGTGCTCACAGGAAAGAAAAGTATGAAGGTTTTTGAATGATCTTTTCAATTCCTAGATGAATGTTGTTGAAAATCTGCAAAAAAATCTCAAAACATTCAGCCAATGGAGACCAAATATTGTTGAGCTGGAAGAAATCTACAAAGGGCTGTGGGAAAAATTCCACAAGAAGAAATTCTTAGCTGGCTATAGGAAACTTGAAAGCTGTTATTTCTGCCATAGGTGTAATTTTTTAAACTTGTATGCTATCTGATTCTACAATGACTGATTGAGTGTAGTCAGTGTCCAGACTTCTGCACTTGCCATATTTTACATTTTTTTTTTGAATCTATAAACAATTGTGATAATTATGCATTCAAATTTGCAGGAAAATAGTATTCACTAAAATGTAGTACTTGAACAGGGGAGTTTAAATCCTTGAACAGTTGTACGTGGTTTTATCATTCTCTACAGATAGGGCTCCAAATTAAATGCCTTAAATCTAGGCTAGCATCATCTGCGGACTTCCAGATATATTTTTTATTATTGGCCATAGAGGCTCAGATGACTAGAAGCTGAAAACCAAAATATCTAACCACCATTGGTGCAAAGGTTAGAATGCAGTATTGCAGGCTAACTGTCCACAGCCAGGAGTTTAATCCTAACCAGCTCAAGTTGACTCAGTTTTCCAAGGCCAGTAAAATGAGGACCCAGACTGTTTAGAGCAATATGCTGATGTTGTAAAGCTCAGTGTGTGTGTAAAGCAATATGGAGCAGTATATAAGTGAGTGCTATTGCTATCCATAATCTAGGAACAGAGTAACTGAATTCACACAACACCCATTTCCAAATCCAAGTTAGTTGATCTGTTTTAGAGACAAGGTAAGTTCCCGGAAGCCCAGCTGTGGTGTAATCAATTCTATTAGGCTGCAGAAATTACATTTTCTGAAAGTTTTTCTTTGCAATTGCTGGGAGAGCATCAAAGGTGCACCACAATGATTGCTAGCAAAGTGTGTTCCAGGTATGTGTCTGACCCAGCATAACCAGGTCTTGTAAACACAGGCATACATATCTCAACATATAGCCTTGTTTAGAGCACAATAAATATTAACACATTTTGGAAAATATTTTTCTTTAAGCAAGTTACTTTCACAATCCAAGGCCATTCAATTCATGCAATTCCATTTCAATGTGTTTTATTGAAAGGTACTCTTGTTGCTTATAGGCATAATAGGACATTTTGATAACGAGTTTGTTCCTTCTTGACACTGTAAACATATTGAACATTGTTCAGTTTCAATCTTCAAATACTAAAGGCATACAAGATACAATTATTCAATTAATAACGTCCATAAAAATGATAGTTTGAGTAAACTTCCCATCAGTTTTGTTCTGAAGAGCAGCTTGCAATGAGGTAGAAGTAAATGGTTTGTCCAAATGCTGGGTTAAACCAAAAACAAGTCTTCAGATTTCTGTAATTGTAGTAAGTCTCCTAAATTTGTTACTTTGATTCTAAAGACAAGCCAGTCAGCTTTAAGTAAACAATGTGAAATTACCCCAACTGTATATGTGCTAAAATTAAAAAGATAAGAATTGTTGCATTATCCTTTCAGTTTTTCTTGTAGCAATTTAAACAACCAGTAAAATGCCTGTACTTAGGGAGAATACTAAATTGAACACAATACAACTACAAACAGACATTGCAAAAAGTGATTTAAAAAGAACCGAAGTCCAAAAGCTATTGAACATGTTGACAGTTGATTTAACAGGTCATTGCTGGGTAGCAACTGTTGCTTCCTTAGGCTTTTAACATTCAAGAAATCGCAATGCACAACTTGTGCTCAATTATTCCACCTCAATTATTCATCTGAATCAACTGATAATTATAAATAGAATGAGCAAAATAGTAGTTTAATCCTGTCTAGCTTTTAGCATCAGCTCCCATAGTTCTTCCTAGTAAAATTCACTCCAACTTTGGGCTGAACAAAGCAGCACACACTATGGTATGGTAGAATACATAAATTGGAAAGAATTAAAACTGTTTAAAGTAGCATAATGCTAAATTCTATGTTTTGAAATGATTTAACATGTTTTACTGAAAGCTTGATGGTAATCCAAAATCAGAGGCACACTTCCCAAAATACATGCTTAATATAAACATAGAACTTTTTATGCTTCTAATAGCAATCTGTAAAGTTTAATCCAAACCAGGAAAGCAGTTTGCAGTGAAATGCAGAACTTAAATCATGCTTAATTTGCCCCACCAATTTTGGTAAATGCAAACAGAACTAAAGATTGAGGTGAAACACTCTGGGAGAAATTTAAAATGTTAATTCTATTTTTAGACATTGCCCACATTCTCAGCTGGTGCCTGACTTGCATTCTTCAAACAGCTTTAATTTCCACAGTGACTCTCCAACTGCTTTCAAATTTACTTGGCTACAATCTGAAATGTAATGATACTTGCTAAAAATGTATTCTTTATGTTAATACACTGTAAATACAGATCTCTAAATTTGGCTCTTGAACTCAGAATGATCTAGGACTAACATATCTTTAATTCAATTCCCAACCTCTAATGTGAATCAAGGTTTAAAGCAGAAGTGGGGAACTATGACTCTTTTATGATTTGTGGACTTAAACTCCCAATGTCCCTGAGGCATCCATGCTCATAAAGGGGCCATAGTTCCCCACTTCTAGTTTAAAGGAATTATTTAATTTTGGATTGATTTGGAATTTTTAGTTACAGTTTCTCAATCATTATTACCATTACCATGAATTAGATGTAGCAACTTTCTTTCCCTTAGTAATGTTCTACTCTCTCTAGAAAATACATGCATATCTATTTTACTAGTTTAGTGATAGTTACGTTCATTTTCATATTCATCTTCTACCACCATTTAGTTCAGAAGTGCAGAATTAAGGATCAAGCTTATGACTCACGTTTTCACATTTCCAGAGGGCAGATAAAAACAAAAGCATCTGACTTGTTTGTATTTTAGCCCTAAACATTGCTTTATAAAAAAAAAAGTCTTCAGTTTTATTAAGAACCTTGAGAAAATTAAGTCTTGTGGCAACACACTATATTGCTGTATAGTTCAGAGCTTAAAAAAACGTGGTTGCAGTTTAATATTCATGAAATCAGACTTTCCATAGGCCAGAAGAATCCAAGAAATTCTGTTTCAGCACCAGAAAGCTTATATCCTTGTTGATTAAACATATGTGGCCAATGTCCCATCTGCTCTTCTTCAGGATTACCACTAAATCAAAAAGAAATTTGAAAATTATTGTAACATAAGATACACTGATGCAAATATGAGGTGAATTAGCATTGTTTACAATACATTCTAAAACAACAAACAGGAATTTATCTCTTTTGAAGATCCTAATTTTTTGACTATTCCATTTTTATGTTATTAAACAAAACTACCTATATTACAGGTAGTCGTCTACTTACAACAGTTCACTGAGCTTCCGTTAGAAGTTACAACACTGAAACCAGTGACTTATGAACATTTTTCACACGACTGTTTTATCATCCCCATGGTCACATGGTCAAAATTCAGATGCTTGACAACTGACTCATATTTATGACGGTTGCAGCATCCCAGTGTCACGTGATCACCTTTTGCGACCTTCTGACAAGCAAAGTCAATTGGGAAGCCAGATTCACTTAATAATCATGTTATTAACAATTGTAGTGATGCACTTGTGTCAAGAAAGGCAAAAAAGTTCGTGAAATGGGCAAAATTCATGTAACAACTGTCTCACTTAGCAGCAGAAATTTGGGGCTCAGTTGTGGTCGCAAATCAAGGACTACCTGTACTGTAATCTTTGCTGAATGCACTGTCATGGATGGCAATAACCCTATCAGCAAGGCATTGCTGGAATGAAAGTTTAAAGTATCTGAAAGGATCCTGGTTTTGTAAAGGTGAATTCTCTATTCTCCCATTAATTAAGGTCTTTAAGATTACAAGTAATCCTCACTTCCTGACCACAACTGGGGATCAACAAAGCTGTCGCTAAGCAACTCAGTCATAAAATGAAATGCCACAACCCACTTACAAAATTAGTTTCAACTAGACTTGCAAGCTTCCAGACAGCTTCTCTATTGACTTTGCTTTTTAGAGGCTGGCTATGAAGCAAAAGGCAATTACATGACTGTGGGATGCAGTGACCATTGTAAAATGTGCGCCAGTACCTGAATCACAATCACATGACTATTGGGATGGTGTGATGGCAAGTTCAAAGATAGGTCTTAACAAACAAGTAGTCGGTAAGGGGGGACTCTATGTATGAAAGTACATTTATATTCATACAAACTAAGAAAACTCCACATTTACCGTATTTTTCGGAGTATAAGATGCACTTTTTTCCCCTAAAGGGGTGAAAATTTAGGTGCGTCTTATATATAGAATGTAGCCCCGCCCACCCACTGGCCCCCACCCTTTGGCCTCTGCCTCACAGCAGTTACCTCCTTGCAAGCAAACAGCAAGAAAAAAAGGCTCAGCTTCAAAGCCTAATTAGCACAAGTTGATTGGATTGGCCTCCCGACTCTCAGCTGATTTGCTCTCAGCTGTTTTGCACAGGGCTCTGCAGCTTGCTGCAAAGAGGTAAATTGCTGGAACAGATTTTTCTTTTTCCCCTTGTGCTAATCAAGCTATGCTGAAAATGAAAATGAAAGTAAGGCAGGCTGTTTGCTGTTTGTTCCAACAAGGCAAAATTGCTCAGAGGCAGAGGGAGATTTCTTTTTCTTCTTTTCCTCACCAAAAAAGGTAGGTGCGTCTTATAGTCCGGTGCGTCTTATACTCTGAAAAATATGGTATATTTCTCATAGTTTAGGGTTTTACCTCTTGACTATTACATGCTCATCTACTACGAACAGCTTTTTGTGCCGTTTTAAACTGAACAATGCAGGCAAGTATATTAGCAACAAAGGATATGGGTAATCTTCAGGAGTGCAATTGGGATTGGTCACTATAGCACTATGTGATGCCGTTGCTAAGTGAGACATCATGTAACTACAACTTGTGATTTCACTGCCAGCTTCTCCAGACTCTGGAAACCCGCTGTGAAACTCTCAAATGATAATCATGTGATCAGAGAAACAATTGTGACAATTGTAATTGAAGGAACTAAAGTTTTTCAGCACCTTTGTAACTTTGAACAATGGCTAAACAGGACAGTTAGTAAGCGAGAACTACCTGTATACTGAAGCACATTAGGAAACTTGAGAATATAGAACAGAAACTAGATTTCAATAGGCTTTCAACATGTTTTCCTTATAAATACCTAGAGATTTTTTTCTGAACCATATATATATATATATACATATACATATTTTTGTTCATACAAAGTTATATCTTCCAGATTCCTAAAAAGATTGCTGCAACTTTTACACTATTTTTATTTCAACTCAAGAATTCAGAATAGTTAAAAATTCTATTTAAGTTTTTTGGTGTAACTTTTAAATTATTCCTATGACACAGAGTCAAAAACACATTTAGAAAGTTCACCTTTTTAGGGACCAGTTTCTGGGATTGTGGGAAGATGGGCAATTCTGTAATAACTGTGTTTCAGTTGCCGGGCTGTGCGACCAGACACAATCCATTTTAGCTTTTGTCCACTTGGCTTAGAACATTTGCTTGAGGAATATTCTGAGAGGCACTTTGATACAAGTTCTTTCCAAAAGGAAAATTCTCTACTATTTATCTATAGAAAAAAAAATGGGAAATTAAAAACCAATCAGTACAACTCATGAGCAACTAATACATGTCAATGTTGATCAGACAACACATAATAACTGACATATTTTCATTTATCGTGTGAGTTTAAAAATGCTTATTCAATTCATAACTTTAGCTTATTTAATAAGATTTTAGGTTGTCAAGATACTATAAAACTCTGGAGATATAAATATGAGGTTAAAAATGATTTATTGCCGGAAAATACACCAAAATGCAAGCAGGTTCAAAATTAGTTATTAGTATCTGTCATAATATATATATATGCAAGATGTTTTAGGTAAATAATTAAAAAAATAATTTCATTACTGTACGCAATATATCACTGTCTAGAGAAAAATGTAAAATAAAACAGTATGTTTTCAAATAAATTTCTCAACAATGAGACTTTAGTGTTAAAGTTACTGATTTACAATGACATACATCAGAGAAAAAATAGTTAAAATTTATGTATCAATATATTCATACACACACACCAGTGGTGCAGTGGTGGGTTGCGCCCGGTTCTGACCGGTTCTATAGAACCAGTAGTAAAACCGGCAGAAGGCTCTGCCCACTGACCCTGACATCATCAGAAGTGATCTGCGCATGCACAGAAGCAAGGCACGTGCGCGAGCGATCCCGTTGCGAACTGGTAGTAAAGGTAAGTAGAACCCACAATGGTGGGTTTCTACCGGTTTGCCCCGGTTCGGGATAACCGGTAGTGGCGGCGGCGGGAAGCTCCGCCCACCCACCCAGACATCATCATGAATGCTCTGCACATGTGCAGAAGCGCAGCGTGCAAGCAAAGCAAGCACACGCACTCGCGCACTCCCTATTCCGAACCGGTAGCAAAGGTAAGTGGAACCCACTACTGACACACACATACATAAAATTTGATTCATTCGCAAATATAACCCATAAAATAAAACTGAAAAGGTTCTCTCATGCTTTCACCAAATGTATCTCTAATAGTTAAAAAAATAGGTGTGCCCTTCCAAAAGATGTAAAGATTTAAATACACTCATAAGAAGGAATGATATCATTTAAATAACTTCAATCCAAATTTAAGAATTTAAGAGTTATAAAAATTTTGAATTGTGCCCAGAAACACAAACTTGCCAGTGTGTTTCCTACAATTAAATCCACTCAATTCTTTCATTGCAGCACAGCGAATAATCTGAACTTTCCAAATACTTTGAGAGAAATAAATGATCAGTTTATGACCAGTTTTAAGATTTGAAATGTTCTCCATTTGGTCTTTAGGAAATGCAGGTCTTCAAAACCCTGACATTTTTGATATTACCATTTAAGACTTTTTATACCATAATCTATGGTATACTGATATTACCATTTTTGATATTACCATTTTTTTTATTTGATTCTTCTCCGGAGACTCAGGGCGGCTTACAGTGCGTTAAGCAATAGCCTTCATACTTTTGTATATTTATACAAAGTCAGCTTATTGCCCCCACAAACTGGGTCCTCATTTAACCTACCTTAAAAAGGATGGAAGGCTGAGTCAACCTTGAGCCTGGTGAGATTCGAACTTACAGTAATTGCAGACAGCTGGTGTTAATCACAATACTTTTAGTCTGCTGAGCTACCAGGCCTTTTTATACCATAAACTAAAAATTAATGAATTTATATACAAAACCAGGTGGGTCAAATAAAGTAAAATCCATGAACATACACACAAATTAATATGTGATCTGGAAAATAATGATTGTCTAGTGTTTATATTGGACCACCTCATGGGGCTAATTCAACAAATCATGGCTAATCTATGAATTAGCCTATGAACCTCACCATACCTCCACAAAAAGGTTTCTAAATTTATAAGCTGTAAAAGTTTTCATTCACAGCATTCCTACTCAGCTGGCCTTCACCAATGCCCAAATATCAGCACCCTTAATCCAGAACTATATTCTGTTTCCTAGTGTCAGGTTTGCCCTTTAACTACCATTCTGCTAAGCACTAAAGGACTTTCTGGTTGGAACTCTAAGCCAGCTACTTTATTCCATTTTAACAAGTAATTAAACAATGAAATCTGCTGAACTACACTATTTGCTATGACAGGAGTTAAGCCACAAGTTATTTTAATGTTGAAATGCAAAATAACTATTGTTAAAGATATTTGCAAGAGATTGAAATTGTGACTCCAAACATATACTTGAGATACCTTCAAAAAATATGTTTCCCCAAACTGTCAGCAAGGATTCTCCTGAAAATTATTCTGTTTCTTTTGCCAATTAGCTATTTCTGTCTTCCTCTAACCAAACATTTTTAGTTGAAAGCAACCCTTGGTTGATACCTACCTATTTTAAGAAGGCAGTCATCATATTTTCAAGTTAATAAAGTTAAAAGTAAACATCAAACAGATATTTAATTATGGCCTACCTTGGAATGTATTCGGAGACATTGTATTATTTCAACTAATTCTGGTACTTTCTCCTCTTCAGCTTCTAGAGCCATTATTGAAAGTGCCAATACTGAAGGCTAGTGAAAAATAAAATAATTAAGATCAATCAAATATGTTAAGCTTTTACAAAACTGAATTGATCATTAATTAATCATAGCCCATACCTTTGCTTTTGAAAGAATAAGTCTGCAGTGGCAGGCCTTTAGTTGGGCTTCAAGTCTCTCTAATTTAAGATTATCGTTCCTGTATAAAACAAAGGTTAATTTGTTGATTTTCAATATGTTTATATAAGGATTAGCACAAAGTAAAAAATAAACTGAGTAGGTAGAAGATATGAAAAACTAACAGCATAAAGTGGATTTTTTTAACTTAAATCAAATGCACATTACCTAATATTTGACAACACAACTCTAAATTCTCAAATTATAAAAAAATCATCTAAATACAACCATGTTTCACTCATACCATATTTAAAAACAGTAATTAACAGTAGTTCAGGCCTAGATTACATTCAGGTACAGAAGAGTATTTTTGGTAAATAAATCATAAACCCTTATTCAGAAACTTGCTCTGAGTAGAGAGTGAGTAACTACAGAGGATTAGCAAAATTGAATATTGATTGCCCTTTATTTTCTGTTTTCATTTGGTTCCTTCATGCAGTTCTTGTACTATGATCAAAGCTACACAAGGACACTTTCCACTGCACTCTGCAGGATTGGGGTAAATCAGATTATTAAAGAGAGTTAACTGGGTTGCATTTATCTATATGCAGATTAGCTACATTTGTATGAAAATGTTTTTCTAGAAACCTCAAAGACCCCTAACAGAAAGTTACTATTTAAGGGGCAAGGAGAAGTGGTTCCACCGTATAACCACTACTGTAATCTAACTATGATGGCATGGCAAGAATGAATACTGGATTTACACAAATGTATTAAGTGGTATTTATTCAACCCTGTTTCAGATAGGTCAAATCTGATGGGATTCTAATAACACTTCAAACTGCTGTGTGGGATTAATAGAATTGTACATCACAGTCTTATAAATATCAATACCTCTTAAAACCAGAATGTCTGTCTGCTATAACGTACATATATTTGGTATTGTTTAATGGTTTCAACCCCATGATTAAAATTTGAATTGCAAATGCACACCTGGATTATTTTAAAAAGGAATTCTTGGATATTTACCACACCTTGCTAGCAACATAGGACATTTTCTCTCCATAAATTTGTCTTTGGTCTAAAGGAATTGACACTTCCAAATTGGTCCAGAAAAAGACACTTACCTTTCACAGTTGATGCTGTCACACAGAATTGAACAATAAAGTTGCAGAAACTGGAAGGCAGTTGTTGCTTTTACTTTTCCATGTAGCTTCTCTAAAAGAATTCCCTCCATTCTCATTAGGTCACTAACAGTAAACCGATACTGACTTATTCGGATTAAGTCAGTAGCTAGTGGAATATTACTCTCTTCTTCCATGACTTTCACAGCCAAGTAAAAGCAACTTAAGCCAACACAGCCCAAGTGTTTTGGCTGCACCTAGGAGAAGAAAAGACTTTCAGTTGAAGTTACAATATACTTAGTTTATATACACATTGCAAACCTACAAAGTAAATATTATGTAAGTCCATTGGACCTTTGACCTAAAAATGTTAAGATTGGGCTATCTGTTTTCTACTATGCTATGTTTTAAACTTTTAGTGTGCTTATTTACAAGAAAATAAGAATTCCCCATGTGGAACCACTTTGGTACCAAGCAATTAATTTGTCTATTGTTCAGAAAAGTAAGCTTTCATGTCTTGCTGTTCAACATCAATCAAGCACCTATCATTGTACATTATCCCTCAAAGCAATTTAGTTCAGTATAATGGCCAGAAAGGCATCCACCCATCTAAAATAGCACTTTCTAAAACATATTATTAGAGGGATGCATTTGCTTGGAACTTCTCTCATCTTTGCTTCACTGAAGAACCCAGAACTTTTAAAGACCACACAGATCCATTCAGTCTCTTCTCCAAAAACAGGTACAGAAGCTTGAAACAATGTACGTTGCATAAGGCAACAGAAAGGTCTATTAAGACAATCTTCTGCAATGAACTAGAGATTCCAGGAACCACAGACACCATGAGAATTATGGGAGTTGTAGTCAAACAATCTAGTACTAGGCTATGAAAGGATAATCTGCATTTACCAAAAGGAAAAAAAAACCCGACTCTGGTACTGTTAATAAGACTGGCAAGGAAAAGTTTTAAATAATCATAGCAGGTTCCCTTGTTGGTCCTTATTAAACATCCTGAAAAGTCCAAATGCAGTTGGTATTTATAATGATATTAAGCCATACTAGCTGCTATAAATTCTGCTGTAAATGCTCCATCTATGTGCTGTTTATATACTATATATTCAGCTAAAAATAAGTGTTGATTCCAGTTAATAAGATTTACAAAACTGCATGTTAGGATTACAGACTAATGCTGTAGTGATAAAATTTTCTTTGGCAGCTGAAAACCAAATTAGCAGTAATCTGTGAAGACTTGCATCAAAATAGAAATAAACTGGCTTATACCGTAACTTCATACTCTAAAAACCTACCTTCATTTTTGATAAAAAACGATCTAAGTAATTCACGGCAAGAGAAAACGTCTCTGTGCGAAAGCCGAAGAATTGAATCAAACTAAGCAGGTCTTTCACTTCAAAATCCCGCAATCTTGCTGTCATCCGGAGCCCATTATCATGAGCTGCTTCAATTATTCGCAAGCCAGAGACCTTTGGCTGATATCTTAATTCCTGTTCAAGCAACCCATTGAGCTGCACTAGTAACGCAGTCCCATTTGTTGCAAACGTATCAATCATCTGAAATACAAAACTTAGATTAAGCAAAACACTTAGAGAAGTTTGTTTGCTTTTGCCACCTTTCAGCAAAGCTGCAGAGACCCTGCTGCAGTCTACTCTTTAACCACATATGTAACATTTGCAGAAGTAACACAAAATGCACAAACAAAAAAGAAGCTTAACAAGAAGGGGAAAATGAGCAGAAATGGTTGGATTAATTGAATAGAGTATATAAACTGAGCCTCTGAAGAGGTTAAAAATAAAAATATGAATTAAAGTTGTAACAGAGCCATTGTATCCACAGTGCTGTTTTTCATATATCATGATCCCACCTTCATTATATTTCTATATTTTCTTTAATTTTTAAAAAGTGAAACATTTAAATGATAATTCTATAAATGGCCTATAATTTAAGCTTTTAAGACATTGTGAAGAGCAGCACACACAATAGGTTGAAGCCTAGGATTTATTTACCAGTCCATTAATTCTGTATTAGTTACAGAGCACTGCTGTGAACATTATCCTGACTCCCCTCACTAGGAAATCCTTGCTTTCTCCCAGTAGGAAAAGATTAACCATAATTTATTAGAGGATCCTTACATAATAAATCTGTTAAATTAGCCTGTCACTATCTAGCGGCTTCTAGAAGCCTTGGACTTGACTGAACTGCCAAACAGCTAAATGGGCATGGTTGAGAGACACCGAGTTAAGTATGACCAAGTTTAACCAAATGAATGTATCAAGTAACATCTTAATAACATTCTCTAGCACAGCTGGCTTTATCTCACTCACTTTCCTTTCGGGAATCCTTATTTGGAAAATATAGGAAACCTTTCACTCCTGGTTCTCTCTTCCCCCCTTGCCCCCTTTGTATTATTTCATAGACATAATACAAAGTTGATAGACATAGGAATTATTATTATGCTTAAGTAGACCCTGTCAAGTTAGTTAATCTCTATTAACGATATCAAGTTCAAAGACATGTCTGGACTTGCTCTCTCGACCCATACAGCACGCTGACAAGCCACTCGCCAGTAGGAGCGAGTTATTGTATGGTGAAATAAATAGCACAGCTCCCGGAATTCCAGCCTCTTACCTTTATCCTAGGAAAAATACAGGCGGTCGGAGAGTCTTCAGATAATCCAAGTTGAAACAAAAAATAAACTATGGACTTTTAAAAAATAAATATATAAATAGCTACCTCCAGATTTTTTAAAAAATAAATTAGCCTTTTATTTATTTTACAAAAGCACAGAATTAGAGTAGATGCCTGCAGCTTGGTGGTGGTGGGGGGAGTAAATCACGCGAAGGTTCCCCACCTCTTTCAGCTCCGGTGAAATCTAGATTCTACAGGCATTACTTCTGCTTACTCTAAACTCCGCCCCGGCTTTTATAGAAAAAAAATGAGAGTTTTTCTGATTGGCTATTGTCTTAATCTAGTAGACCAATCAGAGCCTCTCAGCCCGCAATTTGCTCCAATCATGAACTGAAAAGCTATATGGAGCTGGAAAATTGCGCGTCTGTTGTGCGTTTTAATGTCTTCATTCGTCTTTTAGTACCGCGATCACCGACTTTCCGTTGAGTTTGGGGGGTAAGAGAAAGAGAGTTAACTTTTGTTTCAGCTTAAGGTAGGTTTGTATGATAAATGTTTTTCTAGAGGCAATCCTAGGAAAGGAAACCCCACCCCACAAGTCCTCTTTATCCGTCGCAGTACGGCTGAGTGATTGAAAGAATTACACAACCACAATATCACAGGTGATATTTACTCAGGCGTTCGTTTCAGACAAGACAATCGGACAAATTGCTATGACGATCATTCCAACCTCTACTCTATGAAAGTAATAGAATCGCAGTACATTACAGGCTTGTCATAAATAATACCTGTGTCCATCTATAATAGACAGCAATACATGTTTGCAGAAGACTTGAGCAGGTGACACTATTTAAGAATTTACATCATATGGTTAAGCTCTCAATTGAAAATGCATAATAAGTAGCTGCCTGGGGGGGGGGGGTAGAAATAGATTGTCAGCAGGCTTGATTTATGCATTAGATTAAATCACAACGTCGACTTTTTAGAAAGGTGTTGGTTTAGTACAGAATATAAACTCGGCAACATCACAGTTTGTTGCCAATCCCAGGACTGTTGGTTCAGTTTTTTAAAAAGGTCCAAGAAGAACAATTATTTTGTACAACATGCTGACTATAGCCTTTCTAGAACAGAAGCCTAGAAAGGATATAAGGAATAAAGAGTACCTACACCCACCGAATAAGTCTGCAATCAGTACAGTTTACTCCCAGATAAATGACATACAGTATGCTTTGATTGATGACTTGATTAGGTGCCATCAAATATTTTTTACTCCTAAAAACCACAAGGATAGATTTTTCTCCCTGACCATCTTTCCCTAACATGGTCTTCTCAGGTCTTCCAACAGTGTAGTAATCACCACTGTAATTGAATCCATCCACTTTGCTAATGGTTGTCCTTCTCTTACATCTTTCTCAGCATTAAAGTTTTCTCTAGAGGGCTAGGTTTTCACATAATGTGTCTTGAGTTAGGATATTTTTTTAAAAAAAAAAAGTTAGGATAAATTTAGGATAATTTTTTTTTAAAAAGTCAGTTTGGTCTAGTACTTAAAGCATCAGGCTGAAAAGCAGGAGACCATGAATTCAAGTGTCACCTTAGCCATGAAAGCCAGTGGGGTGACCTTGGGCCAGTCACTCTCTCTTCTCAGCTGAACCCTCCTCACAAGATTGCTGTAGAGATAATAGGAGGAGGAAGGTATGTTGGATATGTTTGCCGCCTTGACTTATTTGTTAAAATAATAAAAGTGGGAGATAAATATATAAATGAATAAATTTGAGCCCAATCCAATGAAAACTCTGGATTTTGTTCAATGATCCATTGGCTTGTTTTCTTGGCTGTCCATAATGTTTCAAGAGCTTTATCCAAAATAAAAGTTCAAAGGCATCAATAGTCTTCCCATGCTGCTTCCTCAAAATCTAACTTTTGCTTCCATAGATTGTCACAGGGAGTACTATGTCTTCACAGTTTTCATTTTTGTAGGTATAGACATATGACATTTGAATATATTTAACAAGGCCTTCAGGACTGCTTTATCAAGTTTAATGTATGGCACATTTCTTGACTTGCCAGTAGTTGATCTAAAAAGTAGAAGCTATATATCACTTTGCTATCTTTATCATCAGTTCTAAGGATAGATTTCCTACTTGTGGTCATTAGTTTGGTGTTCTTTATACTTCAATTTGTTTCATTTTTTTTTCATTTTGCTCTTTGACTTTCATTACTAGAGGTTCCAAATCTGTTGTATTTTTTGCTATCAGAATACTGTCATCAGCATAGCACAGGTTATTGAAGTTTCTTCCTCCAATTTTAAAACCTCACATCATCTCCAATCTCCAATTCCCTTAATATATATTCAGCATATAGACTGAATAAATAAGAGACTACAACCTTGTCACATTCCTTTGCCAATCTGGACCCAGTCTGTTTTGCTGTGTTCTGTTTATACTGTGGCTTTCTTATCTGTATATAAGATGAGAACAATGCAATATTTGAGGATTCATATTTTTCAGAGCGAATTCCACATCTTAACTTGCTCAACATAATCAAAGGCTTTTCTATAAACAATTAAGCACATAGTGTCTTTGCCTTTTTCAATTATTCATCATGCATCAGCAGTAATTTCTTATGTTTCTCAACTTTTTCTAAAGTCAGTTTGAGCATCTGGCATCTCTTTTCATGTACAGTAAGTCTGGAACTTCCTTCTGAGTTCAAAGATCTTTTGAAAGATGTTCTTCCATTTCTTTCCATCTTTCAGGGGTTTTACAGGTGTTATAATGCTGCTTCTTATCTCTTCTAACAAGTCTCTGAAATTATTTAAATTCTTTTCTGGGAACTTTGTCTTTCTTGGCTTCTCTTCTCTTCTTGACAAATGTCCATGGTTTATTCTCTATCTATGAAGCTCAGGACTTCATAGCAGTTTCTGGTGTCCTCTTTGAAAATGGTGGGTATATATTCAAGATCATATCCTGAAAACTGACTTTCTTTTTATTCTTCATTAGCTTAACATGGAACTTGCACATGAGCAGTTTCTGAACTTTTTCCACAGTCAGCACCTGGCCATATCTTTGATGCTATAATTCAGTTCCTCTATTTCCTTTTAGCAATAATATAGTCAATTTAATTTCTATATACTCTTTCTGCTGATATCCATGTGTAGAGGTATCATTTTGTTTGTTTGAGACAGTGTTAACTATGAAGAAATAATTGGACTGGCAGAAATTGTCAAGTCAGACTCCAGCCTTATTTCAGTTTCCTTAAATCATACAATTCAAGTCGAGTTTCCTTTTACTGTTTCCAACTTTGGCATTCTACTCTCCTATCCCAAAGAGCACATCTTGCTTGCATCTTTGTTGATTTCAAAATGAACTTGATCATAAAACTCATCAACCTTCTCTTCTTCTGTATTGGTGGTTGGATGATTGTCAAAGGATTGTTCGCAAAGTCTGATAGTATTCAGCATTTGATTATGTATCATGTGAGGAATATTGCAAAAGGTACATGCCTAAGTTTTGTTATTTGATTCTGGGAGAAGTTCTTAAGCTTGTATTTAGCTAACTTTGAAGACAATGAAAGAAATGTCTTTTGTTAAGTTAAGAGCTGAAGCATCTTGGATCAAGTTCTAGGTTAGGGGTAAACAATATTTTTGATGGGTGGCAACTACACTTAGCTTTGGGGAAAGGACATGGATCACAGTAGATGGATAGAGTTGTATCATGACTGACCATTTTTATTCTTTGGGTGATGGGATCCCCCTTTTTTACACTATTTAGTGTAAAAAGGGCTTACTCTGTAATACTTCTGTGTTTTCATTTCAAAAATTGTCAGTGATTTTTGACAATTGCTCTAAACAAAATAAGGTGGCAGGAACAGAAAGGTCTGCAAGGAGAGAGTCTAAACTGCTAATCTACAGAGCAAATCTCTTGCCTCTTTCATATGCACATCAAAAGAGATAAGGTTTGCACTGTAATGCTCCATCTGCCATCTTGCCAATTTTAACCCTGTTCCCTGGTAACACTGGGCAGGGCCCTGTGTGCGCTGCAAATATTTCATCAACCGAATGTCATCCTGGAAACATTAGACATATATTCTCTGTGTTTATAATCCCTAATAATAAATAGGAAATAAAAAGTATGCTGGACATGCTACTTGAGAGTAGTGTTTCTTATATTAACAGATTAGCCATATATTTGCTTCCTACATAAAAATAGCATACTCCCATTCAAAAGCCTCAATACCAATGATAAAATATAGATAATCCAAGTGTTACTTGCTAGAGAAAAAACAAACCAGACAAATGATAAACTTTGGCCATGATTTACTGTAGAGTGAAGAATGCTTAAATACAACAGTAAACCTCAATCCCCTAATTTTGCCCTTCAGAAATTCCTTTATAATTTCAAACTTTAACATATCTATATATATGTTATGCTTTTGTGTTTTTATTCAGGCATTTCCTAACTACTTTTGGCCCAGTTTTCAGTGTGTTCCAGAAGACAGCAAAGTGTGAATTTTTTAAAATAAAACTTTATTTTTATTTCTCTTAAAACATATATAAAATTTCCAATCTCTTTAACCATTCTTATCACACATATTATCTTTTGGTTTCCATATTGGTTCATTCTTCATCCTAAAGCTTTAAAATACATTTGGAGTTGCTCTTCTATCATTCCATATTTCCCTTCTTCCACACCAACCATTCCCCTCCTTCTCCCCTCTTACCCTTCCCTCCTTTCTTCTATTCTTTTCAACTTTCTTCTTTCCTCCTTTCCTTCCCCTCCCTTTCTTCCTCTCCTTTTCCCTTTCTTCTCTCTCTCTCTCTCTCTCTCTCTCTCTCTCTCTCTCTCTCTCTCTCTCTCTTCCTCCCTTCTCCTCTCCCCTTCCTACCTATCCAAAGTGTGAATTTTTGAAACATAAGAACAAGACTTAGACAGCTGCACATAATTACATTAATGTTTCATATACCTTGGCTGATTATTTTAGAAAGAGAAACACTTGTTTCCTCTGCTAATAGGGAATACTGTATTTGGGGAAAAAATATCACTACTAGACATCTGCAGGTAATGGCATCATAATGTGGTAAACCTACAAGGAAAATTTCTGAATTGGCCAATACGACATGGCCTCTCCTAGGGAAGAAAAAAAAGCCCTGTCCCAATCAAGAGGCTGTATCATGTGATAGCAGATCAAGATGGTCACAGAGACATCAAACTCAACTGATTTATATTCAACAACCATCTTTTGTTATAGGAGCCTCTCTCTTTTTTTGCTAAAGAAACCCAGAACCTTTGAGATTTCTTTTTTTTTTTTTTAAAACAAACTTTATTCATTCTTAAAAAACATTTAAAACAAATATAAAAAACATACAAGTTTCTCTTAATCAAAAACAAAATTACATATACAGTACACAACTTCATCTATTGACTACTTTCTATTATTATATATACATATATACATATATACATACACACAGTGACTTATTTCCTTTTCTATCCATCTGACAGTGCTGTTTTTAATTGTTGATTTCTTCTAAATTTCATCTTTAACCATTCCTCCTCCTCTGGTTTATCCACTGGTACCATCTATTCCATATTGTAAAGTATTTTGAGTTTTCCTTGTCCTGTAACTAAAGTTAGTTTGTCCATTTCTGAGCATATATAGATTTTTTGTATTAGCTCCTGGTTAGTTGGCAAACGATCTATTTTCCAGAGTTGTGCTAACGCTAGTCTAGCCGCCGTAATAATGTGAAGTATTAAATATTTTATATCGTTTCTAATATTCTTTTTAATCATGCCTAATAAAAAGACTTCGGGTTTTAATGCAATTTCGTAATCTGTTATTTCTAATATCCATGTTTTTATTTTGTTCCAATATTTCTTAATTTCTGGGCAAAGCCACCAAGCATGGTAAAAAGTTCCCTGGGTTTTTTTTACATTTCCAACAGGCCGGATTTACATTCGGATACATTTTTGCTAACCTTGCGGGTGCCAGATACCATCGGTACCACATCTTATAGTGATTTTCTTTATAAGCTACCGATTTTGTCATGCTGTAATTGGAAAATAGAACCTTTGAGATTTCTATTCACTGTGCAGGAGGCCTCTATACAAACAGGACTGATTCTTTTATCAGGCAAAGGTTGTCCTGTCATGAGATTACATGCTGAGGACTAGACTACTAAATTTAACTGCGTCAGAAAGTTCTTGCTATTTGGGGGTAACATTGGTGTAACATCAGGTTTAATCAGGTTTTGGTGCCAGTTTGCCTGGTGAGCAGATATCATGGCCAATATCTCAGCCAATTCTGTGATAACTGATGAGCTACCGAATAACAGAGTTGGAAGGGATCTTGGAGGTCTTCTAGTTCAACCCCCGGTTTAGGCAAGAAACCCTATACCATTTCAGATAAATGGTTGTCCAATCTCTTCTTAAAAACTTACAGTGTTGGAGCATCTACAACTTCTGGAGGCAAGTTGTGCCATTGATTAATTGTTCTAACTATATAAAAAATAAAATAAAAATCACATGATAAATCAGTAACAACAACTCTGATAGGCCTGTTAGAACTTAGCTTCCCCACCCTCTTTCTATTGAATTTTATAGGAAAAGAAGAGTGGAAGAGTAGAAAGTGTGGGGTGGGGGGAGAGAGAGAGGCTTTCTTACTTTTAACCAGCAAATTATATCATGCTGATGTTATTACTATTTACCTAGGAATAAGTCCCAATGAACATAGTGGGACTGAATGAATGCATACACAATTGTGCTGTATACAATTTAAACACTTAGAAGATTAGAAAAGGAAATAATTACAAATTGCAGCTTTTTTTCTGATTTAATTGGCATCCTGTGGAAGCATTTGGCCTTGCAAAATAACATGATCTGGCTAAAAGAGGAAAGACTGCTGACAGCACATATTCTTTTTACAGTCTACAGTTGTTTACAACCAAGTTTCTCTTTGTAGAAGAATGACAGTTCTTTAGAAAAGGGCTTGGGAACTGAGGGTTGAATAACACTTTAAAAGTGAATACAATCAAACAGCTGTGCTCTTAAAGTGGCAAGTCTAGCTAACAGCTGTTGATTGCATATAATTCTGTCTTTCAGCTGTTAAATACAATTTTATGGTTGCTGTTTTTAGGCTGACAGAGCCATTTGCTGAGAGGTAGTGCAGACTTGATTAAGGTAGTGCAGACACAATTAAGTTAAAAACTATACATAAATTATCTATTTTATATCCCAAACCGATGAACACATGAGGGTGTGTGAGAGAGATAGGATGTCAAATTGTGCTAATTAATGTCAAATTAAACACATAATCATGGCACTTGAGGCATATTTTTTGTCTTGAGAACATCCATTAGAAATAAAGACAAATGTGATCTTGTTCAAAAGTTAAAAAATTCTTGATATGGCTTGTATCCACACATCCCTTGTAAAATAAGAATGTTTTTCTATACATTTCTATGGATAGTCTATGATTTATGTATCTACCTATCTTAAAGTTTCAGCACACAGCATATAGCTTTCTTACATTCCACAAATCAACATATGAAATCTTTATTTTGTTGGTGATCTTAATTATTTGATTATTTCTCATTTGTGCACTGCTCAGAGGCAGAATAGATCTAATAAAATATTAGAAGTAGGACCACATTTGTCTATCCTCAGAAAGATTGAGGGCAAGAGAAGAAAGGGATGGCAGAGAACTTGGTGGCTGGATGGAGTCACTGAAGCAGTAGGCGTGAGATTAAATGGACTCCAGAGGATGGTAGAGGACAGGAAGGCCTGGAGGAACATTGTCCACGGGGTCGGACACGACTCCGCAACTAACAACAAATCCTCAGACTATAGCTTACTGGTTGCTGAGATCTGCAGAAACATTTTTGAGAATACAGGTAATCCTTGAAAATTGGGTCCAACATTTTTTTTTTTTTTGGTAAGCAAGGTTAACAAAGTTATTAAGTGAGTCTTGCCCCATTTTACATCCTTTTTGCCACAGTTGTTAGGCAAATCATTGCAGTTGTGAAATGAATCATGAAATGAATCAATTAAGCAAATCTGGTTTCCCTCATTGAGTTTGCTTATCTGAAGCCATCTGGAAAGATTACAAATGATGATTACATGACCATGGGACAGTGCAATTGTCATAAATACATGCCAGCTGCCAAGCACCTGAATTTGGAGTATGTGACCATGGAGATATTGCAGTGGTTGTAAGTGGTCATAAATTACTTTTTTTCCAGTACCATTGTAACTTCAAACAGTCACTAAAGAATAGTTTCAAGTCGAAGACTCTGTATTACTGTCTATTGAGCAATATTTCTCAAGCTTGACAACTTTTAAGAGGTGTAGACTTCAACTCCCAGAATTCCCCAAGCGGCATGGTGGACATGGCATTCTGAGAGCCGACATCTTAAACTTCTCAAGGTTGAGAAACATTGCTATAAAGACTTGTTTAGCAGACTTATGGTGAGGTAAATAGCAAATAAAGAATAATGTAGATAAAAGAAATAATGTGAATAAAATAGGAATCATACAGAGTCAGATATATGGGCTCTGGGGGACCCTCTCTATTCACATTATTATAAGGGGAAGACGTGCTTGGATACATGAACTCTGAAAGACCCTATCTATTCACATTATTATAAGAGAGGAAAGTGCTTGTTGGAAATTACATTAACAAACAGTTAAACCCCTTTAAGTGGTAATATATCTTCTGAGACCTAGATATCACGGAAAGGACTGCTATATGGAAAAACATCTGAGTGACCTGACTGCGCATGCCCCAAGATGGCGACGCCCGTCTAAATCGCGTCTAGGGATGGGCGGCTTGTGGACTGGCAGGGGTTTTCTGGGGCTGTCATGAACATCGGCAACCCCTTTCCCAGTTGGAGGAGTCTCTCCCCAGCCTGATGAGGGCTTTTTCGCCCTCCGGAACCTCGTGGCTGGGGAGAAGCGAGCGGAAGACGGCGCGGGTGGAAGAACGCCGAGGCTGAACGCCGACAGCCCGGCTGCATCGGCTCCGCCGTTTTTCCTCCCTGCTTGGCTGAGGCGGCGGCGGCCAGAGCATTGACGGTGGCGGCGGCGGTGATGCCCAGCGAGCTCCCCCCTGACCCTGGACGCCCCTGGGGGTTTCTTTTGGATGTTCCGGGGGCGCTGGGGAACGCTGGGAGCTTGGGTATGGCCGGCGCCGAAGACGACGCTGTGGTGATGGCGGCTGCTGCGTGGCAACCAGGTTGAGGGCGGTGGTGCTGGAGAGCTGGAGAGTTGTTGGCGTTGGAGGAGAGGAGAGGAACATCAAGCCTTGACATTGAAATGGGGGAGCTGAATCCCATTGTGCTCAGGGGTTGAAGGATACATGGCTGACGTTAAGGGTTTGTGTGGAAAGACCTGGGGTTGGAGAGGCTGGTGGACGGCTCAAGTATTGGGCCGCTATGGATGGCCTCCCCCCCTTTTTTTCTGGCCCTGTTATCGGCCTATTGGCCAATGTGGACTTTCTTCCCCAGAGCTTGGGACCTGGCTCTGTCTTTCGCCCTGTCTCCTGGCTGTATGGAGGACAAGGCAGTTACGGGAGGATGGATGGAGCCAGCTCCAGACTTCGTTCGCCACGGATGGGACTCATCTTTCCAGGGCCAGGAAGCCCAAACCACCATGAGAGGGTGGTTTTCGGACTTTTTCTGACTTTTCCCATCTTGCCTTGATTAGGATGGCCAACCACCGTGAGAGGGTGGTTGGATGGTTTCCCTCAGCTGGACTGAACGTGAGGACTCCTACCCATTACCGTGAGAGGGTAATGGTGACTCTTCCGATTAACTTAGTCTTGCTTCCTGGACATCTGAAACCATCATTAGAAACCCCTAGGCTATGTCTAGGCCAAACCTGTATTATCACTCTAGTGTTAAAATGTATTCTAGGGCAAAGCTTCTTGCGCTGCGAGATTCCCCCCTCTCGCAGGCCTGGCCCTCTATGTTATCGAGGGCCCACCTTAATGACGGATTTTGGGACCCCGAGAGGTGGCATGTCGCAAAAAGGGGATTGAGGGGTTTTTTAAAGACTTCTTTAAATAGACTTTTAAGGGGTTCTGAGGGTGGGGGAGGTTATGTGGGTTTGGGGGAAAACCCACGGGGGTTGCAGACCAGTCTGGTTGCTATTAATGGTGCCGTAGGGGGTGCGGACTCTGGGGGAAAGGGGACTGTTAGAATGCCCTCTAGTGAGGGCATCTCTATTAACACGCTGAGTGGGAGGGGCAGGTATGGCGGGAGCAGGGGGCCATATCATGTGGTGGGGGCACGTGCTCGCTATCTCCGAGCGATTGCGTGCCCCGGTCCCCTTAGCTCTTCCCGTTCCCCAGGCTGCTTAGAGTCTCAGCGCCCGAGTCTCCGGCTGATATTATGTAATGCCAGGTCCGTGGTAAATAAAGCCCCCCTCATTTGTGATCTTATTCTGGAGGGGGGAGCGGACCTGGCAGGTATCACGGAGACCTGGTTGGGCCATGAGAGGGGAGTTCCCCTCGTGGAGATGTGCCCATCAGGCTTCCGTGCATTTCATCAGCCGAGAGCTCAGGGCAGGGGCGGGGGGGGTGGCGGTCATTCTAAAAGAAGGTCTTGATCCGAGGGAGACCACTGTACCTCAGATAGCCGGATGTGAGTCCCTTTTTGTGAAGTGGGGTCGTGGGGCGCAGATGGGTCTGTTGATCACGTACCTGGCTCCCTGCCACGTGGCAACGACCCTGCCCGAGCTCCTCAATGTTATAGCCGAGGTGGCGGCTGATACCCCCAGACTTGTGGTCATGGGGGATTTCAACCTGCCATCCATCGGTGAAACATCTGAGGTAGCTCGGGAGTTCATGGCTTCCATGACGGCCATGGACCTGACCCAAGTAATTCACGGCCCTACTCATATGGGGGGACACACTCTGGACTTAGTTTTTATCTCTGGTCAGTGGTTGAGTGGCCTTGATATAGGGGATGTAGATATTGAACCCTTGTCATGGTCTGACCACTCGCTCCTTCGACTTGACTTTCTGACCGCCGTACCCCGTCACAGGGAGGCGGAACCGACCAGGTGATTCCGCCCCAGGCGCCTGATGGACCCTGATAGGTTCCAGATGGAGCTTGGGCCATTTCCTGAGACTCTAGCTCATGACTCGGCTGATGACCTGGTGGCCGCCTGGGATAGGGCGGCTGCCGGGGCTTTGGACCGGGTCGTGCCTTTGCGGCCTCTGACCCGGCGCCGAACTCACTTAGCCCCTTGGTTTTCCGAGGAGCTGAGGGAGATGAAGCGCCGGAAAAGACGCCTAGAGAGCGGTTGGAGGGCCAGTCGTTCCGAGTCTGACTTGACACTGGTAAGGTCTCATATTAAGACCTACCTAGTGGCGATAAAAGCGGCGAAATCTAGCTATTTTGCCGCTCTTATCGCGTCATCAGATAACCGCCCAGCCGCCCTGTTTAGGGTGACCCGCTCCCTCCTCCATCTGGGAGCGCGGGAGGACCCCTTGCAGGGCCGAGCTGAGGATTTTGTACAGTATCTGGATGATAAAATAACTCAGATTCGGGAAGACTTGGCCGCCGACTGGGTTAGTTCAGACGAGATGACTGAGGCAGGCCTTGAGAGTGTTATCTGGGAGGAGTTCGATCCTGTGGCTCCCGAGGACGTGGACAGGATCTTGGGACGACTGAACGCAACCACATGTTTATTGGACCCGTGTCCCTCCTGGTTGGTGCTGGCTTCCCGGGAGGTTACACGAGGCTGGCTCCAGGGGATTATTAACGCTTCTTTGAGCAAGGGTGTCCTGCCGGCCGCCTTGAAAGAGGCGGTGGTGAGGCCTCTCCTCAAGAAGCCATCCCTGGATCCGGCTATTTTGGCTAACTATCGTCCAGTCTCCAACCTTCGCTTTATTGCGAAGGTTGTTGAGAGTGTGGTGGCGCGACAGCTTCCCCAGTACCTGGATGAAGCTGTCTATCTGGATCCGCTCCAGTCCGGCTTCAGACCTGGGTACAGCATGGAAACGGCATTGGTCGCGTTGGTGGATGATCTCTGGAGGGCCCGGGATAGGGGTTATTCCTCTATCCTGGTCCTATTAGACCTCTCAGCGGCTTTTGATACCATCAACCATGGTATCATGTTGCACCGGCTGGAGGGACTGGGAGTGGGGGGCACCGTTCTGCGGTGGTTCTCCTCCTATCTCTCCGACCGGTCGCAATCTGTGTTGACAGGGGGGCAGCGGTCGACCCCAAGGCGCCTTGTTTGTGGGGTGCTGCAAGGGTCGGTCCTCTCGCCCCTCCTGTTCAACATTTATGTGAAGCCGCTGGGTGAGATCATCCGTGGTTTTGGGGTGGAGTTCCATCAGTACGCTGATGATACTCAGCTGTACATTTCCACCCCAGACCATCCCAATGATGCCTTGGAAGTGATGTCCCAGTGCCTGGAGCCGTGCGGGTCTGGATGGGGAGAAACAGGCTTTGACTCAACCCTTCCAAGACCAAGTGGCTGTGGCTGCCGGCGTCCCGGTATAGCCAGCAGACGCCATCGCTTGTTATTGGGGGCGAATCATTGGCCCCCACGGAGAGGGCCCGCAACTTGGGTGTCCTCCTGGATGCGCGGCTGTCTTTAGAAGGGCATATGACAGCCGTGGCCAGGGGGGCTTTTTGTCAGGTTCGCCTGATACGCCAGTTGCGCCCCTTTCTGGATCGGGACTCCCTACGCACGGTCACTCAAGCACTCGTCACTTCTCGTCTGGACTATTGTAACGCTCTCTACATGGGGCTCCCCGGAGGCTCCAACTGGTGCAGAATGCGGCTGCGCGGGGGACTATGGGAGCGACGGGGCGATCCCATGTGACTCCTCTCCTGCGCGAGCTGCATTGGCTTCCGGTGGACTTCCGGGTGCGCTTCAAGGTGTTGGTGATCACCTTTAAGGCGCTCCATGGCTTAGGGCCAGGGTACTTACGGGACCGCCTTCTGCCACCAATAGCCTCCCACCGGCCGGCTCGCTCCCACAGAGAGGGCCTCCTCAGGGTGCCGTCGGCCAGACAATGCCGGCTGACGACCCCCAGGAGGAGAGCCTTCTCTGTGGTGGCACCTACCCTATGGAACAATCTACCCCCAGAGATACGAGTGATCTCCGACCTCCGGATTTTTCGTCGGGCCCTAAAAACCTATTTTTTTCAGCTAGCCGGTCTGTCCTGATTTTAGGGTTAGTTTTAAAAATTTTAATATTTATTTTAATTGACAAGTTTTAAATTATGGGCCAAATTTATAAATTATTTTAACTTTATTTTTTAACTGTGATATTTGTATAGATGTTTTTTATCTGGCTGTTCACCGCCCTGAGTCCGAAAGGAGAAGGGCGGTATAGAAATTCGAATAAATGAAATGAAATGAAATGAATGACACAAAGACCTATATGTTACAAAGAGTTACTTAATCCAATGAATTTACCCAAGGATAGTAGTAACTCTCCCATTAGCAACTCCGAGCACTTAAGAAAAGTTGTGTGGCTAAGATAATTTTGTAAATTAAGATTAATGCTTTAAGTAATTAGATGAACTTATTATACAGTGTATGTAACCATAGAAGGAAAATCGGATGTATGATCTCATGATTAACTATATATGGAAAATGTATGATCTCACTGAATCCTTTGTCTTAGAAATGTATAAAAACCATTGTATCAGAGTTCTTTCTTTGTTCAAAGCTTCAGGTACAAATCTGGCTCTGAACCTTGCGCAATAAAGCTGTCTCTGACTGACCTGGGAATGTTTTTTAGTCCTTCCATTCCACTACAATGGGAACAGGTTTTTCTCCTGAATTACTGTAAATGCTTTCAGTGAAAGAAAGGAGTGATTTTTACCCTCTTAGCTTTAAAAAGTTAAAATAAAATTATGTGCATTTAGTGATTTCCCTGCTGTTTTAATGTAATATAGCTCCCTCTACTTTGTTTGCAAGTATTATAGTCTAAATTGCTGCACAGTATCAGGCTGATAAATATGGTAAGATGATGTAAAAATGCTACTAAATTAAAAGTATTTTCCATAGAAATATGCATCGCCTTGTCTCTTTCCTAATGTAGTGAAACTTACTTTCCTTGACTTCATTGTGCTATGTGAGGAAGGTAACACAAAGAAACAACTGTACTGCAAAAGTATCACCTGATGGCAGCAAGATTATTGTTTTTTTTTTAAAAAAACATCTCTTTGTTGCCATCTAGTCATTATTTAGATTTGCACTGCTCAGATGTACCGTAGTAGTCCTATATTATCATTTTTTTTGTATAGGAAATGTAATATATTTAATTTCAGAGGCATGTGTGATAAATGAATTCCATCTACATTTATTGGCTAATCCTCTGTCTGTATACCAAAAGGACATACAGTATATATATAGGTTTGCAGCCCTACAATTGTCAGTGTGCTTGTCTGCAGAAATCTTTTCACTGAATGGATAAGTATTATTGTCTACAGAACAAGCTATATATTAAATGCTCAGAAGCCTGTGCTGATTAAAGAAAAGGAACATTGAGCTGCTCCAGCAATCTTTCTGCTGTTAGCTTTCCTCTAGTTTTTATAGGATAGGGAAGTGCTTGGAGCTAAATTTAGAATGTTGAAAATGACAGTGAAACTAGTATTTAAATCAAATTCCACTCCACCCTTAACCTTGTGCTGAATGATGCTATTGGTTTAAATGAGGTGTTAGCATACTAATGCACTTCAATTGCTTTTAAACTCAGTCTTACCATCATGCCCATGGCAATAATATGTGAGAGTTCTAATCCTAATATTTGTAGGGCTTCAAGTTGCCAATGCTTGCCCAAAGTATTCAATTTTCCTTTCTTTATTTAATCCCTTCTCAGGAATTATGCTTGAAAAATTTTGGATACTGCTTTACATTGTAGGAAGCCTCCCCTCCCCAGATTAAGATATTATTTATTCTTAATATTAAAATGAGGCAGGATAGAATGTTTTCCCTAAAGGAGGAGAGGAGGAAAAATATTAACCAAGGTAGAAAGAAGCCCTAGTCTTCCTGTCATTGAAAAACAACCTCAAGCAGAAGCTTGAAAAGGCTGGTCTTTTGGAATGGAGATTTTGTACCCATTCAGAAAGACTGGGCCAATCTATTCATAAGCAAAGAGACTCCAGATAAGCAACACAATTAGGCAAGCCAGAGCTGACAAGATTAGCTCAGAGAAACACCTAGAATTGGCCATGACCCCACAGGAATCTGGGGACAGCCATTAAAATATTACACATAAAATGTGTAAGAGCACATTCTTACACAGGAACAGGCATCTCAATCACAAATCCCCAAAGAATGTATAAAAGCCCACCTATCTCAACCTCATTTTGTCAGCCACCCCAAAAACATGCTGCTATCACTGAAGTTTCTGGCATCCAAATAAAAAGAGCCTGTAGTACAGTGGACTAAAGCACTGTTATTAACATCTGCTGCTTACAATTACTGCAAGTTCAAATCTCATCAGGCTCAAGGTTGACTCAGCCTTCCATCCTTTCTAAGGTAGGTGAAATGAAGACCCATTGTGGGGGCAATAAGATGCCTTTGTATAAATATACAAAAGTATGAAGGCTATTGCTTAACGCATTTTAAGCCGCCCTGAGTCTCCAGAGAAGGGTGGCATATAAATTAAAGCAAAAAATAATAAATAAATAAACAGAGACCTTTTTTTCCTGCAGCCAGCCTACATTTCATTTTCAGCATCTTTCTCTCCGCTTGGAACTGGGACTGATTTTTCTTCCAACAACATCTACTAGCTTACTAAAATAACTATCTTTGCTGCTAATGAACTCTCAACATACATTGTCCCTTCTCCATTATGTTAATATTAGATCTTCCATATTAACACTGAAATATTTGAAAGCCACTTTCTCTGCAAGTAGTGTTCCAGAAAATTGCCAGCTTCTAAGTATTACTTAGCTGTTCTCTTTTATAAGACAGTGCCATTTTCCCATAAAACTACTGTATTTTTCAGAGTATAAGACGCACTTTTCCCCCCCAAAAAAGTTGGTGGAAATGTCTGTGCGTGTTATACCTGAATATTGCAGCGGGGGAGGGTGGGTTGTTGTGGCACTGATCAGCTGTTCTAGAATGGGCTGTGGTGGTGGCGAATGGGCCATGGCGGTGGCAAACAGGCTGCAGTGGTGGTGGCGACCGGGCAGTGGCAGCGAATGGGCCACCGCTGTGGCAGCAAACAGGATAGATGAATACCGGATGGATGCTGGGAAGCAGAGGCAGATTTTTTTTTCTTGCTTTCCTCCCCAAAAGCTAGGTGCGCCTTATAGTTCAGAGCATCTTGAAAAATACGGTAAATTAGTTGTATTCAGTATTGATAAATATTCACATTCAGAATCTTCTATCACAAGCAAGATGGAGTGACCTTCAACACAGGAAATCAGGGAAGTCAAAACCAAGAACAATTCCATGCAAACAAACTTAAAAACTGTCTCATCTTAATGCTCATCTAAACTTACCTCTATGATTAAATTATTCCATTATATAATGAAATTTATTATTTAAGGTTTATATGACATCTACATTATACTTCCAAGGAAATGAAAAGTGCCAATTTTCTGATGATAATGATGATTTTGCTGATTTTATTTTATTTATTTTTTTAAAAATAACCACCCGTTTTCAAGTTCATGTTAAGTTCAAATGTATTTTTGAAGCTCAAGGTAAGGAAAAACCAGGTAGCAGGCAGATAGAGAACTTTACATGCTGTAGCTATGAAAAATGGTCAAAAACGGCCATATGTCATTTCAGGCTATCTTACTGTGACTCTCATTATTTCATGAAACTACATCACTTTCCACTATTTGGCAAAGCTCCTATTTGGCTTCTATTGTCTTTATGTAGTACACTATACAAAATTATTTCTAGTATTAATAATCTGTTCTGCTTTTCTCTGCTTTTACTTTTCATACCAATGAGTCAGGGAACGTGTGTTCTCCACTCCCTATCAACTCCTGTTGGCAAAAGCAAAAGCAAAGCATGCTGGGAGCTGTAGTTCAACAACATATGGAGGGCTTATCACCCATGCATGCATATTATTTATTTGTAGGCAATTTCTTGGCCTACATTTCAACAGGAATGAAGCATTTTTTAATCCTAATTTTTTATCTGGCATGAAAAACATGAGTGCAATGTCATAATATATTCAGTGGGATTCAGCAAATACACATGTTAATAAAGCTTTTGTCCAAAAAAAGAGGAAAACCATTTAGTATTTAATTTCATTTCATGGAGAAAAAAAAGAGGAAAAACAAATGTGGTTGAAAACTAGCAATCAACCTTAATTTTTGTGACTATGTTGCAGTGTTTCTCACATACTTATTTTCCTGATAAAGAAGACAGAACTACCTATAGCAGTGGTGGCAAACCTTTTACTCACTGAGTGCCAAACAGGTATGTGCTTTGCGCACATGTGTGCCATCTGCGGTAATACGCAGCTCCTCCCCATGTGCTGCGTGTGCAACTGCACCATCTGTGCATGTGCACAGCTTTCGTGCTGCTCCCACCGTGCACTGTGTGCACAATCACACCATCTGCACTTGCGTCTGCCGCGCACCAGTACTCTCGTGCATATGTGCAAACGCGTGCACATGCACAGGAAATCTCTGAAGACCAACTGGGTCCCCTGAATTGTGCACATGCGTACTGGAGGCATGAACACTAGCTGGGGCATGCATGCATGCGCAGCTGCAGATGAGTTGGGGGACAGCTCATGTGTCTGGAAAAATGGCTCTGCATGCCACTTCCAGAATGTGTGCCATAGGTTCGCCATCACGGACCTGTAGGGTTAACACATTTATTTATTTATTGAATTTATATTGCTGCCTATTTGCTCATGGCAACTCAAGGCAGTTTACAGAATATAAAACTACATTCAAAACAATAAAACTAATAAGAATCAAATAAATTTATATAGTATAATACAATATAATAAAATCACCCCCACTCCAGCGACAGCAGATAACACGAGCCATTTAATGGGCTCCATCCAGGGGTGAAATGCTCCCGGTTCGGACTGGATCGCCCAATCCGGTAGCGATGGCAGCAGGTGGTTTGGAGAACCGGTAGCAAAAATCCCTGTCCACCCCCCATGCCCAGCTGAGCCGCGCAATCATCAGAGGCTTTTTAAAATTATTTTTAAAAGCATTTTTTCTACAATCTCTTTGGCCGAAAAAATGCTTTTAAAAGTTAAAAAAAAAGCCTCTGATGATCGTGCGGTTCAGCTGGGATCATCAGAGGCTTTTAAAAGCATTTTTTTACAACCTCTTCGGCTGAAGAGGTTGCAGAAAAAATAGTTTTAAAAGTAAAAAAAAAAAGTTGGCCACACCCACCGAGTCACATTACCCACCTCCACCAAGCCATGCCCACAGAACTGGTAGTAACAAATTTTACATTTCACCACTGGCTCCATCCCACTCTGGGTTCCCCAGGGCCACTGGCAGAACTGGGTCTTCAGCGCCTTCCGGAAGAGTATTAGAGTGGGGGCCATTCTAATATCTGGGGGAATGATGTTCCAGAGAGAGCGAACCACCACGAAGAATACCCTTCTTCTGGGTCCCACCAGTGTATCTTGTGCAGGGATGGGACCCACAGCATTCCCTGCCTCCCCGCTCTGATAGGTCGGGTAGATGTGACCAGCAAGAGACGGTCCCTCAGATAATAATTTTATTGGAGCAAGGGTGAGTTAATAAGTTATGAGAAATATTTGCTACCGTATTATTTTTTTCAAAGCAATTCTTGCTTTGAAACACATTTCCCTCTGTGATTTCAGTCTCTATTTTAGCACTTTATCATTTTTCAGCCCTATAAGTACCATTCAAGTCTCTTCAGACTTGAGCTTGAGTCCTTGGGAATTACATTGACACATCCATATTTGCTTTCTTGGCAAAAGCACAACAGTGATTACCATTTATGTTTAGGATTTCCCCACCCCCCCCACCCCCCAATTTCATATTCTAATTAACAGCCGTAGAATTCCTCATGGTCTGCACTCCAAGAACTCCAAGTGCCATTCAAATGTACAAAAGATATTATGCCATGAAACGCGATCAGTTAAATTACTCCTGAGAGGTGCCCTCATTCTCCCTTGTCTTTTCCTCTCTCACATAATCCAACTAGGCTGTACCCTCATAATGTGTCAGCCACACTAGGAAGGCCAGGCCAGGAAATTAGCTGAGTTATTTTTTAATATGATGTTGCCTTGGTAGCAGCTCTTCCTTCTGTCCTTCAAGGCTCTTTTGTTTTCCCACTACAGGTAGTCCTCGATTTACAACCAGAATTGAGCCCAACATTTCTGTTGCTAAGCGAGACATGTGTTAAGTGAATTTTGCCCCATTTTATGACCTTTCTTGCCACAATTGTTAAGTGAATCATTGCAGTTGTTAAGTTAATAACACAGCTGTTAAGTGAATCCGGCTTCTCCATTGACTTTGCTTGTCAGAAAGTCACAAAAGATGATTACGTGACCTCAGTACACTGCAACCTAAATATGAGTCAGTGGCAAAGCATTTGAATTTTGATCACGTGACCATGGGGATGCTGCAATGGTCATAAGTGTGAAAAACAGTCATAAGTCACTTTTTTCAGTGCTGCTGTAATTTTGAACAGTCACATATGTAAATGAACAGTACAAGGCTGTACTGTACAAGGCTACAGCAGGTTCAGAGGGAGGCAACTAATATGATCAACAGGCTGGAACAGCTTTCCTATGAGGAATTTAGGGCTTTTTAGTCTAGAGAGGAGCAATTGAGAGAGGAAATTATTGATACAAAATTATGGCCAGTATGGATAAAGTAAAAAGTAAAAGCTCTTTTCCCCTTCTCAAAGTAGTAAAAACAGAATTCACCTCATGGAATCCTAAAAAAATCCATGGACAGGCAAAAGGACTTGATTTATTTATTTTTACACAGGGTATAATTGAACTTTGGAATTTGCCACTGTGAGACATGTTTTTGGGCTACCAGCTTTCTCATTTCAAAGAAGGATTGGATCGATTCAAGAAGATCATGAGGATCAATCGCTATTAGCCTTGATAACAGCATGACTGGCTCTGAAAGCCATCTGTTGGGAGATTAGTGTGCTTCTCTATACAGTTGGTTGGCCACTGTGAAAGCAGACTGTTGGGTTAGATGGGCCAAGAATCGGATCCAGCAGGACTTCGCTTATGTTCTTAATGGGACGCGCCACCATCACTCATGTTTCACCAACCAACATAAAGTAGCTCAGGGCACTATCACTGATAATCTAGGCCAACTAGGATAATGAGAAGGGGGGAGAAATAATCAGAAACAGAGTGACAGCATCTGCTAGCTTGTCTGAACACAAAAAGCCAATATATATAGCTAAACTCTTCAATCCAATAGTTTGTTTTCTTTCACAATCAAGAGTGCTCCCCCCCCTCACATTAATGGTAATCCCACTTAGTGTCCCTTTCTTCTTGTAATCTGTTTTCTTTCTCTTTATAACCAGATCACAGGATTAAATTACTGGAGCCTACTGTGCAAAGGTTACAGAGTTTCCATCTATGCTCACCCTTATTGACTTTATGAAAATTAACTTTACCCACTGTTATTTATTCAATATGCTGATGCCAGTGGGGATACTTAGAAACCGCTATACTGCAAGCTAAAGGGAGCAGGAGTCCCAGAACAATACTTTTCTATGGTGGCATAAAGAATCATAAAGCTAGGAGGAAGAATTTAGGTCACTAAATCCAACTCCTTTGCTCTTTGAAGGAATCCAAATTTCTCCAAATGGCTGTCTAAGTATCTGAATGTATCCAATAAAGGGGAAGTCACCCATTCACTAGATAATTGGCTTCCCTGTAGAGCTGTTCTTAAAGTTAGGGATTTTTTTCCTGACATTCAACTGGAATTTGCCTTTCTGCAACTAAAGATTTCAGGGACAGGCAACACTGTCAATGTTAATAGAATAGAATAGAATAGAATAGAATAGAATAGAATAGAATAGAACAGAACAGAACAGAACAGAACAGAACAGAACAGAATAGAATTTTTTATTGGGTAAGTGTGATTGGACACACAAGGAATTTGTCTTAGCAATAGCACTTAGCACTTAGATTTATGTACCACTCCACAGTGATTTACAACACTCTCTAAGTGGTTTACAATGCCAGCATATTGCCTCCAACAATATGGATCCTCATTTTACTGACCTCGAAAGGATGGAAGGCTGAATCAATCTTGACCAGGTCAGGATCGAACTCCAGGCTGTGGGCAGAGTTAGCCTGCAATACTGCATTCTAACCACTGCACAACCATGCAGTAGATAGAGCAGGAATTTGGGGAAAGTTTGGGTGGCTCTCTTTGCATTTTAAGCAAAATAGCAAGAAGTCAATTCCATAGTTATTATTAAAAGGGCTACAAGTGTCATGAAGAAGGGGAAGTCATATTTGGCTGTGGAGTCCAGATCACCCACCTCTATTGTAAATACTTTCACTCATGATCATCTTTTGTATGTAGTTCAGAATCTAGGCCAAGAATTTGAATAAAAGGGAATATTTGTAGCTCAGTGTTGAACTGAGGTTGCACCAAGGACACTACATGAATTTGAATTCTGTGACTACTAAATCAAGTCTAATTAGACATCCCTTAGCAACTATAATCAGTTGCTAACAAACCATATTATGTGATCACAGCCTGAATGAAATAGATAGGATAATGGGATAGAACAATTAACCAGTGGCACATCTAGCATCCAAAAGTTGTGAATTCTTCATCACTGGAAGTTTTTAAACAATTGGACAACCATTTGTCTTAAATGGTATAGGGCCGTGATGGCGAACCTATGGCACGGGTGCCACAGGTGGCACATGAAGCCATATCAGTGGGCACGCGAGCTCAGCTCCGGCATGCATGCATGCACTGGCCAGTTGATTTTCGGGGCTTCTGGGCCCACCAGAAGTCAGGAAACACACTGTTTCCAGCCTCCGGAGGGCCTCTGTGGGGGTGGGGAAGCCTAGAAAGGCTCTGGAGCCTGGGGAGAGCGAAAAATGGGCCTACCAGGCCCACCGTGCCATCATGTGCCAAAAGCAGGGAGAACACGGGGGGGCGGGGCACATAGAATTATGGATATGGGCACGCATGCGTGTGACCCCACCACGCTCCCCCTGCTTTTGGCACACGATGGCAAAAAGGTTAGCCATCACTGGTATAGGGTTTTCTGCCTAAGCAGGAGGTTGGACTAGAAGACCTCCAAGATCCCTTCCAATTTTATATATTATTTTATTTTATAATGTGTGACTACTATGTAGAACATTTCACAGAAATCTTTCACTAGGTAAGTCAAGTCTTATCAAAGAATCCATACTTGTTACTTAAGTAACAAGTTCATTTGTTTGATTTAGATAAATGAACAAAATCCAGACGATCAGGAGAGTCAGGGGCCAGAAATCTTTCAGAAGAGAAAAGATCATCTTTAGTGGCTTAATTAGGTCTGACCCTAACCTTCTTTGAGCATCTTTGGCTAGCCAAATATAAGAATATTCCTCCCATTAAACTGAAACTATATATAGAAGACTACCCAGCCAACTAATCCATGAAGGTACTTATAAATTGACCAAGCCAGGTACTGGAACAAAAATAAATAAATCAGAAAAATCCCGAAAGTTTAAATAATTGTCACTAAGTCAAATGCTGCAAATATAATCAAACTACTGATTCTTTCATCTTGATTGCATCCTCACAGCCACCAAAGTCTGCTGTATTTTTTATTACAAAAACAACAACCATTCTAGAGTTTGAGTATCAATTGTTTGAAGGGATGCTGCAATATTTGGCTAGTAAATTAATGAATTTTAGTTTAGTTTTAAAATTAATTTGGGGTTAAAATGATTGTTGCTTATGATCCCTTCCTAGCATTATTTCTATTTTATTCTGACATCAAACACTTGTTCCCAGGTGACTCATTTGTTTTCTTCAACAATTTTGCTACCCTGTTGACCCATAAAAATTCAGCTAGTATGGTGATTTTCTATCAGGTATTCTGACAGCTTGGAGAAATCAATGATGTTGTCATTTCCTGCAGACTAGCCTTCTCTCAGCTGGCTAGCATCATGAGTGCTTTTTCAGTCTGACAAATGCATAGGTAACGGAAAGGTTAAGTTTAGGGTCCCGTCACCAATGAAGCATGACTCCTCCTGATTACAGTTTCATGTGGAGATATGAAGTGGCAAACCTTCATTTTTGTGGGTACTCACCTTGAATTTTGGAACTATACATAACACAGGTCTTTCTGTAAATACTTCCTCCTTTCATCTGTTAGCAATAAAAGGATAAGATATCTCTACTTTGTGGCTCCCCTCCCCTGCAATGGCTTGTAAGTAGCAGAGAAGGAAAACAGATACTGTTTTGTATCAGTTTTGTATTTTGTCCCCTTCAAAACCTTAGGATAAAATCCCAGAATCCCTCCCCCCCCCAAAAAAAAAAATTACGTGAAAGCAGAGTCAAATAGGAAGGCATTTTCTCTGTGACAAAATAATAATCCTTGACTGATGTCTTATGAGATGAAATATGGAGAATTTTGATGAAGAAAATAGCAGATGGAGGTACTGTAATAGCATTGCAGATTAGGAAGCTTTGGAGATTTTTTTCCCCCAAAATGAAATCCAACAATAACAATTTGGCTGGTAACTAAGAACTACATACTGCGTACATGCAAGATAAATATGCTTAAATATCAGAATCAAATGATTGGAACTATGCTGATAGGAAAATATTGGTCCGATAGCTAGGATTACAATAGCCCTAGATAATATTTCCAAGTCAGGAAGCCTAATTTTGAGAGCATATCCTGGGTTTTCTCAGAAGATAATTGCTAGAACTCATGCCTATTTATAATAGTTGATATGATGGTCACAATTAGGGTTGCCCCCAACCCCAAATTACAATTAAGGTACAGCAAAAGGAAGACATGTCCTCCTATTTGTCTTTATGTGCTCTGTCCAGCAGACATAACTTTAAAATAAAATATTGGGTGGTTTTTGTTTTTTGTTTTGGTTAATTTTGAAATGTTTTCACAGGTAGAGGAAACTACGCCCCACTAAAACTGGCAGGGAAAGCTTTTGTACATAAACAGGCAGGAAATCTCACACTGCCTTACACTGATGATGTTACTTAATTGGATAAGGAAATGTCTGCAAGCAACCAAGTTCAGAGAACACAAGGAACTCCACAGTTGAATCCTGATGAATAGATATGCTCTCATATTGGAGATTATAATCACTGATTTGTTTATTTCCGGACACAGGGTGCAGGATGTTTGGATCTAGAGTCCTTATCTGCTTCATTCAAATACTGAGCACCCCTAAAAGCTATCTAAGAACGTCTTTGAAACCCAGTAAATAAAGATGAAAAGACACTCTAGCATTTTCTTTGCAGCATCCTAGCTTCCACTTTCTCTGTCGTTTGTGGTTAGTCATTTTTGTTTCTACAAGATTATCCTGTGGGTAGAGAAGGTCAGACTGACCCAACTCAAAATATTCCCAGAATCGGGTTCAGAATTACTGTTAAATTCAACGTAGGCGAAAAAAACAAAAAAAAAAGAACAAAAAACACCCCCACCTCTATTCGCTTCGCCTCTCCCTTTTTCCACCCGATTCGGGTTTGTTTTTGTTTTTTTGTTCCGCATCTCGAGGGTTTGGTGCCCTCTACCGCCTCGAGGTGGCGCCATTGTTCCAACACTGGCGTTTTCGCTTGCCATGAGAACAATCAATCCAGATTTAGGTGGAGGGGAAAAAGACACTCTCCAGAGGCGTTCAATAAACATTATACTCCTGTTCCAGCCCTGTTCCGCAGTCGTGACATCCACCTGCTTCACAGCCCTCCCGTCATCAATCGTGGCAGTAAATATCCCCGCTGTTCCGAAAACAGATCCCGAAAGGGAAACGCGCCGCTTTCCTTCTGTTTGCTTGACATTCTTATCCGGGCGACCGCAGCAAACGTAAAACTGTTCTCTCCTGATTATTAATACTGTGGTCGTCGGAATGCAGTTAAGTACAGTTCAAAGGTCCCCAACCGCGCAAGTGCTTTCGTTACAGAAGCAAAAAAAATACCCCGAACAGGTTGCCGAGGAACTGGAGCGGCTGATTCACGATTTGAAGCGAGAACAAGAGAGTTGAGCGTGGGCTATAGGCGCAGAGCTGCTTCGTGCCTGCTTTGAAGCCTATTGTAGCCCGAAGCCTGGCCACAGAGACCGAATGTTGCCACAACTGCAGGTTACATGTTTATTTCGTATTTAGCCCTGTTTCTTTCCTGTTCCCAGTACAGATAGTCCGCGTCTTACAACAGTTCCATTTAGTGACCGTTCGAAGTGACAACGCGCTGAGAAAAAGTGACTTAGGACCCCTTTTTTCACACTTATCACCATTGCAGTATCCTTCTGGTCACATGATTGACATTCGGATGCTTGACAATTGACTCACATTTATGACGGTTGCAATGTCCCGGAGCGATGGGGATCCTCTTTTGCGACCTTCTGACAAGGAAGGTCAATAGAGAAAGCAAATTCACTTAACAACGGTGTTACTAATGTAAACACTGCAGCGATTCACTTAACAGATGTGGCGAGAAAAGTCATAAAATGGGGCAAAACTCACTTAACAAATTTCTCGCTTAGCAAGGTAAATTTTGGGGCCAGTTGTGGTCGTAAATTGAAGACTACCTGTATCTGATATCCTACTGAAGGGGTCCAGAGCGGGCTAGTCACTTAAAGCTGTATCCATTTCAAATGGTGGTGGTTGTGAGCAAACTAGGAGGATGAAGGAGTATGTTCAATTTTGGGCCTTGATGAGCATGAAAGGCATGCTTGCTGATCCTGCCACTTATCTTCAAAAAGAACATCAAACACAGAAAATAGGAGTCATCTCAGAAAAGCAGAAATTGGGAAAAAGAGAGAATAGGAAGTCCCTAGCCAAAAAGCTACCTTGGCTTTTGCCCCAACCATTGTAGCAACTCTTGTTTCTTGGAAGAAAGGAGTTATCAGCTCAGGTCCCCTTCACCGTAAGATATAGTAACAGTAACAGAGTTGGAAGGGACCTTGGAGGTCATCTAGTCCAACCCCCTGCACCAGGTTCTGACAGGTTCTGGAGAATTGATAGCAGAAATTTTGAGTAGTTCGGAGAACCGGCAAATACCACCTTTGGCTGGTCCCAGAGTGGGGTGGGAATGGAGATTTGCAATATCCTTCCCCCAGGAGTGGGGATGGAATGGGGATTTTGTAGTATTTTTCCCCTGGAGTGGGGTGGGAATGGAGATTTTGCAGTATCCTTCCCCTGCCACGCCCACCAAACCACACCACGCCCCCCCCAAGCCATGCTGACAGAACCGGTAGTAAAAAAAAAATTGGATTTCACCACTGCCCTGCACCCTTGATGTCATTCTGGTCCAGACGTCCCAGAAAATTGCTTTCAAAAACATTATAACCAACTACCCCATTTTATTTGTTCATTTATGCCAGTTGTTTCTTAGTGGGTGAAGCATGGTGAGAGCAGTCCCAACGGTGCTTTTTCAAGAGGCAGCCATGACCTGGATGACTGAGAATCTCCATAGACATGGAGAGAGCAGCTCTTTCAACAGCTGGCCTTACTGTGTTTAAGGGTGTTTGGCTTGTGTTTAAGAACAGCCACTGATTTACAAATGTGGCATCATACAAGTTCAATTGTGGTTTATGTGATAAACTCTGGTTAAACAAACCAGATATTCATGCAAATGTCTATGGAGATTTTCAGTCATCCAGGTCATAATTGTCCCAAAGGTGCTTCGTTCAGTTGCCTTTTAGGGGGAAAAGAACCCTTTGGGACATGTATTAGTGCAGTATGTGAGCCCAATCATTCTTTAAAAAGTCAGTTGTGAGCATTGTAATGCCATTCATTTCTGAGAATTATTGTGCCAGTATTTTTAAAAATAAACTTAACTGCTACTCTAGAGGCATACATTAACAAATCTAGTATAATATCTGCTGCACTGCAATACATAAAGGGAAGGGAAGAGGGTAAAATTTGAAAGCTCACATATTTTCTCATTGATGTATAGTAAGAGTTCATATTGGCAACCTCGTGGATATCATGGTTCAATAGCAAATTCCTTTGCATTTCTAAAGAAATCCTCTCTTCCTTTTCCCACCGGCCTCTGCTGTTGTTTTGAAACTGCTATTTCATTTCATTTTGCTTTGCATACTGACCTCTGTAGCTGTGCAGAAATGCAGGTTTAAAAATATGAATAGTATTGAACTTTTCCTGGGGTTTTTACCCCCCTTCAAAAGAGATATTTTTCCCCCTCCTTTTTGTACATCACTTTTAAGTGCTTTGACATTTCTGTAGATGTGCTTTAGGCCTTGAATCTATCCATTAGAACTTACTCTCTCCATACCTTTGAAGTTTTCCTGGCTGCCCATTCTTTCTGATCTGAGAAAAGGTTGATGGTTAGAGTTGTGTCATTTCACTTTGTTCAGTTCAGTTCAGTTCATTCTTTTAAGATTTTATTGAAGTATGGGAAGACAGCTTGAGTACTGACCATTGAAACGACAAGTGCAAGATAGGATATTCATAAATTACCGTGTGTGTGTGTGTGTGTGTGTGTGTGTCTGTGTATGTACTATATATGTATATGTATCGGGTGAAATCCAGCAGGTTCTGACAGGTTCTGGAGAACTGGTAGCGGAAATTTTGAGTAGTTCGGAGAACCGGCAAATACCACCTCTGGCTGGCCCCAGAGTGGAGAGGGAACGGGGATTTTTCAGTATCCTTCCCCCAGAAGTGGGGAGGGAATGGGGATTTTGCAGTATCCTTCCCCTGCCATATCCACCAAGCCACACCCACCAAGCCACACCACGCCCACCAAGCCACGCCCACAGAACCGGTAGTAAAATAAATTGGATTTCACCACTGCTATATCCTATGAATTCAAGAAATTGTTTTACCCTAATATATATTTATTTAGCGGCATCGCAGGACTGTCCATCCTAATTGAGAACAACATGAGGTTCAAGATTTTTAACTGCAGAGAGGTTTAGGTGCACAGTGAAATATAGTCTCTGAGACAAGAAGAAGAAGAAAAAAAAAAGACCTGGCCATGAATTTCCTGTCCACGGACCTTAATGTACAATACCAATAAGTCATTTGTACAGGAAATTACAGCACAGCAAAAACTGTTCTAAAAGTACAGGAATGAATTAAAAGGAAAACTGGAGAACTTATACACTGTACAAGCAAGCCATATATTTCAGCTCTGGGATAAAACATGCTGGAATAGATTGCATATTTTCTAATCACCTTCCTTGATGTTCTCTCAAGGAACAGTGGAAGAGATACAGTGGGAAAAGTAAATAAAACGTCTACCATGTCTTGCTGTATGGGGTGGCGACCTTGCATTTAAATTCCATGAGGCTAGAGAGAATGCCAACTGGTAATATAATTAGACCAAAGAAAAACTTATTCCTTGTTCTCATAAACTTTTTTGTATAATTTATGTTAAAGTTAATATTAATATTATTTGCAATAAATAATAACATGTTCAATGAGGAATACATTGTTCTTTGCTATCTCTGTTGACCCTTGTGCTAACTTGGACCATTCAAAGTCAATCAAGAATGGCTATCAGCTAGATTCTATAGAGGGCATAAAAGATTATAAATTGCACTTCAAAGTAAACCTTTGGGTAAATTGTTTTTTTATACATTTTGGGTGGCTCCTTATTCTGTTAAAAATATGCAGACCTTCTCATTGCGGTATTTCCCCTCCCCATGTTCTCAGTTATGACCTACTTGCTTTTCTCCTGCATCTCCTCTGAGAGCTTCTCATTTTCTGTGAAAGCCCCAAGGCCAGCAGTACCTAGCAGAAAGCAGGTCAATCAATATTTGTGCTGAAGATAAAAAGATAAGCATTTCTCTTAGGATGAGAGCATTAAAAAGCCTTGCGTTTGGCACCAGTCATGGTTGTTATTCGATCAAGTGTGGAGGTAGGAGAACAAGTTTCATGCTGTTGCTAATAGTACAACACATTTATGAACTCATTTGGATTGCAAATTTTATATATTTATCTGGGACTAGATCACATTGAACATATGGGGTCCCTGGCTGAGTAGATGCGGATAGAATCAAAATGTAAACTCAGGTAAAAAAAGATACAAATAGTATTGAACTTTTCCCAAAGAGGAAGTTTTCTCAGACTTCTTCCATTCTTAACTTACCTTCTTGGTACAGGATCAATCAGGACTTTGATGATTAGACAGGATCGTTTATACAAAGAAGAATATTATGATGCACTTTTAGTAAGAGAGATTAAAATAGGCTTATAACTGTTGGAAGAATATCAGAAACCAACTTTTATATTTTTCTTCATTTTTTTCCTTTTCTTGTATGTTTTGCTTTTTCTTTGATTTTTTTCTTTCATCTTTATTAAAAGTTTCAATAACATATGCATATGTGTATGATCAAACAAGATGAACAAAGGGGTAACAGATGATTTGGTTCTTGAATTCACCCACCTCCTCTGCCTGTAAAAAGAGTCAATCTCATTAGTTTAGGTTTTCTAAGCAGTTACTTTTGTCAATCATTTCTTGCATAATTCCTTGTTACGATTCAGGGGAGACAGGAATAATTTTCGGTATCAAACAACGGACCATTTGGAAGTCATCTGCATTTAATAAATCTTGACTTTCAGTGGTGTTTTCTCACTGTTCTTGTATAAAAGTACCGGTACAGCATCATCATCATCATCATCATCATCATCATCACCATCACCATCACCATCACCATCACAACTTTATTGTCATTGTACATGTATACACAGTATGCCCATACAATAAAATTTACTTAACACCCAAAGACCAGGCCCAACACACATAACAATCCCCAAACACACTTCCATCCACCAAAATTCCCCACCCCTAAACCATCCAAACATCCACACAACAGACCAGATAATGCTGTCCAACAGCTGACTGATGGTGGCACTTTAATAGCAGGCACTTCAAATAACTCTTGCAATGATTTGTAATAGGAGCCTTTTCCAGCATTTGGTAGATATGAATTATTTCTAAGGTAAGAAATATTCAGCCTGTATGTAGCTCCTAGATCAATGGTTGAGACTTCAGGGCCTCTCCATACCCCATATCGCACCAGTATTATTTGACAGCAGAATAGTGATTTTCAGCAGTGTTGATTTCTATGTGTGTTTGATAGACTATGTCATAAAATCAGTATATTGAGTGTCTGATAGATGCCTTCCTTTGCCAAAGTTTTCCAGAGATGAGATAAACTATCTTCAGATAGTGACAGGAAGTTCTCTCTTAAGTAGGAGAATAAGTAGAAACCTCCGAAAGTAATAATAATAATAATAATAATAATAATAATAATAATAATAATAATAATAATAATAATAATGAAAGTTTAACTAGTTATTAGTTAATCCACAGGATGTAGTAACTAAGAGGTAGATGAGATTTGGACAAATTATTCTACTAACCACAATTATGATATTGTCTTACTTCCAGGATTAGACTATGCATCACACTATGTATCTGAATAGTAGCTGTCAAGGAACAATAGTGAACAACTCTAAATGTCCTGCTGTCTTGCTAGTGCATACCTCTCACATATCTTGTTGGTTATTTTGGTGCTGTGTTTCTGCCTTTTTGCTCTAATCCAACTAGGCACAACTATATAAACAGAGAAGTGGCATGCCTAAGATCATCAGTTCATTAGGAGACAATGAGTCATTAACAACCCTTTAGAAGGCAAGAAAATATAATTAGCTGGTTGTTGACTGTAATAAAACGATTTTCATTATGGGTGAATATAAGCAAAATCCAAAAAGCCAAGTTCATTTTTCCTAGAATATAATTAAACAGCCAGGAAGTAGTTTTCTCCCATCAATACTGAACTGTCACAATAGGGTTGTAAGCCTGGCCCCATCGTCATCAAAATGAGGTTTGGGGCAAAGTTATCTAAGTAATATCCCTTTGTAATGAGGCCAACACAAAAACATGAGCTGAGAGTTGAGTAATAATATGTTGACGGATACTATACAGAAATACTAATAGAGAATGCTACTTCCAGCTGAGAAACGGCTTTTTAAAGTCTCATTAAAATGTATTATTGATTTTAACTCTTGGAACAATTTGCAAGCTTCACAGATTTTAAGGAAAATGTAGAAAATTCAAGACTTTTATCTTTCTTCCTTGAAGCATCCGTCTAGGTTACCGAATTAAAAGAAAGCATTTTCAGTAAATGGTTCCTCAGTTTATGCTCAAACCCATTCAATAAAATAGAATCCATTACCTGTGGGTATTTTTACGAGGCTGAATTTGAGAGCTAAATTGCAAGTTAACAGTCTTAACATGGGATGATAAACCGGTTGCATTCCAGATTCCAGCAATCTACACTAGCAGGTCCAAAGATAAGAGACTCCGTAGCCCCTGGTCACATCTCTGGTTCCAGATATCTTTCAAGAGAAAGAGTTTTCATTAAGAAGCCAAGAAAAAGTATTTACAGTACTTGCTGCTATTTGCTACATTTCGCTTGAAATGTCTCCCAACTGGGTTTATCCTTTCTTACCTTCCAGACTTACAAATACATTACAAATACAGTATGGAATGCACTAAGGTTTTTTTTCAAGTTGGGTATGTGTCAGGTCTCAGATATTTCTACAGGGATGCTGGCATTTTGGTGGGAGGAATGGGGGAGGAATGGAGTGATCCCTATATGAAGTTTCTGTTTCCCTGCAATGATGTAGTGTGGGAGGGATTTGGTTAGCATTGTTTTAAATAGCTGGTTTTAAGCGAGAAGCTTCAGTTCTTGCCTAGATCTCTTGTTATCACAAAACCTTTCAATAAAAACTCCTTTTGGAACAACTGCAGTTTCAAGAGTCCTGCTTTCTTGGGAAGATTAGAGAGGCAAGACCTTACAGTTTGTAAATATTTAGGAATCATTTGCAGTGTCCACAATGTGAGAGCACCAGAAGAGTAAAAGTAGCATCATGCTGTTATGACACAAAGTTTACCTCACCTGTATTATGAATTACATATATGTTCAAAATGGGCAGACCTTGCAGTGCAACAAGCCAACAGTGCTCTCATAATTTTGATAAAAGTAATAGTGATAAAATTTCTGTGGTTGCCCATGTGATTCAGACAGAACTTTAAAAAAGCACAGACCTTCATTTAAACTTAGTAGTTTCTACCAGCTTACTCTATGGAATAGAAAATATCTTCCCATCCCCCCAGTTCTCATTCAATTTGATGAAATAATGTGTAAGAGAGATTGTCATGAACAGGATGTGATAATCTTGGATTCCAGTAATGACGTGTGTATGAATGTACTGTAATTCACTATACATTCTTTTTTCTAGTAGTCTGCAATTTCCATGGAAGATTTCTCATTCTTTGATCAAATCCCAAAGGAAGATATCATGAGGTAACTCACTCAGTCTATTTGGCCATTAAGGTAAAGATGCTCAGGCTTGTCAGAGAAATCCTCCACCCAATTTCACTGCCATGACTTGGATGGAGATTTTCAAAAGGCCATTTGTGTCTAGTTCTATTCTGTGTGTCTCTTCAGCTCTGTCTCAATATTGTTACTCCCTACCAGCTATTCCCCCCCGCCCCCCAGTCTTGGTCACAAAACTGCCATTCTTGTTATCTCAGCTTTGTCATATAATACTTCTATTATTCTTACTGGGGAAACAGGATAGGAAAACAACATATATGTTTGTTTAGATCATATTATATATGTTTTGGGATATCGGCATTTCTCCTGCCTGCTGATTCTTTACTGCCAAATTGATTCCTTCTGTGGATGCTCTAAAAACTAAAGACTGTCCTATTTTCTTAGATGTCGCTAGCTTTTTTTTTTTTTATGCATTTTCAGTCAAAAGGATAGAAAAACCTGAATACCAACACTATAATCACACATTGGCAACTCAGACACTAACAGTTATGTCCAGCGTTTCATCATCAGTAAAGAGATCTCACAGTGAGGGTAAGCAGCTTGAATGAAGAATGGCTGACAAGCAACTGCAATGCTATTTTTGGCAAGAAAGGAAATAAGTTAAACTGGCTAGGGAACTGGATTTGGATGGACTTTGCAGATGGCTCAGAAATCAACTGCTGTATCCATTTCTTTTCTTTTTTTTAATTTGACCAGCGGACTGTGTAGTTCAATTTATCTGCATGATTCCCTCCCCCAACCAATTTGGACTGTACTTTGTCAGTTTTGTCAGGACTGTCAGTTAACATGAGCAATAATCCTGCTGGCAAGGAATAATGAGAAACATGGTTCCATCATATCAGATGAGTGCTAGGTTTGAAGTTGTTGAAGCAATAGTTCTCCAGGCTCTTTCCAAACCTAATAGGAAGGATACAAAGCACGAACTCAGCCAATGAAGTTCCCTCTTTCTGTTAATCAAATATGCAGTAACATCCAAAATTAAAAGAAAGCAATGAAAGGGGGGGGAGAGATTTCAGAAAAATCAAAATAGGAAAAATAGAAAAAGGTGGGTGTGAAAACAAGCATAAACAATCTAGACATAAATTGTTCTGATTGGACAAAAAGGTTGCAGGGGATGAGAACTGCTTCAAAGGGATCCAAGAAGTGAGGTGGGGGGGGGGGGAGAATGAAGTAGCATTTTTTAAAACAATCAACCACCCAGGAAGTTGTCTAATAATATCATACCCAAGCAGTCATTCCTGGAACAGTGTTGTCATATAATATCATTTCCTACCTTTCTGTTGCTATTTATAATTTATAAAATCCTTCCGACAGATTTAAGTGACATCAGATGCTCCCTCACAAAATGTCTGTGACACTGCAGTGGCTTCCATTAGCATAGCCCAGCATCTGGCATCTTCTGGAGAGTCTTGTAAAAGTAAAATAAAAAAGCAGCACACTGCTAAACATAGGTGATTTTACTAACTTGAAGTGCTCTGCCCAGCCTGCAGCCATGACTCATGACTCATCCTTGGCATATAAAAACTGTACTAATGAATTTTAAGAACAAAGCAACAGGAGCAGAAATAGAACAGGAATAGGCATTGAATAAATTCATTCATGTATGCCTTCTTTCTCCTTGTTCCAAAATACAATTTCACTTCTACCTTAAAGTGTATCACGTAGATGTGATTTCCATTTCCCAACCTATTGCCCCCACCTCACCCCTGGAATATAATATTAACCATAAATATATTTATAATGTTTGACAGATTGACCCACCCACCTTAAATCTTGAATTCCCCATTTTTTCTGTCTCTTTTCTCTCAGAAATAGGAGATTTTCTGTAGCAATGATGTTACTGCTGTAAAACAAGAACACAATGAATTTCAGGCCTACTTGGCTAGCTCATTGGTTTTTGTATGTTGAGTAATTATTTCATAAATAATAACTTATACAATGAAGAAGAGCAGTTAAGGTACACAATTTATCTTTGACTGAGTCCAAGAACAGGATTTTGGACTTTGCTGAATGCCAACAAGCACTAGTCTCTTTCCCCATAATACAAGAAAACTTTCCCCATAATTTAAACTTGGTACTTCTTTTAATAAGACATGTCTATGTAATTACTTATGAATCAGAATACGTAAAATATTTGCAGATGTGGAATGTTATAGGAAGTGAATACAATCTGCAAATATGAAACATGTCTTTGGTTGGAAACATTTGCTTGAAAATAGAGTTGATTTTGCCTTAAACTATAACAATGTACAATACAAAGTAGCTGAGATTATCTAAGCATCTATTCACATATAGAGGCATATATATACACATGCTGTACCTCTATCTTACTTCTTTTGCTTTTCCTTTGCAACCCCCAGATACGGGTCTATGAAAATTCACCACAGCCAACTCGCCTTGGTCAACTCATCCCAGCCAACTCACCACAGGACAATTTGTCACGGGACAACTCTCCACGGGACAAGAGTTACAGTAATTTCAAAGAAATAATGGAATAGAATCATTGAAGAAAGGATGACAAAAATGAAATGTGAATGACAAAAATTAAAATAATTTTTAACTGTTTTAAACTGAATTGTTAAATTGTCCCACAGCGAGTTGTCCTCTGGTGAGTTGGCCATGGCGAGTTAGCCGTGATGAGTTGGCTGTGGTGAATTGTCCCATTCTGTCCGATACTGCTTAAGTACAATGACTAGTTTCCCCACCATTGGTTATTCTGCTGAGAAATATAGTTCAACAAATAACCAGGATCCAATCACTTCCTCCATGGATCATCCTCAAACTCTCACTATTATGTAACTTAAGTGGAAGTAAACTCAATTTGAATTTTCTGAGGAAATATTCTCCCACTCTCAATTGTGTTTTTAAAACCAATTAAAACATTTTTTTTTTTTTTTGCCAATCCAAGGGTAAGTTGATTTAGGCAATCTCTGCTATGGCTCTTCGTGGGAACAGTGAACGTCTTGAGATTCAAGAAACTGGCTTTACTTTTCCCCAGGTGGAAGGTGTGAAACAACAGCAGTGATGTTATGGATGTATAACTTTATGTGAGTATGTATGTATCTTAATTTACAATCTTATTGAAGGTTTGTATTCAGCAAGAGTAGATGCTGCTGCTTAGCATACTCAGAGTACTAAAAAAGTATTGAATAATTCAGTAGCAGAATGTCCTATTAAAAAATACAACATTCTTATAATGTTGTCTTGAGTGCCGAGTATGAGCCTGGCTCAGTTATCAATTAATTCTAACAGATATTTATTGTATTTAAAGAAAAAAAGTTTTATTGGAAAATACATGAGGATAAGAAACCTTATCTATACATTGAAGAGAAGGAAAAAGATTTGGGAAGTTTTCCAATTAATTCAACATACAGGCTGATTTAAGTTTAAGTAACCGTAGATCGGCAAGAAACAGATGCAGGGACAGATTCTTTCCTTTATGACTTGCCATTTGTTCTAGTGGTTAAAAAGGCTCATAGATGCAAAATGATGATGGATTTCCTAAGAAAGCTTTGGTAACAATTTTATGAATAGTCTGTGTTTTCTTTACAGATGGGCTGTTTTATATAGGTGCCACTTTACAGACCCATCCCTCTTGTGGGGGTCTTTAGTGTTGCAAGTACTCCAGTGGTGAAATTCATTTTTTTTTCTACTGGTTCTGTGGGTGTGGCTTGGTGGGTGTGGTGTGGCTTGGTGTGCGTGGCTTGGTGAACGTGGCAGGGGAAGGTTACTGCAAAATCTCCATTCCCACCCCACTCCAGGGGAAGGATACTGCAAAATCTCCATTCCCACCCCACTCCAGGGGAAGGATTTTGCAAAATCCCCATTCTCATCCCACTCCTGAGGGAAGGATATTGTAAAATCTCCATTCCCACCCCACTCTGGGGCCAGCCAGAGGTAGTATTTGCCAGTTCTCAGAACTACTCAAAATTTCCACTACCGGTTCTCTGAACTACTCAAAATTTCTGCTACCGGTTATCCAGAACCTATGAGAACCTGCTGGATTTCACCCCTGCTGTACTCCATCACTGAAAGTGAATGCATGGAAAAAAGCTGTCATAGTGAGATGTTTACTTGATCTTAAATATAATTTTAGCAGATGCTAATTAATAAGTGCTGATATCCTCCAAATTTGGAAGAGCATTTGCAATTATGTTGGTCCTTTACTCAATATTTAGAAAAAGCATTGACAAGTGTTGCTGCATCTTTTTCTGTCTATGTTTAGTGGATGCTGCAGTGGATAAGTGGAAATAGACTTATGCCTCAATGTACTGTTCTTTAGTGTGAAAAGACAAGGATAAGCAATTTCCTTCCAGCAATGGATGGGTGGCAGATATAATGAAACATGACTGATGCGACTCAGTGTTCTGTGTTATTTAAAAAGGTGTCAGGAAAACTCGTTATGCTGTCTTGAGCAAGACAGCTGCTTTTCAACCACATCCTTGGAGTTTCATAGAGAGTTCACTTGTGTGCTAGTAGTGGCTTGCAACCTAAGGTCAAACTTCATGCTAAGCTTTAGGGAAATGGCTCACCGATCATACCGATTGTAAATCAACACACCTTAGAATGGGCTAATGTATGATGCATGAACCAGATGGTATGAAGCCTTCTCCAAGCTTGAATCTGGCTGTTCATCCTGGTGATAATTCATTATTGAAAAACACTAATGAAATATGAACAAGTACGTCTATAGCTTTCTCCCATTATTTTTGCAGGGATATTGCATAAAAGAGGGACGGACCATCTTTCAATTTGTCACCTGCTTAGTAGCCATAGGGATGTATCAACAGTGTTTTAGGGCTAAAATTATGAGGATGATATTTTTTTATTTTATTTCCTGGGGAATTTAAGGGGAAAAAGTAATGCATCCATTTTGTCATCTCAACATTCCAAAACAAGCAAAATTGGCCAATGTTTGGTTGAGAAATGATGTTTTTAAAAGGTGCTATGGATCCCTAAAGATTCCATAATCTTTCTTGATTTCTCCTAAATGAAAAATCAATACAGAACATTTTTATCTCACTCATTCTAGAGCAGAGGTCCTCAAACTTTTTAAACAGGAGGCCAATTCATAGATCCTCAGACTGTTGGGGGGCCAGATTGGCTAGCTGGGCGTGGCTAAGTGATCATGTGATTGGGTAGATGTGGCCTCAGAGGCCTCCTGGGCCACTTTTTGCCCTCTCCCATCCCCAGAAGTACTGTGCCGGCCAAAAACGAGGTGCGCAAAGGCCTCCTGGGACCTCCACATGGCCATTGTTCCCTCCCTCATCCCCAGAAGCACTCTGTTGGTCTTATCTTCCAGTTCAAGCCTGCAGGGCTTGCTAAGGTAAGTCCTGCACTTGGCTGAAGGGTGGGGGCTGGCAGGTGGGTGGAGTGAGATGGACAGGACAGCCTCTGGGTCCCCGGATTATGGCCCGCCCCCGGCTTGGGCGGGCCATATCCTCCCACTGGCTGTAGTTTGAGGAACCCTGTTCTAGAGAATACCCTCAGTCTTTGGGGGCCATGATTGGAATGCTGTAAGATGTAAGAGATAACATAGTTTGGCCATCAGAAGTATGAAAAAATTAAGAGCAACATACATATTTTCCATTTCTGAATTTATTTTCCCATTTATAGTGTTTTCTAGAGTTTCCAACCAAAGTCACTTTAATGTATGGCAGATTTTGCTTCATTTCAGTGATGATTGGGCAATGGTACAAAAAAATCACTGAAGAAATGAAGATGAAATGGCTAAAGAGATGGCTTCAGACAAACAGGAAGAAGAACAAATGACTGGCTGGGTTATGACATTTTCTTCACACTATTACAGTTATTACTATTCTGTCTTACTGTATTAGAAGTAATAAAATCTTTGCAAAATATGTGCAGAAAAAGAGTAGTGTGGGCACGTGAACATAACTAAGTAGAAGAGGAACATCTATATCAATTTGCTTTGGTCCAGTACTTAACTGCAACTGCAACATATACATAAAATCTATCTGCTGGCTTTCTAATTCTACCTTTTCTATACTCAATGGCCTCCAATATAAACAATCAGAAGACTGTAAATTTTTCTCTATTCAGTCTGGACATAAAATCCATACTTTGATAAAGGAAATAAAATATCTTAGAGGAGATTGTGCTAAACCAAGGCTGATTTTTATCTTCAGGAAAAATAAAGTGGCTCAGAGATCAAAGAATGGTGAGATATTGGAGGACAGACATAGAATAACAGGGTTGGAAGGAACCTTAAAGGTCTTCTAGTCCAACCCCCTGTTTAAGCAGGAAACCTATACCATTCCAGACAAATGGTTGCCCAGTCTCTTCTTGAAAACCCTCAGTGATGGAGCACCCCTGGTGCTTTGTAGAATAGGTCAGCCCTCTGTTCTGTGATAGCCCGTCAAGTACTAGAATTGACATGTTATGTGGCTTTATATTTCCTAAGCTACGATTGATCTCCGTGAGTATGGTGCATGAAGTTATTTTACAGGTGGTCCCTGATTTACAACAGTTCACTTAATGACTCTTCAAAGTTACAACGGCACCGGAAAAAATGATTTATGACTGTTTTTCACACTTATGACTGTTGCAGTATCCCCATAGTCACATGACCAAAATTCAGACACTTGGCAATTGATTCATATTTACGACAGTTGCAGCATCTCGGGGTCCTGTGATCTGCTTTTGCGACCTTCAAGTCAATAGAGAAACCAGATTCACTTAACAACTGTGTTATTAACTTAACAACTACAGTGATTCACTTAACAATTATGGCAGGAAAGATGGTAAAATGGGGCAAATTCACTTAACAAATGTTTTGCTTAGCAACAGAAATGTTGGGCTCAATTATGGTCATAAGTTGAGGACTACCTGTATTTCTACCATTAAAATGAGATTCAATCCAGACCATTTGTGAACTTTGAATATGAAAAAGAGAAAATAAGTATCTTGTTAGTGCTGATCCAAAATGTTTTGCTGCTTTGAAACTGCCTTCTACCGCATAGCTCCCAGTGACTGGTAAGATCCCACGGAGTTGGTCTCCTCTGGGTCCCATCAGCTAAACAATGCCGGCTGGCGGGCCCGCGGGGGAGGGCCTTCTTTGTGGCTGCCCCAGCTCTCTGGAACCAGTTACCTCCTGAGGTCTGGACCATCCCCACCCTACTGGCCTTCCGAAAAGCTGTGAAGACCTGGCTTTTCTGGCAGGCCTGGGGCCGTTGACCTCACTTTGCGATCTGGTGAGATCCGGCCATGAATGGTGTGAATGTGTTCTAAGGTTTTTAATGTTTTTTAATCTTTTAAATGTTTTTAGAATGGTTTTTTTTTAAATGTATTGTGAGCCGCCCTGAGTCTCCGGAGAGGGGCGGCATATAAATTTAATAAATAAATAAATAAATAAATAAATAAATAAATAAATAAATAAACAAACAAACAGTACAGTGAACCCCTTATTCTGCGTAAACAAGCTGATTGAATTTTCCTTCAGTTCTGATGATAAAATGATGTCTTCCACAAAACTTGATGGCAATGGGCTAGATTATCAGGTCCGCCTGATACGCCAGCTACGCCCCTTTCTAGACCGGGACTCCCTACGCACAGTCACTCAGGCACTCGTCACTTCCCGCCTGGACTACTGCAACACTCTCTACATGGGGCTCTCCCTGGGGTGCACCCGGAGGCTCCAGCTGGCCCAGAACATGGCCGCGCGGGGGATTATGGGGGCGACGAGGCGCTCCCATGTAACACCTCTCCTGCGCGAGCTGCACTGGCTCCCGGTGGTCTTCCGGGTGCGCTTCAAGGTGTTGGTGACCACCTTTAAAGCGCTCCATGGCTTAGGGCCGGAGTACTTACGAGACCGCCTTCTGCCACCAATAGCCTCCCACCGGCCAGTACGCTCGCACAGAGTGGGCCTCCTCAGGGTGCCGTCCGCCAGACAATGTCGGCTGACGACTCCCAGGGGGAGAGCCTTCTCTGTGGCGGCGCCCACCCTCTGGAACAAGATACGTACAATAACAGACCTCCGGATTTTTCGTCGGGCCCTGAAAACCCATTTATTTCAACTAGCTGGGCTGGCTTGAATTAAATTTTAAATTGATTTTAAATTGGGTTGTTTTAATTTACGGCCAAAATATTTAATTATTTTAAACTGCTTTTAAATTTTGTATGTATTGTTTTTTACTTTGGCTGTTCACCGCCCTGAGTCCTATTTGCAGAAGGGCGGTATAGAAATAAGAACAAACAAACAAACAAACAAACAAACAAACAAACAAACAAACAAACAAACAAATAAATAAATAAATAAATAAATAAATAAATAAATAAATTATAGGGTGCAAGACAAAGCATGTGGTTCATATAATTTTGTCCTGGGAAAAGAAAAAAGAAAAGAAGAAGAAAACAGGCATCAGTTACTTAATAATGTCATCAATTCACCTAACACTAGGGATAAAGCAAAACTTGTCTTTGTATGAAGCAAAATGTCTTGGATTAATTTGGTAACTCACACCAAAGAACGTTACAACTTTCACAAGTATATACAAAGAACAGTCCTTCATTTGAAGGCCTATCAAAAATTATTTCTTTGTTTGAAGGCATACATCTAAAGAACACATGGTAAAGTTGCAAAAATTATTGCTACCCAATTAATACTGCAAACTGTAGTTTTTTTAAGAATAAAGCAGCCATGTATTCTAATTAAAGAGCCATTTTTCAAATATTTTCTATGTAGCAAAAGATGTTCAGTATAAAGCCGCCTTGAAGTTGTGGATATACAGTGTTTAAAAGAGGACTAGGGCCTTGAAGTTATGTATCACAGCACCTGCAAACAAGTTTTAGCAGGCACACAAATAACTTGATTACAATATTTTATGTATGGAGAAGAATTTGCATCAATTTGATGGATCTATAATTTTAGGGCATTTGCTATGACTTCCTGGACCCTACAAATGATAGTAATTGTAGCTATTGGCAATTGTACAACATAGTTTCTCTTGCTATAAAATCTATCCATTCTTGGTAACATTTAAGTACTTATTGCAAAATTATAGCTATAGATAAATATTTGCAAATGCAAAATGTGTGTCCAATCAGTCATCTTAAATTTTCATTTACTTTCTCAAGAATGACATTACAAACTATTTCATCCAAATAATGCTTTCATATTCTACTTCTGATGAAGTCCGTCCATCGTGTTTGAAGAGGACCTTGACATTTAATAGGTTGTGGGCTGTCCACAATGTGTCCGCAGGTGCCTGGTAGGGCCTATATGGGCACGAAATATTCTGCTACATGTCGGGCAGACATGTGTGGGCACCATTGTTGCAGCATTTGCAGCTCTGGCTTTATGGAATGCTCGCTTCTCTTGTGCTATGGTTGTTCTTCTGTCCTCAGATGTCTGGCAGCCTTGGTAGATCAGTGTGCGCCATGTCGATCGATCTTGTGCCAGGGTTTCCCAGGAGGTTGTGTCGATATCCAGGGACTTGAAGAAGGCTTTCAACGTATCTTTGTATTGCTTCCTTTGTCCCATGCAATCACTTTCCTTGAGACAGCTCACCATCAGGAGCTGTTTAGGGATGCAATGATCTGGCATCCTTGCAACATGGCCTGCTCAGCGTGTCTGGGTTTTCATAAGCAGGTGTGAACTGATGGCAAGCCTGTTCTGGAGAGGATTTCTGTCCTGCCACCGGATCCTCAGAATTCTACAGAGGCAGGTCATGTGGAAGTGGTTCAATTGCCTAGCGTGCCTCCTGTATACAGTCCCAAGTCTCACTGGCTTACATCATACATTAGGGTAGTTAGCACTACTGCTCGGTAGACTTTGAGCTTTGTAGCAAGGCTTATTCCACAGCACTCCCACACATTGGTCAGTAGTTTGCCGAATGCAAAGCTTGCCTTGGTAACTTCTATAATGTATAACATAATTGATTAGGAGTTTGACAGTGGAAGAAAATGCAGTTGCGAACCACAGGACTTTCCTTTCTTTCTTCCTTCCGTTCCTTGCTCAGTTCAACAGTGCTAATCAAAAATATATTTTGTAGCCCCGGTAAGGTTGAATAAAGAGTTTTTTACAAATTTGGATAGAAGTATATCTAAATTTATCTGGCAGGGAAAGAGGTCACGGATTAGACTTAAAATGTTACAAGAACCCAAAAATAGAGGAGGATTTGGACTCCCAAATTGGGAGCTCTATCACCAAGCAGAGAACTTGATTTGGGTGAAAGAATGGATGGTCCTACAAAAGAGACGACTTTTGACATTTGAGGGAGCCGGTCTTCACCATGGCTGGCACTATTTTCTATGGCCGGGAGCATCCGGCCGCCCTAGACACTTTGATGATCACTATTTACGTAGGACGCTTGGGTACACTTGGGAAAAGGTTAGAAGAAGAGTATATTCAAAAGTTCCATGTTGGATTTCGGCACAGGAAGCTCAGATTTACCCGACATTGTATAAAGGGGAGAAAACCTTGACGTATGAAGTTTTCTTGGATGTTCAGGGTAATCCGAAGTCACGAGAATTATTAACTCTTCAAGGATATAAGATAGACTGGTAGTCTTATTCTCAAGTGCACTCCAGATATAAAAAAGATTTATATAGTGAAGGAATCTACCATCAAAGACAAGAATTGGATAAGATCTTATTAGAAGGAGGGAAAGGGATACTATCTAAATGTTATGCATATTTATTGTCTCTGCCGATAGGACAGGATGTAGTGAAGGATTGTATGATAGCATGGGGGCGAAATTTTGGGTATCCCCTTGACTTCCAGCAATGGGAACAGATTTGGTTGAAAAATATGAAATTAACTATGGCTTCTTCATACAAAGAAAACATATATAAAATGGTCTACCGGTGGCATCTGTCCCCGGCGAGATTAGCTAAAATGTTTCCCGGGACATCTGCCTGCTGTTGGAAGTGCGGTTACAGTAATGGAACTTATTTTCACCAATGGTGGACGTGCCCGCAGGCGGTTAAATATTGGAAAAAAATACGGCAATGGATTTTGGAAATTACACAGATTAATTTGGAATTAAGGCCCGAGATTTTCCTATTGGGGGCAAAACCTTTGAATGTTAAATCAGATATATGGTTCTTGTTGATTCACATTATTACTGCAGCAAGATTAGCATATGCGCAGGAGTGGAAAAATCAATACTTACCGATAGATTTGAAAATAATATATAAAATTAATGAGTGTGCGGAATCAGATAGATTAACTAGATTGATCAATGGTAAAAAAGATTCAGAATTTTATAACAGTTGGAAAGTATGGTACGATTGGGTCCAGAAAAGGTGGGATAGAATAGATATATGATGATGTATATATATATGATGGCAAATATGTATGTATAAAAGAATGACTTTATATTTATGGACAATGTAATCACATTATAACATGGTGGCAGGATTGTATATTTTATTTGTGTATTGGTGTATAGAATATATTAATTTTATATATATATATATATATATATATATATATATATATATATATATATATTTAGTGATATTCTATCTATTTTTTTTTAATTCAGTAAGTTGAATAGAGTTCAACAAGACTTAGTCCCAGGTGAGGAATATAGGTTGGAGCTTTAGAAACAACACTGAAATAAATTCAAAGTAATCAATGTTTTTCCACACCTTCCATCTTTCCAGTTTCAAGCAAAATTGAATAGTCTGAAATGTAATTCTTAGTAATTTATTAAAGCAAACATTCAGCATATGTAGTAAAAAACTTTCCATTTTCTTCAGGTTGGAGAATTCTAGTTAGTTGTAGCCAATAGCAAAGACAATATGCTGTGCATTTCTTGCTTTAAATCAATCCATAGAAAGGTCATTTTGTCAGGAGCCTACTTAATATAAAATTACTTTTTTTCAACAGGGAAGAATCACAGAAAGCTATGTATTTCATTTTATTGTACATGAAATGTACGATAGCATTCTTACTTAACATTACTTTTCACATTTTGGCATTTCAACATTGTTTTTCCTCTGTTTTCTTGGAGACATAGCAGGGATGAAATGCTACCGGTTTGGACTGGTTCGGCCGAACTGGTAATGATGGCGGTAGGTGGTTCGGAGAACCAGTAGTGATGGCAGCGTGAGGATCCGCCCGCCCGCCCGGTTGTCATTACTTCCTGGTTTTAATCCTCTTCGCATGTGCACATGCGCAGAGGGTCCACGCAAGCATGTGACGTGTGCATGGCACGTGCACTTCTGAACCGGTAGGGAAGGTAAGTAGTTTTCACACCTGAGACATGGCTGTATCATTTCTTACAATTAACTCATTTCATCAAATAATATCATTTTTTCAGTGTACATGCATCCATCTATGACTGCTGAGATAACATTAGAATGTTCATTGTAATGTGGATACTTTTATCCCCAGAACAACTGGAAGGGAAAATTTTGGGTTTGAAAAGTCATCTGAAATAGGCCTTTAAACATACAAGCAAATAAAATTGGAGATGTTATCCGTAGCAATAGCAATAGCACTTAGACTTTTATACCACTTCATAGTGCTTTTACAGCCCTCTCTAAATGGCTTACAGAGTCAGCATATTGCCCCCAACAGTCTGGGTCCTCATTTTACCAACCTCGGAAGGATGGAAGGCTGAGTCAACCTTGAGGTGGTAAGATTTGAACTGCTGAACTGCAGCTAGCAGTGAGCTGCACTCTAACCACTGCGCCACCTTGGTTCAGTAACAGGAATTTCTCTCATTATGTTATAATCTTGACCCAGAATGAGACAACTCACCATCACCAACTTGCTGCGGGACAACTTGCCATGGGACAATTCATCAATTCAAATTAATAATTTAAAATAATTCAAAACTATTTTATTTTTTATCATTCACATTTCATTTTGTCCCTCCTTTTGCATCCTTTCTTTAATTATTCTATTGCACCATTTCTTGATATTAGTGTAACTCTTGTCCCATGGCGAGTTGTCCATGGCAAGTTGGTCACTGCAAGTTGGCTGTGGGAAGTTGGCTGTAACAAGTTGTCATTTACAGTTGGCTGTGGGAAGTTGGCTGTAACAAGTTGTCACAACAGTCTCGGAATAGGTGCTTTCAGATCATAAAGTACTTCCAGCCATCCTACAGAATTGTGTTGGTTCCCCCACTCACATAACTGCATTTCAGACACTTGGCAACCTCTTCACTTTTATGACTGGTTGCCAAATGCCAAATGCCTGTGATCATGTAATTGCCATTTGCAGACTTCTCTGCTGACTTCCCCAAAAAGTCAGTGGGAACTTATGTACTGTATATACAACAATTCCATTTCTCTTTTTAACTTCTCCTGAAATAAATTCTTCACCCAAAGTTTTGCAATAAATATTTCATATCTCCCCTCTCCCAAAATGTGCTTCTTGAAAACAGACTACTTCTTGTTTCATTTTTTAATAGTGAGTTTTCTTCTTTTTGAGATGATTTGTTTTATTTATATTTCATGTTAGCCACTTATAACCCATATTTATGCCAAAAACTGAGAAAAGTCAGTTTTCTGTAGCATCTAATGGGGTGGCCTCTCCCATAGTTTCTTGTAGTTATTTAGAGGCCAGAGTGCTATAATCCTTTGGTTTTCCATTTGTATTTCCTCCAGTTCCCCTTTAAATTTTTCTTTAAAAAAATTTGGGTTGAGTTCAATCTGGACTTCTATTGTTTAAAAGGGATGAACATTCCTTCCCATTTATCCCATTAAAATGATATCTTTTTTCTGTTTCAGTTTGTTCAGAGTTGAGGTTTGTATTAGAACCATGACATCCTTCAATCAGAACAAGGGGGGGAAAGTGTGGCTTAGGTAGGTAGACACAGAGTTGCAAGAGGCTGTGTCTCCATGTCAGAACTTAGACTAGGAATGTGTTTGCCATATTGGTATTTGAACTTGTACTCAGGTTTAGGTCCATCCTCATAGTTGGAGCTGAACTTTGCAAGGATCCGCTTTCCTTGCCAAAAATAATGTATCTCTATTTAATAAACCTGTTAGACTGCTCTTCTCAGAACTTTCATAACTTTCTTCTTTGGGTTTAGTTCTTCTGATGTGTGCATTTTGGAAATTTATGAGACTCATCCTCTTTCTCAAGAGGAGGAAAGGACTGCACAGTTGCTAAATTGTAGATAAGGTAAAAGGTAAAGGTTCCCCTTGCACATATGTCCTAGTCATTCCTGACTCTAGGGGGCGGTACTCATCTCCGTTTTAAAGCCAAAGAGTCATCACTGTCTGAAGATGTCTCTGTGGTCATGTAGCTAGCATGACTAAACGCCAAAGGCGTAGGGAACTCTGTTACCTTCCCACCAAAGGTGGTCCCTATTTTTCTACTTGCATTTTTTACGTGCTTTCGAACTGCTAGGTTGGCAGAAGCTGGGACAAGTGACGGGAGCTCACCCCGTTACACGGCACTAGGGATTCGAACTGCTGAACTGCCGACCTTTTCGATTGACAAGCTCAGTGTGTTAGCCACTGAGCCACCACGTCCCTTGTAAGTTGTAGATAGACTTCAGCAATTTAGGCTTTCCCATCAGAATGTTACTCCCTGAAGGGAGCTATGATATCTATCATTGGGGAGGATAAACCAAGTTCAAGAATATTTTCTTATAGAAGATATATTCCTAACTTTAACTTTCTCTTTCCAGCACTACCTGATTTTAAAAGGAGGCATAAAAAGGCCCTTGATGTTACTGTCATTCAGTCATTGGGGCTTGTATATCTTCCTGCTTTTGTACTGCAATTCACTTAGATATATACTGATGGATTTTAGTGTTACTACTGCCTACCCTGATTTATTGTATTTCTGAGAAGAGCTGTTTTAATCTCCAACAGATACAACACATTTCATTGATCAAAAGGGTTGTTGCATTTTCTGCCACACATATATATATGCTGTACAGATTCCCTCATCTATATAATTCAAAGTAGAAAGGTTTGAGTTTCTCACTCTGGATTTTTTGTCTAATTTGGCCAACTAGACTGTGTAGCCCTAAGATTTTTGATGTCTCCCATAAAAATAATAACCTGCCTTATGTCTGCCAACTTTTTTTAAGATCAGCCAAGAATAATTAAATGCATCTGTCAACACTCCCATCCTTTTCTACTTTACTCTCAACTTTTATCTCTTGCAGTCAATTAAAATACATTAGTTGTTGTATTGTCGTGTTAAAATGTGTTAATTACTTAATATTCCAGTGTTAGCTTTTAGGTTGATCAATTGTTTAGAATCTCTCTGATAGGTTGCAAATAAATGATAGTTCCATTATCTTGCAGGCAATTAGAACTTAAATAATATTTAATAAATTGTAATAAGAAATTATTAATTATAGTTTCATTTTGGATTTTCTGAATGCGTAATCCAATTTAATAATCTATAGAGTTCAGGCCCAACAGAACTGGTGCTATGTGAGGGTTCAGTTCATTATAGATAATAAAAAATTGCGTAATGTATGTTGGATTTTTTTTTCCTCAGGAAAGACAAAAAATGACATATGTACAAAGTGGATTATTTTCTTGGCTATGTACAGTAGGTCACATTGATTGGAATCTGAGATATGTAAAATAATATATGATATATTGCAGGGGTGAAATCCTCAGGTTCTGGCAGGTTCTGGAGAACCAGTAGCGGAAATTTTGAATAGTTCGGAGAACTGGCAAATATCATCTCTGGCTGGCCCCAGAGTGGGGTAGGAATGGAGATTTTGCAATATCCTTCCCCCAGGAGTGGGGAGAGAATGGGGATTTTGCAGTATCCTTCCCCTGCCATGTCCACCAAGCCACACCCACCAAGCCACACCCACAGAACCGGTAGTAAAAAAAAATTGGATTTCACCATTGATATATTGTATACTAGATTGAAAAGGTATTTAAGGAAAGATGATCTAGTATATTACTTTAACCCCATATAATTTCAACACCTTAACTATAAGCTTAAGTGGGTAATATTATATCTAAATTTCAGCTAATGATATATAGGATTCCCTATGGAAATGTGATTAATCCTTCTCTCTTTAAAGTGATGATAAACGATTTATCTTTTATTATTGGGGTAGGTGTGAATGTAGAAATACTGTTATGTAGATTTGAAATAAAAGAATTAATATACTTGTGAAAAAAACTGAAGGAGGATTGGAAGAATATTGCTTTTGTTGCTTTTTTAAAAAAAATAAGTAAATAAGCAACAGAGCACAAGAATAGTATTCATTTCAACATATTCAGAGGGGATAAAATTGATTATTGAGATTAAATTGGTATCTAGATTAAAATTCTTGGATATTGATTTAGAGCAAAATTGATTTAGAGCAAAAAGTCATATATATTATAAATAGAAATAAGGGTTAACTGAATCATTAAGAGTCATTTCAGGTAATACCTAGGCAGGTGCTGACAGTATTGATATTTATCAAGCATTTGTTAGACTGTTCTGAAACATGGATGGCAAGCATATGCATCTGCTTCAAAATCATTGGGTCATTTGCTTGCCTTGCTCTGATAGGCAAGGAGCAAGCAAAAATATCTGTAAGGGAGAAAAAAATAATAGGATTAAACATGTTGCAAATGTAATATTTTTAAGAGCTTTTGGAGAGATGCAAGCTTCCCTAATTAAGAGTCCATTCTTAATTAGGTGCCAGTAATATAGCTGGAGAGTTCTCGTTAAGGAAGGTGATTTTATTTCTAGCATGGATTTAGTGACTTTTTTGATGGTGGACATGGAATGTTTAGATAAAAGGAAGAAATGTCATTCCTAAATATTTTAGGAATAAGAATGTATTTATTTATTTACTTATTAAACTTCAATGTGCCCATCTCACCAAAGGTTCTAGCTGGCTTATAATAAGTCCTGGTTATATTTATCTTTATTGGATTCAATACTATTAATGTTACGAAGATATATCTGTAAAAGAACAATGTCCTTTTTATGTCGAAACATTCGGAATTGGTATTTTTTTTTAAAAAAAACACTGTTTAATTCAAGTATTGTATGAAATACAATATGTAGTGGAATTAATTTATTAGAGCTTGCGTACATGTGGCAGGAAGTTTTTGGATACTTGTGACTTGTCATCTTTTACAATTACCTCTAAATCTTTTGATAATAGTAAATAACAGTAATATGAGTTATGCTACTCTTGTTTTAGCCATTAAATACAGGAAGAATGTTTCTAAGCCTATTTGATTGAATGTCTTATAATCCTTTGTATAAAATATAGTAAGTATATAGTACATCTCTAGAAATGCCAGACAGCTGCAGAACCCAACCGCTGTCACCATTTTATTTTGCAGACTGAATATTTTCAGAGAGCTACCAGGAGTCTATAAAGAATGGAGATTAGGAACAATAGAGTAGAGTAACTCTTAGGTGAGTTGATTTTAGGAGTAAAAAGGCAGTGAAAAGGAATTTGCAAAAATCTGTGACAAAAGGGTAATTTTGTAATAACCCAAGATTTAAAAGGATATATTTGTTTCATTGTTTTTAGATTCTTATTTAATATATTTAGGACAAGGATTTTACGATAATGTGTTATCAAATAATAGAAGTTGATACTAAACAATAGAAAAGCATGTGTACATGTGTACATGTGTACAGGTAGTAAAATAAAAATACTATATAAACTAAAAATTTTAATACTTAAATAAAACAAACACTAACAGTCTGCACTAACATGCAAGAAAAAAAAAACCTGTATGATTTTTTAAGAGAATACAATATGCTACATTTAATATTTGTAGCAAAAGGGATATGGTGGCTCAGTGGCTAAAATGCTGAGGTTGTCGATCGAAAGGTAGGCAGTTCAGCGGTTCTAACCTAGCAGTTCGAAAGCAGGTAAAAAAATGCAAGTAGAAAAATAGGAACCACCTTTGGTGGGAAAGTAACAGCGTTCCATATGCCCTTGGCATTTAGTCATGCCGGCCACATGATCATAGAGATATCTTCGGACAGCGCTGGCTCTTCGGCTTTGAAACGGAGATGAGCACCACCCCCTAAATTCGGGAACGACTAACACATATGTGCGAGGGGAACCTTTACCTTTACCTAATATTTGTAGCAGAGTCATATAAAAATAAGCTTGGGAAAATCTCCAAAGCTGTTATTTTTAAGAAGGACCATTATTTCAAGAGGTACCTACTAAAAATATATTTTCATTCACAAGAAGATGTCAACTTTTTAATGAAAGCCAATGAGTATCACTGTACTTTTATTATCACAGAACCAAATTAACTAGTCAAAATCAATTGTTTATAGAGCCTATTTTAAAATAATATAAATAAGATTCTGCAAAGATGCATGAGGATGATATTCCATATAGATGAGATAACCACTGAGAAAGATCTATCTTCAGCAGGTGATATATGGTTAAAAAAACAGAACCCCTGAAAGTAGGCAAACTTCAAATAATGGAAATATATTTTTAAAAATATTTATTTATTTATTTATTTATTTATTTATTTGTCAAGAATGTATTAGGTAATTTATATAATTATAAGCATGAATTGAATACATAAAATAGATACAAGTAGAGGAAACATTAGGACAAGGACGGTAGGCACGCTGGTGCTTTTATGCAAGCCCATACAGACCTCTTAGGAATGGGGTGAGATCAACAGTAGACAGTCTTAGGTTAAAATTTTGGGGGTTTGGGAATGAAACCACAGAGTCAGGTAGTGTATTCCAGGCATTTTCTTCAAATCATTAGGAGTTTTAAAGAGCAAGATCAGCATTTCAAATTTATCTCAGAAATGAACTACTGGTGTAAATTGAGTAGTGGCAAGCCATACACTTGATTCTGTTCCCAAACTATCTTTAATGAAAGCTCTATTGAACAGAGCAAGGGAAGCAACAGCATTTGAGAAGCAAGCAGAAGCATGTCTAACTTTAGAACACTGAAAAATCCAAGGGTTGCCTTGCTCCTATGTAGTGGGCTATGCATTCCTGTCATGTGTATCTCAGTGCTTGTATACAGGTAGTTCTCGGCTTACAACAATTCATTTAGTGACTTCTCAAAGTTACAACAGCACTGAAAAATGTGACTTATGACCGTTTTTCGTTAGTTACGACCTTTGCAGCATCCTCATGATCATGTGATCAAAATTCAGATGCTTGCTGTGACCCAGGGTCATGTAATCATATTTTGCCATCTGACAAGCAAAGTCAATGGGGAAATCAGGTTCACTTAACAACCAGGTTACTAACCTACCAACTGCAGTGATTCACTTAACAACCGTGGCAAGAAAAATCATAAAATGGGTCAAAATTCACTTAACAAATGTCTCACTTAACAGAGATTTTGGGCTCAATTAAGGTTGTAAGTCAAGGGCTACCTGTATTATGATTCTCCAGGCTTGATAAGAAGTGAATAAACAGTTTTATTTTTCTCCTGTACAGCTATTAATAACTTTTTAAAGTTAAATCTTGAATAAACACATAGCTTTCAGGTCTGTAAACTATTCATTTAATTAGATACTCCAGCCACTTTAACAGCAAGCACATTCCCTTGGCAGTTGAAAATAACATCTTATAGAATAATAAAGCATAATTCTATGAGAAGCATGGCACGACTAAAACAGCAAACACTGATCAGATCCAGAGGGAAGGTTTCACTAATCAAATCTATAAAGGAAAAATAAAAGAAAAATTGATCTTCTATGGAGCAGTCCAGTAAATCATATGAAAAGAGTAAATAGGACTTCAAAGATTAAAAAAAAAAAAAAACTTACGGAATCAGACAAATTCTAGACTGCAATTTACACCAGTGCACCAGATGGGACTACATTGCAGAAAATAACTGCTGTTATCGAGTTTTATACACCCATGAATATGGAATATGTTATTATTTCTTTTTCTTCTTTTCTAGTCAACATTTACCTCCTGTACATGCCTCTCCCAATAATGGACTCAATAAGCAGCTGATATTGATTCTAAGACATTTTAGGAATCTATGGCCTCTATGGCAGTCATGGACGCATCCCAAATTATTGAAGGGCTTGATGCATAAAGGAAGTTATCCTTTGGTTCTGTTTTTTCTCACAGGGCAGTTGCAATGGGATCTGATTTTGGAAGCCATTACTACCAGTTCTTTCCTATGGTCAGACCATTCTATGTTTGCTTGTTGACTTGCTAGGCTAGCCCACAATACAGGGAGGTAAGCCCTGATAGATCAGCCACAATCCAGATGATTCTTTTTGTGAAAGCTTGTGTGCCATCCAACTCTCAACGAATCTAGGTGGTTTGCAACAATTGAAAAAAGAAAATACAATAAACATTTATAAAAAAAGAAATATAGAGGGCAGGTGCACTGAAGTGAGGGGTCCCACTCTTCCTTACTGAAGGCCTGGGTATAGAGCCAGTTTTTCGCACCCCTTCTGAACAACAGTAGAACAGGAGCCATTCAGATCTTGGTGGGGGGCGGGGATCTAATTTCAGAAGGCAAGCTCTACTTTTGAGAAGGTACCATTCTGGAGTCCTGAGGGATATCATTGTTTATTTTAAAGACTGTAAAGTGCACCGACACTTCAGGATCAAATTGGTTGGGAAATATTATGACAGAGAGGCAGTCCTACATGTAGGGCTTTATAGGTAACCAGCACTTTGAGTTTCTTGTAAACAAGAATCTTGAATTGGACTTATAAGCAAATTGGCAACCAATACAGCATGGGCAGGGATGGATATGCCTTATCACAGCCATGTGATGTAGCTGCTCCATGAATCTGACTGTTCCCATTTGGCTTCTGAATGTACTTCGAAGTGTGGTTATCACTGATAAAGACGTTGATGGCATAGGGTCCGGTTCTGTGAGGAACTGCCTATTTATGCCTCTTGCTTCCCATTAGAGGAAATTGGGCAGAGTGGGTGTACTTCAGTCCCATCAATGAAGTAGTGTCATCCAGCAGGTCCCAGGAAGTTTGTCTTTTCTTCATAGAGCCTGATGGTTTGGAATAATATCCCCTTAGAAATGACTCCCACCCTGAAAAAGTTCACATAGCTATTAAAAACATGGTCATTTGCCAAGACTTTGAGGCAGACTACTGAGCCCCTCTTGGGTGGGTTTTTTGTTGAGCATGGTATTTGTCCTTGTGCCATTATATTTTATTGTAGTGTTCCTGCTTATTTATTTACCTACTTTATTTATTCCTACATACTTACTTAATTGTAAGCCACCAGAATTGTTCAGTGCCATACAGCCTCTAAATTGGATAAACAAACAATAAGGTTTAATTTTGTTTATCTCTGTGAACTTGTTGTATCTCCCAAAGGAGAAAGAAAAGCTGGATCATCTAGGCATATTCCTCTATATTTTATAGTCGCTTTTGAAAGTAAAGGATGTTTACCCTTTAATTGTCAGAAAAGCCACAGGGCAGTACAGATTGTGAGAGACCTTTCTTTCTCACACACTAATGTCACAAGGTTGAAACCAAGTGAAGATAGATTATGGGAACTACCAAACAATTATCCTGAATATAGAATGAAGAAGGCTGGGCCAGGATACAAAGTTTTAAAGGAGGTTTGGAACCTTCAATCTTCTACCCTAGTGTCTACTTTGCTATAGCTGGTTGCAATTTTTGAAGTTCTGATGTTTAAGGGACTAGATTAAAATCCATATCTTGCTCTTTGTTGCATCATTAAAATATGCTAAACTGATAGATAGCCAAGGCAGAATTTTTTAAAATAGCAATAGCATTTAGATTTATATATCACTTCACAGTGCTTTACAGCCCTCTCTAAGCGGTTTACAGTCAGCCTTTTGTCCCCAATAATCTGGGTCCTCATTTTACTGACTTTGGAAGGATGGAAGGCTGAATCAACCTTGAGCCTGGTGAAATTTGAACTGCCAAATTGCTGCCTTTAGCCATAATCCTTGCCATTAAAAAATATTCCTCATTTCCAGTTATTTTTAAAACAGCATTGTATTAATCATTATGCCTTAGTTTCCATTATGCAATTCATTTTAGGAACTGCATGTAAATTTAAAGCAATAACAATACATTATCTGGTAATTAATAATGACTTGTAGAAACTCTAATAGTACATTTTATAAAAGCTAGATATAAAATAAATGAAGAAGACCACATAGATTTATATAATTATTGCCCAATATCTTTAATTCAAGGTTGTTGCGGTGGGCCACCATTTTCTTCCATATTGATGCTGTTCTTATAAAATGTTTTTTTTTTTCTAAGCAAGGGAAATGGTGAGAGGAAAAATTAAATCTTAATTCCATGTATTAGGGCTATGTTTTGGACTAAATCACTATGCACTTATACTATAGTAAATTAGCACTAGCAATTCATATTCTTATTCTTTCCCACCTGGTTTCTCTTAAATTTCCTCTCAGACAATCTATCAGTGATCCCCAAGCTAGTTCAAGACTGAAGCTTTTATTACATTAACTATTTTAAATGAAGTTAGCGGTAGGCAAGCACTTGTGCTGCTGATTGGCATGATAATTTTTCCCAGCTCCACTTAAAGCTCTATATTAACATTCATCATTCTTTAAGATTTCGGCACTGCAGCTCCAAACTTTCTGTAACATTGTAAAGAACACAGTGGTTGATTGGACAGGAAAAAAGAGAGAGAAAAGAGAAACATATTTGGCTTTTGTAGAACCAACCAGATATAATTACTAAGTATGCCAAAAGTGAAGTTACCTCAAATCATTTATCAAGGACTCCCATGAACTTTGTAAAAATGTCCTTTCTCTGGAGGAGGTGATTTGAGAATAATTTGCTGAAAACTCGTTCCCTGAATTCACCCTTCACTAAACAACAATTAAAAAAAAGGAGGTCGAAAATGATACAGCAAGTTTTTGAAATATCCATTGTGGTATTTTCTGCTGAGTGACAGTTCCAAAGAGTGTGTGTCTAGGCTACAATTTTCCTTCCATTTAGATGAGAGGTTACCAAAATTTTGAAAGCCATAGGTACTTTAGAAATTTTGGAAGAAAAAAAGTGGCTGGTGGGAGGAATGTCACCAATCACTAAGTGGTCAACTCATTCTATGCTTGTTTAATGTCTAAATCGGGGGTGGGGGTGGGGGGGGTCAAACTCAATTTCATTGAGGGCCGCATCAGGGCTGTGGCTGACTTCAGGGGGCTGTGCAGTCATGGCCAACTGGGTGGGTATGGCCAGCTTGATGCCATTCACTGGGCGTGGCTGACACCACTCCCCAAACTGCTGGCATGTTTCCTATTTGCACTGGGTAGGCTGGGCCGAAGCTATGCTGGCCCAGTGTTTCCTCTCCGCATTGTTTCCTCTCCGCATTGGGCAGACTGGGCCAAAGCCACACTGGCCCGATGTTTCTTCTCCGTACTGGGTATACTGGGCCAAAGTGATGCCAGCCAATCCCTTACATTTTCCAAGATGGCCCTGCGGGCCGGATCCAACCATATTGCAGGCCCGATCCAGCCCATGGGCCTTGTGTTTAATACTCCTGGTCTAAATCTTCTATGGGCTTCTGCCCACTTATTACTTTCTGAACTCTGCCTACAGCCTAGAAAGCAGGACAACTGGATGAAACACTGAGACAGATGTTCACTTGACAAGGCATGAATAGATTAAAACCAAAATAGTTTCAACAAGGCCAGGAGATAAATCCATACCCATGAGGCAGAGAGAAAGTAAAAAGTAATTTGCTTTTTTGTAATTTGCACTGCCTTTTTAAATTGTTTCCTAGCCAAAAAAAAAAAGGCAGGAAATCATGCCACCAGTTTTTGGTGCTGTGATCAGAGATTGACTGGGAATCGGAGATTGACTAGGAGTAGCCAAAAAAAAAAAAAAAAGGTGGGTGGGTGGGTGGGCGGGTAGGTGGATGAGGTGGGATTTGAGCTTCACATTCTCATCTCCTGGTTTAAAATAAAACACACACACATAATGTACATGAATGTGGACTATACAAAACTATACATGATAAAATAATTAATCCTGAAGATTCTGCTAAGGATTTTCTAAATGTAGAAAGAGTGAATACTAAATGCAGTTCCCATTGGAGTGTACTCCCTATTTTCCACATGCCCAACAGATGGATCTTAGTAAGCAACAGCATCTTCAGAAGGGCTTTATCTTTAGATCTTAGTATCTGAACCACTTTGCAAGGGGAAAAATCAATGTAGGTGTAGCTTCTGGGTACAAAACAGCTGACAAATAACTCTATAAACTCTATAAAAAACAGGTGGGCAATTATGCCATGTTGTATCTTAACATCAAAATCAATTACCTAATCCAAGAATTTGTAATACAAATGCATATTTACAGACACTGAGTGGGAAGGAGGATTGACTAAACCAAACCCACAGAAGCAGCCATAGCTGTGATAAGTAACTTTCTACGGGAATCAAACATTCTGCTAATTAATTATCTACCTTCTCGTCAGCTGGAGTTTGGGATGTAGGAGAGAATGAAGTAGGAGAGAATGAGAGAGAGAGAAAGAAGGAGACTGCTTTGAATGACTTTGTTTTTCTTTGGTTAACTGAAATAATCAGGAGACTATTGCCAATCATTTTGGAAAAGATAGAGTAGGGGGAACTTTCCAGAAGTTGGGCAGGGAAGGAGAGGGAAAATATGCACAGAGATAAGAAAGAAAGAAGTGTTGATAGAATCCTATGCAGTGATTTTGTTGAAGTGGGAGCTCTGCTTCAACTCAACCAGTCAGCTACCCTTTGATGGGTGAATGTTGCAGTGAATAATGATAGAATCAACTCTTAAGAACAGAGGGAACTGGCAGTACGCGATGGATATGGTTATTATAGAAGTGTTACTTCATTATGATAGCCAGGTGGCATCATATCATTTGCATGGAGAACTGGTGCACAAACCCATTGTGTTAGAAGTAAAAGGTATCATGATGAAAGCACAGTATTGTATAATGAATGATATTTCTTTCTAATTACGTAAACTTATTTAAGCTATTAGTTTTGTATTGATTTTAACCCCTCATCCCATCCCAACAGCATTTCAGGTCTTTTATTTGTAACTTTATTCAATCAAACCTTGAATTTTAGGTGTAGTACCATGCATGTATTCCATCATAATTTCTGGAATTTAGCATTGGAATGGTTTCAAAGCTGATGTTACAGGGAGATGAATTTAGACTATCTGTCCGTCTGTCTATATTCTAGTGTTAAATGAAATATTACCATGTTCCTAAAGATTGGTACTTGGATATTATATACTGATTTTACAGTTATTTAATTACTTTAATTTCTGGATGGAATAAGAAAGTTTTGTGGCTGAAGAGTAAAGAGGTTTCAAATACATATGTATATTCTGTATGTTCTACAACATACAAGAGTTTAAACATATATACCGTAATTACTAGGGATTGCTGGGATATTTGTTTTATTCTTTATAGAAATCTGATAAGAAAATTTAGATTTATCTTTTAATAAATACTGCTTTTCATAGTCTTTAAGTTACATGTAAACACAAGTTCATGAGTAAGATGGAATCCACAAGAACAACCTACAAATTCAAGTTAAATTTCAGCTCCTTAAGAGGTTGCATGAACTGGACTCTCTGCTTCCTGAATAGCCAGAAAGGTTTATCAATATTACTATATAAAGATGATGCTACCATCTTCACTGAGGATGCTTTCTCAGTACTATATTGACAATCATCTTCTGATTTACTACCAATTGTATCTGCCAAAAGCTCCAAAACAAATTATGTAGAACATTATCATTGAATAGGTTAAATACTTAAAATAGCTGGAACGTATATTCCACATCTCAGGTAAGAAGAGGGCCCAAGGGAACAATTATATGGTTGTCTCTGAACCATATATAAAGGAGTTATTAGATTTCCAATTGAAATATATCATGGATGCACAATGTTTCAATACTGAAAATGTCCTAGTTCTTGAAGTAACCAAAAACACCATAATCTATTTCACAGTTGTGTTTAGGTAAAAACAGTGTTAAAAAAAAGATAAGAGTGTGACCTTGATAATTTAGAACCCTGAATTAACATTCCTATTTTAGATATACAAAATAAGACCTAATATATTTATAAAACATATAAGAATACTGCTTTCCCCCTCCCTCTCCCAGTCATATCAGACATAATAAAGTCAAAGATTGTGTTTTCAATCTATTATATCTATTTGCCTGTATACATATAGTATTGATTCTGCATTCATTTTGCTTTGAGGCAGACATTCCCTACACATGGTCCTTACAACTATTGTAAGGACTATGCAACTATTGGGTAACTGACCTTCTTTTATCACAATAACTCACATATTTCCCTCCCCTTACTCTTAAATGCAACTTAAATGTTTTAAAATTATTGATAAAAGTTAATCTCATGCTAAAAGTCAGCCAGCTTTCAGACTACAGAGATTGGGTGGAAGCCCTTTTATGCTGGCAAACTATGCTAGTACTCACTGCCATGAGCAGTATGCCAGCAGAACAGTTTGGAACTATCAATGAAAAAAATCAGCCTTGGAGTCCTGTTTCTTTGGCAGATAAAGACAGAGAGAATGGTTGAAGTGGACATAGCTGGTAAATGGGTGAACAGAAATGCTTTTCAACTTCATTCTGTACCATTTCAGTTTATGATACTACCAAAAGCCCAAATTTGTACAATCCTAAAATATATATGGTTGTTTTTACTTTTTTCAATTTTGAGAAAGCTAGTTACTCCTGTGTCAAGAACAAAGGGTAGAATATGGTATATAACTCAGGATCTGTTTATAGCACATTACCACCATTATAGAAACTACAGGTAAGAAAATTCCAAAATATTCATCTATCAATTACAAATGGCCACGGCACTTGGATCTGCACATATATATTATGATGATATATTAAAACATCCTAAATTCTTGGCAAGAATTCAATGCATATGAAAATCAATACCAGCTAAAAAACTGGAGGCTATGACTTCACATTGTTGTGAACAGATAATTATAATAACAAGACAAAGTAATAGAAAATGAAGAAGCTACAGTGGTCTGGGACTTTTAAATTCAAACAGACAATACATACCATATTTTTCGGAGTATAAGATGCTCTGGACTATAAGACACACCTACCTTATTTGGGGAGGAAAAAAAAAATCTGCCTCCCAGCAATTTACCTCCTTGCAGCAAGCAGCGGAGGCCAGCGTGGCAATAGGCAATGGCAATCCCTGCAGCTGAGGGTCGGGAGGCTGATCCAACTGACAATCAACTGCTTGTGCTAATTAGACTGTGCTGAAGCTGAAACGGGCTGCTTGCTGCTTGCTGCAAGGAGGTAAATTGCTGGGAGGCAGAGGCCAAAGGGTGGGGGCCAGTGGGTGGGTAGGGCTACATTTGGTGTATAAGATGCACCCAAATTTTCACCTCCTTTTAGGGGGGAAAAGTGTGTCTTATATTCTGAAAAATATAGTACCTGATACATACGTTACCTGATACATAACTTAACAATTGTTGATAAAAAAAGACAAAAAAGACTGGATAGTGGATGTAGCAGTACCTGGAGACAGCAGAATAGAAGAGAAAGAACTGGAGCAAAAGTCCTGCAAATAAAAATAGAATGACTGTGACAAACTAAAGCAAAGATACTACCCATAACAATAGACAGCTTGGGAAAATCTCAAATCATATGGAACACAACTTGAATACCATGATCATTGACAAAATCATTAGTCAATTGCAAAAGACAGCTTTACTTGAAACAGTTTATATCCTGCAACAATATCTTTCTGTCTCCATTATCAAACAATAGCATCTTCCTATCTCAAGTCCTTGGGAAAGACTAGCTGGGTAATCTTAATAAAACTGCTAAATTTAGTCCTTTATTGGTACCAGTCTAAACATCTGGCTAGATGTTTAATCAACCATAATAATAGCAGCAGCAGCAACAGCTCTATATATGGAAAAAGAAAGATGTTAATTTAAAATGCCCCAATGTCTTGTAACAGCACATTATAGATAACTTATGTAAATTTAGCTGTATTTTTAAAATTTCTAAATCTAAAAGTGTTCACAACTGTGCTGGAAAGTTGGCATTCACACTTCATCTACTATTTTAACACACATACACATACTTACATATTGCTTTTCCTAAATAAATCATTTATTGAAGAACAAAATTATGCTTACAGGGGTCAAATACTCTGACTTTCAGTAATTTAAATCTCTGCTTCCTAGATTCTAATTATCCAACTATATTCTTTAAGAGACTGATGAGGCTGTAAAATAGAGTTTGCTACAATTCAGTATAAATTGAGTATTTTGATTAGTGTGTTTGTGGTACCAGCAACTTTGAATAAAGAGCAGTTGTTAAGACATGGCATCTTCTGTGGGCAGATCTAAGAAGCGAGTTGGCCAGTCTAGTTAGCCCCAAGATCCATGACAATCCAGTAAAGATAATCTTGTGCTTGCTGTCAGAAACCATAGCAACCTTCCACTTTTGAATCCATAGTATATAATCTATCTGTCCTCCAGTAAGCATTTCTGTGGTCCAGAAATAGTCACTACTTAATGCGAGATTGGAAAAGGTCAGGCAATTTAAACCTAAGTGTCAAGATCTATGCAAACTTGTAGCCTTCTTATGTACTTTGTGTTTGGGTTATATAATTACAGTCTGGACTCTGGAGATGAAAGATTCAGTTTTTCTCTGTGTCATTCATGTTAAGAAAAAGTATATTGACCTATTTAAATCTACGTGAATGCATGCATACACACACACACACACACATTTGCCCTTATGTATACTTTTTAAATTTTGATACCTTTCCCTCCCCCCCCCCCTTAAATTACAATATTCTGCATTCAGGAGCTTTCTGGTCATTAGCCTCTTTGCTCTCTTTTTATTTGGATATAAATAACTGCAGAAACAGTCAGTAATTACATGGTTTAAAGGTGCTGAGCAACTTGCTAATGCATAAGCACAACTGGCCAATGCTGTCAGCTTCTCTTCCATAAAACTCTAAGGGTCAAGAAGACTATCCTGCTACTGAGCTCATGGGAGCAGTCAATACGATGGACCTGAAAGGAACATTTGCATTTAATTGACTCTTTGGTTTCAGTTTCCCAAGAAAAATTAAGGGTAGAATTAAGATTCCTGAAATTTGAAAATTCAGACTTGGGTCAGACTTGTGGAATTTTCGAACAGTTTTGATAAACATTAATCATTGTTGGTTATATTGACTAAGGAAAGTATTTTGTGTTGCAAAACTGTTGTCAGTTATTGGATTTCACAGTGCTGAATCATGTTTATTTAATTTCAGTTTAACGCGTTGTATGAATCCAGTTTAAGATTCTAAAGGAACTCAGTCAACTCTTGCTTAACACATTGTATGAATAAATTCGAAATGGGCATTCAGTACAGTGGTGGGATTCAAATTTTTTTACTACCTGTTCTGTGGGCATGGCTTGGTGGGCATGGCATGGCTTAGTGGGTGTGGCTTGGTGGGTATGGCAGGGAAAGGATACTGCAAAATCTCCATTTCTTCCCAATCAGCTGGGATTCGGGAGGCAGAGAATAGATGGGGGCGGGGCCAGTCAGAGGTGGTATTTACTGGTTCTCCAAACTACTCAAAATTTCCACTACTGGTTCTCCAGAACTGGTCAGAACCTGCTGAATACCACCTCTGGTTCAGTGCCTGAATCAGTTGTCTTCCACTGGTATTAAATTAATGCATAATATTAGAAGCCACTGAATGTAAACAATGATCATTCTACATCTATACAATGTCAGAGAATTAAATGTAGATCCTGTATTCATCACTGTTTATTTTGAAATACCAAACAATTCAAGTTCTATAGTGTAATATACGAAAACAACATGACAATTATGTTTGTTGGAAGTAAAATCTGGTTCAGTTCCAAGCTGGGAGAAAGACACTGGAAATAAAATGGAGGCAGGCTGCAAGAAAGGAAATCTCTGTTTTGTAGCCAGAAACTATCGACAGCGGCATGTTTCTGGCTGACAAAATGGGTTTGAGGGTAGGTAGGCTTTTATACATTCTTTGGAGCTTTGATTGAGATGCCTGTTCCTGTGCAAGCATATGTCCTTTAATATTTTAATGGCTATTGCCAGATTGCTATGGGGTCATGTAGGAGTGATGGCTGGCTCTACAGGCAAAAGGGGAAATACAAATCCTAGGTGTTTGAGCTAATCTTGTCAGTTTTGTCTCCTTGCCTATTGTGTTGCTTATGAATAGATTGAACCAGTCCTTCTGAATGGATATGAAATCTCAATTCCTAAAGACCAGCTTATTCAAGCTTCTGATTGAGGCTGTTTTCCTATGGCAGGAAGACTGGGGCTATTTTCTGCCATTGTTAAGATTTTTTTCTCCTTTCTTCCTTTAGGGGAAATATTCTATCCTGCCTCTTTTTAATATTACTGTGTTTCCCCAAAAATAAGACCCTGTCTTATATTTTTTTGAACCCTGAAATAATCGCTTGGCCTTATTGCCATGCACTCAAAAGTCCGATTGGGGTTATTATCAGGGGATGTCTTATTTTGGGGGAAACAGGGTAAGAATAAAGAATATTTTAATCTGGGGAGGTGGGCAGGCATATTCTACATGTCCTTGGTTTTCCAGTCATGTCTTCATTAGAATTTTACTTATTTTTTTAAAAAAATTGGGTGTTAACATAATAACTCACTTATCAGTTAAAGTAGCATAAGATAGTAAGAGGCATCATTGACTCTATAAGTTAAAACCCAAATGCTTTTTTAGCATAAATCTTGCAAAATGCAGAAATAAAGCATAAAATGGCAAGTATAAATTTTGCTTTCCAATGGGGGGAGCTGTTGATACATGCTTTATATTGCTACTTCCAAGTAATGTTCCACTCATTAAAGACTGTGAATGCAGTTTGTTTATACTAAGTATTTCAGAGAGAGCTGCAAAATTATTTCTACATATAATTTCAGCCTAAGAAGTACCGGAAGACAGTAAAGTCAGATAGTTTTTATAAAAAGGCTTTAAATTTAACCTCCCACAAGAACGATTTTCAAATTCCAAAGAGAAAGATGACAGCTCACTAAAGGGAGGAAAATATTATCTCTTTGACAAGGAACATTTGAAAATAAGCATTTAAATTATGAAACTTTTTTTTATCTATTTCAGAGTATTTTTCTCCAAACCTTCATTTTCTCAAACTGTGTATATTTTTTAGGTATAGCCAAAAGTCAGCAGTAGATAGATAGGGATAGCCATTTATGGAGGATTACTGCTTGATGAATTAAAAAAAAAACACCTTGTTGGTATAAACCAGAGGTGTCAAACTGGTGGCCTGTGGGCCAGATGCGTCGCACATATGCCACGGCCACCCCAGCTCCACAAATGGGAAAAACATCATGGAACGTAATGTGACAGTAATGTGACACCGCAGGTTTGACATCCGTACCAACATTGATCTTGAAAAGCACTTTATGGGACTGGGGTATTAGCAAAAATGCACACTCATTTTGCTTCAGCACTAATACTGTAGCTTATTTACCAGCACCATTTTCCTTTTTTCCCCATTGTGCCACAATTAAAATTTGACCACCATGTTGTAGGATTTTGTAATTTTCAGAATTGGAGATTTATGTGGTTTTTTTAAAGAAAGTTTTCTTTATTTTTTACACAAACACACAAACAAACATACAATGTATTTTTTCTGAATAGAGTATTGGCCAGTTCACAAATTTAAGCAGTTTTTAGTAATCTCAGCTAAATTTACAATTTATATATTCCTTTTTTGCCATAATATTTATTCTCTATATTTTTTAAGAAAAAATCCAATATTACCCGTCATCCTAACCTTTAATCTTAGCCAAATTCAATTTTTTCCTTCATCTCTATATTAACCCCCTCAAATTCAAAATCTCGCATAATATAATTCCTAATATTTCTTTATATTCCCTTAATATAATCATTAATATTTAATATATAATCATTAATATCAGCTATTTCAATATCCAACATCTTAATACAAGTCAATTAATTATGTGGTGTTGAATTGGAGATTTATGTTGATGAAACACATGCGTGATCACTACTACCACTTTTGAAAAAATGGGTAAGCCAACCTTCTGATCCTTAGTAGCACCATTGAAACTCTTAGCTTGCAAACATTTAAAACTATGCAAATGAGATGACTGATGGAAAACAAGAAATTTCACTTGCCTATCTGAAATGAATAGTTGGTGACAACTTTGCAGCTTCAAATGGAAACATTCAAGCGCTTCAGCAGATATTCACTAGCATTCTTGTTCTAGATAGTAAATTCATACAATTCTAGACTGGTAGATTTTAGATTCCCATAAATAGAATAGAATATTCTTTATATTGGCCAAGTGTGATTGGACACAAAAGGAATTTGTGCATACATTCTCAGTGTACATACAAATAATAGCAATAGCGCTTAAACTTATATACCACTTCATAGTGCTTTACAGCCCTGTCAGCATATTGCCCCCAACAATCTGGGTTCTCATTTTACCCATCTCAGAAGGATGGAAGGCTGAGTCAACCTTGAGCCTGGTGAGATTCGATCTGCCAAACTGCTGACAGCCAATGATCAGGAGAAGTAGCCTGCAGTATTGCACTCTAACCGCTGTGCCGCCGCAGTGGTTAGAGTGCAGTGGTGCAATATAATAATAATATACCAATAGGAGAAGGTAGTAGGAAAGATGAGAGGGATAAATGGCTATCTTAAAAATTTCAAGAAAGAGGTAAATATTATAACTAGGAGTGTTAGCTGTGTCTTGGGAGCCCTGTGTCCCCATGTAGCACAGTCAGCCATGCTATCATATATCTGATACAAATGTGAAAATCTTGTATCACTATTTTCCAACTCTCAAAAAGCCAGAAGTAGGTCTAGTATTGAATACTTTGGAGTACATGTCTCATCGGGGATTTGACTGGAAGCGTCGCGGTGATAAAGTCGGGGAATAGCGGGCTCTGATGAGCCTTGCAAAAACCCGGACTGACAAACCGCTGTCGGGGGAGGTGTCTTCAGTCGAGATCTGTCCTATAGGAACGGAGAAGAAGGAGAGGCACCTTGGAAGACCAAGAGGAACAGGCAAATTCCTCGGAGGTCAGAGGAAACTCTTTGACTCGGCGGCGAGGATGGCAGCCATAGCTGCCATCACTAAGCTGGGGCAACCAGATTAAAGTTTTGAGCAGGAGCGGTGATTTGAATGGAGTACTGGTACCGGGTGAGTGATTAGCCAGCTCACAGGTAAAAAAATATATATTTTTAAATTGGTAAAAGATGCCCCAGCAAAGAAACAGCAGCTAATGGGCAGTGGGGAATGTTAACGGAGAGAGAAGAACAAAGCGGAAGTTTAAAGTATCAAAGCCTGAAATGGAACTTGAGTTTTAGTTTAGAATTTGTCTGGAGATATCTAAATTATTAGAAGAAGAAACCCAAAATAGCTGTGAAGAGGATTGGAAATAATTTTAAAACTTTTGAACATTGAAGGAAGAATAAAGAACAAAAAAAAAAAAAATTAAAGCCCTGCAACAGTTTTTTATTCCTTAATTGGATTTGGATTTGGATTTTAAAATTGGAACTTGGGGAACATTAAAATAATAAGAAGATTAAAATTGGCAAATATTGGCAACATGGATTTAATAAATAAATTGGATATATATTTTTTTAATGTGTTGACTGGAAGTGTGGATTGGACAGAGACATCTACAGGTGGAAAGATACATTACAATGGTTAACTTGTATTTTGGAAAAAAGATAAAGTGATAAGAGCAGTGGGAACTTTTGAAGAGGATTTGTTTTTGTTTAAGCTGTTTGATCTCAACATTCAAAGAAAGTGGAACATAACAAAACTTAAAATTGGAATAAAGACAACTTAGAAACAACAAAATGATGCAGGAACTAATTGAAATGATTAAAACAATGGGCATATCACTCAAATTGGAAATAAATTAAATGCTTATAATGATGCATGGAAAACCTAAACTGGATGAACTAGAGACTGTGCTGGAATATACCCAAACCAAGAACGAGAAGCAAGAAAGTAGTATTAAAAATAAAGATACTGATTATGAAAAATTAAATGATTATGGTGGGAGTAATAATGAAAAAAAGAGAAGATTTAGGAGAAAATTAATGGCAAAAAGGAAACAAATAAAGGGAAGAAAAGGAAAGGGGAAAAGGTTAGAAATGAAGATGAACTTGAAAGATTACATTGGGATTAACAATGATAAAAATAGAAGGGATAGAAAGAGACAAGGAGAGAAAAAGAGGGGAAGAGACAAAATATAAAAAATTCAAATGATTACCAGGTAAATAGTGGTAAAGCAAGAAAGGTGAATAGGGGAAAAAGGAGAAGAGCAGTTGGAAATACAGGGCAAACTAGGAGAGCAAGGGGCTTTAAAATTAGGGGGGGAAAGGGAAAAAGAAGAAAGTAAGATGATGGAATAATGGATAGTAAGATTTATATAAATGAATGGCAGTAAGTTTAATGGATGTGATTATAATATTTGCAATGTTTTTAATGGTAATAATGGAATTCAGCTAAAACATTTGAAATTATATTGTATTGATGTAGAAATGAATGACTTTAAAGTGAATTGTAATAATATATTTGAATGTAGTATTTAAATATATGAAAAAGGGTATGAATATTAAGATTTATGATTGGAATATTGGTATTTAGGGAAAGATGTGAATATATATATGAATGGAAAATTGGGTTTATATACTTAAGTAAATTGTAGTATTGTATTATTTGGTCAATCTGATAAAAAAGAAATGGAGAAGAGGGGGAAGGAAATGGGCTATATATGTACAATTGTATGAATATTGAATATTTATAATTGGAATAATGGAATTTAGGGAAATATTTGAAATTATGGTTATGTTGGAAAAAAAGAAATGGAAAAGAGTGAAGGAAATGGGTTATATATGTAAAAATGTATGAAAATTAAGATTTATAACTGGAATAATGGAATCTAGGGAAAATATGTGGAAACTGATAAAAAATAGAGGGATATATGTAAAACTGCTGAATACTAAATATTTATGATTGGAATGATGGAATAGAGGAAAAATATTTGAAATTATATTAAATGATGAAAAGGGAGTAATGGGAGAATATTTGAATAAGATAATTTAGAGTTAGGTTTAGATTTTAGAAAAATGATTTCAATTTAAATGGTTTCAATTTGAAAAAAGTAAAGAGAGGAGTGATCTTTCAGGAGATAATCCAGGTTTTGTCCTTCCTACTAGTTCTACAGCTCACTCATTTTGTGTTTTGTTTCTAAAAGGCTAACCTTGGGAAAATCCCAAAGCAGGTAGAGAATAGGAATCCCCTATATGAGAAAAAAAATGTGGTCTACAGATTATTTCTTTAGTCTACTAAATAGCACTCTATTTCTTTCATTTAATAATTATCTTAGGAAAAAGACATAAATATCAAAATATATTCCTATTCTTCTCTGCTATTAGGTACAATAAAATAATACACTATCAGATAACTGTAACTTCTGTTTACTACCACTCATTAATTATTTTTTTTAATTAAGAGGGGTAATTGATTTCATAGTAATACATGCAATTATTTAAAACTTCAACCAACTGATCAACCAGCCTCAAAAATGATTATACTACTAATATAGTCCAGGTTAAATTGTTGTGCTCTTTTCACTACTATTATATAGGAGGTTGGTAGATTATTGATATTTTAATCAAAATATTTTTGTCATTTGTTACCCTGGGATGAATTGGGAAGTAGAGGGACATAAAAATAAAATGAACCTCTTTATCATCATCTTGTAGTCTAATAAGACAAGACAAATATAAAACAAATTTAGTTTTTATTTCTAATTCAGATGCACAGCTTTTTGAATTGGGGGGGGGGGTGATTCACATTTTATGTCACCCCAAAGCTTGAAATATAACCTCTCCCATATTTCCTTACCCCCTAAGAGATGGAATACTTGGATTTGGAAGGAAAACCAGACTAATAACTGGTCTCAGAAATCAGAAGTTTCCATATAGCTAATCCTTTTGCACAGCTTGCCATAAAACATGGGAAAGTGTCAAAACTTTTCCAACATTTTATAATAGGGTTTGTAGGAGTGAAATGAGTGCCTTGCAGATACTTAAGCAATATATTTCCTCCTTTAAAAATAACAATCACATCCATCCTACTTTGCGTGCTTTTTGGAGCTTAAAGATATCCATTTCACCCCCAAATCCCACTAGTTCAGAAACACAGGATGAAACTTTTGGTTCCACCAGCTCACAGTATTATTGCTGACCTTTATGCATCATGGGATCCAAATAAGATATTTTTAAAAATGAGGCCACTAGATACAAGAAATCTCCTTTCTCTACTTTAAAGTGTTTGGAGTTATGTTACAGGCTAGTATTTTACTAGTGAAACTAGCAAGTTCTTTGAATGATTCCTCCCTAATGATATTCAGCAGACTGTTTCCCTTGCTGTGGCATCAGACTGAATTGTTTTAGGATAATAATACATTTCATTACTGTCTATACTACTACTTCCATTTTTTTTTCTTTTGATAAGTGAATGTTTTGTCCTATGGAATAAAATTGTAAATCATGAATTGGAGATAAGGTAGAACTGGAGTTCCCCATTTCTTTTAATTACATGAATAATAATTACGGGGTAAGTTTTAATCTATGCTTCTCACTGTTTGTTTGTTTTTTTCTGTTATCTCATCTACTGAACTAGTTTAGCATTTGTCAGTGCTTGGATTAACACACTTGCAGTGATCTATGACAAGGAAATAAATCCAGTTACTATTATAAGCAAAGTAAGTAAGTCAAAGTAATTGTATAAAGCTGGCCTATTTGGCCAATTGTCTTTTTAAAAATTGCCAGCTCATTTCATTGGCTATCCATCTTTACTGTGCCTTTCCCCTCCTTCCAGACATTCATAAGAAAAGCAATCGATGGAGTTCAGACTTTCTTCCAAGTATATGGATTTTCTTTTTCCCAGCTGTTTGATATCACGCATGGTAGTAGAGATGGATGAACTGATTAAACAACAGAGAAATGATTTATTTACACCTAGCTCTTATATGATTCTGGGAAGGCTGGTGGCAATATTGTAAGACGAGGTGAAAATGGGCCATCACAACTCACTGTATACTTATCTCTCTTTCCCTTACATGAATGTTTGAAGGAAAATAAATAATACATTTTACAGATATACTCTCTTGTTCTACACTTATGACAACATTGTTCCCTCCCTGCTGTTTCCTTTTTTGGATAGCCTTACAGTGGTATGATAGCGTGGTAAATGGGGAAAAAACTACCCCAAAAAGGAAGAGTTAATAATATCTAACCTGTCAATCTATTGTTAGACAATCCAAGCTCAGATAAATGAAAGCATAAAGAGCCAATAAGTAGTAGAAATATTTTCCTCATAGGTGAGCTTTTAAAACGGAATGGCTGATGTTCTACTTTGACTTTTGTCTTTGCTTCTCATCGCACTCCGTTGTCTCTTCCACAAATTGGATTTTTTACTTTTCTACAAGGTTGTTCTGTCAATCTAATGTGCTAAAGAAATCTGCTGGGATAAATCTGGGTATTCTGCTTCTACCAAATTTCCCACTTGACAATAGTAGCTTTGAATATATTTGCCATCACTGAACTTTCCCTAATAAAATAATATACTGAAAAATATGTCTGGAAAAAACATGTAATACTCAAAATATACTAAGTAGTATATTTTAAAATGTAACTTGCATCAATGGAGTTTGCATTTTAAAAATCTGTACTGGTATGTCAAAGAATGACAACAGAGTGATTTGCAATAATATGGTTCTCGGAGAATATGCATTAACAATTAGATAAATTAGAGAAGATGCATATTGAAACTCCATGTATTATGAGACAATGCAAATGTAAACATTTTTTAAGACTTGTTTTTTATCTGTAGAAAAAAAAATACCACAATAAAACACTATCCAATGTTCACAACAAAAAAGGCAGAATCTTTAACAATTCACACTTCCACTATTTTTAAGATATGCTTGCACCTTGCTATTTGTAGGAAGTTATAATTGAACTATTTTTCCAGCCTACAGATCCTCTTGCAGAAGCAAATGCAGTTCTGTCCAAAACTCACAGCAGAACTAATAAATAGCCGCCCCCCCAAAAAAATGTCCAGTGGTACAGGTGTAAAAAGGCCTGAAATCAGAAATTGGGCAACCAAGATGCAACAAAAGAACAATGAAGTTGATGTTTCATCTCCTAGGCCAGGGGTGGGCAACTGTGGCCCTTTTATGAATTGTGGACTTCAACTCCCAGAATTTCTGAGCCAGCCATGTTAGCTCAGGAATTCTGGGAATTGAAGTCCACAAGTCATAAAAGGGCCATAGTTGCCCACCTCTGTCCTAGGCAATTCAGTCCCTATTTACCACATCCGAGCCTTAGGTGGGATGTTAGTAGAAGAATTGTGCTAACAATAATATATACACAAATACCTCAAAATTGCAATCAAGGTCAGAAATGCACAATTAAACTTAAATGTAGCTCTGAGTATATGGCTTTAAGTAAGATGTGAGCACTTTCTATTCAACTCTGAGATCCAATAGAATGTAGAATCTGAGGACTAGGACAAAATTGTTTCCCAACCATTTGGGCGGTTGTTAGGGTCAAGGTGCGTAGGACTATTGTTGGAACAAAAAAAATAATAATGAAAAAATGAAGGGGTAAATATTGGAGTAAAAAAAATGGGAAAAGGGAATATGTGTGTGTGCCTCCCTCTCTCTCTCTCTCTCTCTCTCTCTCTCTCTCTCTCTCTCTCTCTCTCTCTCTGTGTGTGTGTGTGTGTGTGTGTGTGTATGCATATCATCATCATTTTAGCCATTGTTTATCCACTGCAGGATGAAGGCCTCTTCCGCATGTTTCCAACCAATACGGTCCTTAGTTTACTTTTGCCAATTGGGTCCACAATACTTGCTGATGTCATCGATCCATCTTGTATTTCGTGGATGCTTTTTATCAAGTGGGATCCATTCTATGACTGCCTTGGTCCACCTGCCATCAGTTCTTGCTATGTGACCAACCCATTTCCATTTCAATTCTTTTACGCTCTTGATGATATTGTATAGTTTTGTTTGTTCTCTAATCCATGTGTGGGTCTTTCTATCTTATCTTGTAATGCCAAGCATGTGTCTTTCAATGGTATCAATTGTGAGGTTAGTGTATGTATGTATGTATGTATGTGTATATATATATATATATATATATATATGCATATTCTTTCTAGCCAGGTTTTACCTATGTAAACTTAGTTGTTCTTCAGCCCTAGGTTCTGTGAAATCTCATTCACAAGTTCTTGGGCCCTTTTTCTGCTGCCAAACTGCAACTCTGTGTTGCTTCCTGGGAGACCCATTCTGCTGCCAAACTGCAACTCTGTGTTGCTTCCTGGGAGACCCAGATAGCTATTTCTACCTCTTAAGGCGTCATCAGTGGGCCACACCCACTTCCCAATTATCCTCCCTGTAAAAGGCATAATGTATCTTTTTTCTTTTTTCATAGGCTTTTATGTGCATATTCTTTCTAGCCAGGTTTTACCTATGTAAACTTAGTTGTTCTTCAGCCCTAGGTTCTGTGAAATCTCATTCACAAGTTCTTGGGCCCTTTTTCTGCTGCCAAACTGCAACTCTGTGTTGCTTCCTGGGAGACCCATTCTGCTGCCAAACTGCAACTCTGTGTTGCTTCCTGGGAGACCCAGATAGCTATTTCTACCTCTTAAGGCGTCATCAGTGGGCCACACCCACTTCCCAATTATCCTCCCTGTAAAAGGCATAATGTATCTTTTTTCTTTTTTCATAGGCTTTTATGTGCATATTCTTTCTAGCCAGGTTTTACCTATGTAAACTTAGTTGTTCTTCAGCCCTAGGTTCTGTGAAATCTCATTCACAAGTTCTTGGGCCCTTTTTCTGCTGCCAAACTGCAACTCTGTGTTGCTTCCTGGGAGACCCATTCTGCTGCCAAACTGCAACTCTGTGTTGCTTCCTGGGAGACCCAGATAGCTATTTCTACCTCTTAAGGCGTCATCAGTGGGCCACACCCACTTCCCAATTATCCTCCCTGTAAAAGGCATAATGTATCTTTTTTCTTTTTTCATAGGCTTTTATGTGCATATTCTTTCTAGCCAGGTTTTACCTATCTTTACGCACATGCATACACATACTATAACAATATCTATCACTGGAGGTTTTTAAGAAGGGATTAGACAGTCATTTATCCAGAATGGTATAGTGCAGTGATGGCTAACCTTTTTGCCATCACGTGCCAAAAGTGGGGGAAGTGTGTGGGGTTGTTCGTGTGCATGCCCACACCCATAATTCTATGTGCCCTGCCCCATGCACATGAATGTGCGACCCCCCGTACTCCATCTACTTTTGGCATGTGATAGCAAGGTAGGTCCATTTTTCACTCTCCCCAGGTTTTAGAGCCTTTCTAGGAGGCTGGGGAGGGCGAAAATGGCCTTCCCCACTCCCCCAGAGGCCTCCGGAGACCAGAAACAGCCTTTTTCCTGACTTCCAGTGGGCCCAAAAGGCCCAAAAATCAGCTGGCCGGTGCGCGCATGCATGCCGGAGCTGAGCTCGCGTGCCCACTGATATGGCTCCATGTGCCACCTGTGGCATACGTGCCATAGATTCGCCATCATGGATGTAGTGTCTCCTGCATAAGCAAAGGGTTAAACTAGAAGACCTTCAAGGTCCCTTCCAACTCTATTATTCTGAATCCTATATATTACTAACCACATGACTATGTATGTTTTGAACCATTTGAAAATGATTTTAAAACATTCTAAGGACTCTATTCATTAAAATTCATGCAACTCTAAAATACTTCGGAATCAGTTTTCCACTGAATCATACACAGACCAAATTTATATCATCTCTCTACTTTGAGTGTTGTCTATGTGTCCCAAGTGGTTTTTTTCCCTCTGTCATTCTATGAAATATGTGTTTTAGTTTATAAGCTCTTTCCAGGAAAATCAGTTCTATTTTAAGTACTGCATAAATAAGTGTTAGACTGTCTTTGTTAATTGCAGCATCCACATTTTTTTCTCCTCCTAGATCAGTGGTTCTCAACATGTGGGTCAGGACCCCTTTGGGGGTCGAATGACCCTTTCACAGGGGTCGTCTAAGACCATTGGAAAACACATATTTTCAATGGTTTTAGGAATAATTTTATGGTTGGGGGTCACCACAACATGGGGAACTGTATTAAAGGGTCGCGGCACTGTCCTAGATGTTTTCTCCCCAAGTTTAAAGTCCTCTTGATGTTATTTGATTATCAACTCTATATTTACCTGCCAGCTTTTAAAAAAAATTCAAAATCATTTTCAGGTCTATGGGACTCAAGTTATGGAGAGACCCATCTCATTTCTCCCCAGTTTTGGATTTGTTAGATAAATCTGTCTTCCCTTCACAAGAAGTGCATGGTTGCCCTTCACAGCTGTACCTGGCAACTTTGTACCCTGTCAATGTCTGTTAGTGTGATTGAGTCGAAGGATTTAGCATGACATATTTTAGCCAAGGGATTAAAACATTGCCCCTGGCAGCTTGCCGTTCCTCCAGATACTGCTGAGATTGCAGAGGGAGGCAAGCAAAAGAGATAACCAAGTTTGACAGCAGGAGCTCCTGGAGGAACATATTAATGAGTTAGACTGGCAGTCTGCATATGATTTCACTGCACCTGGAAGGCCTTTCTCCTTGGTATTAAGGAAGAGTATCTTTCAGTCAGTCTTTATCTGTGCTAGTATTTATGCCAGTGAAAGAGCATAATGTGGGCCCTTGAATTGAAATATACTTGTGTGGCCCACAGTTTGGGAACCACTGATCTCGAAGATGTCAACAGTGGGGGGAAAAATTGAACTCAACTTTGCAAGCCTTAAGTGTGTATTTGGAAGAAATTATGTCATGGGAAAAACAAACAAATGAACAATTGAAACAATTGTTCAAAAAAATCTGTTTGTGATCTATAAGCATTATTTAAAAATTAACACAGTAAAAGTAAGATTTATTAAGAAAAGGAACAGAATTAGTAAGTTATACTGAAATTAGATATTTTTTTTAGAAAAAACATTCCTAATAAAAAATATGTGACTCTTTGTACTCCCACTCGTCTGCTGGCACTGTTTTCTCACCAGTTTCTCATTGTTTTCTACATGCATTCTCATTATGGTTCTAGAAGACTTTCAATATTCATCTTTGTCCTACCCTATTAGCTTTATTCCCATTGCTTCCTATAAATAAGAAAAGTATTACAAGATGAAGCCAACTCTGGTCATCTTATTCCTGAAATACTGGAAACTAAATAATCTGTAGCCCATCTACTGGTGTGCTAAATGTACTAAATGTGTAGAAGGAAATATGAAGGAACGTGGAATAAATGTTATCTTCTGAATTCTTAGATGATGAGGAATATTTTATGAGAAAACTGCTCATAAATACTGTATATTCTTGCTCAAGAAGTTAATAGTGCTTTGCTAGGTCATATCAAGATTCATTACTCCAATATTCTGTCAAGAATTCAGTCTGTCAGGAAATGCAGGGTTGTCTATAAAAATGGCTTACCAAATGCCTTCTTTCTATCTGAAATATTATTTATATCCAAAAAAGTATTTAATTCAAGTTAATATGCATCCAGTTGATATATGGTGGCCACTGGCCACACTGTATTGTAGATGAAAAGATATCCTCTGATATCTACTGTATGTTGGGCCAAGAACTTCCTGATTTTATAACAATAATGACTGTAGTGATAACACTCTTGGAGAGCATCATGTTAGGGAAGACTAATTTAGGGGGTTTAGCTCCATGATTTTTGAATGTGTCATATTATAAATCCATTGAAATTCCCTTTTCCAAGCCATTCTAAATCAGCTGCTGATGAATTCACGTAAACCTTCATATTGGCTCTATAACTTTTCTCTCTGTTTATGTCATTAACTTGTTCAAGCTGATGAACATCATCAAGATGGCGATATTTCTTTTTACCATATAAAATGCCACGTTCATTTTTTGGATCATAAATAATAGTGGCCAAAACTGTGGAAACCTTTTGGCAAAAGTGTATTTTTGAGGTTTAATGGCTAATAACACCACTTTTTTGTGGAGTTTCAGGATAATCATATTCCACTACTAGAATGGCCTGGGAATAGCCCAGACCTTAACCCAATTGAAAATCTATGGAGCCGACTAAAGAAACTTGTTAGTCAGAAGCGACCCAGCAATAAAACCTAGTTAATAGAAGCAAAGACTTGGTTCACTCTATGGGAAGACATTGTAAGGCTGTAATTCATGCTAAAGGTTACCCAACTAAGTATTAACTGGTAATAATTTTTGTATATCTCATTTTTTCTATGGTGATAATTTTTGTATATCTCGTTTTTTCTACGTGTTTCACTTTTCTTCTTTATATGGTAACTGCTATTCTAATAGCAAATCCTTCATAAAATTTATTGCATTACATTCTTGATTAAATTATCTTCCATTGATATATAATTTTATAGTGTTATTAACTTGCTTTAGAAAATAACTTTCCCCAAAAGGTTCCACAATTGTGGCCGCTACTGTAAATACATGAGATACGGTGTCTATGGAGATTCTCAGTCATCCAAGTCATGGTTGTCTCAAAGGTGCTTTTTTAAAATAGAACTGAAGAAGCTTCTTGGATGAGAAGCAAAATGTCTTCAAGGGGGAAAAAAGTGCAGTTGCCTTTTGAAAAAAACATATTTGGGACAAGATACAAGAGATATGGGTGATTTTGGTTTTGATTAATATTAATAGAATTTCATTAATTTTAGGTCCTGGATCCATACCTGCATAACTAAACTGTTATACAAGCATGAATTTAAGGAACTTTGTTTTTTTAACAGATACATAAATATTAAATGCTTTCAAATGCATTGCATTGTACAGAGAATATAAAAATGGAAATGATAACAATTGTATCTACTATAGATAATAACTGTCATTCCAGAAATAAATTAGTAAATATTGAAAATTGCCTAAATTTCACTATAACTTCAAACGTGATCTGTATCCTATGAAAATAAAATACAGTTATGTGGAATAAATAGAGAAATAAAAATAAAACTTAACTGCACTGAATACTATAAAAATTTACAGCATATTCTAAACTAAACATTGTTATAGTATCATTTAATTTGCTAGCAAAGTTCAGTATTTCCAGCTAAGTTTTATAGGATTTTAAAGTAATATATGTAGATCTTTGGTTATTTGGTTTTTCTCCCGCGTAAAATTAATTTTACCTGAATAACCAAAGACCTACATACAAACACCCATGAAAGCCTCACAAACATACATATATATATATATATATATATATATATATATATATATATATATATATATATATATATATATGTATATTCTCCTATATTCTAGGAGCTTCTTCATGCTTCTAGGAGCAAATTGCTCCTAGAAGCACGAAGCCGAAAACACCAGCCTGAAGATGATGAATGAGACTTCATCAAAACGTCGCCAAGACACTTCCAATTTTACGTGGGAGAAAACCCGAATAACCAAAGACCTATACACACACACACACACACACACACACAAACACGCACACACAGATAAGTTGAGAATTTTAGGTGCCAAAAATATTGAGTTTGGCTCATTTATGAATTGACATATTTGTGAATATATACAATAGTGTTTTCCCTCAGCCTTTCTACATTTGAAAGCATTTAATATTTATATATCTGCTAAAAAACAAAGTTTCTTAAATTCATGCTTGTATAACAGTTTAGTTATGCAGGTATGGATCCAGGACCTAAAATTCTATTAATATTCCATATATATTTGCAAATAAGCCCATCTATAGATAAGCTGACCATCATATTTTTATACAAAATACCATGAAAAATGATACCCATGAATAAACCAGAAAATTAAAAGATACAAAAATATCAAGAGTTGGCTTATCAATGGCTGGCACATTTTGCATGAGATTTTGATTAAAAATTTGAGGGTCAGTTTATCTACATATAGGCTGATATGCAAATATACATAGTAAATTTGATTGAACTATGGTTTTTGAAATATATTAATTATGGAACTAAGATGACAGTTTGAGAATATTGAAAGGAAGATATTGGATTTGGACTAGGGAGGCTTAAGTTTGTATCCATCGTCAATCCTCGGAGCTCTTTGGTGACTTTGCCAGTTACTCTCACTCAGCCCAACATATTTCACAGTGTTCTTAATGGGAAAATTGGAGAACAGAATATTATGCATATCACCTTGAGCTCCTGAAGAGGAAGTGGAAATAAATCAAATGAATAGCAATAGCACTTAAACATATATAATACTTCATAGTGCTTTACAACTTTCTCTAAGCAGTTTACAGAGTCAGCATATTGCCCCCAACAATCTGGCTTTTCATTTTACCAACTTCGGAAGGATGGAAGGCTGAGTCAATCTTGAACCAGTCAAAATCAAGCTCCTGACAGTGGGCAGAGTCAGTCTGCAATACTGCATTCTAACCATTGCACCACCATGGCTCATGCAATAAATATGTAAGTGAACATCATTTAAATTTGAGAAGGGACAAGCTCCAAAATAACTGTCTTTTCCATTTGTTTTGCTAAGTTTCATGTTTTGAGTTTTAATATCTGTTTTCAAATTTCCAATTATAAGTTGCCATGGAGAATATGATTTCAGAAATACGTTTATACAATAAATATAAATCAAGACATTCATCTCTCAACTGTAATTTGGTACTTATCCAGGCAATGGCCTCTTGGCATTTGTTACAGTTCACTTATAGTACTATTTGAAAAGAAACAAACGACTAAGTAACTAAGGTTAAATTTTTTTGTATCATAAATACTTCAGGAGTCTTTTTTAATGGTTCACTCCCTGAGAATATTACAGAAAGTAATTTTTAGACATCCTTTTCCCATTGATCTCTCTATCCAGGAAATAATGTGTGAAAAGACAATTTAAAGTATTGGAAATTTGAAGTTTTAAAGCTTGAATGAAGAGGTCCTTACGAGGCAAAATGTTTGAGCATAGAAAAGACAATTTAAAAGAAATTGTTATGGAAATGCTCAGATTTAGGATTCTAATATCTTTTTCCTCTAAAGATCTTCAGAAGTAGGAAAAAGGGATTAGTTCATTACTAGATCATGTAGACTATCCATCATCCATTAGATCATCTCAGATGAATAACTGGTACTTCCTCTTTGAATAACATTTGGTAGAAGGGCTTGGAAAGAACTTGGCCTGAGATTGACCCTGCACATCAGCACTGAAGTAAATGGAATCTGGTAAGGAAGCCAGACTAAATCTGCTATACTCATCTGATTAATAAAGTGCATAGCAATTATTTTGTGATTTGCAAATTGTAATCCCAAGATAAAGGTGAGTAACTTAGGCCAGAAATTTAGAGCTTAACTATATGAGATCTTAAATGCATTGCCTGCAGTGTCCTATTAAATTGTTATAAATGCACTATAGGAAGTATAGGAGAGTCCACTCTGAAGTATGGCTTCAGGGAATGCATTCCTGATCTAAACTAAACTGTGCTATGATTAGTGCCAGGAATGGACAGGAAGGTCTCTAAATAGCAACAATAAAAATTCTGTTTTTCTGTCTCTGAATTGGCCTGTGACAAGAAATGGAAGGGATGATGTAATGTAATTTGGCTCTTAGATACCTTTAAAACTGCTATGGGGAAGCCACCACTATCAATGTCTGTTACAGGTTATTGTTTACTTAGAAGCAATTGTGTGGAATTTGTGATTTTTTCTGCATAAGCCAGACATTCTCTGCAGCTCAGAATATAGTTTTTTGCTGGATAAATTATGAATTTGTGAAGGCACAATTGTGAAAGAATGTAGAAAGTAGTATTTACTGAATATGTGGTTTCAAGCTTTCTCAATTATACTAGGTATAATTTAGGTTGTTGTGCTTCTGGAGGCCTCAACCATTGCTATTGGGGAATAAGTGTAAAACTATAATAAATAATATAATATTTATAATGTTATTATATTATAATATTATAATGTCAATAATAATAATCAATCAACCTCCCTTCCCATAGCAACCAATTCCTGTTTCCCTGCAAAGAAAAAAGAAATTGCCAAGCAAATATATGCTTTCTATGAAATGAAATGAAATGAAATATAAAACAAAACAAAACAAAGCAAATACTTCTCTCAGCTGATATACTTTTTGCTCTTGATGAAGTTTCAATACCATTGGATTCCAATTGATACCAAGATTCAATGGAACAACTTGCTTTCATTCCAGACAATTTTGATGAAGAGCAGGATGATTTCATTCCTGTTTTAAAACAACTCTGGAAAGAGGAATGGATAAGTGGAGAGGGAATTCTATAATCCAGGAATTCACAGGCAACCAATCCACACACGCCAATACTCTGCTTTGATGGCAAAGTGGTAATAATATTGTTCAAGCTTCAGGGATGAGGGATAGAAATAGCAGCAAGCATGTTAGTCATCTATATTAGTCTGGTGCAGACTCAGAACAACTGGAAAGAGCAACCCCTGTATTCCTTTCAGAGAGATTATATACACCTAAAGAATATGGTCTGGAACTTGGGTAAACCTTTATCTCTACCATGTATATCATTAATTTGTAACATGTATTGTGATTATTGGTATGCATTATGTTACAAGCATTATGATTTGTTCACGTGGACAAATATGGTAGAGGACCAGTGGTGGGTTTCAAAATTTTTTACTATCGGTTCTGTGGGTGTGCTTGGTGGGCGTGCCATGGCGTGGCTTGGTGGGTGTGGCAGGGGAAGGATAGTGCAAAATCCCCATTTCCTCCGGATTAGTTGGGACTTGGGAGGCAGAGAATAGATGGAGGCGGGGCCAGTCAGAATTTTTACTACCGGTTCTCCAAACTACTCAAAATTTTCACTACCAGTTCTCCAGAACTGGTCAGAACCTGCTGAAACCCACCTCTGCAGAAGACTGCAACAGTTTTGGTTTCTATATTATATAGAATTCTTGAAATAAACTAAAATAAGTGTTTATGTTATGCTTTTTAATGCCTATAGTTTTCATTTTTGAAACTAAACTGAATGCCTTTAAGAGAAGGAAATGCCAAGGTACTGTATATAATTTTAAATATACTACTATTCTGTTCACATTGGCTTGGAATTGAGTCCCACTGCAATCAGTGGGATTTTCTTCCATGTAAATACTATAAGCTCTTACTATGATTCATTTAAATAATATATATATATCCCATAGGAGAAATTGGTTTTCTGCAGAAGTGCTTCCATGCATTTTCTATGAAGATCTGCATTCATTAATAACACTTAGAGTGTACTTAGGTCACAGTTCTACAATAGATGGTATTGCTGTGTGGCAGTTAAGATGATCATCTCTTGAGATAAGTAGTTTTAATTCAATCTTTTATTATGGTCACAGACTAGAATTAAAAATTAAAATATTAAAATAAATAAAACAAAACAAACAAGACACAATAGTATATTACAGTTAGTGAGATCATGGATGGATAGCCAAAGTCTGCCTAATTTACAGAAAGTTTAGCAGAATTTAACTACGGTACATTCAAAAAAACTGAATCATACTGATCTGATTGTAACAGCTGTACATAAAAAAGACTAAAGGTTCCTCCATATTTTACTAGGTAAGAAGTTATAAAATGAGTCTGTGAACCCCTATACAGGGTACAAATAACAGGATATGAGCTGTGGTATAGTTTTAATTCTAGGGCAATGTTTTTAGTTCATTCAGAATTCCTATTATAAATGGAAAAAAACCTAGTTCATTCTCCAGTTATTTCCGTTCATCTATTACGTTCTAATTTATAAATTTTACTTCACTATACTTGAATTTAATGATCGGTATAGAATCACATATGCAAAGGGAAGTGGCTCAACAGCATTATTATAATCTTTCTTAAAATGCAAAAATAACCATTCTAAAAAAGGAGTCCTTGCTGCAAAAATAACCTGAGATACACTATTTGGTTATAGAAAAAATCAGCAGGTATTTTCTGGTGCTCTATCTCAATGTGAAATTTGATTAATAAATAAATAAATAATAAATGTGTATATGTATATGCTTGTATGTGTGTTGCTGTAGATTTCTTGAGTTGACATTGAATAAATAAAATTCACATGAAATTTATATTTTAATGCCAGTAGGAAAAAATTATTTCCAAGAACGTTGCCCAAAGCATTGGAAGATGTAGCACAACTTGAAAATGGCTCATACTTTTTATCAATCAAATGCTTCATCAGCATTCTTATACAAAACTAGTTTTCTTACCCTTCCAGGGTTTATTTTCTTTTTTTCTTCTCTCTCTCTTTTTTTCATTTGACAAAGCGTGATAATAAAACTTCCTAAGATTGATGAGGAGAAAGGACAGACAATTTCACAGGTTTCTAAAAACATTCATGTAGGTAAAATTACTTCATTTTGCTGTAACAAAAAAAAATAAAGAAAAGCTAAATGGAGTCTTCATTTTCTACCCAGGTAACAAATTGTAGGATCACAATTTTCTCCAGGTTCAAGTCCTCCAACTCCATCATGTCTATTTTCGAAGGTCACTAACGATTATAGTCCAATGTAGAAGGACCTAAATTATGGAGCCTATAATTCTCTGCCATGACATGAGGGATTCACCTCATATCTGTCCTTCTGTGATAAATTAGTTCAAATGCCTTTCTTTATTTTACACATGGACCACTGTTCTCTAGGCAAAGAACAAAATGAAAACAAATCAGTATTTAGACAGGAACATGTAATACACCTTCAACATTGCCCAGCCCTGGTACAGAGACAGCTCACAGGGTGCCACCTCAGAAGGGGCCTACACGCAGAGAGAAAGAAAGTCTCCACAGCCAGCCTCACAGCCTTCCAAGGCCAATGTGAGCAAGAAACCCAAGCCTCAGCAGAGGGATCTCACGAAGATCAATGGTTCATTGACGGTGCTTTCAAGAAAAGGCAGCATGCAAGGATGTAATCAAATTAAGTCTTTATTCAGAAGTAGAGTAAAATGGGATCCCTGGCATGGAGGCACCCTGGCATGGAGGCATGGATCATTCCTGTAAGAAGTTAGAACAAGAGAAGAAGAAAAAAACAATCCCTGTGCAGGGGTTCTTATAGGGGCCCATGGCTCCTCCCTTACCAATGAGGCTGCAGGAGCTGGAGCCCCTTGACCCACCAGTGGGATCAAAAGTCCCTCTTTGCTCCCATCTGGTGGCCTTTTAAGGAACTGCCATGGCTGGCACAAAACACTTAACAATTCCCCTTCTTGCCAGCCAATGACAGGTGACGGTGAATATGAGTGAGAGGGCGAGCAGGTGTCATAGACATGCAGATACGTTGTTTACAGGACCAAACACAAACGCTTACACAGAAGGTTGTGTCGGTCAATGGGCACAGGTTTTGTGAACAGGTCAGCTAACTGGCCAGTTGTATTACAGTGTTTGATATGTATAAACCCCATTCTGACAAGCTGCCTGACATTTTTGTAGCGGACGTCTATATGGCGGGATCTAGAGCCTACCGTGTATGCCCCAGAGATTCAATTGCAGCCATGTTATCTTCCTGAATTTGGATGGGAAGAGTAGGAGGTGCCCAGATGCTCGTTATCAGAGCATTGAACCAAATCAAGTCCTTTGCATTGTCTAATAGGCTGGCATATTCTGCCTCGGCCATGGAGCAAGAAACAAATTTTTGCTGCCTAACATGTCAATGGATAGGACAGCCATTTAGCAGTACGAGGAAACCAGAGGTGCTCCATCTACTCTTGGTGTCACCAGCCCAATCTGCATCTGAGTAAGCGGAGAGCTGGCTGGCTTACCCTTCTCTGGCTCCAGGATAAGGAGGGCATCGGCCATGCCCCTGAGGTACCTGAGTACTCTCTTGACAGTATTCCAGTGGAATTCTTTGGGTTTTCCATGTGCCTGGACAATAAATTTACAGCTAAAGCTATGTCAGGCCTGCTCCAATTGCTAATGTATAGCAAGGAGCCAATCACAGATCTATATAATTTGTTGTCTGTGAAGTCAAGGCTGTCTTTGTGATCGTGGCCATAGTAATCACTTTGTATGGGGCTACGCATTGGGTTAGGTTCTGCCATTTTGCATTTGACCAACAACTCCTCAATTTTTTCTTTCTGGGATAATGCAAATCCCTTTTCAGTGGCCAAGATATGTACACCCAGATACTGTCAACCCGCCCCAAGGACTTCAGGGTAAACTTTTCCCCCAGGGCCTTGGCAAATTCATCACGCCTATCTTTGCCAGGCCCTACATATAGGAGGTTGTCCACGTAGACTAAAACTTGTTCTGTATTACCTTTGGTGTCATGTGAAAAACACACTCATCTGCATGAAATGCCCTGAAGCCAATTTACTCTAAACCCTTTTTGAGGCAGTCATACCAGAGTTTCCCCAACTGCTTGAGGCCATATAACCCTTTTTGGAGTAACTATGTGTTTCCCCCTTCCTGCTGATAACCAGGAGGGGCCCTCACATAGATCTGCCGGTCCAGGTTAGCATGGAGGTAGGCCATCTGGATGTCAAATTGGTAGACTTCCTTTCCCAGAGTGGCTGCAGTGACGAGGGCGGCCTTGACACTTTCTGCCAAGACAGTTGGAGAGTAGGTCTCTATGTAGTCCTCCATGTAGCATTAGGCGAACCCCTGTGCCACCAAGCAGGCCTTATATAGCTAGCGGCCATTGGCAAGTGGTTTGGCCTTGAAAACCCATCTTGTGCCAATGACCTTCTTCTCCTTTGGTGGTTGCCCAGGGGTGAAGATCTTGAGCTTTCTCAGGCTCTCCATTTCCTGTTCCATCGCGAGCTGCCACTTTTCTTGTTCTTCAATGGGCAGTTCCTGGATGTCAGAGAAAGTCTTTGGGGTGACCATGATGCTGTTGATGGATGTGACGTGCCCAATGTCAATTCTCTTTGGTGGGACCCCATTGTTGGATCGCTTTGACCTTCTGACCTCCTGCCACTTACCGCCCTTTTCTTCCGCAGGTTCCTTGCTGACTGGCTGTTCACGACCGGGATGTGGAGGCCCTCGGTCCCAGGCGTTGGGCATCATGGGCCTCTGAAGCATCGCTGGAAGTGAAGAGTCAGGTGAAGATGACTAGACCACTCATCCTCCCCATCTGGACCAGGTAGGCTGACCTCTTCATCCTGTTCCTCGCTCTCGTCGGTGGCAGGGTCTGTGGTTGTCTCAGGCGGTGTCGTGGTTGGTGCGGCTTTGCTGGGCCGGTTGATGTATGGGCCCAGATCATTTGAGTGCCTTAGATTTCTTGCCCACATTGGCCTTGGAAGGCCATGAGGCTGGCTGTGGAGATTTTCTCTCTCTCTGCATGCAGGCCCCTTCTGAAGTAGCACCCTGTGAGCTGTCTCCTGTGGCTGGGTACTCGGGGGAGAAATATGGCAAACCATTTATAATGGTAACACTCCCAATGACCCTTTTGTCTCGAGTGACATGACCTTTCCCTTTACAAAACAATACCTCCACCCTGCCATCATCACATAACTTGGTTATACTCAACAGGTTATTGGCGATAGAGGGAGCATGTAATACACCTTCAACATTGCCCAGCCCTGTACAGAGACACTCACAGGGTGCCACCTCAGAAGGGGCCTGCACACAGAGAGAAAGAAAGTCTCCACAGCCAGCCTCACGGCCTTCCAAGGCCAATGTGAGCAAGAAACCCAAGCCTCAGCAGAGGGATCTCACGAAGATCGATGGTTCATTGACGGTGCTTTCAAGAAAAGGCAGCATGCAAGGATGTAATCAAATTAAGTCTTTATTTAGAAGTAGAGTAAAATGGGATCCCTGGCATGGAGGCACCCAGGCCTGGGTTGAGCCCATGGATCATTCCTGTAAGAAGTTAGAACAAGAGAAGAAGAAAAAAACAATCCCTGTGCAGGGGTTCTTATAGGGGCCCATGGCTCCTCCCTTACCAATGAGGCTGCAGGAGCTAGAGCCCCTTGACCCACCAGTGCGATCAAAAGTCCCTCTTTGCTCCCATCTGGTGGCCTTTTAAGGTACAGCCATGGTTGGCACAAAACACTTAACAGTAAAAATGACTGGGTTGGTGGGAGGAGCCTCAAGCTGCCATCGGTACCGGTTCTCCAAACCACCGGCCAACATTGCTACCAGTTTGGCCAAACCGGACCGAACTGGGAGCCTTTCACCCCTGGCTTGGTCCAGACTTCACAGAAGGCACAGTAATGTCAATGGAAATCTAATAACATTCTGTGAGATACAAAAAGGGAGAAGACAGAGATGTCCATTGTTTCCTTTCTTGATTATTGTAGTTTGTGAACTATTGATTAGAGATATAAGACTACATGAGAAATACGAAAGTAAAAACTAAAAGAGAAGTGTGTAAATTAAGGGCATTTGGTGATGATTTCTTGGTTTTGGACAAACCACTAAAGGGAACAGAAACATTAATATAAAAATTAAAACAATTTGCTATTCTAGCAGATTTTAGATAATAATTTAGAATCAGATAGCAGCAATAGCAATAATAATTAGCCCTTTATACCTCTCCATAACACTTTACAGCAGGGGATCCCCAACCCCAGTTCCATGCAAGTACTGGGTGAGTGCACATTTAAGTAAGTGGCAGGTACACGTGAAACCTTCTCTTCTCCTCCCTCCTGCTGCCGCTGCCACTGGTCCACAAAACCAGGAAGGTCAGGACCACTGATTCCCTGGGTGGTTTACAATGTAGAGGCATTATTTGTATATTGCCCTCAATAATCTGGGTCCTCATTTTACTGACCTTGGATGGATAGAGTCAACTTTGAGCCCCATCAGGATAGAACTCCAGACTGAGGGCAGAGTTTACCTGCACTTTGCCTGCAATACTGCAATATTGCACTTCATCCTCTACGCCACCAGGATTATAATAATAATCAGCTATTAACAAAACCATCAACAGAACGGCTGAATAAAAAGAGTTTTAAAATTGAGAAAAGTAAAGTATCTGGGTATCGCTATAACATGAAATTGTATGTTCCTTCAAAATAACTATGTCTAAGACACAAAACACTTGTTAAAATAGGAAAAAGTAAAATAGTCATTACTGGAAGAATTTTTTTGATAAAAATGAATGTGTTCTTTAGAACAATGTCAATTTCAAACAATACCTGTTGTGACAACTGATGCACCATTTAAACAATGGCAAAAGGCTATATCTAAGCTTGTGTGGCAGGGAAGAAACCACAAATTAAATACAAGGTGTTACAAGATGCAAATCAAAGAGGAAGATTGCAATTACCTGATCTGAAATTGTATTTTGCAGCTTGCTGTTGTAGCTTAAAAAGCTTGCATTAACATCTGAAACTACAGATGGGGCTGTTGGTTTTTATTGCTTTCTATAATGAATGTTTGCCATTCAAGGCTGAAATGGGGGGTCCTTGGAGCTTGGTTGTTTTCTTGCAGACATTTCATTACCCAAACTAGGTAACGTTATCAGGATTCTAAGAGTACCAAGAATTCCTTATTGTTTTTTGTATTATCACTGCTACTGTAAGTGCTGGGAGATATAGCAGCCATTAGAGTCTCGTAAATAAGTAAGTTAAATAAGTAGGTAAGTCAAATGTCTCTCTTTCTCTGCTCTGAGAGCTAAAGGAGAAGTGGATGGTATGTACCATTTGCTAGAAGACATCTTGGAAGGTCTCAACAAACACAATGCATTTTACACTTGCCAATTAATAAGGGATTTGAAATCTATCTCACATACAGCATCAATTTACTGTATATAATCAATTCGCTTCCACAAGCCTGCCTCATTCCAATTTAAATCTTACATCAGGTTAGACATTCCACATATCTGATGAAGTGCTTCTAGCTTGCAAAAGCCAATGTCTTTTAATTAAATTTAATAAATTTGATAATGGCTCTTGATAATTTGCCCAACGTTTCCTTTGGTATTTTATTTGTTCAGGTCAATTAATATTCAGTTGAACACCATTGTTGTCCAATGTTGCTCTGTTTATTGTGCAATGTGACCAGCCTATTGCCACTTTTGTAAGGCTATCATTTCATTATGTTTGATAATTCATAAACCTCTTTTCTGATCATTTTGGGATACATTAAGTATTTGCCATACCATATTTCTTTTTCTAACTTTTAGCTTTTGTATTTCGCCTATGTTTAACTTCCAAGTTTCATAACCATATGTCAGTACAGGCAGTGTACACCGATGCAACATTTTTTTCTTGAAGCAGGTTGGTATGTTGTTTTGCATACAGCACAAAATTGCTCTAAACTCTTTAACCTAATTTAATCTGGTTCCTAAATTTCTTCTGTGATATCACTCTTCATGATAATCTTTGACAGAGACAGATTCAGCTGTTGACCTTATTGAGTTCATAATGTTCAATTTTTACTTACAAAGGTTGCGTCATCTTCAAATTCATTTTCAAATCTGATAACCTGCTGCCATCATTTAATTGTTGTCTTCAAAGGTTTCTAGGATCATTGGAGTAAAAGGCAATGTCATCAGCAAAGTGCAGGAGGTTAAGGTGTTCTCTGCTGACCTTTATTTCTAATTTAGACCAGTTCAATTACTTGAATATTTCTTCTAAAATGGTTAAGAATTGTTTTTGTGCAATTGGCTCACCTTCTCAAATTCCTTTTTGAATATTGATGATAGCATTTATCTATGTGAAGGGCAGTGGTGGTATTTCTGTAAATTGATTTCAGGAGGCTGATGCAAAGGGCTTTCACACATTGTCCCTATAGGAAACTTACCCATTTTATTTATCAGAACTGAAGAAGCTTCTTGGATGAGAAGCAAAACCCTTCAAAGAAAAACCAGAAAGTCCAATTGCCTCTTGAATTGAATTGAATTGCCACTTTTGGGACTACCTATTTTATTGTTGTTGCCATTTGGGCTTTTTCCAAATCCATTTCTGGGCTGTACTCTTCAAATTCATGATGGAAATATATTTTTCTGATAGTCTTCATCTCTGTTGCCAAACAAAAAAGTTTGATGATTGTGTTCATATAGTTTAATTTAATTTCCTCTATCCTTGCATTGATATTATCCATAATGGTTTTGAAGTAGTGCTGTTTCTGTCTGTTGATATGAACCCAGTTCATACAATGCTTTGATTACATTGTTGTGATTGTTTGTCGGTGATACAACTATATCAGTTGAAGTTTGTAAGACAATTTATCTTTAGGTAGCTATCTAAAAAACATCAGTATTCAGCATTCAGTAATGACATCCTTTAACTTTTGATTGATAATAAACAATAAGAACTTCTCTACATTGTTTGTTGCCTGGTAATATAAGAGAGCTTATGCTTAATGTCAAGATGTCAAGCAGTCACTTATCTTTATATCTGTTTCCATATAGTGCAATCACATCTGTTTGTGATTGTTTTTCCACCTTGTCTACTTTCTTTTTTAATTTTGATTCATTTTAAAAAGATACAATATTTAGTGTTTCTGTGTTAAGTCATACTGTTTACTCTTAGTATCCTCTGCCTTCAGATCAATTTTTCCACTGACTTAGGAACTAGAAGTTCAAGGTAATTGATAAGAGTTGAATGTGTTAAATTTGCAGGATCATGTTGGACAACTTGAAAAGCTTGCACAATGCTCAAATTTATTAACTTAATAGTTCGGAACCTGTTTCAGGACCATCAACTGGAAAACATCTTCATCATGAATATAATTTTGTGTGATATTTTTTTTTTATTGCAAAAGTTTTACAATTACATTTTCTCCCCATTTCCCCCCCCCAACCCTCCCTAACCTCCCTAACCACCCTAACCCCCCCTAACCGCCCCTAAACCTCCCCATCCCCCCCTAATTCACCCTTCCCCCCCGGACTTCCACAGAATATAATCCAATCAAAATCCCCTTTTTATAAAACTTGAACCCCTCCATCCCCAATATAATTTTTCATCTTCACAAAAATCAAATCTTTCTATCTTTATATAACATTTTCAGTTAAAAGCTTTCTGATACTTCCTAGTTTGATATTTATTCTGCACATAGTCTATCCACTTTTTCCACTCCCATTCATAAGTCTCTTGTGAGTGATCTTTTAGATATGCTGAAATCTTCGCCATCTCTGCAAAACTGGCCATCTTCAAAGTCCATTCCTCAATGGTGGGCACAGCTTCATTTTTCCAATAATGACCTATCAGTAATCTTGCTGCTGTTATCATATACAATATCAACTTTGTTTCACCCAATGTAAAACCCTTTACCCAATAAGAACAATTGTGGAGAAATTTTGTGTGATATTTTGATGGGGAAGATGGCATCCATCAAATCCTTTTAGAAAAAATCCTATTCCGTGGCAACATAAGACATTAGAAACAATATTATATTATCTACAAGGAGAAGCTCAGCTCCCTCATAAATGAAATGTACTAATGAAACAACAGAGTGATTTCCCCCATCGGAAGTAACAAAATTTCTCATTCTGCAATTAGCACTTATTAGGATTCCTGTACAGTTTTTTTTTTAATTAACTGAAGTTTTCTGCAATCAATTATCTGAATAGGTTTGGAAAACATTTTATCTTAATAAGAATAACTCATCAAGCAAAGGGAACTGGTTGACTCCTCATTATTGCTTTTCCTATGCGGGAGTTCATCTCTTGAGACTGCTGCTGCTAAATTCCACAGTCTCTGGCTCCAGAAAACAGATCATTTTAATGGGTGACTTTGAGTGACAAAAGCAGAAGAGGGGTCACTGAACACCCTCAAATCTGTCCCAGAGGAGAAGGCAAAAAAAAAAAAAAAGCATGAAGAGGTTAAGGAGCTCTAAGAGCCACGCTGACAAAAGGCTGTTTTAAAATTAGCATGCCTTGTCTGCTTCAGGGCCACTTTAAAATGCCATTTGCATTGACAATTGTTTAATTGGCATGGCTCCCTAAGGAGCACTAATGGATTGTGGGAAGTTGATGCCGAGGGAAACGGGGAGGAGGCTTTTTTAGCATTCAAGATTGCTTGGGGAACATGGATTGTTTTGTGCAGGTTGATCCCATGCTGATTCGTCAGATGGGTGCCCAGGAAACTTTGCATTTGATTCCACTTTGCAACCGGTGCCTGCATTCGGTCGAATCAGATATTTTGTTGCTAATCAGGCTTGTGATTTTGCTTTCTTTTATTGGCTGTTGACTCTTTGGCTATTCTTTAAAAACAACTTTCTCATTATGGTATGCCTTCTAACTTTTACAGTAATACTGTGGAAAGCAAACTGCTTGCAATATTTCGGGAATGAATAAAAACCTAGCAGCATTACTAGGTTAACCTTAGAAATCCTGAAAGCCAGGTGTCACTAGTAGTAAACAAACCAATTACTGGTGAATTTAATGCATTTTACAGGGACCTGGAATTGGAATGCCAAAGCCTGAAAGCTGATTCCTTTCTGCAGAGAATGCAGTAAATACTTTCTTTTGCTGGCTAAGCAATAGCAAGAATTACATTATCCAATTAAAGGAATGTCATGTTTGAAATTCTTACTTGACTCCTTGAATGGAAATATCAGATCTGAACTGATAAACTCTGGACCAGCAGAGCTTTCTGTACTCTTTGCTGCCATCTAATAGTTGTTCATATTTTTGCTGCCTAGATCGGGTTCTCTGAATGTTGAGTCCTTATCCACAAACTTTGGAAATTAATGACAGATGTTGGCTGATAGAAGCAATTATTTTAATGATTTAAGAATTCTTTTCTTCTGACATTTTCATATCCTATAATAACTGAAAAAAAATTATTGTTGGCTTGGTTTTTTTATTAACTTTGTACTTGATGATGTACACATTTACTAACTAATGTATTTATAAATTAGATCAGACATGGGATTATCTGATCAAAAAATATACATTCGTTTTGGGCCTGTGGATCAGGGGTGGGTTCTAAAATTTCTTACTACCAGTTATGTGAATGTGGCTTATTTTGTGGGCGTGGCTTGTCATTACCACATTTTGGTAATGTGACTGGATGGGCGTGACCAACTTTTTTTTTCACTCTTAAAAGTATTTTTTCTACAACCTTAAGAGATTGCAGAAAAAAAATGCTTTTAAAAGCCTCTGACAATCAGGCAACTCAGGTTGGAATCGCCAGAGGCTTTTAAAGGCATTTTTTTCCCCTACAACCTCTTTGGCCGAAGAGGTTGCAGAAAAAATGCTTTTAAAAACCTCTGACAATCCCAGCTGAGCCGCACGATCTTCAGAGACTTTTTTTTTTAACTTTTAAAAGCATATTTTGGCCAAAGAGGTTGTAGAAAAAATGCTTTTAGAAGTAAAAAAAAAACAAAAAACTTCTGATGAGGTGTTTGGGGTAAGCAAGCCACAAGCAGGCCGGGGACTGGTTCGAGGGCGTGGCCTGATGCGAACTGGGAGCAACCACCACTGCTGTGGATTCAGTGTACCTTATTATTAGAATTTTAAATCAGGACATAGGTTTATCATTTTTTACTCTAAGAAGGTGAGTAGTAAAGGACACAGCCCAAATAATCAGGGTCAGTGGCATCTGCAAGTTCAATGACAAAAGCAGCAAGAGAGTTTCACTGCCAGTTCTGCCAACTGTTCTTTGGGTGTGTGTGTGATGTTTCAAGACATATGTGTTGCAGGGGTGAAATCTACTTACCTTCCCTACCAGTTCGGAAGTGCACGCGCTGCACGCACACCCATTTTGCATACGCATATCATTCTACACATGCGCAGAGAGTATAAAACAGGTTATTTCCTGGTTAAAAACAGGAAGTAACAATGACCAGGTAGGTGGGCGGAGCCTCGCGTTGCCATCACTACCGGTTCTCCGAACAACCCAGTGCCATCGCTACCAGTTCTCTGAACCACCCACTGCTATTGTTACTGGTTCTCTGACCCACCCGCTGCCATCGCTACCAGTTCTCCGAACCACCCGCTGCCCTCATTACCAGTTCGGCCAAACCGATGTGAACTGGTTGCATTTCACCCCTGATGTGTTGGATATCTCATCTCCATCCATTAAGCTGGTGTTCTTTTCCATTTCAATTCTGCTGCTGCTTTTATGTACATTAAAAGATTGAATCTGGACTAACCAAGGTTACTTCCTTTGGGACTGACCCTGTTGATTACCACAATATTGTTTCCAATTTTAAAGAATACAGTGCCCTTTTTATGTCTAGCTATATAGATGATGTAATTGTTTGCCTGATATTCATGTCTTTCTCTCTCTTGGCTTTTGCAGCCTTTTATCCCATTTGCAAATTAGCTTTTGTTTTCTTTTATCTTCTGTAGTTTAATAAATAAACATCAAGCTATTTTTTTTTTAATTAGCTGATTTGACTGCTTGATCTGATCTGAGCAATATGATGTTGACTGGGAGGGTACTAGATGCAAATTAAACTGGAAAATACCCACAGCAATTATAACATTTTTTTTAAAGTTTCCATCACAATACTGTAATGATGCTTGCATCATTCTGATTCTTTTCCTTCCCCTCTGCCTCTCTCATACATGCCATTGAATAGGACCATGCTAATGTTTCTCTCTATCTCTCTTCTCTCTGTCTGTCTCTCTGTTTCTTTGTCTGGACTAGTTTGTAGCAAAGAAGTACAGAAAGATCTAATTCTAGCTCTTTTTTCCTTTTCCTTTTCCTTTTCCTTTTCCTTTTTCTTTTTCTTTTTCTTTTTCTTTTCTTTTCTTTTCTTTTTTTGCAGCCTTGACAAACATATTTTCATAAAACTCACTTTTGTGGGTTATAAAGATATCCAAATCATTTAACTGTTCCTCATACAACTGATTTCTTGTCCTTTTATAATCTCTGTAGACTTCCTTTGAATTTGCTTTAATTTGCCATTGTACTTACACCAGTCTAGTGCTCCAAACCAGATACACTAGCATCATACAGCTGCATCATGCAGAAAAGTATGTATAAACATCCTCTTGGTCAAATGATCATTTAAAAAGTATTAAAAATCACACACACACACACACACACACACACACACACAGAAAGACAAATATTCATTCATTCATTCATTCATTCATTCATTCATTCATTCATTCATTCATTCATTCAGTGTATTGCAACTGCCAAAAAAGCCAACACAGTTCTAGGCTGCATAAACAGAGGGATAGAATCAAGATCATGTGATGTATTAGTACTACTTTATAATGCCTTGGTAAGGCCACACTTGGAATACTGCACCCAATTTTGGTTGCCACAATGTAAAAAAGATGTTGAGACTCTGGAAAGAGTGCAGAGAAGAGCAACACAGATGATTAGGGGACTGGAGGCTAAAACATATGAAGAACCGCTGCAGGAACTGGGTATGTCTAGTCTGATGAAAAGAAGGACTAGGGGAGACATGATAGCAGTGTTCCAATATCTCAGGGGCTGCCACAAAGAAGAGGGAGTCAAGCTAGTCTCCAAAACACCTGAGGATAGGACAAGAAGAAATGGGTGGAAACTAATCAAGGAGAGAAGCAACTTAGAACTAAGGAGAAATTTCCTGACAGTTAGAACAATTAATCAGTGGAACAACTTGCCTCCACTGGAAGTTTTTAAGAAGAGATTGGGTAACCATTTTTCTGAAGTGGTGTAGAGTTTCCTGCCTAAGCAGGGGGTTGGACTAGAAGACCTCCAAGGTTCTTTCCAATTCTGTTATTCTATAATTCCTTCCTTCCTTCCTTCCTTCCTTCCTTCCTTCCTTCCTTCCTTCCTTCCTTCCTTCCTTCCTTCCTCCTCCCTCCCTTCCTCCCTCCCTCCCTCCCTCCCTTCCTTCCTTCCTTCCTTCCTTCCTTCCTTCTGTAAGGCACTAGTCTGGCAAGCATCATCTTATCCAGGTTACACAATTCTTAATGGAAAAGATATGAGAGTTTAACAACATATTGAGGAGAATTCTCATCTCCCTAACTTCCGTTTATCTGTTGCTGCTGCTATGAATGGACCATATTGGGAATGGGCTGATAATGTTTCTTCCTGATCAAATTACAGTTTTCAGTTTTTAAAAATAATGCTTTAGGCACATCACATGCAGCTTTGTAACAATTATAATTTCAGGTGCAATTATTATTATTTTTTCTTTCAAAAGCTGGGCAATTTTCATCAATGTATTTGGATAGAAAATCACCAGCCTTCAAAATATTATACATTTTACCTCACTGAATTACAACAATAGAAATGCTACAGAATGAATTTCTAAAGTTGTTGAATTAGCCATGCAAAAGAGATTTCTGTGCCATCTGTGTTTTGCTCTATTATTAGGTTTACTCTCTGAATTCCATATGTTTGTGGAATGCTATAAATGTCTGGACCAGCCTTTTCTGTCATTGCACCTGCATTCTTGAAGAGCACCCATCAGAGATCCATACAGTTCCCACCATGAGGACATCCAGAAAGTGATTGAAAATTTAGTGAATCTGGATGAGGAAGAACAGACTGAATCCTGACAAGACTGAATGTCTTGTATTTGGGTTACTTGGTCCTGAAATTTTCCACCTTTAGTCTCAGATGTGATCGATGTGATGCCTTCTTAGAGAAGGGTACACAGTCTGGGAGTCATCTTGAAATTACAACTTCTGCTTGAAGAGCAGGTGGCAAATATGGTCAAGAGGGCTGTCACTGAGATCAGTCTAGTATACTAGGATAATACCATTCCTGGATTATAGGACTATTCAGGTGATCAGTCACAGCGTAGCCATCTCACAATGGGACTACTGCAATGCACTGTATATAGATCTTCATGCCCATATGCCACCACTAATTGTACAAGCTGCATTGAGTAACTTAGTTTCTGGGTGCAATTCAAGATGCTGGTTAATACCGAAATGCTTTAACAGCATATATCCTAGTTATTTGAGGGAGTGTCTACATCGGTTGGTTTCTAAATTCAGTCAGGCAGAGACAGTACATTCTAGGTTCCTTCAATTGCTAGAAAGTTAGCTTTCTCTGTCATGGCACCTGCCCTCTGGAATACCATCTCCCAAGAGAGCCATATAGCTCCCATCACAATGACATTCAGATAGTCATTGACAATATGGCTATTCACCCAAGCTTTAGCGTGGTTTCAGAAGTAGTTTGCTTTAGCCTACAATACTGGCTGTTGAGGGATTATATTATATAATATTTATTATGTATGGCTTCCCTTCAAAACACATCTAATCCATACCTCTGGTTTTATTTTCTTTATTTTTATTTATTAAATATATATCTGTTCCACCGCATAGAGCAGTTACATTAGCATAGTAGTTAAGACGTCAGGCTATAAAATGAGAAACAATGAGTTCTAGCTTTTTTTTTTAATTTGATTTATATGCCGCCCTTCTCCGGAGACTCAGGGCAGCTTACAATGCGTTAAGCAATAGCCTTCATACTTTTGTATATTTATACAAAGTCATTCTTATTGCCCCCATAATCTGGGTCTTCATTTCACCTACCTTAGAAAGGATGGAAGGCTGAGTCAACCTTGAGCCTGGTGAGATTCGAATTTACAGTAATTGCAGACACTTGGTGTTAATTGCAATGCTTTTAGTCTGCTGAGCCACCAGGCCCTTATTCCACCTTAGGCACAAAGCTAGAAGCCAACTGGGTGCTCTCTCTCTCTCTCTCACAGCCCTAGGAAGAAGGCAATGGAAAACTACTTCTGAAATTTTGCCAAGAAAACTGCAGGGATTAATCCAAGCAGTCACCAGGAGTCAAAAATGCACAAAAAGCACAAGAAAAAAAAATCTGCAAGCAAGAAGGACTTTTGATGGCTTATGTAAAACAAATTAAGATTAAAACTTCCACAATAAAATTAAAACAACTACCCCCCAAAAAAGAGAGACAAATAAAAATGAAAAGCATACAATGGAAACTACAAAATGATAAGGAAAAAGAAAGATGGTAATCTTCACATCAGGGAAGAGGTATCCAAAACAATTTGGTCTTTGAGAGCTTCCAAAAAGCAAATGAAGGAGGAGCCACTCTGATCTCTACCGGAAGGCTATTCCACAATCTTGGCACACCTACAGCGAAGCAGTACTGCTTTTCCTCTCATATACCCCTACATCTGCAAGAAGTTCTTCCTGGTAGATCTAACTCCTGGGCTAATATTGGTGGAAATACACAGTCCTAAAAGTACCTGGATGACAAGCCATAAAGGGTTTTATATATTAACACCATTGCCTTAAATTGGTTCCAGAAACCAAACAGCAACCAATTTAGGGCCTGCAAAATTAATAAACTGGAAATATGGGCAGGTGTAAGCCATCCAGACTGGGTTCACTGATAGGCACCTTTGTCCTCTGGTCATTGTAATCCCAAGAGCACTTGGCTCTTTCAGACTGTCACTGTTTCCTTATAGTCTTGCTTTTATTTGGCTTTTCTTCTTGTCTCCTTTTCTATTTTTTTCTAAATTATTCATTCCCAACAATCTTCACTAATCCAAACATATTTTCCTGTAACTCATGCTAAACAGAGAAGGAATTTCAACAGATGTAGGTTACATTATTTGGCATAGTTACCAATGTGCTTTCTTCTACTCATCTCCTAAATACATGCAGGAAAAAAATGTCTCTTTTACCATCTCGCCATGTACCTCTGTTGCTACTCTTAAATCAATATTCTATAGGATGTTGTTAGACTTTGTACCTCACTAAATTCATATATTCATGGAAAATAAAATTTGACTCTCAGTAGCTTTTTATATCATGTCTGCCTATCTATCTTATATTACATTTATTTTATTTATTTATTTGTCAAATTTAAATGCTGTCCATTTCACTCACAAAGTGAGTATACCTGAAACAATGCAGACACCACATTTGGTTTGTGATTGTGACAAGCTTTTATACCTCAGGGCTGCTTATTATAATTCCAATTTGCAAAAAGAAATTGACTTCAAGCGATTTCTTTGCATTCTGCTACATTATGCAGGACAAACCAATGCTACTTAAGAATCTAGTGTGTTTGTGCATTCCTAAATCACAGTTTGCTTTTGAAAAGAGATGCAAAATAACTTTACATTAAAGGTACTAATAACATGGGTAGTTGCATTAATAATACAACTTTTATTAATGCTTTTACTCAAGTATCCCTTCAACAGCTCTTTTAAAAATGCATGATTCAAGGTCAACATAGCAACTTGGGGAAATATGTATCCACAGACCATGACCTTTTAATAGATGACTGACTAAACAACCCCGTGACACCTCCTCCAAAAAGCTACATAGATGAAAAACTCTGGGGATTCTGACCTGCTTAATTTTATTTCATTGTTTAAACCCTATGGTGCTTCATCATAATTTTTCTGACAGTTTGGTGCTCTTTCAAAGAGCAAGCACAGACGTTGTACAGGCAGATACTTTCATGCACACTCAGTGTGCCTGAGATTGCTGCCTTGAAGTGCAATTGCTACAAGGACACAGAATCGAGAATTACCGCTACCCAGAGGTAACAAATCAAGGTTAATCACGCATACAGTTTGACTTGTTCCCTTGAGCATGAAGTGTGTCTTCTTTGCATTACTGAAATACTCAAGGTTATGTCAGAGATTGTGGATTCACAATCCTTGTTTACAGGAATAAAGAAGAAAGAGGATGCACTCATTCATGCTACTTGCTTTAATCCTGGCTTCAAACTTTCATACGTTTTATTTACTTCTATACCATCCACATACCCTTCATACTTCAGGTAATAACCATACATTGTTCAACACACTTATCTGGCGTAAGGCTAGCAGAATGCAGTATGCCTTAAGTCTAAAGAGGGATAGAATTTAATTGCCAGTCGGTAGTTTAAGATATAAAACTAAACCTTCCAAATTAATAGGAACACTTCTAATTTCCAGTGTGGGATATACCAAGAGTGTGTTCACAATTTAAAGACTATAGGACATTAAAAACTGGTTATCTCTAGGTACAAGGACAAAACATTTACCTTGTAGCTCACAGCCTTAGAGACACACTTTAGCAAGGTGTCACTGTTATTTGTTTAACTAATTGTTTCACTGGGAATTATGTCCCCCCAATCTGCTATTCTCAATGAGAAGAACACACAAGAAAGAACTCCAATAGGATTCCATTGAGAGTGAAGAACTGAATTATCTTCATTTGTCTGTCTTCTATTTTGCCTAGTTGTTACACAAATAACAATTATAATTTGAAATTACATGTGAAAAATCTCTTTAAGTAAATAGAAGTAGAGGAGACTTTAATATACCAGTCAGACAGGACCATAATTCCTCCTTTACCTAACTTTTAGTTACAATAATGCAAAGATTTTTCACCATTCTTTCACTGTAAGAAAAAAAAAATCATGTCATTTTCTAAATCCCAGTACTAGTTTGATTACAGTATGTGTCTCTACAGTCTATTTGGGGACACACTTATTATTGATAAAGAAGATTGGTTTCTCTTTTTGTTGGAACCAAGGATAAATTGCTCTGCATAACTAAAATATGCAGTTGGGAAGGACTATATTTTATCTACATTATCTATGAATATAGTACATGGAAACAAATGGTGTGTCTATATGAATTTCCTCTGTGTATCATGGCAGGTGTTTGTTTTATATAGAAATATATGGCTATGTTGAACAAACATGCAGATAATACTAAGCTGGCAGGAATAGCCAACACCTTAGATGATAAGCTCAAGAGCCAGATGGATCTTAACAGACTTGAACACTAGGCCCTATCTAACAAAATGAAATTTAATGTAGAGAAAAGTAAAGTCATTCACTTAGGGAAGAAAAACCAAAAGTACACATATAGACTGGGTGAAACCAGGCTTAATAGCAGTAAATGTGAGAGGGATCTTGGAGTCTTAGTGGACAACTAATTAAATATGAGTCAACAGTGTGCAGCGGCAGCCAAAAAAGCCAATGCTTTGTTAAATTGCATTAACAGAGGGATACAATCAAGTGAGGTACTAAAAAAGCCTTAGTAAGACCACACTTAGAATTCTGCATCCAGTTTTGATCACCACACTATAAAAAAGATGTTGAGATTCTAGAAAGTGTGCAGAGGAAAGCAACAAAGATGATTAGGGGACTGGAGGCTAAAACGTACAATGAATGGTTGCAGGAAGTGGGCACGGCTAGTCTAGTGAAGAGAAGGACCAGGAGAGACATGATAGCAATGTTCCAATATTTGAGGGGCTGCCATGGAGAGGAGGAGGGTCAAGCTATTTTCCAAAGCACCTGAAGGCCAGAGAAGGAGTAATGGATGGAAACTGAACAAGGAGAGATTCAACCTGGAAATAAGGAAAAATTTTCTGACAGTGAGAGCAATCAACCATTGGCACAGCTTGCCAATGGAACAAATCTAAAATAGGCTCACCTGTTTGTTTGTTGGTTGGTTGGTTGGTTGGTTGGTTGGTTGGTTGGTTGGTTTGGCTTGGCTTGGCTTGGCTTGGCGTGGCGTGGCGTGGCTTGGCTTGGCTTGGCTTGGCTTGGCTTGGCTTGGCTTGGCTTGGCTTGGCTTGGCTTGGCTTGGCTTGGTATTTTTTTTTGCAGGGACATCTTCATCTATGATCTCTCAGAATGTTAGCCATAAAGCAATATGGTTCTTGAGCCAATAAAGTTCCCAGCCATTCTTTAATATATTTAATCTGTCTGCTAGTGGTGGTTCTAAAGAATGGCCAATGGGTTATTTTTTCTACCCTTTCTATTGAAGTTAGCCTTCTGCAACCTAGTGCCTTTCAGATATTTTAAAAGAACAATTCCCAGAATTCTTAGATAATTTGACTATGACTGATAATTTGGAATATTGTGCAATGCAAATGTGCATTGCAAATATGCAGTGTACCAGGCTGAAGAAGTTTAGTTATAATGTCTTTTAGATCATGCAGATTAGGAATAGGATACCCACGCGCAGTGCTGATTTAAATTCATTGAGTTACTAATGTGATTTTAAAGATGCACTTCAGAAGAGGTATATGTCACCCACAGGTTAGAATTTGCTTTGTGGTATAATTTTGCTGTGAATCATAGATTACTCATGCAGCAAAAAATAGAGATAAGTTTACATAATTTAAAACATTTCAGTTAAATAGTGTGCCTTTGCTCTTAAATAGAATAAAACATAATAACAGAGTTGGAAAGGACCTTGGAGGTCTTCTAGTCCAACCCCCTGCTCAGGCAGGAAACCCTACACCACTTCAGACAGATGGTTATCTAATCTCTTCTTAAAAACTTCCAGTGTTGGAGCATTCACAACTTCAGGAGGCAAATAGTTTCACTGATTACTTGTTCTAACTGTCAAGAAATTTCTCCTTAGTTCTAAGTTTTCCTTGATTAGTTTCCACCCATTGCTTCTTGTTCTACCCTCAGGTGCTTTGGAGAATAGTTTGACTCCCTCTTCTCTGTGGCAATCCCTGACATAGTGGAACACTATCATGTCACCCCAGTCCTTCTTTTCATAAGACTAGACATATCCTGTTTCTTTCTTAGCATTTCACATGATGCTTTAATACAGGAGGGGGGGGTCAAACTTGATTTCATTGAGGGCCTCATCAGGGTTGTGTTTGACCTTGGAGGACATGGCCAGGGGGTGTGGCCAGTTTGACATCACTTGTGTTGGTGCCTGTGGTGGCCAGACCACTCTGCCAGTGAAAATGGGCTCCCAAACTCTGTTTTAGGCTGTGACGGCCACCTGCAACCCTCTGCCAGTGAAAACGGAGCTCGGGGAGGCCACATACACCTCTCCCAAGCTCCATTTTCACTGGCAGAGGCACTGCGGGCTGGTCCTTCATTGTTTTCAGAATGGCCCCATGAGCCAGATCTAAACACCCCACGGTCTGGATATGGCCCCAGTCCTTGAGTTTGATACCCCTGCTTTAATGGAATAACATTAGGACTGTAATTTGAATGTTATCCAAACCTCAGTTGTGTCATTTGCTTTGTCACATTTGCTATCCACAATTGGATAGGTCATGCTAGCACAACAATCTACAAATATTTATTTATTGGATTTATAAGGATACCTTGATCCCCATTGGGAATTAAGGTGCGGTACAGAGGAGGTTAAAACAATACAATACAAAGTGCTAAAAAATGGACAACCACTCAGGAAATACCAAAACTTAAAACCCTAATAATGCATGAACAAATTCACAAAACACTTTGGCCAAGACCATACTAAAAGAGCTATATCTTTGTGGTGTGTCTTTAGAACCCCACTGATTCCCCACTGATAAGATCAGAATCCAGAATTCTACTGAATCCCATTAAAATGTCATTTCTAGATTGTGGGGATTTACAGGAAGCCATTCTTATAGAATAGCAGAGACAATAAGGAAAAGCAATCCTGCAAACAGCCAGGCACTAAGTTAAAGATGCAGACAAACTGTGGGAGTGGTTGGCCATTTGAATCCTAGGTAATTAGTAGTCCTAGGGAGGTCCATCATAACTTCAAACAATTGTTAAGTGACCAATTATAAATTGAGGACCACCGGCATTGTGCCCTAGTTGCACCCATTCCTGGATCAGGTAGGATCACAGTCACTTATACCCTTGTCAGCTCCTGGTTGAACGATTGAAATGCACTCTTAATGGAGCATTCCTTGAAGAGTACCTGAAAACTTCAGCTGGTACAAAATGGGGTGGCATTAGCAGTTATGTGTTTTCTGGTAGAGCACCTGTTACAGCTCTGCTGTTCAACTGCCATTAGTTAACAGTTTGTTTTCACATTCAATTCAAGATGCTGGTATTGATTTCTAAAGCCCCAATGGCATGGGACCAGGTTATTTGCGGGTTTCCCTGTTTCATCTGTTTATCCCACCAGATCTCACAGAATGGGTATGTTACATGAATCTGATGGTTCCTACATTTGGCAGGCCCTAGATGCTAGGCCTTTTCTGTTGTGGCACCCTTATCCCTTCCTCTAGTGTTAAGATTGTCCTCATCACTCCTGAGCTTCCGAAGGTCCTACAAGACCTGGTTATGCCAGCAGCTTTGGGGACCCAGAGGACAGGTGAACTCCCTTGTTATTAATATTGTCTGTCTATTACTAGCTTTGCATTTTTTAACTTAGTTTTTATAATTTGAATTCTTTTTAATAATTATTATATAATGGTTTTAACTATTGATTGTCTGTTTATTTACTGTTTTTGCCACAATCACTTTCTGTGAGATGGGCAGCGTATAAATTTGACTGATAAATAAATAAATAAATAAATAAATAGTGTAAGACCTTATTTTTCGTACCACTGGATTGCAATCTGTTAGATAGAGCCCCATGTTCAAGTCTGTCAAGAGCATTCTGAATTTTGAGTCTATCTTTTAAAGTGTTGGCTATTCCCCAAGGTTTGTGTTCTCTACAAATTTGTTGAATTCCTCTTTTATCCCCTCAACTAAATTGTTTATGATGATACTGAAGAGTACTGGGCCTAAAACACAAACCTTAGGATATCCCACTGTATGTTTCCCTCCATGTAGATATACTTCTATTGAAGACTACACATTGAGTGTATTTGGTCAGCCAGTTACAAATCCATCTGGTGGTGATACTGTCTATCCTGCATTTTTCAACCTTACAAGAAGTAGGCTGTTGTATACTTTAATTAAACTATAATTTAAATTATAATTTACTATAATTTAAATTATAATTTAGTCTAATAATACTGTATTTAATAATTATATTAATATTATTATAATTGTAATACTATATGAGGAGTCCTTGGTGCTCTCTGAGCTTGCTTGTTTCCTTGCAGATGTTTCAAACTAGATAACATCGTCAGTGCTAGTAAGGACTGATGTTCGTTGTCAGGTTATATTCTGGTGGATTGCCCTATCAGTGTTTGTGGGGGTGGTCTTAGAGATTCTTTGGTTGGGCTATTTACTGTTGGCTCTTTGGCAGTTTCTTGATTGGGGTATTGTTTACTTGATCATTGGTCTGATGAGTTAACTTCAGACTAACAATCAAGTAAACAATACCCCAGTCAAGAAACTGCCAAAGAGCCAAACAAGCCAATCATACTTATTAGCACTGATGATGTTACCTAGTTTGGGTAATGAAACATCTGCAAGAAAACAAGCAAGTTCAGAGAGCACCAAGGACCACTCATTGCAACCCTGAACTACAAAAATTCTCCTTTATTGATAATACTATATAATATTATATATTACTATATTTAATAATTACTATAATTTACTACTTTAATTAAACTATAATTTAGAAGATTAGGAATGCTATTTCTGTATTTTGATATTTCATGTATTCATTCAAAAGTTTATATTCCTATCTCCCCATACTGAGAGCACCAGCTTGGGGAAGGTTGAAGTAGAGCAGGTTGATCAGAGAAAACATATTGTATGAGCAGATGGTGCAAGATTCCTTATGGTCCAGACTATAGATGCAAATACAGCTTTCAGTGCAGGGAGTTGCTTTTACAACAGGCACGAATGCACCCATTTCCTGTAAGTTAAAAATGGTTAGAAATGTGGGAGAAAATCATTATATGAATACAAATGTTTATTTATTTACTGTATCCCGCCTTTATTGTTTTTACAAATAACTCAAGGCCGTGAATGTCCATATTGTTTTTAAGTAGCACAAAATTAACCAATTATTACAATTGAAGCTTTTTCATATCCAGTAATATTTAAAAGGGAACAAATTATTAGATATAGTGAATTATTGGATGAAAAGGATGAACTTAAATTAAAGCAGGAACTAGAAGATCAGGGATGTAAGATGGACTGGTTTTCATATATGCAAATATTTTCTAGATATCGAGAAGATCTCAAACAAGAGGGTTTTTATAATGTTTTGACTAATTTAGATAAGATTTTAATGGGTTCTGATGACCATGTAATTAAAAAGTTATACGGATATTTGCTAGAGGTAAAATTGGAAGAAGAACAAGTTAAAGAATCAATGATAGCGTGGGGGAAAAAATTTGGTTATGACTTAGAGAAATGGCAAAAATTGTGGTCACATAATTATAAAATGACAATGTCTACAGCATATAAGAAAAATTTGTATAAGATGTTTTACAGGTGTCACTTACCCCGGGCAAGGATAGCCAGAATGTTTAAGAATAAATCGGAGAAGTGTTGGAAATGTCATCAGACCCCAGGATCATATTACCATATGTGGTGGACACGCATAGAAGCAAGGAGATATTGGACTAAGATACACACATGGTTGGAAAAAATGACAAAGAGACATATTGACTTTAAACCAGAGACATTTTTATTAGGGATCTTACCAGAGACATTTAATAAAGAATTGCAATATTTAATTGTGAATGTTTTAAAAGCAGCTAGAATTGTATTTGCCAAAAATTGGAAAGGAGAGAAGATACCTATTGATAAAGAAATTATTAAGAAAATGTTGGATTGTGCTGAAATGAGTAAATTGACATTTGAAATAAGAGAACAGGAAGATAAATAATATTATTTGATATGGGATTTATTTTATCAATGGATAGATAATAAAACATAGAGATGAAATATGATATATGAAATGAAATTAAGATAAAATGTGTAAAAATTTGTTTTTTTCTTAGTGGAAAAGAATCATGTGTCATATATTGATATCGTGAAGAGTCTGTGAGCACGAAAAGATTTTAACTGACCGAAACACTGTCTATAATTGTTTGAAAGGATGATGCTTTTATGTTGGTTTTTTGTTTGAAGAAAAAAAAAAAAACTTTGAAAAAAAATTAACCAATTATTCTTCAACCCCATTTTAGCCCGCTTCAAAATTTCCTCTACAGTCATTCTCTTTTGACTGAGGTAAATGCAGTTGGTGACCTTCCTCAGTTGGTGATTTTCAGTGTTTATTGGAAAAGGTTGGGAGGCATGTGTAATTGTCACATTAGCATTAATGTATGAAACCATTATAGAAATAGTTGGTTGCTAAAAATGGAAGGAAGTACGCAAGAAAATATATACACATTTTTATTTGGGATTTTGGTTTTGCTCAAAATGAACAGACTGATGCAGCAACAGTACCAATCAACTTAAGGTGCAAAGAATGAAACAAAATTTTGAGTAAACAAAATTAAGAAACACCCATTGCTAAAATACAGGTTGGGTGGTTGAAGCTATCTGATGGGCGTAGGACTGGGGAGAGCTGTTGCAACCTATGGTTGAATGCATGTAATTTAGCAAAAAGAATGTGGAAGATAATCAATCTTTCATTATCATAAAGGCCCCTTGAGAAGAGTCCTTTAATAACTGTATAGGCAGGTTAAACACATCTATTCAGTATTAAGGCTCATTTAGTCAATGTGATTTACTTCCTAGCATGCTTGCTTTTGATTGCTAATGTGACTCATTACCCAGTATTTAAGAGAGTCTGCCAGCAAGGACTCTCTTTTTTTTTTTTCTATTGATCTAGTCAATTCACTTATCATTGACATTATGCATGCTATTTTCCCTTGAACAAGTTTTGCTTCTCTCTTCACAGTGATAATGATGTTAGAAATAACTTTCATTTCAGTTGCAGGACGTCAATAATAGATACACATTATATGTTATTACCTATGGCAGAGGTCTTCAAACTTGGCAGCTTTAAGACTTGTGGACTTCAACTCCCAGAATAGAGAATTTGGGTGTTAAAAGTCCACAAGTCTTAAAGCTGCCAAGTTTGAGGACCCCTGGATGGGTTAAGGGCAATTCTGAAACAGAACAAAGGCTGTGTTTGGTCTGAGGAAGTAGGCTTGTATAGACTGATCTAAAAAGAAACCATTCATTTGGTGATCACCATAACTCAGTGACTGTTAAAACACTATTAAAGTAGTACATTTGTTAAAGAATATAATAATGTGGTCCAAACAGCTTCCTTATTGAGGCAGGATTATTCCTCAGTTTACTTATAAGCAGGTTTGGAAAACATAGCAATATCCTAAGGATTGGAGAAGATCAATATATATTTCGATACCAAAAAAGTGGTACTAGAAATGCTCAAATTGCCAAACAACTGCCTTTCTCTCACATACAAATAAAGTGATGCTCAAGGTCTAGCAACCGACACTTCAGTATCAAAACTGAGAGCTGACAGATTTATAAAATGGATTCAGAAGAGGCAAAAATATCTAAGATTGGTGCTTTTTCAGGAAGCAACTGGACTTTCTTGTTTTTTCTTTTGAAGATGTTTCGCTTCTCATCCAAGAAGTTTCTTCAGCTGTGACAGGATAGAGGGGAATGGAAGGATTTATATTCCTTGCAGACAGCTGGTAATCTGCATCCTTTTAGAGGGTTGTTGAAGCACTTGGAGGTTTTTTCTGTGTCCTAAGGGTCACCTGTGTACTAGAAGTACTACTCAGAAAAAAGCACCTTTGGAACAACTGTGATCTGGATGACTGAGAATCTCTACAGACTTTTACCTATAAGTGCATTGCTGACATTTAATGGATAGAGAAAAGAGTAAGAGAGTTTTGAAACAATCCTTTATTTTATTTTGTTATTCATCTTGTTGTTCATCTTGAAATTATCACAATAAATTGTGGATAGCCCTTAAAAATATGGTCCACTTCATTTATTTACCAAAGAATAGAATAGAATAGAATAGAATAGAATAGAATGGAATGGAATGGAATGGAATGGAATGGAGTGGAGTGGAGTGGAGTGGAGTGGAGTGGAGTGGAGTGGAGTGGAGTGGAGTGGAGTGGAGTAGAGTAGAGTAGAGTAGAGTAGAGTAGAGTAGAGTAGAGTAGAGTAGAGTAGAGTAGAGTAGAGTAGAATAGAATAGAATAGAATAGAATAGAATAGAATAGAATTCCTTATTGGCCAAGTGTGATTGGACACACAAGGAATTTGTCTTTGGTGTATATGCTCTCAGTGTACATAAAAGAAAATATACATTTGTCAAGAATCATAAGGTACAACACTTAATGATAGTCATAGGGAACAAATAAGCAATCAAATCATATTAGGAAACAGTCAATATAAATCAAAAGGATACCAGCAACAAAGTTACAGAACTTTTCTGATCTTCAGAAAACAACAGAATGGAAAATATAACAACTAAATGTTTCAGAATTTGGAATGCAGTGCCCCATTTATTTAACTTATATGCAAAGTGCATCTCAAGAAAGGCTGGACTAAAAGAAATTGAGACCAAAATTAAAATTGCTCTGAAAAATGTTAACAACTTAACGTGAATTTTTGATAGCACCTTGATGGAAAGCAACCAGGCTTAAAGAATTTCTTCTTTAAAGTAAACAAACAAAATGCAAGTGCTTGTATGTTGCTCTATTTTTTTTAAAGAAAACACACAATCTAAGATTTGTTAACAGGAAATGCTAATCCATGCAAACAAACAGAGATGATTTTTAAGTACAAAGACTATTTTCTTAGAAAGTCACAGGGATATTGACTGTAGCCATGAGATGTTAGTGGTGGCTGCTACTTGTGAAAAAGACTAGGACTGCATTGGAAAAAATATTAATGAGCAGAGACATCCTCTTGATAAAAAAAATATGTACTGTCAGGGCCATGGTTTACCTAGATCCATATACCCATATTGTTGTGAAACCTGAATTATCTGAAAAGCTAAATGAAGAAAAATGTTTGCCTTTGAAATGTGATACTGGAGAAAATTGATCAGAATAATTCAGTACTAGATGAGGTGCTACCAAATCTTTAGTGAAGTGAATGCTGACATATTCTGGACATATGTCCAGAAGATGAGAGTCTCTGGGGAAAGACTCTAATGCTTGGAAAACTTGTAGGCAATAAAAAGAGGCAGACAGAAGACTGGTTACATGCTATCATTGATGACACAAGCATGAACTTACAAGAACTCAAAGAAACAATTCTTGACAGGCACTTCTGGCAAAATGATATCCATCAAGTCACAAAGAGCTGAAAGTGACTTAATGACCAAACAACAGCAACATTCATCAGTTCAGCCCAGTACACTCTTCTTCAAAGTTAGGCAATCTTTTGGGGTTATATATATCAAATCTGAGTACCATATTTTTCAGACTATAAGATGCTCTGGAGTATAAGACATACATTAATTTTGGGGGAAGAAAACAAGAAAAAAAATTCTACCTGCATCCATTGGTATTCATCTGGCTAGCATCCTTTCAGCAAACAGCAAACAGCACTTATTGCAGCCTGATTTAGCATGAACAGCTGATTGGCGGCTGGATCAGCTTCCCGGAATACCCCCAATCAGCCATTCTAGACTGCAGGGATTGCCACAGACCATCACCACCTCTGTGCCTTGCATTTTGGTGTCTGCGCCTCGCGTTTATGGCCTCCGAATGCTCCATTTTAGACCCATTCCAGGCTGCAGGGATTGCCACAGCACATTGCCGCCAATCATCGCCTCCGTGCGTTGTGTTTTTGGGCAGTTACAGGAAGCAGGGATCACTGCTGCTGATCCTCGCCACCTGGAACTGCATGAAAACGCGATGCACGGAGGCCAAAAATGGGGCGCGTGGAGGCCAAAAATGTGATGTGTAGAAACTGAAAATGTGATGCGCGGAGGCAGCCATCAGTGGTGATGTGCTGTGGTGATCCCCTTGAACAGATCTAAAATGGAGCAGTCGGAGGCCAAAACCGCAAGGCATGGAGGCGGTGATGGTCTGTGGTAATCCCTGCAGCCTGGAACAGCTGATTGGGGGTATTCCGGGAGGCCAATCCACCTGCCAATCAGATGCTCATGCTGAATCAGGCTGTGATAATGTGCTGAAGCTGAAAACGGAGGCATGGAGGTGGCAATGCGCTGTGGTGATCCCTGCAGCCTGGAACAGGTCTAAAACAGTGTGTGAAGGCCAAAAATGGCTGAAGGGTGAGGGCAGGCAGGTGGGCAGGGCTACATTCAGTGTAGAAGATGCACCCACATTTTCACCCTCTTTTAGAGTAGAAAAGTGCATCATATACTCCGAAAAGTATGGTACGGTTCAAAGTATGTTGAAACTCTTAAATTCCTGACTACAGAATGGTTCTCTTGTGGCTATGTCTACCGGGGGAATACACCCTTTCTTCCCAAGGTGGTTTATTTCCAAGATGGGAAGAAATCAAAGATGCCACACAGAGATGCCATTGATGAAGAGTTAAGTACCTTATTTTGCCCAAGATCAATAAAGGATGTTGGATGGTGGCCACATTAAACATTTCTTGTTTACACATTAAACATTTCTTCTACTTCAAAGCTTTTAACCAATTGTGAACCATACAGACACAATGGACCATTCAATCATGTTTTCTTTTTTCTGCCCACGTTCTCTCTCAGCAGGATCCCTTCATGCTATTTTCATAAGCATGACCTAGCTGGTACTAGGTGTCCTTCCTTTGCAACACTTAGAAAATATCAATGGTTAATCACAGCATCTACAAAAAGATTGCCTATAGCTTACCATAGTACATAAGATGAAGGAATAAGCCATCAGTCATTCTTGTACACAATTTCTTTGGTTTTACTCACTAATTCTTTCTTTATAGAAATGGCATTGCTTTTGATTATGCCAGCTTTTTATACTGTTCTAAAAATGTTTATGAGTGGTCAAATAAAAAAAAAAAACCAACACTACTAACTCAACATTTATTTTGATGCTAATGCTCACCAATAAACCACACAGGATGCTTTTTACTACATTAGATTAGTTTAATCCCCTTCTTGTCCTTCTGGAAAAGCAGGCACCAGGAAAAAGGCACCAGTGCTTGGCTGCAATTATTTGGCTTGGAACCGTTTTGGTTTTCAAGAATTTTGGTAGAGCCTAACTGGAGCCAGGTTATCCAAGACTAAGATCAGTAGCATAGTCATATTGTTCAGTGACTATGCTTCCATAGAACCTACTCATAGCAGTAAGGAGTCAATTATTTCATTTAGGAGCCAAAACAAACAATAGCACAATCCTTGCTTTCATTCCAAAGAATAGCAATATCAATAGCACTTAGACTTATATACCACTTCACAGTGCTTTATAGCCCTCTCTAACTGGTTTAGGAGTCAGCATATTGCCCCCAACAATTTGGGTCCTCATTTTACTGACCTTGGAAGGATGGAAGGCTGAGTTAACCTTGAGCCAGTAAGAATCGAACTGCCAAACTGCTGGCATCTGGCAGCCAGCAGAAGTAGCCTGCAATGCTGCATTCTAACCACTGCACCACTATGGCTCAAGAATCAAGACAATGAGAGATAGCCAAAGGCTCTGCAGCAAGAAAGTCAATCAGGCTTTAGTAATTTAGTTTCAGAATGCAAATTCTTCTGATCTCAACAGTGAAACTCTTTATGATATGAAAATGTACACTAAACTTTTTCAAACAAATTGTCCCAAAGCTGTTTTAGATCACCAGTGCCTTCTTGGCACTGTTGCTCTTCAGCATCTTTAGATGATCTTTAGTTCACTTTTGTTGCAAACCATTCTGCCTACTGTATTCCATAATCCCTATGAGATTACCATATCTCTATTTTAAAGACCTGGCACTGTCCTTTATCTAGGTCTGGCCTGAGAAAGGTATATGTGGGAGAACAGATATCACAGAGAAGGGCTCAGGTAATATTGATACCTTAGCCATTCTCTCACATAATAATTTGTATAATCATCTTAAATATGGTATTTATGAGGTAAATGTCATATCACAAAGGTATGATTTTTCAGGATGCAGCTACATAAATTCCAGCATGTAAACCTTCCTTATGAAGTTTTCTCCCTTATAATATTACGAGATAAAAAAAGCAATGTTTCTTATTCAGCTCTTCAAAGTTAATTATGAAAATAGCCTTTTAGAAGAAGCAGATATGCAAAAAGATTCTTTCCTCCCTCTGAAATGTGTTTAAAAAGCAGCAGATTCCTTTATGATGGAAAGTTTCTGCTGTTGTGGATGTCAGAATATCTATTCTAACAGGTAGATGTGACTCAATTTCCCTTCATTACAGTTAATCAATAGTTAGTCAGGATTATCTGACAATCTTCTGTGATTGAAAACTGAGCTTTTTCTTTCAATCCTCTTCTTCCTCTGGCCTTCTTTGTGGACTAGACATGACCCCTAGTCTTTCATCCTTGGATGGCAGTCCTCTTGAATGGTCTACCTTTCACTCTGAAAGTAGCAAGTCTTCAACAACCAAAGCCGTTTAAATCTTTCTTGGTACACTAACCATCTTCTTCGTCCTCTCAGAGCTCCAATGACAGCTCTTTTTTTATGCAAGCTCACCAGTCTATTTTTCACTTCCTTCTTTCCCGCTTCTGAAAAAAAATTCCTATGTGAAAAATTGTTATCTGTTACCCTCCAGTTATTTTTTCATGCTTCAGATCACCTTGCAAGTATAATTTGTCTGTCTTGGAGCTCACATGGCAAATCTACTATATTATTCCTAATCCTGCTGTGGATATGGAGATTTGCAGGGCCTGACATCTTGACATATCCAAGTATTTTCAATTTTCTCTTCTACTTCCCACTACATTTCTAAGGTTTTCCTCAGCTCTGGATGCAATATTGCTCAAGCTGGATCTGTCTGGTGGAATAAAAATCTTGGATCCATAAATGTTTTAAATCCAGGACATCCATATGCAATCACTCCCTATCCCAGTAATCAAATGTTCAGTTGTATGCCATTCTACCCATTCCTGCCAGAGAAACAAGTCCCAGTGAGATTAATATATTCAATCTAGTAGGAATAGCACCTAGACAGCTTTAGAGTGCTTTACAGCCCTCTCTAAGCGGTTTACGGAGTCAGCATATTGCCCCCAACAATCTGGATCCTCATTTTACTGACCTCAGAAGGATGGAAGGCTGAGTCAGCCTTGAGCCAGTGAAAATGGAACTGCCGAACAGCTGGTAGCTGGAAGTCAACCGAAGTAGCCTTCAGTATTGTATTCTAACCACTGTGCCATCATGGCTCCTCAATCTATTACATTAATACATTCTAGATTAATGCATTCAATCTAGTAGATAAGTAGCCTCTTCTTAGTTATAGTGCTCTATAAAACTAGCAGAAATGTTTAAGAATTTAGTATTGCTTTTCTTTCTTTTTCCTCCCCACTTTAGAAAGTATTATGAAAAAAATCTCAAGAAAATGATCTGAAGAGCAGAGAGAGATTTGCTTACAAATGAGTCCATAATAGCATGCAGAATTGTTTCTTTAATGTTTATAAATGTAAATTCAAAACTCCCAATGCAGTCCTCCCAAGCAGTGTTTAAAATACAAATGGGAGAAGGAGGGGGGGAGGGCTTTAGCCTTGGCTTCTAGCAAGTTGGGAAGAAGACATGAATTATCTCTAGTTGGAAACAATGAAGGAATAAAATGGAGATTTCAGGAGAAGTCTCCTTACTTGCCTTAATTACAAGTACATTTCTAAAATTTACCAAGTTAATGAAGCAAAGAATATCAGTGCAGCTGAATGTGTGTATGCAAAAGTACATTAATCAAAAAGTGATTCTGGCTAAAATCTTACATTGGCAATTGTATTTTCTCTGGGTCTGTCTGTTTCTTTGAATAAGTGTTGACTAGTTCCTGTAGTTTTCTTGGCAACATCGTTCAGAAGGCCATTGCCTTCTTCCCAGGGCTGAGATAGAGTGACTGCCCAAGGTCATCCAATAGACTTCAGGTCTAAGGCAGGACTAATACTTATGGTCTCCTGATTTCTAGCTTGGGGACTTAATCACTACACTAAATTGGCTCTTTGTTGTAACATAGAAATACCATAGGATAAACTCTTACATACATACATACATACATACATACATACATACATACAGTACATGCATGTACATTTGAATAATTACCAGGATAATTTATACTTTGTGAAGAATTTCTATATCCAGAAAATATTGTCAAAAACTTAGTATATTATTTCATATAATTCTATGAATCCCAAATTTTAGATTCCTTCACTTAGTGCAAATTATTCATTCCTAGATTTCTTTGAAATATTCCTATATCACAACTTTATTTAAATGGACTATTTTGGATTCAAAATATAGTCAATTTGCTATATCCTCTGTCAGTCTGCTATTACAGTATATTGAAATGTGGAACACAATTCTGGAAAAGTGTATTTTGATTCTTTCTGTTCTGTTAAATTGATAATATTGTGTAATCCAAATCTCAAAATAGATTAAAAAAATCAGTTTTATGAAAGATCAGGATTGATGCTGACCTCTTTACATTAGATCAACTAGTAGATGATAATAATAGATTATAACGATGATGATAATTTTAATGCTAACATTTGAATGCCATGTATCAGTTTCTATCCATAGCTGTATTTACAAGATTTACTTGCATTTGGGCCAGTGGCATTTTCAGTCTCTGAGCACTGAATTTACTAGATCAGATCATTAAATCCTATGAAGCCAAAAAAAAGAAAAAAAGAGAAAAGCTCAGAACTTGAACTTTATAGATAATTGTTATCAATAAATAAAATTGATATGCAAACTTTAAGCAATAAATAGAATATAAAACCAGAGAGCTTTGTTTTGGCCTAACATTCATTTGTTTCAAATTAAATATCAAGTTTCACTTCAAGCAGAAATTGAGTCCTGATGCCTTCATAAACTTGCCCTTGCCTTCTTCCTCTGGCTCAGAGAGAGTGACTGTCTTGTGTCCAAAACCCAGGTGGCCTTGTGTTTCAGGCAGGACTAGAACTCACAGTTTCCCGGTTTAGACCCTGGCACTCTAAACATCAGTGCAACCTACCGTGTTTTCCTGAAAATAAGACATGTCCAGATAATAAGCCCAATCGGGCTTTTCAGCACATGTGATAATATAAGCCACCCCTGCAAAATAAGCCCCCCCACCAACTACTTAGATGCATGCACAGCCGGTCCTGCCATTTCCTCTGGTTGCTTGCTGCGCAACCAAAATGAGTTGAGAAGGCGAGACCAGAGGGAGGTGGACGGGGGGAGATGCCCTCCCCTCCCTTTTCTTCATGCCGGCCGAGCAGCCCAACACATCCCACCCCACCCCAATGGCAATAGCAGCCTGGCTGCTTCCCTTCCTCGCTATCTCTTTATTGAGAGGGTGGCAGGTGGGGCGGAGGAAAAGCAATATGCGTGGAGGAAGATGTGGCTCCCCTTGCTGTCTCTTCTTTTCCCCACCTTGCTGGGCATGGCAAGGCTCCTGCCCTTGCTTAGCCACCCGCTCTCTTTAGGGATGCAATTTGGGGGTGGCAGGTGGGGTGGGCGAGAAGCGGGACGCAGGTCTTACCTTTCAAGCTCCATTGCTTTCCTCACCATTGTGTCCAGGGAAACATGCTGTAAAAGAAAACCTTATCGCGAGTTCGAGAATTTTGATTGAACTTGCAAGAAGGTTTTCTTTTACAGCGTGTTTCCCTGGACACAGTGGTGAGGAATGTGACGGAGCTGGAAAGATATGATGTACGTCCCACTTCTCACCTGCCCTACCTGCAACCCCCAAATTGCATCTCTAAAGGGAGCGGGTGGCTAAGCGAAGGACAGGAGCCCTGTCATGCCCGGCAAGGGGGGGAGAAGAAATAGCAAAGGGAGCCATGTCTCGCTCCATGTGTCTCACTTCTCCCCTTCCCCACCTGCTACCCCTCTCAATAAAGAGACGGTGGGGAAGGGAAGCAGCTATTGGCATTGGGGTGGGGTGGGATGTGTTGGGCCACTTGGCCGGCATGAAGAACAGGGTGGGGAGGCGACAGCAGTGACGGGACATCTACTCCCATGCTCGCTGCCTCCTGCACCCCCAAAATAATAAGACACCTCCCCCTGATAATAAGGCCAAGCCCTTATTTGGGGGGTAAAAAGAAAATAAGACCCTCTCTTATTTTCGGGGAAACATGGTATACACACAGTCTTAACAAACAGTTTGAGCAGGTTTAATGCTTCAGACAGAAAATAAAATTATAAAATCAGAATCACTCCTCCACAGTCGTATCAATTTAAAAGCTTATCCTTAAGTATCCTTTTGGGACATTAATGCAATACCTTGACTGTATGACAAGCAATGAGTATGCACTGATTTTATTATGTTTAAAAAGGCTAAAAGAAACCAGATACAAAACAAAGGACAAAACAGCAAATTATTTTATCAGTTAGGGAATTAAAGTCTGCCTTCTCTGTTGCTGCACACACCCTAAGCTTTGGGCAGCCCTTACTCTGATAGCTTTTAAGATCACCTTCAGCTAGGATTTTCGGTAATGTAACATATGGAGCCTTTATGGGGTACGGAGCATTCTTGTATATCAAGGTGGGGCTAAAGGTTGGGGGCCTTACTCTGCAGCTTGCCAGATTCCACTTTCAGATCAACAATCTTTAAATACACTACAGGTAGTCTTCGATTTACGAACACAATGGAGCCCAACATTTCTGTTGTTAAGTGAGACATTTGTTAAATGGGTTTTGCCTCATTTTACAACCATTCTGGCCACAGTTGTTAAATGAATCACCACAGCTGATAAGTTAGCAACACGGTTGTTTAGTGAATCTGGCATCACCATTGGCTTTGCCTTTGCAAAAGGTTGCAAAAGGTGACCACATGACCGTGGGACACAGCAATGGTCATAATTTTGAGTCAGTTGCCAAGCATCTGAATTTTGAGCCCATGATCGTGGGGATGCTAAAAGATCATGTCAAGTGTCCAAGAAAGTTGCTCAAAGAGAAATTAATGCCCAAGGCAGAGCATCTCTTGCCTATATCCCGGGGTGAAATCCAGCAGGTTCTGACAGGTTCTGGAGAACTGGTAGCGAAAATTTTGAGCAGTTTGGAGAACCGGCAAATACCACCTCTGACTAGCCCAGAGTGGGGTGGGAATGGAGATTTAGCAATATCCTTCCCCCAGGAGTGGAGAGGGAATAGGGATTTTGCAGTATCCTTCCCCTGCCACACCCACCAAGCCACGCCCATCAAGCCACACCACGCCCATCAAGCCACGCCCACAGAACTGGTAGTAAAAAAATTTGGATTTCGCCATTGCTATATCCTATGAATACAAGAAATTGTTTTACCCTAATATATATTTATATTAGGGTAAAACTGTCTGTCCTAATTGAGAACAGCAATTCCAGACAAAGGCATTTATGATCATCTACAGCTACTCCTTTTCTTGAAGTGTCCCGGGTTTGAATCTAGACATTTTTGTACATACATGTTACCATTAACCAATGTTCATCTTCTGAAGAAAATGTTCTTTTTAAAAAAATAAATTCAGGAACTTACTTCTGTGCCTTCTATACTCTTTACTGAACATTATTCTGTACACCTTGTAACAACAAATTATCTTATCCAGATAATCATTACTAAGGGGTCTTGTCTTCCTGTATATGTTCGCCTCTGCATGATCTGGGAAAAATCTCTAATATTTCTTAGTATTTGTTCAGCATCATCAATCCTTATATAATACCACTTCCAATCAGTATGGAAAAGAGTGGTAGTGATGACAGTTAGGATAGAAATAGGATACACTGCATTTGAAATGACCTGACTTATACAGTAATACTTATACAGTATCTGAGATTTGTTTGCTGTCTCCCAAACAAAGCATATCAAAGTAAAGCAGTTAAGCCACTAGATTTATATCCTTATGTATGTAAAGTCCCCCAATAAGATATGATTTGAAACTGTTGATATATAAGCGTAAAAAAATACTTTTTTTTCTCTTTTTTTAAAAAAAGGTATTTGCTTTATTATACAGAAATAGAAAAGACAAAAACATAATGCATATAAATACAGAATTCAATCTTTATTTTCTTTACATTTGTAGAGAGTCAGTTCACAAGCAAAGAGTGAGCACTTATCATGGTGGTGCTATCTTTCAATCTAGTCTATTTAGTCTAATCTAGTCTAGTCTAGTCCAGTCTAGTCTGGTCTAGTGTAATCTAATCTAATCTAATCTAATCTAATCTAATCTAATCTAATCTATCCCCATGTTCAAAAAATCAGTATACAAATCAATTTGTATAATGGTACATTTCAAATGTTGATATACAGTACTTTGAAAATTGCATTCACATTTTCCCAAAACCTTGCTACTAAAACCTTGTGGTATTAAATTAAAATGGGATGATAATGAGATAATCTGATATCATATGAATAGGTGTTTTCTCCACAATTTTACACTTCTGGCATAATGAAATTGACAGGCAATCCTGACAATGAGTCTGATTTGTAGAAGCAAACCACTACCCATTTTTAAAGCAAAATTCAACATCACAATAAAGAATTGAAGTTTGGAACTTTCATCACATTGGGCAAAACTGTGTTGTCATCTCTTATTTATATGTATTGCAAATAGGTTACCTTAAAATAAATTTATACCCAGAGACACAACCTTCAACCAAATGTATTTGCGATCATATCCTTCTTCAAGGTATCATATCCTTCTTCAACGACTGAAAAAAAATGTCTGTCTTCTAAAGAAATGTGTCTTTGATGTGGTTAGATTGCTTCTTTCCTAATGTTATTTGCTTGGAATATGCATCGTATTCCTCCATTTTAATTGAAACTGCTAGATTTAGCACCACATCATTTCTAAACTTTTCGCAGAGTAATTTCCCTTTGATTTCATAAAGTACATGATTTACAGATACTTTATGAGGCAAGAAAAGAAGAAAAATGGCCCATTGCACAAAAAAGAACCATGTAGTTTAGGAAAAACATTTAACTGTCAGGTTTCAGCAAGATATTTCATGAAAATGCCATCAATTGGTGAGATATGAGACAAGACTTATGTGTACAGTATTTTGTGGGATACTGTTTTACATCTGGAACTCTGAAATAGGCAGAGAAGACAGACAGAGAATCAAAATCTGAAGAAATCACTGTTGTTCCAATAAACCAGTAATAAAAACAATGTTTACATCACTATGGTGACAGATGAATGACATTGTAAGAGACTTCAAATTACTATTCAGAAAAATGGTCACAGACTGCAATAATCTTCCCATTAGCCTACTGGAGGAGAAAAATCTTGCTTGTTATTTTTCATTTTTTAAAGTTTGGAGAAAAATATTGATGCATCTTCTTTCAGAACTATCTGGAATTATCTTATATTAATTCACATTTTTTTTAAAATGAAGCCATTTTACTGATCTAAGAAATACATTAGTTTCTGTCTTGATTTGAGAACTCTCATCTTCAATGTGAAGCAAAAAAAAAAAAGTATGATTGGAGAACAAAGAGAGATTTTTTTATTTGTCTCTTAGAAAAAATTCATTCTTATGTTTCTAAGTAGCAGCTAACTATGCTTAGCTTGTTGTGGAAATCTATTCTCTCCCCCTAAGGTATCAAAAATTTTCACTTTGGCCAGAGGTGGGTTCTACTTACCTTTACTACCGGTTCGCATTAGGAAGCTTCTGTGCATGCGCAGATCACCTATGATGACGTCCAGGTCGGTGGGCAGAGCCTCCCACCGGTTTTACTACCGGTTCTTGTGAACCGGTCCAAACTGGGGGGCAACCCATCACTGCCTCTGGCATTATTTAGAACAAATGCAATAAAACATGTATCTATGTATCATCAAAAATCAAAAGTTAGAAATTATTATTTTTTAACTTTCAGATGAGGAATACACGGATGCTCATTTCAGATGATACAGATCCCTAAAGAAATGTCAACCAAGCCTTGCTCCAACATCAGGATAAAAATTCTCTATTTTGTGAAAAGTAAATAACCTTGGGAAGTTCTCTGATAATCTTGCAGTTTGTTATGAAATACTTTTCTTATACTCTGTACATGTGGTATCAGGTCTTAATAACAAAATAAGAGCTATTGGGAAGAAAGTGAAAAAAAAATTAGAATGCAGAAAAAGAATACCTCCCAAAGGTTTTGAAGGAAAGATAAGAAATAAAGCATGAATAAGTAGATTTTGTAGGAAGTCTATTTTTTTTTTATCATTCCTATTTAATCTCAATGTGGCACATCACTTTATCTTTAATCTGCTGCCCACAGGTACAGTAAATGCTCTGAGTTAAAAGTATTTGGAATCAGGACTGAATTCTTATAAGCCATATCATGTATTTCAGTGCTTGATTTTTGTCTGGTCTTTACATTCTAGTGGGTTAGAAAACTGTCTCTCTGGTCCCTGTGTCGCTGTAGGTGGCGCTGTTGCTCCATAACTTTTGCCAGCATTGTAATGGGTTTAGGAATTATAAACTGAATTGGAAAGGAACAGGGAAAAAAGTAAAGCCAGCAAAGCAAAAAGTGGGGGAAAAAGAGGTAAAAGTAAAGAAGCATGCCTTATTTTTAAAAGTTGTTTTTAACTGAAGATTTATTGAGAAGTTTTTAACTCTTTATATATATATATATATATATATATATATATATATATATATATATATATATATATATATATATATATATATATATATATATATATATATTTGTGCCTTCGACTCTATCTTGACTCCTGGCAAGTGCCTGGGCTAGTTCCTGCAGTTTTATTGGTAACATTTTTGGAAATGGTTTACCATCATCTTCTCCCTAGGGCTGAAAGAGAAAGACTAGTCAAGGATTGCTCAACTGTTTTGTGCTCAAGGTAGGATTAGAATTCAGCTCTCTTTTACCTTAACCATTAGACCAAACTGGCTCTTTATCACATCTCGGAAGGGAAAATAAAAGTCGTAACTATGCAGTGCACCTAAGCTGTGCTCACACAGAATCCAATCAGGCTCTATTCCCCCACCCCCTCAAAGGATTTGACATATGCTGCACCAAATGGGCGCACATACTTTGTTTCTTCTCAGGTGTTAGAATCCTACACAAAGTAGGATCCAGGCCAGGCATACAGTTGTCACGACACTGAATGAGTGCACATCAAGTCATGCAAATGGATGAGTATGTGAGATTGCCGTAAGTGATTTTATGTGAGTAACTGCATTATGGGGAGGGTCTGTCTTTTAAGCCACAGAGAAAAATGCAGACTAGATTCACCTTCAGGAGTTCCCCAGCAGCTAAAATGCTTGGCATGCATAATGGGGGGAAAAAAAATCACTTCCCACTGAAATGGCATTGCCTTTCAGGGCTGGAAAGATAATTACTTGCTGCCAGTTGTAGTAAAATAATACTGTGGTATCTAATCCGGAACAAAGCATCTTCCTGCGTCCAGGTGTTCCCCTTCTGAGAATATTATCTGGGAGGAGTTTGATCCTGTGGCTCCTGAGGATGTGGACAGGGTTCTGGGTAGGATTAGTGCCGCCACATGTTTATTGGACCCGTGTCCCTCCTGGTTGGTACTGGCCTCCCGGAAGGTTACACGAGGCTGGCTCCAGGGGATTATAACTGCTTCTCTGAGTGAGGCCGCCTTTCCCGCTGCCTTGAAAGAGGCGGTGGTGAGGCCCCTCCTCAAGAAGCCTTCCCTGGACCCGGCTGAATTAACTAACTACTGTCCGGTCTCCAACCTTCGTTTTGTGGTGAAGATTGTCGAGAGTGTGGTGGCACGACAACTGCCCAGGCACCTGGATGAAGCTATCTATCTAGACCCGTGCCAGTCGGGCTTCAGGCAGGGGCACAGCACAGAAACGGCATTGGTTGCGTTGGTGGATGATCTCTGGAGGGCTCGGGACAGGGGTTGTTCCTCTGTCCTAGTCTTATTAGATCTCTCAGCGGCTTTTGATACCATCGACCATGGTATCATGCTGCAGCGGTTGAGAGGGTTAGGAATAGGGGGCACCGTTCTGTGGTAGTTCTCCTCCTTCCTCTCCGACCGCTCGCAGTTTGTGTTGGCAGGGGGGCAGAGGTCGACCTCGAGGCGTCTCGCATGGGGAGTGCCACAAGGGTCGGTCCTCTCACCCCTTCTGTTCAACATTTATGTGAAGCCGCTGGGTGAGATCATCCGTGGTTTTGGGGTGAAATGTCATTTGTACGCTGATGATACTCAGCTGTACATCTCCACCCCAGACCACCCCAACGATGCCCTTGATGTGATGTCTCGCTGCCTGGAGGCCGTGCGGGTCTGGATGGGGAGGAACAGGCTCAGACTCAACCCCTCCAAGACTGAGTGGCTGTGGCTGCTGGTGTCCCGATATAGTCAGCAGGTGCCATCGCTGACTATTGGGGGTGTATCTTTGCCCCACACAGAGAGGGCTCACAATCTGGGTGTCTTCCTGGATGCACGGCTGTCTTTAGAAGAGCACATGACGGCCGTGGCCAGGGGGGGCTTTTATCAGGTTCGCCTGATCTGCCAGTTGCAGCCCTTTCTGGACCGGGATGACTTGCGCACGGTCACTCATGCCCTTGTCACCTCCCGGCTGGACTATTGTAATGCTCTCTACATGGGGCTTCCCTTGAAGAGCACTCGGAGACTCCAACTGGTCCAGAATGCGGCCACGCGGGTGGTTATGGGCGCAACCCCTTGTGCCCGCATGACACCCCTCCTGCGCGAGCTGCACTGGCTCCCAGTGGTCTTCCGGATGCGATTCAAGGTGTTGGTTACCACCTTTAAAGCGCTCCATGGCATAGGACCCGGGTACCTTCGAGACCGTCTTCTGCCACCAATAGCCTCCCACCGACCAGTCTGCTCCCACAGAGAGGGTCTCCTCAGGGTGCCATCAGCCAAGTTATGTCGGCTGGCGACACCCAGGGGGAGGGCCTTCTCTGTGGGAGCCCCAGCCCTGTGGAATGAACTGCCCCCAGAAATACGTAAGATCTCCGACCTCCGGGTGTTTCGTTGAGCATTGAAGACCCTGTTGTTCCGCCAGGCTGGACTATCAACATAATAATTTTAATTGGGGTATTTTAAATTTTTGGGGTTTTAATCCGGCCAAATTTATTTAATTATTTTAATTTTTAATCATTGTTGTGTCTTGTGTTTTTAAATTGGCTGTACACCGCCCTGAGTCCTTCGGGAGAAGGGCGGTATAGAAATAAAATTATTTATTTATTTATTTATTATTTATTTATTCTTGATCCTACTTCACGTCAATGCACTGCAGCGAAGGGGACTGTGCCCTAAAGCAAAAGTAGGCAGAGGCTGGAGAACATCGTCAGGAGAGGGCCAGACTAATTGAAATTGCAATTGTGACATACCGAAAGGCAAGGAAGGAATGTCTGGGACTGCAACTGAAGCATGGCAAGCTTTTGGAAGGCTTGCATATGAAGCATTTTATTTAATGCTTAATAACCATCATCTTTTTTGTTCAGTTTGCTTAGACTGTTTTTGAATGTTCTACTGAAAATACACAATTCCATTGCCCGGGTAATGATTTGGAAGGAGAAAAATTGGTTATTAAAGAAATTCTGAATAACTGCACATTTTCACATTGAAATAGCCAAACAATTTTTTTTTTACTGCTTCTGCTCTCTTTCTTTGGTATTGCACTGATACAGATTCACCTGCAAGTATGCAACCTCAGCCTTCTGCGGTAACTATCCATTTCTTACGACAAATAATATGAATAGAATATTTAAAAATAAGTCTCTGCTAATCTGAAACATACAAGCTTACTATTTAGGATTGAGAGCTCAGGCCCGAGTCTCCAAATATTCCCCAAAGTAATGGGATCTCATGAAAAGCTGGAAGGACAGTAGGTTGTCCCCTCCTTTTTTAGTTTTGTCTCTAACATTGTCTAAATTTGGGACAGTAGGGCTGCACTAAACCCTATCATATGTTTCTACAGTAATGAAGAAATAATATAAGGACATGTCTTTTTTCTGAAAGGTGGCTCTTGTCCCCAACCCAAAAAACCTAATGTCTTAAGATGCCCTTCCAGGGCTGCAGGACCATCAGAGATATCTACAGCAATTGATTAGGAGCAACTAAAAGGAGTAATACAAGATAGCAATTTACTTGTATAACATATATTATATCCACATTAGCAATATCAGCATTCTGAGAACTCCAGCAGAATTGAATAATCATTTCAGGACCGTCTTATCCAAGTTCAGAGATCATTGCTAATCAGACTAACATTTGGGACTCAGTAGGTTGGATCCAATCTTTATCTTACCTGGGATAAATATTTTGAATTCAAAGGGATCATCAGTCAGAAATGAGTTAAGAATCAAGTTGATCTAATTTCAGTATGTCTTCTTTAATGTGAATCCAACCAATATGTTGGGACTGTAAAATCCAGTTTGTCACTCTTCTAAAACCACAAGCTATTAGGCTAGTGGTTCCCAACCTGTTTTTGGCCATGCCCCACCTAAGCATCTGTAAAATCCTGATGCCCCCCCCATATAATTGACATATAATTCTTACTATTCAAAAAGTGACTCCTACTCATGCAGAGGAAGCCTAAAAGGCCATTATCTTGGTTTAAACAAGGTTCCAATTGCCCCCATTAAAAATCAAATTTCCCCCCTGTGGGGCATGAGCCCCATGTTGGGAACCACTGTATTAGGCAATCTATGACCTTGTACCAACACCACACTCCCATCCTAATGAAGAAGTTAGAGAATACATATCCTGTTAAAAATTCACGAAATGACAATTTATTTTCTGATAAAGTGTTTTCAAACTAGGTGCCTCCAGATGTGTTCTCAGAATTCCTAGTTAATATAAAACTTTGTGAATATGCTGCAATCATCAGTGAAACAGTGTCTACAATTAGGATAAAGCAAGCACTTGGATAAAATCGTCTTTGCAAACAGAACTAATCCTGTAAATTTCGAATGCACCCACTTTCAGTGTCATCTCTTTTATTGTAGAAGGAGATGATACTGAACGTGTGCAAGTGCAATATTTGGCAAACATGAAGAAAAATTTTGTTTTGAAGATCTACAAGGTGCCATCTATGCACCTTGTCTTTGTTGGCCTTCTTGGAAATGTTAGTGTTACCCACTCAGTTCTGTTAAAGCAGTTGTGTGCTGTTTGCCACTTTAATATCTTCATTGTTTTAAGGCTGGTTGCTATACCAATGTCATTAGTTGTTTGCTTTGTTTATTTTATATTTAATCTTAGCCCATTCTTTTCCACTGACTCCTTGACTTTATTACTAGAACCTGGAGATCATGCACATTTTCAGCTAGTAAAGCAGTGTCATCAGCACTACTGAAATATTGATATTTCTTCCTCCAGCTTTAAAACTATACTCATCTTCTTCCAATTCAGCTTCATTCACTATATATCCCACAGACTAAATAAATATGTGGAGAATACATAAACTTCTCTCCCTGTATTGTCAGTCAGACTTGTTTTACCATACACTGTCATACTGTGGCTTCCTGGTTTATGTATATACATTTTGAATGAGGCTAATAAGTTGTTCTGAGGTTCTCATATTTCTAAGCACACTTACAGCTTGACGCAATCAATTATAGCCTTTCTATAACCGATAGTACTGTACACATTGACTTCTTTTTGTTATTATTTGGCTTTCTCAATCCAGAACACATCAGCAGTAATGTCTCTTGTTTTTTAGTCTTTTCTAAAATCAGCTTGAACATCCTGTAGTTTCCTTTCCAAATAGGGTTCTGCTCAGTGTTGGATGATCCTTAGCATTATTTTATTAGTATGTGAAATTAGGGATATTGTACCACAGGTTGTACATTCTTTCATGTCTCTCCTCTTTGGTAGTAGGATTTTATTACAATAACTGAAGGGCAGCTGGTTAGGTGAAGTACCCAACTGAAGATTTCTCAAAAGAATTAGTTCAGTGGAACTCAAACCATTTCAAATAACCAATGCTGTCCCAGAATACTACTTATTAGTTGAAGGCTGTGTACTATTATTTAGCAAATGAACAAGTGTCCAGATTTCAGAGGATAATTAGAACTGCAGAAAAAACAATTGCTACCAACTTGCCTTCCATTGAGGACCTGTATACTACATGAGTCAAAATGGGGGCTGTGAAAATATTTACAGACCCCTCATATGCTAGACATAAACTGTTGCAACTCCTACCCCCAAAACGACGCTATAGAGCACTGCACACCAGAACAACTAGACACAAGAGCAGTTTTTTCCTGAATGCCATCACTCTGCTAAACAAATAATTCCCTCAACACTGTCAAACTATTTACTAAGTCTGCACTACTATTAATCTTCTCATTGTTCCCACCACCCATCTCCTTTCACTTATGACTGTATGACTGTAATTTTGTTGTTTGTATCCTTATGATTTGTATTGATTGCTTATTTGTACCCTATGACTATCATTAAATGTTGGACCTTATGATTCTTGATGAACGTATCTTTTCTTTTATGTACACTGAGAGCATATGCACCAAGACAAATTCCTTGTGTGTCCAATCACACTTGGCCAATAAAAAATTCTATTCTATTCTATTCTATTCTATTCTATTCTATTCTATTCTATTCTATTCTATTCTATTCTATTCTATTCTATTCTATTCTATTTTAAGCAGGGTAAGAGAATGCCAGTATTTTTTTTAAGCACTATTGTATTTTGGAATACTTAAGACACATGGCTCACTAACACATTACATACATTATATATACCATAAATACATTATATATATATATATATATATATATATATATATATATATATATATATATATATATATATATATATAAATAGATTATATATAAATATTTCCTTCTCATCCCTATAGGTGATTGAGGTGGTCTTCCTCAATCAGGTATTACAGCATGACATTTTATGTAAAAAAGAAAGCTACCTTTTCATATTTTTTCATCAGGAAAGGGAAGGGAAGGCAGGGCAGGACAAGGCAAGCAAATCCCACCAAGTCAATTATCCACAACCTGAGCATTATACTGTACAGATATGAAGATGTTAAATCCCAGAATTGTCAATAATAGCCATGCTGGCTAAGGAATTCTAGGAGATGAAATCCAAGCATTTAGAACATACCTAAATAGAAGAAGTCTATTTGAAGGTTTGCCTTGCTACGAAGCAAAGCCCAATATTAATCGTGAGTTCTGAGACAGGCATATTAAAAGAACATCTGAAATTTTGGAATTTTTGAGCCACGGTGAGGCAGTGGTCAGAATGCAGTACTGCAGGCTACTTCTGATGACTGCCAGCTGCCTGCAATTTGGCAGTTCAGATCTCACCAGGCTCAAGGTTGACTCAGCCTTCCATCCTTCTGAGGTGGGTAAAATGAGGACCTAGACTGTTAGGGGCACTATGCTGACTCTGTAGACTGCTTAGAGAGGGCTGTAAAAGCACTATGAAGTGGTATAAATGTCTAAGTGCTATTGTTATTTGAGGGAGTGGTTTTAGCAAACAAACAAACAAACAAACAAACAAAATCCTTAAGCTCTCATGGATACTTGAGATCAACGAAACAGGCAGATGTTAAGCATTCTGGATGCTAAAGCAGAGCCTAAAAGGCTACTCATCAAGTTAATTTATTTAATCAGGCACTGGAGGATTTAAAACACTTTTCAACCAGATTAAATGTTCAGTGGAAACCTAACCTGTAAATTTCACAGACTCCAGTCATCACTTGCTATATTGCATCGTGACTTGCAGGAAGTAATCATCACCTTTCTTTTCACCTTTTCCATTTATAGCAGAGATCTTTTCAGGGTAAGGGGGAGAAGGAGCAGAAGGAAATTTCCTTCAGAAAAATATTAAAAACTTGATTTGCTTCTTTTCATTCACCAAAAGCTACAAACATTGAACTTATTTTGAGTGTTTATTCAAAGGAGAGGAAGTTCTTAGCAGAAAAAGATACCTAGGTCACATATAGCACTGTCAAGATCCAATGCCTGATAGAAATGCTGCTGACATGAAGCACTCTTGGAAGTCCCAAGACAATTACAACAATTATTAGAAAATAGATCTCACTTCATTTTGTTCATCAGAATGAGTTTTCCTTACATTTTAAGCTCTGTGCTGCTTGCTCTGCAGAACCCCTGGCCTTGAATTATATAAAATAAGACAGCTGAAAGAATGGATCTAAGCAAATTGTTCTAAACATTTTTTCCAAGCAGGTCACAATCTAATTCTCCTCCTCCCCCCCCCCCTCCTCCTCCTCCTCCTCCTCCTCCCTCCTCCTCCTGCTCTTTCTCCTCCTCCTCCTCTTCTTCTTCTTTCTCCTCCTCCTCCTCCTCCTCTTCCTCTTCTTCTTCAGAATAGCAAACATTAATTGGAGATATACATTGAAAGTAGATAACAACACGTCTCATCACTATGTATAATAATGTCTTCTTTGTGCTGAAAACTGGAAAATTATAAAATTAGACAAAGGATATTTTTCTGACAGCTTGGTATCGTATGAAGGTTAGAGTACTGAAAAATGCCATAATGGAGCTGCAATTATATACACAGTTACCTAGGAAATAAGTCCCATTAAATTCAGTAGGATTTATTTCTGAGTAGTCATAGATAGAACTGAACTCCCAGGCATTATTTCTCCATGTTATTTATTGCTCCTAGTTAAATGCTTCGTACGAAACTTTAATGGATTTTTCTATTTGCAAATATTAAAAACAGCTGTTGTGAAGCCCCACTGATTGTTCCTTATCTTTTAGTTCTCATACATATTTATGGATTATATTAATATTCTATTAACAACTCCCCCTCCCCCCCAAAAAAGCCCTCTGTTGGATTAATGTGCTGTACTAAAAATATTTCAGTTACTCTCAAGCTCCAAAATGGCATGAAATTGTGGCTGCCCTGAAGGATGCATTATTCAGGAAATACAGCAGAGCACCTATGCTGTGGCTAATTACTGGTACAGTATGATTTAGAACAGGGGTGAAATGCTCCCGGTTCGGACCAGATCGCCTGATCCGGTAGCAATGGAGGCGGGTGGTTTGGAGAACCGGTAGCAAAAATCCATGCCCCCCCCATTGCCCAGCTGAGCTGCGCGATCATCAGAGGCTTTTTTTTTATTTTTTAAAGCATTTTTTCTACAACCTCTTTGGCCGAAAAAATGCTTTTAAAAGTAAAAAAAAAAGCCTCTGATGATCACGCGGCTCACGCTGGGATCATCAGAGGATTTTTTTAAAAAAGAAAGCCTCTGCCAATCAGCCGAAGAGGTTGTAGAAAAAATGGTTTTAAAAGTAAAAAAAAAAAAGTTGGCCATGCCCACTCAGTCATATTACACCCCACCCCACCAAGCCACGGCCACAGAACCGGTAGTAACAAATTTTACATTTCACCACTGATTTAGAAGTTATTCTTTTCTCTTATTTTCTTTAATCAATTAATTAACCCATTTATTTAATCTTATGCACGTCTGGGCGTGTTATTCAGTTGGTAAATCGTGTCTGACTCTTCGTGACCCCAGAGACTAGAGGACACCAGGCTCTTCTCCCTCTGCTTTCTCCTTGAATTTGCCCAAATTCATGTTCATTGCATCAATTGACACTATTTAACTATATCATCCTCTGCTGTCCTTTTTTCCTTTTGCCTTCACTCTTTCCCAACATCAGGGTCTTTTCCAATGAGTCCTTTCTTCTCACTTGGTGGCCCAAATATTTGAACTTCAGCTTCAGTATCTGTCCTTTCAAAGAACAGTCAGAGTTGATTTCCTTTAGATCTGACTGATTTGATTTCCTTGCTTGTTAGTATATTCATGAACTGGAATAGGGCATAACAACAGGTCAGCCAATGGGGGATTATTTGGTAACTGAAACAGTATTTGTTGTATAGGGGCCACAAGAGACAGTTTGGAGCCTGGGCATGGCTTAACTGTTCTGTATATAAACTTGAGGGCACAAGCTTCTCTCTCCTCCATTTTGCTTTCTCCATCTTGTGCTTCCATTTTGTGCTGTGTTTGTACTTGCTATTTCTCTTCTCTACAGTGTGGAAAAACCTACAAGGGTATTGTATGCCTTATGTGTTGTTATGTATATAAAGACGCTTTGAATCCTGCTTAATAGTCTGCTTGTGTGTGCTGCAACAAACTCTGACATTGCTGGGTGTACTAACATTTAAATTTGCCTTCCTTGCATTAATTTACTAAATTTCCTTTTCATGAATTTATTTAAAAGTCCATTAACTCTTTTGAACAATTCTCCTGAGACCCAGTTTGGTATAATGGTTAAAACCCAAAATAGGGAGATCCTGATTGTAGTCCCCGCTTTAAGCACAAAGCCAGCTGGTGATCTTGGACCAGTCACTATCTTTCAGCTCTGAAAGAGGGCAATGGGAAACTACTTCTAAAAAATATTGTCAAGAAAACTGCAGGGATTAGTGTAGGAGTCAACACTGATTCAAAGCACCAAAACATTAAAAAAAAAAAAGTTTTCCTGACATAAACCTTTTCTTGACCAAGGTAAAAATATCATGGAAACTGGTAAATATACTGCAATTAAACATGGGGTTGGGATTATTTGTCACCCTGGATCAATGCTAGGGTTTGGACTAGATGACAAATAACTTTATTCCAGGTTGTCCTTCAACAGTGTGTTATTTTTGACTATTGTCAGAAACCTAATATTTTATATGTGCTTTATTTCATATAGCAGCTTTTGGTTGGTCAAATATTTTGTATCTATGGAGATTCTCAGTCATCCAAGTCATGGTTGTCCCAAAGCTGCTTTTTCAAGAGCTAACTGGCTAACTGGTTTTTCTTTGAAGATATTTCGTTTCTCATCCAAGAAGCAGAGCTGAAGAAGTTTCTTGGATGAGAAGTGAAACGTCTTCAAAGAAAAACCAGAAAGTCCAGTTGCCTCTTGAAAAAGCACCTTTGGGACAAATATTTTGAATTTTGTTGAATGTCTCATTGGCTAAGTCTTACCAAGCAGGTTGCCAAAAGTAATTGTAATAGCTTTCTGTCTGGCAAATGGGGATGATACAGGTACAAGACTGAATTTTATCATGTGGAAATGTGTGTTGTTTCTCCAGACTCATGGGGGATATGCATAATGAAAGCTAAACTGCAAAGTCTACTTTCATAAGCTATTCCAGAATGCTTTACTGTAAATGTAAAGCAAAAAAGAAGAAGAAGAAGAAAGGTAATTAGATCGATTCCAACTGAGTTGTTATGGAATACAAACATGGAAATGTAAAGGGAGCTATAATACTGGTATGTTTAATACATTTTCATGAATTAAGGAATATTATAAATGAACTTGAGTGGGTAGGGAGTGGAGTAGGAATGTGATATTGGATAAGGAAGAAGCCAAAAATCATTTTTCACCATTTTTTCCCCATGGGTTAATGTAAAGAGTGAAAATAGTGATCTCAGCGAACTGAAGGACCACATTGAATATGCTCTTCATATTGTGCAGCCAGTCAGAAGCTATGAGAGGGGCTGTTCATCCTTTGAGTCAAGTCTTCTCTGTCCTGTTTTACATACACCACATTTTTTAAAGCTTTCCAAGATGGGTCCTTTGCAGTCTTGGAAACTGTCTTCTACAAGGATGAGCAGAGTTGGAAGCAAAGGGATTTGATGTTAGGTGTCCATTTCTGAAATCAGAGGCATTCCAGTTAGGAGAAGCCAATGAAATCCATAGCTTCTGGATGGCACATTAAATCTTTTTTTTTTCATTCTTTCCAGATTATAACAATAGCAATAGCACCTCCTAGACATATACTGCCCCATAGTGCTTTTAGAGCACTTTTCTGGGTGGTTTATAATATCAGCATATTGTCCTCAATGATCTGGGACTTCGTAGTTTCAACTTCAAATTATAATTTCAACTTCAAATTATAGTTTCAACTTTGTTAGACACTTGCCAAGCCTTAATACACTACATTGACACATGGAAAGACATACTAAGGTAAAATGCAAACACATATAACTGTAAACATGACCTAGGATTATTTACAGCTATGCATGGATTATTCCACTTTTTATGTATATGCATACTCATATGCATTTGTGGAGTTCCTTCCCCCATGTATGTCTTTAAGATTGAGGTTCCTTTCCTCCTATTTAAATTTTATATTATGATTCCTATACTTAAATGATGTTCAGTTATAATCAGCCATTAGAAAGCCATTAGAAAATAAAATGTAGATATATTTGTGTGTTTGTATGTATTGTTTATGTGTGTCACACATACATAAATAAACTAAAGAAGAGATTAAGAATAGCAATTATCCTTCAGCTATAAAGTAGGACGAAAAGAAAAATGTAAAAAAGAAAGGTCAGTAAAAAGTTATCATAGCCGCTTAAGATGTACTTCCATTATTAAGTAGGGAAACATTAAAATTCATCAATTTTTTTTCACATAGTGAAATATTGAAATAAAATTAATAATTAATTATCAAATTAATAAACTCTAAAATAGTATCATAAAAAATTATACCAAATAAAAGAAAGTTTTATATATATTATTCAGTTTAATTTTCATAGGATTCTCTGGAAAACAGTACTTTTAAAAAATAATCTAAGTTACTATCTAAAACTTGGTGAGAAAAACAGGATCAGATAAATCTCTGTCCTTCATGGATTTGTTCAGTTGATGAATATGCCTCACCATTTTAACAGTACTCAGATGCTTTTAGTTTTTTATTCAAGTTCATCCTAAGTATTTGTATTTGCAAAGCTCAAATCATGCTGAGTTTGATTAATTTTGAGATGATAAATATGTATAAGAATTAAGAGGCACTTGCTATTCTCATGGAATTATAACTCCTACTATGAAATATTGGATTTTATTTAAGATAACCACTTTTTCAGACAAAGCACAGCTTACCATATAATTTTTATATATTTTTTTAAATGTGGGAGTTATGCTTTTAGAATTCGCTTGAAGACTCTCTATAGCCATATATGAAAACTCTTCTTTAAAATTTCAAAAGATCCAGGACAATAGTTTGGAATAAAAGCCGTCTTCCTTTTTTGAGTGTCATTTGTAATAAGAATAATAATAAAAAAAAGCTATCATGGTCTTGGAGATATAAAATGTATTTTCCTATTTTGAACTGTAGAAAAAAAGAGAAAATGGCTATTCCAACCCTTTTGTTAATGTGATTCATTTATATCTTGAAGAGTCACCAACACTTTTTGGTGCATTGTACAGGCAAGGAAAGAAAACATTCATCTTTAAAACTAGAAGGAAATAATAATAATCTAAGGACAGAATTCACTGGAGATTTCAACTGCAAAAGCATCTTGAAACTAAGGAGGTATCAGGTCACAAAAATGTTTCATAATAAATGGTGCACACCAGTGGTGGGTTTCAAATTTTTTTACTACCGGTTCTGCGGGTGTGGCTTGGTGGGAGTGGCATGGCTTGGTGGGTGTGGTTTGGTGGGCGTGGCAGGGGAAGGATACTGTAAAATCTCCATTCCCACCCCACTCCAGGGGAAGGATACTGCAAAATCCCCATTTTCTTCTGATCAGCTGGGACTTGGGAGACAGAGAATAGATGGGGGTGGGGCCAGTCAGAATTTTTACTACCGGTTCTCCGAACTACTCAAAATTTCCACTACCGGTTCTCCAGAACTGGTCAGAACCTGCTGAAACTGAAATATGGTGCACATCATATTTGTGACATTCAGCAAACAGTTCTTACACACAGATTCAAAGATTCCTTATTATGTAAATGGAAAGAAATACTAGAAGAGTTCAAGACTGCCCCATATAGAATGACATTCAAATGCTGAATATCCACATTTTAAGGACTTCTGCCATCCTCACTGTGATTGTTGTTTAAACTTAAGCTATACTTGAGTTTAGTTATGTTATAATTTTGTGGCTCTGAGTTATGATTCAGCAAAACCAGTGGTATCATGATTGTAATGAATGATTTCCACTTGCTGACCCTTTACAGACCAAGAAGGTGCATTGCATTAATTCCAAACAAACATGGAATAAAATGCAAACCAAGCTGTAGTATAAGTCAAAACAATGGAGAGTTCCTTCTATAGGAAGTTCAGAATGATTTGGCAGTCCATTCTCAGTGAGAATCCACTTCATTGCTTTAGCATTATATTTACCCATAGTTTATACAAAGCAGGGAAGATGAATTAAGATTGTAATATTGCATATGATTAGCTGAAGGCACACAGACACATACAAACACATACATAGGTGTGTGTGGGGGTTTTTTAAAAATCATATCTCTACACTTTTATATTTACTCTGTTAATTCACTGACCTGATAAGGTCATCTTTTAAATTATTTAAGAAAAGTTTTAAAAAATTTATCATTGGCAATATAGGTGGCCCAGCTGACCTTTGCCTCTTCTTAAGAAAACTGGCCCCTCCATGAAACATTGATTAGAAAGCTTCCTCTAAAGATGTCCTTGTCTACTGAAATCCTTATGCGGAACTCTCTTGGGATTGTTAAGCAGATCAGTGCCTTTAAAAAGTCATCTCTTGGCTTACTCTGTCTAGAGTTTTGAGAATATGAATAGCTCGATTGCTAAATCAAATGTAAACCTCCACAATGGAAGCATTTAAACATTTTCTGCAGAAATTGGCCAGAAAGGACTAATACAATACTTACCCTTCTCAAAACCCCTTAATTGTATAATTCTTTTGTATAGGTTATTTTTAAACAGGAATTTGGGCTGTCTTGTATGGGCATAGTTCTAACCATAAGGAAAAAAATGGATTTTGTTTATGATTTTGATCATCAAATGGAGATTTTTTAAAAAAAGTTATTCTTGGTAGATCTCTTATAATTACAGAAAACTGTCAAAGAGGCAAATAAGTAAGAGTGCCTTTCAAATTATAGCTGAGTAAAATAATGGGGCATAAAGATCGATTCAGTTTATTTTCTAATAAATGCTAAAAGCTCCAGGACAAAATCTCACATCCTTTCACATCATCCCTGTGGATGTTTTCCAAATCATTCATTTTATACTGAAGCTCCAAATATTAGAGTGTTTATGATCTTTTATTCTTTTGCAAGACCTAAGGGTTTTCAACATCATAATACTTGGAGATAGTTTGATGGTACACCTTATCAGTAGCTTGGAAAAAAACCCCTGAATATCTGAATAGTTGTCAATAATACTATACAATAGTATAGTACAATACTATACAATAATAATAATACTAAGATACCATCCTTGGCAGACAACTGTTTATTTTACTTTCTCCTGATTTTAGAAAAAAGAGAAGTGTTTTATATTTGAAAGCACAGGGGGAAAAAAGGGCAGACCAAACATCTATGTAGATCAGGAGTATCAAACTGATGGCCTGTGGGCTGGATGTGTCATTCTCAGGCCATGCCCACCCCAGTTGCCATTACGTGATAGCAATGTGACGCCACGAGTTTGACACCCATGATGTAGGTTCTCAGTCATTCAGATCATGCCCTATATGGCTCAGGGCCAGGCTATCTTCGAGACCGCCTTCTACCACATAGCTCCCAGCGACTGGTAAGACCCACAGAGTTCGGTCTCCTCCGGGTCCCGTCAGCTAAACAATGTCGGCTGGCGGGCCCGCAGGGGAGGGCCTTCTCTGTGGCTGCCCCGGCTCTCTGGAACCAATTACCTCCTGAGGTCCAGACCGCTCCCACCCTATTGGCCTTCTGCAAAGCGGTGAAGACCTGGCTCTTCTGGCAGGCCTGGGACCATTGATCTCGTTACAATGATCTTGCGAGACTCGGCCATGAATTGGAGTGCATATGTTTTAACGTTTTTAAAGTTTTTAATATTTTTCTTTTTAACATTTTTTATGGGATTGTTCGCATTGTTTTATTCTTTGTTGTAAGACGCCCAGAGTCCCTTGGGAGTTGGGCAGCATAGAAATGCGACAAAACAAACAAACAAACAAACAAACAAACAAACAAACAAACAAATAAATAATGTTTGTCCCAAAGGCAACTGGACTTTGTTTTTCTTGAAGATGTTTCACTTCTCATCCAAGAAGCTTCTTCAGTTCCAACCACTTAAACTTCTTCACCATTATAGTTAGGTTGTCATTAACAGTTATTATCCATTGCTATTGCTGTAACTGTAATTGGCTGAAAACTAGTATCAGATAGTTGGGGAACCTGTGGATTTACATGGGAAAAATGCAGTTCTCCATGGGATGGGCATCAATAAATTTGAATAAGAAGTATCTTCCCGTATAAAGGCTTTGTTTGGTTTTCAGTTTCTATATTTGAGACTCACACATTCTGCAGAAATAGATAATTAAAATCCTGATGCCTTTCTGTTTTATGGCAAAAGAACAATGAAGAGAGGGATATTATAAAGCTTTTGGTGTAGGAAAGAAGACATTTTATTTCTTCTTGTTTTGTCACCAAACCAATCTTTTCCTGTGAATTGAGTTCCAAGAATCTTTGCAAATATACACCATGAATCTTATTTTAGGGAAAATTGTCCCCCCACCCAGTGCACTTAGCAAGCAATAAGGTATAAACTATATTTGGACATCTAAAAATGGTATGAGTTTCAGTTTTAAAACTGAAAATGGAGCATTTTCTTCTGCAATATATCTTATTACAATGGTACCATCACTAAGATTTATTAGATGTTGATTTGTTGCCTACAACATAAAACCAGTTCTTAAGTATTTTCTCCCAGTCATGTTCATTCATGTTTGTAGAAATGTCTCTTTGTCTTGATAGAGTGGATCCATTTGGAACATAATTCTCTACTACTCTTATGCTGATATATAGTGACTGAGAATTCCAAGAGTTAGAATCCCAAGACATTTGGAGGATGTGAAACTGAAGACTATTGATATAAATCATATTCACCTTATGATGAGAAACCTGTTGAACTGTGCACATAAAGATGGAAAGAGTGTCTAAAACTAGAAACTATTTCATATCCATGAATCGTTCATTGTCTTTCAAAATAATTGCTATGAAAATAAATAAATATATATATATAAATAAATACATATGAAAAAAGTTCCAAATTGTATCAAACATTGTACAAGAATCAGTAACTGATTTCATAAACATCCATTCATAAACCACTGTTCATAAAACCCAGACAGATCATTCAATGCAGTCCTACATTGAAAAAGAGACACCAGGTGTTTTGAGCTGGCTTTAGAAAAGGTCAAGGAACACAAGACATGATTGCTGATGCATGCCAAATACTTTCACAATTATTAGCTAATAATTGAGAAAGCCAAAGAATAGCAAAAAGAAGTCAGTAGGTTCTTCAGAAAGAGTTTCAATTGTGTTGATAATGTCAAGCTGTGGAAATGGCTCAGAAAAGTGCTCAGTACATCTCATTGTCCTCATGGGAGAATTATATACAGGTCAGGAAGCCACAGTACAGACAGAACATGATGAAACAGACTGATTTCAGATTGGCAAACAAATGTGACAAAGTTGTCTTCTCTCCCATTATTTAGTCAACCTATATTCTGAATATATATTAAGGGAAGCTAACTGGAAGAAGATGGTGTTAAAATTGGAAGACAAATCATTACCAACCTATGATATATTGATGATACTACTTTGAGAGCCAAAAATGCTACAGATCTGTAATAAAAGTCAAAGAACTGAAAAAATGGATTGAGATATTCTATTCTATTCTATTCTATTCTATTCTATTCTATTCTATTCTATTCTATTCTATTCTATTCTATTCTATTCTATTCTATTCCATTCCATTCCATTCCATTCCATTCCATTCCATGGACCAAATTCATGTCAATTACAGTACTTTTAGAATTGGCAGTGAGGCTAATGAATTGGTGGGTAGCTTCTCCCTTTATGATCAACTATCAACAAGCAATCAAGGAACAAGCAATCAAGATATATTCCACAGACAAGGCACAAGTGACCAAGCTCAAATTAACCTACTTTGGAAACATTAAATGAAGATCTAGCTCAGTGGAGAAGGATTTAATGATGGAAAAGATGGAAAGACAAAAGGGATTGCCAGCAGCAACATGGATGGATTCATTTATAGTGGAGATGACTATACCCTCCAGAGTCCTGAAAGAACTGTGGTTTTTAAAAGTTGACCATGACTTGATAGTACATATTCATTCAATCAGCCCAAAGCAGATTAGGCTATTTTAACCAAAGATCGGGTAAATATCTCTTCCTAATTTAAAGATCATCAGCATCTTCCATTTTCAGGGTACTGCATTTGTAGGACACACTACACTTAAGTAGATTCTGAAGAAATAAACTAACAAATTGGCATTGAACAATTAGAGATATTGCCTCACTGATTATCAATCATGATGACACTTACTATAGTTACTTACCTATAGCAAGAATGACTTCTTTCTATTTCTATTTACAAACTCCGTTGTTAAATTCAGCAATCTTGTCTATTTTGGAGAAACAATGGGACAGTTTTCTGATAGAAAATCTTCCTATAAATCTTTAGCTTGTCAATATTGCTCCAGCCGCAGAAACAGTTAAGTGTTCCATACCATTGTAACATCATCCATCAATTATTATTCCTCCTCTTTCATCACAATTTTAGATCGTGTTAGAGAGGGGTGACAATTGAGGGTAACATTAAATTAATATTGCGAACTGAAGTAGATTCATATGTACTACAAGATGAGGCTAGAAGAAGAAGCCAGAAAGCAATGAACAAGGAGGCAGGCTGGATTCATATGTGATGTTTATTTTTGCATTTTATTTATTTATGTTGTTTGCATGCTATTGAGATTCACAGTCTCTAGTTCGTTGATGGTATAAGATGTATTAATATCTCATGAGATACATATAAAAACCAAACAATCAAAAATACGGTAAGCACCAACAAATACAAAAACTGTGTGCCAGTAACCCCAGTCATTCTGTTAGAAAGAAGTTCCCTTAGGATGGGCTCCAGCACGAGTCCAAAAGTTCAGAACATTGAACATCTGGTCCTGGTGACTGTCCCAGATTGGATTGTGGGACTTGTATATTTGCCTTCACTCACTAGACAATTAGTATCATCCTAAAAAGAAAGGAGCTGAGTGGTTACCGTTTAGGTTCTTGTCTATAAGTGCCTACTTTGTGGAATATTATAAAGATTCCTTCCTCTCTTTACTCATTTTTAACATCTATACAAAGCCATAAGGGGATGCGGTGGCTCAGTGGCTAAGATGCTGAGCTTGTCGATCAGAAAGGTTGGCAGTTCAGCGGTTCGAATCCCTAGTGCCGCATAATGGACTGATCTCCCATTACTTGCCCCAGCTTCTGCCAACCTAGCAGTTCAAAAGATATAAAAAAATGCAAGTAGAAAAATAGGGACCACCTTGGTGGGAAGGTAACAGCGTTCTGTGCACCTTCAGCATTTAGTTATGCTGGCCACATGACCATGGAATTGTCATCAGATAGGGCTGGTTCTTCGGCTTAGAAACAGACATGAGCACCACCCCTTAGAGTCGGGAACAAGTAGCACGTATATGCGAGGGGAACCTTTACCTTACAAAGCCATAGATGGATGGGAGATGACATCAGTTTTATGGAATTCCCTCCCCACTTTAGCATCATTTTGGTGCCAGGTGAAGACCTTTCTATTTTTTCAGGCTTTTAATTATATATTCATTGTTATTATTTTAGATTTTATATGATCGCTTTGCTCCTACATAATTTGTATGGGGATTTATATTGCATTTTACTTGGTTTTATTATATATGTGTTTATTTGAATTACAGTTTTAGTTTACTTTATTGCAAACTGCCCAGAAACCTTTAATTTAAATGAGTAGCTTAAGTAAGAGCAAATGTCTGAGCAGGAAACCCAGTGAGATTCTCATTACAGTGAAGTATGGCCTCATCACTGCAATACTTTTAGGTGAGACAGTTTTTTTTTTTTTTAAACCCCTCTTTGAAATGTCTATTATTTTAGAAATGAAAGTCCCAATTAATGTTTGGTATATAATGTGACATTAGCATTGACACCTGTGTGCAGGCCTTGCACTGGCTTCTTGTTGGCTTCTCAGTGCAGTTAAAAATACTTGTGTCAGGGTTCCAAGTAACACCCCCAACCAAATAAGACTCCGAGGCAAGCAGTTCCTCAAAGTTCCATTTTATTAGAGATGTCATATTGGCACATCTGGGAAAACCCAAATCTGAAAGCTCCCAGGTTTTCCCCACCCAAAGGAAAGTCAAAGTCCCTTCCCCTGCACCCACATGTCCATCACATGGTCCAATCAATCCACCATCGCAACTGGTGGATGCCACCTCTCCAGGTGCAGGCTGAACGCCTTTGACTCCCAGAGAAAAGAATGTTGTTATGGCTATATATCTCTACCCACTCCATACTACTTCCCTCCCCATTCCCACGGTACTAAGTGTGGCACCCTGAAGATTTGAAGAAAAAGATGGCATCCAGGGCTGATAGCTTGATTTTAAAGTTCTATGTGGCTTAACTTGAAGTATCTCCAGGAATGCCTTTTCCAACCAGTCTTGATCCACTCAATTTATACATTCTGAGATAATCAGGATGTGGATTTCCAGTTGCACTAGAATAGATTGAGAATGCTGCTTCTTTTTAGAATGCTGATATTCAAACAGTCCCCACTATGTTACATTTTTATAAACTAGATTATACAAATTAGTTAGGAAAACTTCTGAATTGTGATATATGACCATTTATTTGTTGCTTTTTAAATTTTGGATTCATTACTGTGGATGTTTTTAATGTGTTTTGTTGCATTTTTATATTGTTATATATTTCTTTTTGTACCATGAATGATTTTATGTATCAGATTAAGTCTGAGTAACCAAGATTCTGGAGCATAGTGGCCAGAAATCTAATAAATAAATCATTCATTCCATAAGAAATGCTCACTATGTTCAAAGCAGTATTCACATTAGGGAGAGGTTAATCAAAACTTCAGTGTTTGATGACAATTGCATTGAAAATGCAGAGCATTTAATATAATGTGTCAAGATCAATTACTCTCTGCTGCTAAAAGCAAGTTGCATGACAAATTATTTGTTCTGCCTATTCATCCATTCTTTATTAGCCCTTTTCCTTTTCCAAGACAATATACAAAGCATACACAAAAGGAGTCATAGTGTTATGTGGACTAATTTGCACTGATCAAAGTTAATGCTTAAATTATTCAACCAAAACTGTATTTGCTCCTTTAAAAACTATATAGAATAGAATAGAATAGAATAGAATAGAATAGAATAGAATAGAATAGAATAGAATAGAATAGAATAATTTGTTGGTCCTACAAGACTGATAGAATGTCAGAGTTGGAAGGGACCTTGGTGGTTTTCTAGTCCAACCCCCTGCTCAGGAAGGAAACCCTATACAATTTCAGACAAATGCTTGTCCAATCTCTTCTTAAAAACTTCCAGTGTTGGAACATTCACAACTTCAGGAGGCAAATAGTTTCACTGATTAATTGTTCTAACTATCAGGAAATTTCTCCTTAGTTCTAGGTTGTTTCTCTCCTTGATTAGTTTCCATCCATTGCTTCTTGGCCTGCCTTCAGGTGCTTTGGAGAATAGGTTGACTCCCCCTTCTTTGTGGCAGCTGCTTAAATATTAGAACACTGCTATCATTTCACCCCTAGTCCTTCTTTTCATTAAAATAGACATACCCAATTCTAGCAACTGTTCTTTATAAGTTTTAGCCTCCAGTCCCCTAACTATCTTTGTTATTCTTCTCTGCACTCTTTCTGGAGTCTCAACATCTTTTTTACATAGTGAAGACCAAAAGTAGATGCAGTATTCCAAGTGTGACCTTTCCAAGGCATTATAAAGTGATATTAACACTTCAGTTGATTTTGATTCTATCCCTCTGTTAAAGCATCCTAGAACTCTGTTGGCTTTTTTGGCAGCTGCAGCACACAGCTTGCTCATATTTAAGTGATTGTCCACTAGTACTCCAAGATCCTTCTCACATTACTACTATTGAGTGAGGTACCACCTACACTGTACCTGTGATTTTGTTTTTCTTGCCTATATGTCCAACCATTGAATTTCATTTTGTTAGATAGCACCCAATGTTCAAGTCTGTTAAGATTCTTTTGTATCTTAAGCCTATCTTCTGGAGTGCTGGTTAGTGCCAGCTTGGTGTTGTCTGCAGATTTGATGAGTTCCCCATCTATTCCATCATCCATATCATTGATGAAGAACTTGAAGAGTTGTTGTTAGTTGTGAAGTTGTGTCTGACCCATTATGACCCCATGGACAATGTTCCTCCAGGCCTTCCTGTCCTCTACCATCCTCTGGAATCCATTTAAGCTCACGTCTACTGCTTCAGTGACTCCATCCAGCCACTGCATTCTCTGTCGTCCTCTTTTGCCCTCAATCTGTCTCAGCATTAGGCTATTCTCCAGTGAATCCTTCCTTCTCATTAGGTGGCCAAAGTATTTGAGTTTTATCTTCAGGATCTGGCCTTCTAAAGAACAGTCAGGGTTGATCTCCTTTAGGACTGACTGGTTTGATCGCCTTGCAGTTCAAGGGACTTGCAGGAGTCTTCTCAAGCACCATAGTTCAAAGGCCTCAATTCTTTGGTGCTCAGTCTTTCTTATGATCCAACTTTCACAACCATACATTGCAGCTGGGAAAACCATGGCCTTGACTATATGCACTTTTGTTGGCAGGGTGATGTCTCTGTTTTTTAGTATGCACTTGAAGAGTACTGGACCTAAATCAGAGCCTTGGGATACCCCACTGCATACTTCCCTCCATGTAGATGCAGTTCCATTGAGGACTGCACATTGAGTGTGGTTGGTCAGGCAGTTATGAATCCATCTGGTGGTGATAGTGTCTAACCCACATTTTTCAAGTAGTAGGTTGTGGTCTACCCTATCAAATACTTATTGACGTCTGAGTAAATTATAGCCATAGTATTTCTCTGGTCCATTAATTTTTCACTTTTAAAAATATATACTTTTAAATGACTACAATAAAAGGGTTTAAATGGTTCTATTGGATTTGGTTAAATCTAAAATTAAAATAATATTTTTCACTGAAAATAGAGAGGTTTATGGATTATGACAACATATGCATGATGGGAGATTTTAATGGAATTGTGGAGGAAAATTGGGACTACAAAACAAATAAAGTAACAAAGCATAGTAGGAAAATATTGCCAAAGTCCTTTTTTAAGATGATGGAGGAAATGAATATGAAAGATATATGGAGAGAAAGAAATAAAGGAAAGAAACAATATATATTTTATTCAGATAGACATTTATCGTGGTCTAGGTTAGACATGATATGGTCAACAATGGAATTGTTGTTGAATATAGAAGATGTGGAAATAGAAACTAATTTATGGGCGGATCATAACTTGGAACACACCCACAATTTATGGGTGATGATAACTTGGAAAGGACAAAAAAGAAGAGCTAGATGGACTTTAAATAATACAATATTAAAAGAGCAAGAGTTTGTGCAGAAGATGAAAAGAGAATTGGCCTTCTTCTTTAAAGAAAACAAGAAAGATGAGACATCTATACAAATCCACTGGGATACTATGAAGGCATTTGCTAGAGGACTAATTATAGATTATACAAGAAAAAAGAATGTAAAAAAAGATTAACTCTGAAAACACTGACTGACAATTATAAGAGACTTGAGAAGGAACTTCAGAATGATCCACATAAGAAGATTGTTAAAATTAAAATGAATACAGTAAAACATAAAATGGATTTATTGGAGAAGGAAGAATTGGCTCAGAAGATAAGAAGTGCTAAACAAAATTATTTTGAAAATGCAAATAAACCAGGCAGATGGCTAGCATATAAATTGAAAAAGGAAAGAGAATCAAGGAACATAACACACCTTATTGATGAACAAGGGGGAAAGCAAATTCGGATATAAAGAGATGGGAAAGATTATACATGAGTTTTATAGAAAACTTTATAAAAGAGAGATAATAGAGGAGGAGAAGGTGTCTAAGTACTTACAAGATGCAAAACTACCTCGGATTAGTAATGAGATGTTGGAAAGAAACATAACGATGATGGAATTAACAGAAGCAATTAAGAAACAAAAAAATGGCAAAGCACCAGGGCCTGATGGCCTACCAACTGAATATTATAAGACATTACAAGAACCTTTGACCATTCCATTATTGGAGGTGATGAATGAAGTGATGATAAAGAAGGAAATAGTTTTAGTTAGTTTAGTTTTAGTTTATTTGATTTGTATACCGCCCTACTCCCGAAGGGCGGTGAATAGCCACAAGATAAAAACACATAAATACAAAATTTAAAAACAGAATAAAACCAAATTAAACAATTGGCCGAAGACAAATTTAAAACACACCAATAAATTAAAACCAATTAAAATTTGTGTTTTAAAAGGGAAAAAGGGAAAAATTAGGCCAGGCCAGCCTGATGGAGTAAAAAGGTTTTAATACCTAAATCTTGGACAGAGGCATATATTACTTTGATTCATAAAGAAGATACAGACCCACAACAAATCAAAAACTATAGACCTATATTCTTGTTAAATTCGGACTACAAAATTTTTGCTTCAATATTGGCGGAGAGATTTAAGAGATCCTTAAATAATTTCATACATTCGGATCAAAATGGATTTCTTCCAAAAAGACAAATTAGGGATAACGTAAGAATAATCTTGGACACTTTAGAGTATTATGAAGCACATACTGAAAAACAGATGGCGTTGGTTTTTTTAGATTCACAAAAAGCCTTTGACAACGTAAACTGGCAATTTATGACCCTTCAAATGGAAAGGATGGGCTTTGGGAGGAAATTTGTACAGGCCATTGAAACTATCTATTCTAAACAAACGGCAAAAGTAATGATAAATGGAGAATTGATGGATGCGATTGAAATAGAAAAAGGCACGAGACAAGGATGTCCTTTATCCCCATTGTTGTTTATATTGACATTAGAAGTTTTAAATAGGCATGTCAGAGGAGAAAAAGAGATAAAGGGCATGAAGAGTCAAAAGGAAGAATACAAATTTCAAGCCTTCGCAGATGATTTAGTTTTTATTATTGAAGAACTATTAACAACAATAAGTAAATTAATAGAAATTATTGGAGACTTTGAAAAAGAAAATAGATTATTTATTTCTGGAAATCAGGAACACTAACCAATCTTGTATGAATCCCATTAAAAAAAAAAGAAAGAAAATTATCAGCACTGTAATTGCTGTACAAAGAACACAATAACTGTGGTAATATTTGAGAGCTAGTGCAGTATAGTGGTCAAAGTGTTAGATCAAATTCAAGTTCACCATTGACTAAGGTGACCAGATTTTAACATTGGTAAAGAGGGACATTGTGGACGTGGCTTATTTTGTGGGCGTGGCTAGCTGGTCATGTGACTGGGTGGGCGTGGCTAGCTGGTCATGTGACCGGGTGGCCATGGCTATGTGTATAGGGTAAGGTGAACAGATTTTAACATTGGTAAGGACACCATTGTGGGCGTGGCTTATTGTGTGGGCGTGGCTTGGAGGCCATGTGACTGGGTGGGCATGGCTAGCTGGTCATGTGACCGGGTGGCCATGGCTATGTGTATAGGGACTACTCAGAGGGCTGAAAAGTCATTTCTGACAGGTCCTCACACTTTTGACTGGTCCTCACACTTATGACCATCCTCACATTTATGCCCGTGCAGCATTCTTAACAACCATGTCACTCATTTCACAACTGCTTCTCTTCACCATGGTGACAAGATAGGGCAAAAACGTAAAATGTGAGGACAGTCGTAAGTTCGAGGACTGGTCAAAAGTGCGAGGACCAGTCAAAAATAACTTTTTCAGCCCTCCGAGTAGTCCATATGCACAAAAGGACTAACCAGAGGGCTGAAAAAAGTCATTTCTGACAGGTCCTCACACTTTTGACTGGTCCTCACACTTATGACCATCCTCATATTTATGCCCGTGCAGCATTCTTAACAACCATGTCACTCATTTCACAACTGCTTCTCTTCACCATGATGACAAGATAGGGCAAAAATGTAAAATGTGAGGACAGTCGTAAGTGCGAGGACTGGTCAAAAGTGCGAGGACCAGTCAAAAATAACTTTTTCAGCCCTCTGAGTAGTCCATATGCACAAAAGGACTAACCAGAGGGCTGAAAAAAGTCATTTCTGACAGGTCCTCGCACTTTTGACTGGTCCTCACACTTATGACCATCCTCACATTTATGCCCATGCAGCATTCTTAACAACCATGTCACTCATTTCACAACTGCTTCTCTTCACCATGATGACAAGATAGGGCAAAAATGTAAAATGTGAGGACAGTCGTAAGTGCGAGGACTGGTCAAAAGTGCGAGGACCAGTCAAAAATAACTTTTTCAGCCCTCCGAGTAGTCCATATGCACAAAAGGACTAACCAGAGGGCTGAAAAAAGTCATTTCTGACAGGTCCTCACACTTTTGACTGGTCCTCACACTTATGACCATCCTCACATTTATGCCCATGCAGCATTCTTAACAACCATGTCACTCATTTCACAACTGCTTCTCTTCACCATGATGACAAGATAGGGCAAAAATGTAAAATGTGAGGACAGTCGTAAGTTCGAGGACTGGTCAAAAGTGTGAGGACCAGTCAAAAATAACTTTTTCAGCCCTCTGAGTAGTCCATATGCATTAAAGGATACAGCAATAGAGAGGGATGAAGGAAGGGAAATTAGAGTAGGAGTGAGGGTAAGAGAGGGAGGAAGAGAGGAGGAGAAGGAGAAAGGAAGAGGAAGTAGGGAGGAGAAAAAGAGGGTGGGGGAAGAGAAAGTAAGAAGGAAAGAAAAGAGAGAGGTGGTAGGTTTGAGGAGAAAGACTGCTGTACAATAAAAAAGATGAAAGGGAAGAAAGCCAACCCCAAGCAAATATAAAGATATTAAGATAAAGAATGAATTGTTAAACTTTAAAGAATAAAAGAGAACAAATATGAATAAATAGCAATAATTAGAAACACACATACAAACATACAATGTATTTTCTTTGAACAGAATATTTGGCTGGTTCACAAATTTAAACAGTGTTTAGTCATTTCAATTAAATTTACAATTTCTATATTTCCTTTTTGCCATATTTATTCCTCATCTATTTTTTAAAAAAACCAATATTACCCTTCATCCTCATCTCTAATCTTAATCAAATTCAATTTTTCCCTTCTATTCTATATTATACCCCTTCCCATTGTCATCTATTTTTATATCCATCCTCACATTGGTTAATTATGTAATTATGTAATACAGTTGTTTAATACAAATTCAACATTTTAATATAAATCAATTAGTTATATAACTATCTTTTTTGTATATTAATCAATATGAACATGAATATTCCAATTATTTCCATGCAATCCAATTTCTTACAAATCAATTAATTATATTTACCAATAATAATAAACCAAATAATTTCCCCCATATATTCCTCCAAACCACAACTTAATTGCTGGGTCGCCCGCCCCTCGCCCTGCCCCGCCTCCCATCCGCGCGGCATTAGCCTACCCTAGCCCAGGGCTGGGCAATTGTGGCTCTTTTACAACCTGTGGACTTCAACTCCCGTCGAGCCCATTCTGGGGAATTGTGGAGAATTCTGGGAGTTGAAGTCCACAAGTCTTAAAGCTGCCAAGGTGGGAGACATCAAGCATGAGGCTGGCCAAGTATCCTCCTTGAGAGACAACAGTTGAACATCAGGAGAGCTGTAAGAGGGCAGGGCTACATTTGGAAATTTTCGCATTTTTGCAGGTGGTGCATTACGATCTGGTGTCTGCAATGGAGAGCAAAATCCGGCTTCTTCTCTCCGCTGTAAGGGCAGCATCAGGATTCCACCTTGGTATATTTGCAGCTCAAGGCAGCCCTCCTCTCCTGTCGCTTGGGACTCGGAGCGGTAAACAGCGTCTGGTTCGGGGAGCAGCCGGATTTTGCTCTCCATTGCTCTCTCGGCCCCTGCAAGCTCTCGTCTCTCGAGGAGCGCTCCCTGAAATGGCGCGGGAAACTTTGGTTGGGCTTCTCGAGAGATGAGAGCTTGCAGGGGGCCGAGAGAGCAATGGAGAGCAAAATCCGGCTGCTCCCCGAACCAGACGCTGTTTACCGCTCCGAGTCCCAAGCGACAGGAGAGGAGGGCTGCCTTGCGCTGCAAATATACCAAGGTTTTTTTTTTAACACTGATCAGCTGTAGGTTGGCCCTTTGAAGCCCCGCGGCAAGAGTTCAAACAGTTTTTTTTCCCTCTAGCCATCAGCGGGGACTCGGGAGGCAGAATGAAAAATCGGGACTTTTTTAAAACGCCGCGGGACGCGGGACAAATTGCTCAAAAGCGGGACTGTCCCGCCAAAAGCGGGACGTCTGGTCACCTTACCATTGACCATGCTAAGTCACAATGTCATTTTTGGCCTGTTTCTATTTCTCAATCCAACATATAGTAGAAGATTCATTGAAATAAGACCCCTCTCTAAGCCATCTTCAAGTATTGGAGGAAAAGTGGGGTGTAAATCAATCAGACAGACAAGGAGTCTTTCTCCAGCAGGATTTCTCAAAATATCAAAAACTGCTGAAGAACTGTGGAGCAGGGTAAACATAATCCTACATCCAATTTGGTGTTATAAAACATGTCAGGCTAGTTAGCGCTTGGCTAGTTTGGGATTCAGTCTATTTTGTGGTTGGTTTATAGCTCAGTGTACTATAGTTCAATTAAAGGACTATTTTGTTGCCATATGCTAGCCTCATATGTGTAGGAATGGACAAAGCTTAGGGGGGAAAAATATAACAGCACTGTTCTAGGCCTGAATCTATTCTGTAAATAGAGATGAAGTGCAATAGAGATGAAATGCAGTAATAATCCTTTGATTCTTTTTCCAATTATGTAATATAAATAGAGAGAAAAAATTGATTGTCCATCACGCCTATACTGATATAAGGTTTCCTTTAGATAAAAGCTAAATTTGGGAAATGGCATACTCAAAGATTCAATTCTTATCATCCTGATAAGAAGTAGGGCTGAGAAAACTACTTCATGTTGAACAATAAAATGGATAGTACATCACTAGCATTACTTTCCTGTCTCGTGTTTCTGAGAATCTATATTGAATCAGAAATCTTACAGGCTGTTGAATGGATACCTGTCCAGAAAATCAAATTCTTTGAGAGAAAATTATTGGTAGACATATCTTATATCTTATATCTTCCTTTTTCATCCACCCCAGTCACAGTAACATGTACCAGATTGGAATGCTCTCTAAGGATAAGAAAAAAGATGTTATATGATTTCCTGTTCATTGACCTGGGATTCTCTTATAGCACCTACAAACTTGGGGAACCATAGCTAAGCCACCAGCCTGACTGTGTCTAAGAAGTAGAACATATTGGAAATGAGCCAGATCAAGTTAAATAGCTCAGGTTTAAATTTAATGTTACTTAAGCATACATCTTTCATGCTATTTGCTCATATCTAATCTGAAGTGCAATTAACAGAAATGTAGCATAAGGTTTCAAAGGCAATGAATTTTCTTATGAACAGATTACTCTGAACTGCCACTTGCTGTAAAATAATGTGCCCTTGATATTATAAATAACTATACAGTTCCATCAATCTGCTGCAAAAGGTGTGCAATGTTAATTACAGAAAGGACAAGAACACTTCACTAATTTTTATTTGAATGCGCCCATTTACAAAAAAATAAAAAAAAAATAAAACCTTAAGATGAAAGGGAACTGATTATATTTGTAGAATAGCAAAGTGAAATGTTGCCATCACTTTGAATGTTCAAGCACGGAAAAGAAATGGGAATCTTGAACAAGCAGCCCAAAAACACATTCCATCTATGAATTTCAAGATTAATACCTATCAAGATTTTGGTCCCAGCTAATAGATAATTCTGTAGTTTATTTTCAACTGTTGACATTTTTGTAGTATATTTTTATTATTGCTTTTTATCTATGTTACTAACTGCTTTGTGTATGCAGATAAATACGTGGGAGAGAAATAAATTACATATGATTTAGTATGGCTGAAAACTATAATTTTTGTCGGTTTATCCTGAATTGCATTTCAGAGAAACACACACACACAGAAACGTGGCTGGGATGTGAACATAATAACTCTATTTCAGAAACGGAGGGATTATGCTTTTGCAACAGAGAAAACCAAATCCAATGATAACAGTGCAAATAAAGTAAATATGTTAATTTAGTTTATCACATAATGTATGTTTACCCACCAGATATATAGACTTCTTCTCAAAGAAAAATTTTCATGTAAGGACCAATTAACACTATCAAATTAGCTATATTTATATTTACTTCTTTAAATTTTGTAATTCTGTTTTTTAAAGAACTAAAAATGCTGCCATGCACTATATTTTTGTTTCAAAAGAAAAGTCATGAGAATGCTTGTTTGCTTTAATATTTGTTTACAGTAAAACATAAATAATGTTGGCAAAAGTTTTGTATACACTGTGTATACATATGTATGTATGTGTGTGTCTGTTTTATTTTTAAAAAGTATTTTTTTATTATTTTTGAATGTACAAGCTTTTCTCTGGTACTCCAAAGTCTAAAAAATCCTGCTAGAATTCAGCTGGGAATCAACATCAACAAAATTAGAATCTTCTGAATTCTCATGGAATAGAATGTAGGGAATCTGTGAAACCCTTTTCATGACCTTGTCACGTCTCATAAGTTATTGTGATATTGGTTTTCTCTTTCTTGAGAGTTGTGGCTCATCATCCCTCCTGGCTGAAAAGATAATATTGACTTGCTTGTAAGTAATAGAGTAACAGAGCAGCATAAGTTCATTGCCGTAGCACCTATATCCAAGATAGTATTTCTTTCGCTCTCAGTATAATTTCGATGCATGCTAGAAATCTAATGTATGAAAAAAAGGATCCTGAGAAGTCTGATATCACACTGAAAATGGCCAGCTTTCCCCGAAAGAAAATACTACTACAGACTGTGCTAATTAGAAATGTTATGACTTGGGGCCACAATAGAGTCCAAAATTTTTGTTGCTAAGCGAGACATTTCTTAAGTGAATTTTGCCCCATTTTAGGACCTTTCCTGACACAGTTGTTAAGTGAATCACTATAGTGGCTAAATTAGTGACACTGTTGTTAAGTGAATCTGGCTTCCTTGTTGACTTTGCTTGTCAGAAGGCCGCAAAAGGTGACCACAGTGTCTGGGACACTGCAACCGTAAAAAAAAAAAAAAAAAACAGCTTTCTTGGTAACGTTTTCAGATGTAGTTTGCTGCTTTTTTTACCGACTGCTTAATCCTTCCATTGGAGGCTAGCAAACTGACTGTATTTCTAATGGAACAAGATATGAGTAGGTGTTGTTCACATCAGAGAAGATGAGAAAGATATGCTGACATGCTAGTCCTTGCTCAGCATACTTACCTGGCAGAAATGAGAAATGAAACCCTTTTATAAGCAGTTTTCTAGACAGAAATCTTTTGTGAGCTGCCAATCACCTGACAAAAGAGGCAGCGCTTGTTGATCAAGCACAAATTAAAAAGGATAGTTCTTTGAAAAGTAAAGAATTTTGCCTACTTCTGAGGTCTATTCAATTGCACAAGAATGAATGAATGATGAAGCGGTTCTGGTTCTGGTAAAAACTCCAAGCTACCTCAACTTTCTCTCTTTGTAGGCCAACAGTTCAAGTGGTTAATTTGCAATTTCCAGAACGTTTCATCATTAATCATATTGCTGGGTGGGTTGGAAGTATAATTTGGCAACATCTAGAGGGGTAACCCCAATTCTCTACCCCTCCTAGACACTCAGAAGGCCATGGTATCAGATCTTCCATTCGTTGGTGGGTTTCTTTTTGCCTTCATGTGGTATGTATTTTCAAGGCCATTGCTTAACATTAAAGGTTATCCCTGGAAATAATAAAGCAGCAATTTAATAGGTTCAACATTTTAATCTTAGCCTGTTGGATTAGTCTGCAAAAGCATACCACAATGCTGATCATTCCCTTTACATAAAGACAAATGGACAGGACACGAATGTAATAAGTTATGCCCCATGCTCCCTAGAAATTCATATTTAAATGCTCTATTTGGGCACACCACTTCTCTCTTTTTCCTTACTTACAATGTACTTTTAAATCCAAATGACTTATGGATATTTTTTAATAAAAGCACATTTAAAAACAAACACAAACTCTTGATAAAAGTATACACAATAAATAAAACATGCAGCTATCGTGATCAGCTCCATGTAAATTGGAAAGATACACCCAAAAACACCCCTGCCTTGACAACCTTCACCTAAAAATACTTAGGAACTAAATCATGAAGTACATTGACCTATATCATAAACCTATTGGCAACCAATGCAGTATCTATGGTTCCATAAATGAAACCACTCTCACTCACTAGAACAACCTAGGTGTGTGGTGATGAGATCACAGATCATTGTTGCCAAACAATTTTTCAGAGTTCATTTGGACAAGTGACCAGCATACAATTCCACTGAAGCATACATTGACTTATTTTTATATTGTAAGCAAACAACTAATAGACAAGGATGCAATATCATATGTACATTTAACTAATATAACAAGCAATTTGATTGGATTATAGTGAAATGCATGTTAGTGAGATCAGCATGACATTAAATGATGATGATGATGTTAAAAGTGGCCTTTGAATATGTCTTTCATTGCTTTCCCTAACAGTTAATGCCTTGTTTCTCAGCATCTCTACTTATCTAAATCAGCATCCTTTGGGGGTCAGATGTTTTATGACAGAGCTTGTAGTTTTGTTTTGTTTTTAAATTTGTTTAGAAAGCGCACAGATGGAAAGGATGAGTATCTTTAAGGAAGGGACAATTTATTTGGCTCATCATCAACAGCAATAACTAGTGGGAGCCTTTGCAGCAATTTCTTGCAAGCAACAGCAATCCTAACTTGGAAACCATGTCAAGAGAAGAATCCACTGAACATTCTAGGAATAGGATAGGATAGGATAGGATAGGATAGGATAGGATAGGATAGGATAGGATAGGACAGGACAGGACAGGACAGGACAGGACAGGACAGGACAGGACAGGACAGAATAGAATAGAGTTATTTATTTGCCAAGTGTGATTGGACACATAAAGAATTTGTCTTCGGTGCATATGCTCTCAGTGTACATAAAAGAAAAAAATACATTCATCAAGAATCATAAGATACAATACATAGGTTACTAATAAGTAATCAAATCAAACTAGGAAACAAATAAACAATATAAATTGTAAAGATACAAGCAACATGGTTATAGTCATAAGTGGGAGAAGATAGGTAATAGGAAGGATGAGAAGAAGAATAGTAATACAGTCTTAGTAAATAGTTTGACAGTGTTGTAGGAATTAGTTGTTTAGCAGAGTGATGACATTCAGGGAAAAAACTGTCCTTGTGTCTAGTTGTTCTGGTGTGCAGTGCCCTATAGCATTGTTTTGAGGGTAGAAATTGAAACAATTTATGTCCAGGATGTGAAGGGTCTGTAGATATTTTCACAGCCCTTTTTTTGACTTGTGCAGTATACAGGTCCTCAATGAAAAGCAGGTTGGTAGCAATTGTTTTTTCTGCAGTTCTAATTATCCGTTGAAGTCTGTATCTGTCTTGTTGGGTTGCAGAAACAAACCAGACAGTTATAGTGGTGCAGATGACAGACTGCACCACTATAATAATTCCTCTGTAGAACTGTATCAGCAGCTCCTTGGGCAATTTGAGCTTTCTGAGTTGGCACAAAAAGAACATTCTTTGTTGTGTTTTTTTGATGACATTTTTGATGTTAGGTGTCTTGAGAAATGATAGAACCTAGAAACTTGAAGGTCTCTACTGTTGATACTGTGTTGTCTAGTATTGTAAGAGGTGGTAGTATAGGAGGGTTTCCCCTAAAATCTACCACCATTTCTATGGTTTTGAGTGTGTTTAGTTCAAAACTGTTCCGATTGCACCACAAGTTGTTCAACCTCCTGTCTGTATGCAGATTCGAATGAGATCAATCACTGTTGTATCATCTGCAAACTTCAGTACTTTAATAGAGGGATCTTTTGAGATGCAGTTTTTAAAAATTTTGTTTAGAAAGTACATAGATGGAAAGGATGAGTATCTTTAAGGAAGGGTCAATTTATTTGGCTCATCAGCAACAGTAATAACTAGTGTGAGCCTTTGCAACAATTTCTTGCCAGCAACACCAATCCTAACTTGGAAGCCATGTCAAGGGAAGAAACGATTTAACATTCTAGGAATTGTAATTATGAAGCTGCAATGAACACTTTCCTGCAATACAAATGCTGTGGGCTTTTCTTCAAAGTTTTTATCAAGCCTATTTTGGCAATGGCTCACCCACATAGAAATCAGTAGAGAATTATTCCAATTTTTTTCTCCTGAAAAAACAAGCATTGCTTGGGAGACCAAGGGAAGAATGGTGCCCTAGTCTTAATAATGGAAAATAGTAATACAACAGAGAGGTAGTCTATAGCAGTGGTGGGTTTCAACTTTTTTACTACCGCTTCTGTGGGTGTGGCTTGGTGGGCGTGGCTTGGTGGGTGTGGCAGGGGAAGGATACTGTAAAATCTCCATTCCCTCCCCAATCCAGGGGAAGGTTATTGCAAAATCCCCATTTCCTCCCAATTAGCTGGGACTTGGGAGGCAGAGAATAGATGGGGGTGGGGCTAGTCAAAAATTTTACTATGGTTCTCCGAACTACTCAAAATTTCTGCTACCAGTTCTCCAGAACTGGTCAGAACCTGCTGAAACCCACCTCTGCAGAAGACTGCAACAGTTTTGGTTTCTATATTATATAGAATTCTGTCATTTGAAATAAACTAAAATAAGTGTTTATGTTATGCTTTTTAATACCTATAGTTTTCATTTTTGAAACTAAACTGAATGCCTTTAAGAGAAGGAAATGCTAAGGTACTGTATATAATTCTAAATAAATATAGCATTTTCTACAAATACAAAGAGCAGTTAAAGAAAAAGTGATATTTTTGGAGGAAAGAGGAAAAGTTAAACTGACATTAAAATAAAACATGGAGCAGACAGGGGTTTTAAAATAAAAATAAAAAACAAATTCTGAGAGAATGCCTAACAAAGCTTGGGGATACAGGGAACGCAGCAAGATAATTAAAGAAGGAAACAGGGCCATTACAGAAAAGATTTTTGAGTCCTGGGGAAGCATAAGAAAGATACTTGGCCTAGTTACACAAAGTGCAAGTTAAGTGGGATCATTACTTTGGTAGTCTATCCTTTGCTTTATCCTACTACCTAACACCCTACTACCAATATAGGTAGTCCTCGACTTATGACAATTGAGCCCAAAATTTCTGTTGCTAAGCGAGACACTTGTTAAGTGAGTTTTGCCTCATTTTACGACTTTTCTTGACACAGTCGTTAAGTGGATCACTACAGGTTAAGTTAGTAATGCAGTTGTTAAGTGAATCTGTTTTCCCCATTGACTTTGCTTGTCAGTAAGTTGGAAAAGGTGATCGCATGACTCTGGGACACTGCAACCATCATAAATAGGATCCGAATTTTGATCACATGATCATGGGGATGCTGCAACGGTCATAAGAGTGAAGAATGGTTATAAGTCCCTTGTTTTCAATGCCATTGTAACTTTGGTCAATAAATGAACTGTTGCGAGTGGAGGACAACCTGTGCTGATCTTTCCAGACATCAAAGTGGTTCTTGTTTTGTGAGTGTGTCAGCTTCACAGGACTTGACAGATGACAATTTTTTAAAAAATGCTTAATTTTAAATCTATGATTGAAAGTCCTCACTTCAAAGAATATCTGTCTCTTCTTTGCCATGTTCTTCTGCTTCCTGCCCTTTTCATAGAAGTGCCTGTACTACATGGCATGGGTCCCCAATATTTGTGGGACTGTCCATCTCTAATTGTTTATGCTCATCTAATGATGAGGAATTATCAGAGGAATTATTGAGTCTGTCATCTGCACCTCTATCACTGCCTAGTTAGATTCTGCAACCCAACAAGACAGACACAGACTTCAGAGGATAATTAGAACTGCAGAAAAAACAATTACTACCCATCTGCCTTCCATTGAGGGCCTGTATACTGCACGAGTCAAAAAGAGGGCTGTGAAAATATTTACAGACCCCTCGCAACCTGGACATAAACTGTTTCAACTCCTACCCTCAAAACGATACTATAGAGCACTGCACATCAGAACAACTAGACACAAGAACAGTTTTTTCCCAAATGCCATCACTCTGCTAAACAAATAATTCCCTCAACACTGTCAAACTATTTACTGAGTCTGCATTATTATTAATATTAATTAATTAATTAATTAATTAATTAATTAATTTTTATTTTTTTTATTTTATTTTGAATTTGTATACCGCCCTTCTCCCTTAAGAGGATTGAGAGGATGAGATTAATTAATTAATCTCATCGTTCCCACCACCCATCTCCTCCCACTTATGACTGTACGACTGTAACCTTGTTGCTGGTATCCTTACGATTTATATTGACTGTTTCCTAATGTGATTTGATTGCTTATTTGTTTCCTATGAGTATCATTAAGTGTTGTACCTTATGATTCTTTATGAACGTATCTTTTCTTTTATGTACACTGAGAGCATATGCACCAAGACAAATTCCTTGTGTGTCCAATCACACTTGGCCAATAAAAAAATCTATTCTATTCTATGAATGCAACAGAGTTAATGAGTATTTTAAAGAGTCTTGAAGACTTGTTTTCCTTCTGTGCTTCTCCCAGACTCTAGGTGAGACTGTTTTAATATATTTATTATGAGTTGCCTCCAATGCAATGCATTTTATTTCATTCATATTTCATTTATTTTTAACCCTGTATTTGTCACCCAGAGTCATATGGCATGAAGTAACCCTACAATTTTAAATAATAAATAAATAATCAGATCTATTTTAAGGAGGTCACCAGCAAAGATATTGCATTCTACACAGGTTATATGGTCACAAACAAATTAACATAGAGGAAAGATAGTAGATTGTAAACTGCCTTTCTTGGCTTTATGCTTTGAACTACAAAATCATGAAATACTGATTTATGAACTTGTATTAATCTCTACTGCTTGTCTTTGTTTAATCATAAAGAAAAGCAGTAAAGATTAATGTATGACTATTTTCATTTTGTTGCTTTGATATATATTGGGATTTAGATGGCAGATGATAATTTTTAAGAGAATGAGCAGATATTCAATGTCATGTGAAATAAAGCTTCAGATGAAGGAGACTGAAGAAAAATCTCTCTGATCCATAATCTGTTACAAATAGAATAGCAAAATCAATAACAAAATCAATATTTGAAATATATTGATTAAATCTGATATCTTTCTCTCGACTATCCATCCATCTATCTATCTATCTATCTATCTATCTATCTATCTATCTATCATCTATCTATCTATCTATCTATCATCTATCTATTAATCAAATCTACCTGTTTTCTATTGCTTTTACCACCACAAGTAAATCAAATTTAGAAGTCCTTGATTCACCCTTCCTTGAGTCATGGCCTATGGTCAGCATCAGGAAGCATTGTTCATGCATACAGTTATTTTTTAAATTTATTTTTATTTTATTTATTTCGTCAAGCATGTATTAGATAACATATATAAGTATAGACATAATCATGAGATGGATACAAATAAAAGGGAACGGTAGGCACACTGGTGCACTTATGCAAGCCCCTTACAGACCTCTTAGGAATGGGGTGAGGTCGACAATAGACAGTCTAAGGTTAAAGTTTTGGGGGTTTGGGGAAGAAACCACAGAGTCAGGTAGTGCATTCCAGGCATTGACCACTCTGTTACTGAAGTCATATTTTCTGCAATCGAGTTTGGAGTGGTTTACCTTAAGTTTGTATCTATTGTTTGCTCGTGTATTATTGTGGTTGAAGCTGAAGTAGTCATTGACAGGTAGGAGATTGTAGCAGATAATTTTATGTACTATGCTTAGATCAGAACAAAGGTGGCATAGTTCTAAATTGTCTAAGCCCAAAATTTCAAGTCTGGTTGCATAAGGTATTCTATTGCGGGTAGAGGAATGGAGGACTCCTGTCATGAAATATCTCTGGACTCTCTCAATTGTATTAATGTCTGATATGCATTGTGGGTTTCAGACAGATATGCTGTATTCGAGAATTGGTCTAGCAAATGTTTTGTATGCTCTTTTTTGGGGCGGGGCTTCTATTTGTTCTTCTCCTGCTATACTTTTTTTTATAGACTTCTAAACTGATTCAGAGAAAGGTATTTATAGAGATACAGGAGAAAAGAGAACCATCTTGGCCAGCAATGTTCACTCTGCAGTTGTTCAGCTCTGTGGTTTGTTCATATATCTGTGATCTGAGATGGAGGGAAAAATAATAGAATGTTTTAGCCCGTGCTTCTAGCTTTTTCTTCCTCTTTTTCTGTTGTATGCTTTCTGGATTCAAGTGATCTGAGATACACATAATTCATATTAAATTATTCACTATAGAATTTATTTCCCACATTTTGTATCGATTCATAATTCCTATCTGTCATGTTCTACTATTGAATTCTGGTTTAGCAAGCACAATTGCTAAAATTAAATCCCAACTCTAAAGCAAATCCACTTTGTTGTAGCTTTAATTTCTTTCACTTCCTTTGTATCTTTGTCCTCCCTCTCTCCTTCCTCATCCATATAACTAATATCCCCCCTCCTTGATTAAAATTATGTAATGTAATGTAATTATGTAAATTATGTAATTACATAATTCTCTGTATATCCACCTTCTTTAAGTTAACCGAGAGGGTTAAGTAGTTGCTTTAAATGCTGTTCAAAAGGATATGCATCTTATATTTGAAATGTATCAGGTTATACATCGGAAAATGTGAGAGCAAACTTGCCTTTTCCTATATCTGTTATGGCAAATCTATGGCACGTGTGCCACAGGTGGCAAGTGTAGCCATATCGGTGGGCACACAAGTTCAGCTCCGGCCAGCTGATTTTCAGGCCTTCTGGGCCCACCAGACGTAGGGATACAGGCTGTTTCCTGCCTCCGGAGGACCTCAGGGGATTTTGGGAAGGTCCGTTTTTTGCTGTCCCCAGCCTCCAGAGCCTTTCTAGGAATCTGGGGAGGGTGAAAACAGCCTTCCCCACCCCCCCTCCCCGGAAGCCCTCTGGAGGCCGAAAACGGCCCATTTGCCAACTTCTGGTGGGACTGGAAGTCCCATTTTTTGCTATCCCCAGCCTCCAGAGCCTTTCTAGGAATCTGGGGAGGGTGAAAACAGCCTTCCCCACCCCCCCTCCCCCGGAAGCCCTCTGGAGGCCGAAAACGGCCCATTTGCCAACTTCTGGTGGGACTGGAAGTCCCATTTTTTGCTATCCCCAGCTTCCAGAGCCTTTCTAGGAGTCCAGAGAGGGCAAAAATGGCACTGGGGACAGCAAAAAATGGGACTTCTGGTCCCACCGGAAGTTGGCAAACGGGCCATTTTCAGCCTCTGGAGGGCCTCTGGGTGGGAGTGAGGAAGGCCGTGTTCGCCCTCCCCAGACTCCTAGAAAGGCTCTAGAGGCTGGGAACAGCAAAAAACAGGCCTACCCTGTCATCGTGTGCCAGGAGCGGGGAGAACGGAGGGGGGTCATGCACGCATGCACAGGGGCATAGAATTATGGATGTGGGCACACGCACATGCAACCCCCCTGCTCCTGGCATGTAATGGCAAAAAGTTTAGCCATCACTGTCCTATATCCATAGCAACCAGGAAGAATACAAGTCCATTTTTTGCTTCTTACTATCCTAATAAAGCACATGGAGCAGCTGTAATTAGAACATAAAATAAATCTCTAGAGAAAATCTCATCTATAAAACCAGTTATATTTAATGATCAAAAGACACTTCAATTCAATAACTAGATGTCATGCATGAAATACTGCTGATTTTAAAAGAAATCAACCATGGAAGGAGGAACACGTATCTGTTTAGTTTTAAAAATAAAAGATCTTTTTTTAAAAAAATCAGCCATCAGAAAAATAATAAGCAACATTCTATTTTACATAATTTATTTAAAAAATTACTCCAGGTATCTTGACCAATGTATGCATTTCTCTCTTACCTGCATTCCAGCTGCCTTTTATATGCAAACAATCTTTCTTATCTGTAATATATTACTTTTTTTCTGGGAGGGTACACAATTCGCTTTTCAATTGTAAAATTTAAGTGTCATTTTAAACAGCAATTTTGCCAATATCACATGCAGTGGTACCTCAGTATTTGACTGCTTCAAAACTTACTGAATTTGGTACTTGGTGCATTTTGATGCAAAAATATTGTTCTGGTATTTATAGTTTCTTCTGTATTTAGTGCACTGGAAAAGGAAGAGGGGGCGGACTTCCGGCGGCGATCTCAGCGCGTTAGGGACGAAAGGGGCGACGCTCCGCTCCTGAGTTCCTAACAATCCCGCATCTGGAGCCGAAACAGGCGCTATTGATCTCGTAGTGATCAATAGTTTAAAGGGGAACATCTTAGGACCTCAGAGGAGATCGCAACTTCTCTGAAGGTACAAGATTAAGCCCTTAATCCAGTGTGAGGAAAAACCAGCCTTACGGGACTGGCCAGAGGCGCTGATAACTGTATAAGAGGGAAGCGAAGATTGAAAACTATAAGAGGTCATCAACAGAAGACTATTATCTAGAAAAACCCAAAAAAGTACCTGATAATAAGAAGCAGCGCTGGTGGAAGAGAAACCCGAAAAAAGAAAGAGGATAAGCGGCGACGGAAGATAGATCGGAATGGAGCCATTTTGAAAGCAAAGTGACAGCGCAAAAATCTGAACAGCTGAGTGTACAGTGAGAGCGGAAGAACGGAAGAAGGTAATCCCTATGAACATTGTGACGAGAATAGTGAATAATTTAAAAAGATTTTGATATTATTATTGGACTTTATGAGTGTGGACTGGATTGAGCGGAGAGAGTTGGACAAATAAGAACAGAACGTGCAGCATCGGAGCGAGCGGAGAGAGCGTGTGCAGTGTGGAGCGCCGGAGATCGGAGGAGAGGAGAGGAACCTGGACGGATCTCTACAAATTGATCGTATTGGATTTTACTGATGTGGAGTGGCCAGAGTGGATTTATAAATTGATCGTATTGGATTTTACTGATGTGGAGTGGCCAGAGTGGATTGAATTAGATAATTCGAAGAAGAAAAAGTTTGTGGGAGAGTGCGGAGAGTTGGGACAAACCCCGGTAAAATTGATTGGAGTGGATTTATACAAACTATCTTTTAGTAATACTTCTTGTGAAGATTAGGATACAAAACTGATACAAAGTGTGAGGGACTTTGATTATTTGACTACTAGAGACTGAACTGTTTGGAGTGAACAATTTAAATATTGACTAATACCTGATGAACCAGATGATAAGGACTTAAATAGAGGATACAACATTACACTCTTGGGATCGGATGTGGATTCTAACAACAGGAATACAGAGGACTATAGATTAAATTGGATCGTGGAATAATTAAAGTGAATAGGGTGACTCAGACCTTTGGAACTGTATTTGGTTGGAAGAAAGATAAGTTTACATACCACCAAGAAAGATAAGAGACTATAATTAATGGACAATATATATATGCTTAGCTCGATTTAAGTCTATTCTACTATATATCATAAGATACTAGACCCGGAAAATAACCTTCAATAACTTATTAGTTTTCTCTGAAGTAGTTTGTCTAATTTGTCTATTTGAAATTAATCAAACAATTATAGTATATTATTTTTAATTATATTTAATTAATTTATTCATATACAGTAAATGATTTTAAATAATTAGATAGAATTATAATAATTAAATTGATATTGATACTATTTTAGAACTATTATAATAAAATACATTTTATTTTGTAAGTAATTGAAGAATAAGGTAACTAATGAATTGTTAGAAGCTTACTTTTTCCCCGTTGTTTCCCCCTTCTCTTGCTTCCCCCCCGCCTTCCTTTTTGCTGTTTTCCCAATATCGTATTACTAATCAGAAATACTCTGAAAAAACCTTGTAAAAATAATCCTGCATCCAGGTTATAAACATTAGACGTGAGAATTTTATGAAATTGTGGGCAAAAATAATAAGCATAATAGATATGGCAACCTCAAACATACCAACTACTATTAAATCAACCAAGAAAATACCCCCAACCCAAACACTATTGGTGGCTTCCCCGGTCCAGCAGAAGACAGGAGAAACAACAGATAAAGAAAAGACCAACATAGGTATTCAAAACATCCAAGCTGCCCTTGCAATGATTCAGGAGGGAATGAAAAGGATGGAAGATAAGATGACCCTGAATCATGATGAAACGAAAAAGAACCATGAACAAATGCGATTGGATGTAGGGGAAATTAAAGATGAGATTAGAAATATAGATGAAAAAATAGAGAAAATTCAACAAAATATAACCGAAAACGAACAGAGAATCCATAAAGTTGAGGAAAAGGCGGAAGCCACAGCTACCAGGTTGGAACAGATGGAGAACCAACAAGCAACAAGAAGTCGAGACACAGAAGATGCACTGACATTTCTCGAAATGGAAAAGGCATCTTTCTACTTAAGATTTCAAAATATAGAAGAACAGAGAGAGGAAGACTTGGGTGAAATTATGGTTGGAATCTTGGCAGAGGCGACACATAAGGATAAAGATGAAATAAGAGGTGGTATCGATGAAATTTACAGGGCCTTCACAAACTATGCCAGAAGAAACAAACTCCCAAAAGAAGTACATATCAGATTTACAAAAAAAACAATGAAAGAAGAAATATACCGAAAGATGAGAGAGGAGACAGTCATGTATAAAGGGAGGGAAGTTCTAACGCTAAAACAAGTACCGAGAAGGGCCAGGGATAGGAGAAGAGAACATAACTTCTTAACCCGACAGTTAAATAAACTCAAGATTAAATTTAGATGGCTTATACCAGAAGGAGTACTCATTTCTTGGGAAGGAAGAAAATTTCGAATCGACACCATAGAAAAAGCCCAGGACTTCGCAGACCAACATTTAGGATATGAAGGAGAACAGGAGAGCAGAGGAGGCAGAGAAGATTCAAACCCCAGTGACCAAGAAGAGCAACCAATAAATAAGGAGGACAAGGAACGGAAGAAGGGAAAGCTGGGGAAGGAGGAAATGACGGGGATCACACAAAGAGTCACAAGAAATACATCAAAACTCAAAATAACAGACAAATAAACAACACCAGGAATGGAAGAAGAACTAAAACTCATCTCTATAAATATAAATGGTCTAAATTCACCAAGCAAAAGACATCAGATATTCACTAAACTGCAAAAATTAGGAGCAGATATAATCACCTTACAAGAGGTACACATAAAAAAACAACAGAAAAAATTACCCGAAAATAAAAAATTAGGAGTAATGTACACATCCTTAGGCGACTGTAAAAAAAGGGGAGTGGTAATATATGTTAGAGACCATATAAGAACAAAGCCGATATATGTGGACAAAGAGGGTCGAGTCTTAATAATAGAAGTAAAACTGGAAACAAAAATAATACTGTTAGTAGCCATCTACGCCCCAAATGGAAACCAAATAGACTTTTATAAAAAATTACACGATAAATTAAAAGAGCTGGATTATGAAAATATCTGCATTGTCGGAGATTTTAATGCAATTGTCAACACACGAGAAGACTACTATAGTAACAGGAAGAATAAAATCAAAAGGAGGACACTGCCACAAACATTTAAGAACTTGGTACAAGAAATGAGTCTACATGACACCTGGCGAGAATTAAATACTACAACCAAACAGTACACATACTTTTCTGGCCCACATCAATCATGGTCAAGATTGGATATGGCCTGGATGACACCCCAACTAAGTAAAGAAACACACGACGTAGAAATTATGCCTAACATATGGGCTGACCACAACCCCATCAAAATAATTTGGAAAGGCTCCCGAAAACAAAAAAGATGGAAAATGGATACAAGTATTATAAAGGAAAAAGAGTATCTACAAATGATGGAAAAAGAGATTAAGATATTTTTCCAAATTAACACAAAGGATCAAACGTTGTTACAAAATCTATGGGACACGACGAAAGCATATATTAGGGGCCTAACCATTGCATATGTGGCAAAGAGAAAAAAAGAGAAACAAAGAATCAGGAATGACTTATTGGAAGAAATCAAGATAGAAGAAACTAAATTACAACAGCACCCTAATAATAAGATAGCACAGCAAAAACTTAATTTGGCTAAACACAAATTGAATTTGACTACAAAAGCTGATTTGGCACAAAAAATAAAAATGGCAAAACAGATCAACTTCGAACACGCAAACAAAACTGGACGCTGGTTAGCCCATAAATTAAAAAAGCAAACAGACAAAAGAATTATACACCAACTCCAGGACGAATCAGGAACTTTATTCCATACACACGTAGATAAGAAAAACATAGCCAAAACATTTTTTCAGAATCTCTATCGGCAGGAAGATGTCCCCGAAGACCAAATTCGAAAATATCTTAGTAAAGAGAATATTACACAATTCGAAGAAGACCATAGAGAGACCCTGAATCGTCCCATAACAATGACTGAATTGATTGAAGCTCGTAAAAAACAAAAGAACAATAAAACTCCAGGACCAGATGGAATTCCTACTGAATTTTATAAACACTCCCAACAAGAAATAGACGAAATATTGCTACAAGTCTTCAACGCAGCATTATTGACAGCTGAAATCCCAAAATCATGGACAGAAACCATTATTACGTTAATACACAAAGAAGATTTAGACCGGACCCAAGTTAGGAATTACAGACCCATCTCATTACTCAATGTAGACTACAAACTATTCATGTCAATATTAGCGCAGAGACTTAAAACAATAATTCATAAATACATACATACAGACCAAAACGGCTTCATACCCAGGAGGCAGATTAAAAATAACTTGAGAACGATCATAGATATACTGGAATACTACGATAAAAAAATAGATAAGGAAATAGCTTTAATATCTCTCGACGCCCAGAAGGCCTTTGATAATTTAAATTGGTCCTTTCTTACATCACAACTTGAATTAATGAATTGCGGAGAGAAATTCCTTAAATTGATAAGAAAGATTTATTCCTGTCAAACAGCCAAAATTGCAATAAATGGTGACATGACGCAAACTTTTGACATCCAGAAAGGCGTACGACAAAGTTGCCCCATGTCACCTCTATTATTTATAATCGCACTGGAAGTTTTACTAACGGAAATCAGGAAGGAAGAAGACGTGGAAGGCCTTAAGATTCGGGGAGAGGAGTATAAATTACTTGCCTTTGCAGACGATGTGATCTTCATATTGGAAAACCCAATACGATCTGGAACCAGGTTGATGACAATGATAGAGGAATACGGGGAAGTTGCGGGCCTCAAAATAAATAAGCAGAAGACGAAAGTATTGACGAAGAATATGACCCAAACACAACAGTTGAAATTAGAACAAGAATTAGGACTTCAAATAGTAAAGAAAATAAAATACCTAGGTATTTGGTTGACAGCAAAAGCAACTACAATTAAAGAAGATAATTATACCAAATTGTTAAAACAAATCAAAAAAGACTTAGAAATTTGGAGTAGATTACAACTCTCATTGATGGGCAGAATTGCCTCAATAAAAATGAATATATTACCAAGAGTACTATATTTATATCAAGTGATACCAATACACCCCGGAAGAGATTTCTTTAAGAACCTCAACAAAACAACAATGAACTACATATGGCAGGGAAAGAAGGCCAGAATTAAAATCAAAGCTCTACAGGATTCACGGGACAAAGGAGGCCTAGCAACACCAGATTGGGAACTCTACTATAAGGCATCAGGATTGACCTGGATTAAAGAATGGATGGAACTCGACAACAAAAGAACTTTATATTTAGAAGGCTTTGACCTAATAAGAGGATGGCACGCCTTCTTATGGGACGGATCGGATAAAAGACACATGTACTTCCAAGGTCATATAATTCGAGCTTCATTATTCAAGATCTGGCAGGATATTAAGAGAACTCACTATACTAAAATACCAAAATGGTGGTCCCCGATGGAAGCATTGATATACCCGAACACTCTCGAAATAGGGAAAATGATGAGATACCAAGACTTACTGAATCATGAAGGCGAACTCATCTCAAGACAGCAACTCCAAAACTCCGGCATAAATATCGATTGATGGCCCTATACTCAAATACACTCAAGACACATAGCAGATAAAAAGCAATATGGAATCTCGAATAATTTGAACGAATTGGATAAGATCTTACAAGGCCCAGAACAAAAAATGATAACCAAATTATATAACTACTTACTTAGATATAAATTACTGGAAGAAACAGTAAAAGAAAATATGATAAGATGGGCCAGGGATATAGGGCACAACATCCAACTGGCAAACTGGGAGAAATTGTGGAAACAGAACATCAAAATGACAAGAGCCATACCCTACAAAGAAAACCTCATAAAAATGTTTTACAGATGGCACCTAACACCAGCCAGACTAGCCAAAATATATCCAAACACCTCCCTACGCTGTTGGAAGTGCAAAATAAAAAAGGGGACATACTACCATGCCTGGTGGAAATGTACAAAGGCCCAACAATACTGGAAGGACACAAAGGAAATCATTGAAGAAATAATAAACCAACAAGTAGAAAACACTCCAGAATTTTTTTTATTTGGAATGATAACAACACAACACAACAAAGAGACAAAATACCTCATCATACACATTTTGACAGCAGCACGGTTACTGTTTGCGCAAAATTGGAAATCAGATCAACTCCCAACCAAAGACAAACTAATCTCAAAGATAACAGAATGTGCCGAAATGGATAGACTGACATTAGAACTCCAAGATAAAGAAGAAAGTGAATTCTATCTTGTGTGGCACCAGTGGTATCAATGGCTGGAAAAGAAAATCAGTACAAATATAGATGAAAGAATATAGGGTAGAAAAAATAAAACCGGAAATAAATAAATAAAGAGGAGATGCAAGATTATTTCTAATCTAAAACATCTGAATTGACAATGTATTACGTATATATTAACTTATAAAGCAATATATATTCTGATGATGATCAAAACATATATGTAAAGTATGGTGTGGGTAGGTTGGTGGTGGGAACTCGTTTGTCTTTGTAATGTCTTTGTATTTTTTGTATTGTCTTTATATCTCTGTTTAAAACTCAATAAAAAAAAAAGAAATTGCTGACTTCACAGAATCCTTTGTTTGAAACTGTATAAATGCTTTGAGCTGAAAATCATAGATTGTTCAGACCTCTTTGGTAGTGATACCAGGTTTGATCCTTTATTGCAATAAATAAATAAACTGATTCTGTCTGCCCTGAAAAAAAAAAAAAAAAAAGGAAGAGGGGGATGGCTGCAGAGGGCAGACAGGAAGTCGGCCATGCTCGGAAGGTCACTGACATAGGAAAAAGGACAGACAGAAAGTTTTTCCCAATCAAAACAAAGAACCACATGGTAAGTATTGTGGCCCGCCAGCAGCCTGCCCAGATCGTGGCTGATCCCAATGACGAGGAGGCTGGTGTGGTGTCACACCAGCAGCCTGCGCAGCCGGAGCTCACGTCGGACAGCGAGGAGGCCGAAGGGGATGTGATGCCAGAGGCAGAGACTCAGCCAGGGCCTTCGGAACCTCCAGAGGCTCCTTCCAGTGGAGAGAGCGAAGTGGAGGAGCCTCTCCTCAATGCTCAGGCATGCAGGGCTGCCAAAGGGCAGGAGTGGCTACTCAGGAGGAGGAGGTCTACTCGAGAGTAGGGCTTGAGGATAATTGGCCACTCCCTTAGCCCTATTTAAGTCGCACTCAGCTAGTGCTTTCTTGCTAGAAGCAACGTCTCATTACTACAGAGCATCTTGGAGAGCGAGTAACTTCTCATATCTGGTTTTCTGTCGGACTTTGTTCTTAATAACTTTGATAAGGACCCTTTGCACGGGAAGCCTGCATTCTTGAAAGGGGTTTGTTTGGAATTAAACAGTGTTTGCGAAGCTTGGTGTGTTTCACATTCTCTGGGAATCTGAAGCTGGGGGAGAACAGTAAGTCACCTAGTTTGTTTGGCACATTTAGTTTTTAGTACCTCTTGTGCTCCCAGAACCAATTAAAATCAAGTACCGAGGTACCACTGTAGATTTTTTAAAAGGCATAATGTAGAGATTTGTAAGTGGATCTCTTTTACCCTGCTGTTTTTGGAGGAGGGGCAACTCTCTTGAATCTTTCCACATCACTTCTGAAAAAAGTATTATGTTAGATTAAAAATCATGTCAACATGATTGATGAGTTTCCTATGTTTACAATGACCATATATCCTTTCTTATAAAAGACAGTTCTTTCGTCAAGAAAGCTGTTCTTTTGTTTATTTTTTCAAAAACTTGCTTTTGTCGTTTATTTGGATCATGTAACTTTGACCATACAAACGGTACCATTTAATGTGCAGTCTCTCACATTCATGTGAATAATATGGAACTTGAATTGTCTTCTTAAAATATAATTACATTTACAGTTTGATTTTAGATCTTTTTATAAGTATTTTTGTAATACTTATAAAAGTATTACAAGGCTCACTAAGGCTTGCTGCCTTAGAAAAGTGAGGCAAATTCTCAGGGACGACTTTCATCCTGGTCATCACTTCTTTACCCTCCTACCATCGGGAAGGAGATATAGAAGCATAGCCAGCTGCACAAACAGGCTGAAGAACAGTTTTTATCCATGGACTGTCAGACTCATGAATGCAAAATAACATCATAACTATGTAGTTCGATGGACTTGCAGGGCCGGTGCAACATGTAACATGTTCACATTGGTGCAGTAGGACTGGGTGTTTGGTTAATATGATTTATTGGGTTAGGGATGTTCTGTCTTCATTGTGAGTTGTATTGTGTTGGGAGCATGTGTGCACTGAGCTCAACCAATCTCATTATACTTTATTGTACAATAAAGATTTGAATTGAAATTTGAAAGTAAAGTTTTTCTTGGTTTTGCTCTTGAATTGACTTTTGTAAAGCTATAATTATAAACAATTAAAATGTTTTTTTCCCCTTATGAACCTCTTGCAGATATATCCTTTTTTTCAGCTTTGTCCTTTATTTATTCCAGGTATATATGGTCACTGTACCTATAGTCCATATATGTGAAAATGTTTTGTGCATATGGATAGCACTTTCTGAGTTTCAACTTTTCTTCTTTCCTGCCAGACATTTGCTTAGCTTCTCTTTCCTGGAATTATGCAGAGGGATCTATCCATGGGACCCTGTGAAAAGTTGTAAATAGTATACAACCTTATTCCATAGAATGCTTGAAAATTAGAGTTGTGCAAAGAGTTGACTCAGAGATTTGACTAGAGGGAAATTTGAATGACTCACTATAGTGGCACTGTGGAAAACTATTACAACGGTGGTGATGGGGGAGAATAGATGACATTTTCCTTTGTTATTTTCTGTGTAAAATACTTCTCATACTTAGCTGTCTTCACAGCTTCTGTTTCAGCTTGACTCAAGAGTGTTATCTTTTTTCTTTAGAAGTGATTTGCCAACTCCAAGGTCAGCCAGCTTTGCAGGGAGGTTTTGCTGTCTCATAGTACCAACTAGCTAGCTGATTGGCAAGAACAATGGGTCCTTAATTAGAAGTATGAATAGCTCCAATAGAATGTGATAATGATCTATGTTAAAAGTAATTTTCTTTCATTTGGCTTGGCTCAATATGTTCTTTCAGCTTCTACTTTATTTGTGAGTTCATTGCCTCCAGATCCACAAATGCTGCCCACAATTTATTGTGGCAAAACACTCACACCTTCAACTTACATTTTCATATATAGCGTTCTGCAACCTTTCTGACACCAGGAACCAATTTGGGAACTTTGGGAATTTCCCACCCAAAGTAGATCCTGGGCATGTGCAGATGAAGTTTTACTTGCTCATTTGCTGTTTGCATGGCCCGGTTTCTAAGAGGCCAAGGAAGGTACTGGTCCGCAGGCCAGGGATTGGGGACCCTGCTCATGTAGAATTATCAAATTGATTTAAGGAGTTGAATCACATCAGGTACTTCTGGAAAAAAATGAGATTCACTTTACAAACTTTTATCAAGTCAAATTGAATCCTTAAATCAAATCTGCTAACAATTTGAATTGCAAATCCAAACTGAAGTGATTTATCTATCTTAAGGGAATTACACAGTTCTTCACTGATTTTTGTACCTCTATTACTTATTAATAATTTGAGGTTAAGGAACCCTTTCCAGAAAGCCCATATGATTTCTTCAGAGTTGATATGGGCAACCTAAAGCCCACAGGTTATTCTAACACCCATTTTGAGGTCTCAGAGTGAATGAAACTAACATTTTAAAATCCAGTTTAGTATTTGTGGTGTTTGACAGGGTGAAATAGGTACCTTATGCCTCTCCAAGGCACAATGTGTACTAGCAGACAAAAAATAGTATCCATTGTTGGCTTATAGTGTTTATTCAAATACAATAAGAGAGAAGCGAAAGCTTCCTCAGTGATGCACTTTAGTCAGATTACAAAATTTAGTAGTAACTAACTAAAGATGTTGAGATTCTAGAAAGAGTCAAGAGAAGAACAACAAAGGTGATTAGGGGACTCGAGTATAAAACTCATAAAGAACAGTTGCTGGAACTGGATATGTCTAGTCTTATGAAAAGAAGGACTAGGGGTGACATGATAGCAGTGTTCCAATATCTCAGGGGCTGCCACAAAGAAGAGGGAGTCAAGCTATTCTCCAAAGCAGGGCAGGACAAGAAGCAACGGGTGGAAATTAATCAAGGAGAGAAGCAACTTAGAACTAAGGAGAAATTTCCTGACAGTTAGAACTATTAATCAGTGAAACAACTTGCCTCCTGAAGTTGTGAATGCTCCAACACTGGAAGTTTTTAAAAAGAGATTGGACAACCATTTGTCTGAAATTGTATAGGGCTTCCTGCCTGAGCAGGGGGTTGGACTAGAAGATCTCCAAGGTCCCTTCCAACTTTGTTAAATTATTATGGCATTTGAAATTCAACAAGGGCAGTGTCATTTTCCCCCAGTTTGCCTCCTATATAGTTCTGCTAGGTCTATAAACTTGTCTATTCCAATAGAACATTGGTTCTCAACCTGGGGGTCGCGACCCCTTTGGGGGTCGAATGGCCATTTCACAGGGGTCACCAAAGCCCTCTCTTGCCCCCCCCAATGCCTTTACTCACCCTCACTCTCTGCTCTGTTGGATCGCCGTCCGTTCGTTTACCCCGCCCACTCCCAATCTATTGCTGCCTCCGGAGTCCCAGCTGATGGCTAGAGGGAAAAAAACTGTTTAAATTCTTGCTGCGGGGCTTCAAAGGGCCGCCCTATAGCCAGTGGTGCAGCCGAACCGTTTGTTAAATTGCTGGCTTGCCCCGCCCCTCCGCACCACTATTTATTGCCAATAAATAGTGGTGGGTGAGGGGCGGGCAAGCCAGCAATTTAACAAATGTTTCAGTGTTTTTTTGTAATTTTATTGGCCCGCGGAGCTTCAGCATAGGCTAATTAGCCCTTGATTAGATCGGCTCCCGACTCTCAGCTGATTTGCTCTCAGCTGTTTTGCTCAGGGCTCTGCTGCTTGCTTGCAAAGAGTGCAGATTTTTTTCCCCCATCTATGCTGAAAAACAAAACTGAAAGTAAAGCAGGCTGTTGGCTTTGCTGTTGCTACAAGTTGGAAAATTAGGCAGGCAGATTTCTTTTTCCTCACCAAAAAAGGTAGGTGCAAACAATGGGAAATTTAGGGAAAAAGAGGAGAGTTCAAGATTTTAAAACACAAAAGAAAAAAAGCTCTATTTAACTAGGGAATTGTAATAATTGAGATACTATTAATTGTATATTGTGTTGAAAGCAGAAATGGTTAAGTTGTGGTTTGGAGGACTATATGGGGGAAATTATTTGGTTTATTATTATTGGTAAATATAATTAATTGATTTGTAAGAAATTGGATTGCATGGAAATAATTGGAATATTCATGTTCATATTGATTAATATACAAAAAAAGGTAGTTATATAACTAATTGATTTATATTAAAATGTTGAATTTATATTAAACAACTGTAATATTACATAATTAACCAATGTGAGGATGGATATAAAAATAGATGACAATGGGAAGGGGTATAATATAGAATAGAAGGGAAAAATTGAATTTGATTAAGATTAGAGATGAGGATGAAGGGTAATATTGGTTTTTTACAAAAATAGATGAGGAATAAATATGGCAAAAAGGAAATATAGAAATTGTAAATTTAATTGAAATGACTAGACACTGTTTAAATTTGTGAACCGGCCAAATACTCTGTTCAAAGAAAATACATTGTGTGTTTCTAATTATTGTTATTTATTCATATTTGTTCTCTTTTATTCTTTAAAGTTTAACAATTCATTCTTTATCTTAATATCTTTATATTTGTTTGGGGTTGGCTTTCTTCCCTTTCATCTTTTTTATTGTACAGCAATCTTTCTCCTCAAACCTACCACCACTCTTTCCTTCTTACTTTCTCTTCCCCCCTCTTCTTCTTCTCCCTACTTCCTCTTCCTTTCTCCTTCTCCTCCTATCTTCCTTCATCTCTTACCCTCACTCCTACTCTAATTTCTCTTCCCTTCCTTCATCCCTCTCTATTGCTGTATCCTTTTATGCATATGGACTACTCAGAGGGCTGAAAAAGTTATTTCTGACTGGTCCTCACACTTTTGACCAGTCCTCGAACTTACAACTGTCCTCACATTTTACATTTTTGTCCTATCTTGTCACCATGGTGAAGAGAAGCAGTTGTGAAATGAGTGACATGGTTGTTAAGAATGCTACAATGGGCATAAATGATGACCAGTCATAAGTGCGAAGACCAGTCAAAAGTGCAAGGACCTGTCAGAAATCACTTTTTTCAGCCCTCTGGGTAGTCCTTTTGTGCACATGGACTACTCAGAGGGCTGAAAAAGTTATTTTTGACTAGTCCTCGCACTTTTGACCAGATCTCGAATTTACGACTATCCTCACATTTTACGTTTTTTGCCCTATCTTATCACCATGGTGAAAAGAAGCAGTTGTGAAATGAGTGACATGGTTGTTAAGAATGCTGCACAGGCATAAATGTGAGGATGGTCATAAGTGTGAGGACCAGTCAAAAGTGCGAGGACCTATCAGAAATGACTTTTTTCAGCCCTCTGCAATAGAATAAGTAGTACAACACTGTGAAGAATACCAAGCTTCCTTGTTCAAACATGTCAAGGTGCTACAGTACAAGATAATGTCCATCTAGAATAAAAACTTGCTCATTACAGAAATATCTTTCACTTTTTTGGCATTACTTTCTAGACTTCAATTCAGAATTTTAAAAAAGGTAGAAACCTGTCAGGCTAATGCCAGTGAGAGCTTTTATGGCAATTGCAATAGTAGGAAAACTAAATACAATGTCCAGGAGAAGTAGATCTATTAGTTATGATAAAGGGCATCAACTGAAACTCGGCCATCTCTCTCTTCTTCTTCTGGCTGTTGCAATTTGCAATAGCAAAACTGAAGTACTACTACTGAATAGTTCATTATTCTGCTTTTGTTCTCCCTCACTTACTATCTATTTCCTACTCTGTCTATCCACTGCGCTGCCTTTAGTGGTGACAAAGAAGGAGAGAATAGCAAGGCAGTTCCTGCTGGTTCCTGAGTGCTCATTGTGAAGGCTTCCTTCTCTCTGGCCAACTCTTGATTTATTTATTTTTTTTCAGCTGAGCATTTTCCCCAAAAGTGCAAGGATCACTTTTGGGGATAATGGAAGGATTAACAACAGCAACAATAAAAATTCCTGATTGACTCCTGATCTCTGCCTGAAAATGCCAGAGCATCCCCTATGGTTCTCCATTCCCACTGTGTTCTGTAAGATTGTTCTGATCTTACAGATCACAGCACCTTCACAGGTTCACCATGCACCTTCTTGTTTGAAGGATGAGACCAGAGGATTGGAAGAGTTTTGTAAAAATCCTTGCTCCCTTCACTGCATTTGTTTATGGTAGTGATTTTAAACCTTCTACTTAGTAGGGAAACCCAAGGAAATAACAGAAAGAGGAAATTTGGAGTACAGGTAGTCCTTGACTTACAACCATTCATTTCATGACCATTTCAACAGCTCTGAAAAAAAGTGACTGGTTTTCACACTTACAACCATTGCAGCATCCTCATATATCATGTGATCAAAATTTGGCGCTTGGCAATTTATGACAGTAGCACTGTCCTGGGGATATGTGATCACCATTTGTAACCACCTTCTGACAAGCAAAGTCAATGGGAAAAGCCAGCTTCACTTAACAACCGCATGATTCATTTAACAACTGCAGTGATTTGCTTAACCACTGTGGCAAAAAGGTCAAAAAATGGGGCAAAGCTCACTTAACGACTGCTTTTCTTAGCATTGGAAATTTTGGGTGTAATAGTGGTCATAATTCGAGGATTACCTGTATCTAGCTGTAATATAAGAGTTCCTGCATACGTACGCAGTTAAGAACCCATAAAGCTGCCTTAGGAGTTCATTTTTTATTGATTATTGTTATAGTTGAACTATATTATTACAGTTCATTGATTACTGGCATTAGGTCACAGTTGCCATTTTCCTAACATTTGTCTGAAAATCCGTGAATTGATGAAAAAAAAAAATGAAAAGACATGGAAACACTTTATTCAATGAGTTAACCTCTACTATACTTATCAATACTCTAAATAGTTTTGTGCCATAAGCAAAGAAAAGGAGCATAAATGAGTTCTTTCCACAGCCTACCCTGATTTCAACTTCAAATCTCAACCAACAAATGCTCTGTCTTGCACATTGGCAAAAAAAATCAAAACATAAAATACAAATTAGATGGACATGACCTTATAGATGACCCTCACTCTGTCAAGGACCTTGGAGTACTCATTTCTAAAGATCTAAGTGCCAAAGCCCACTGTAACAACATTGCCAAAAAAGGCATTAAGAGTTGTTAACCTAATCTTGCATAGCTTCTTCTCTGGTAATATTGTACTACTAACTAGAGCATACAAAACATTTGCTAGACCAATTCTCGAATACAGCTCAACTGTCTGCAACCTGCACTGCATATCAGACATAAATACAATTTAGAGAGTCCAGAGATATTTTACTAGAAGAATCCTCCATTTCTCTACCCACAATAAAATACCTTATTCCACCAGACTTTAAATTTTGGGCTTAGACAATTTAGAACTATGCCGCCTTCGGTCCGTCCTAAGCGTAGTACATAAAATTATCTGCCACAATGTCCTACCTGTCAATGACTACTTCAGCTTCAACCACAACAATAGACAAGCAAATAATAGATAAAACTCAAGGTAAAGTTCTGCAAACTCGATCGCAGAAAATATGACTTCTGTAACAGAGTGGTCAATGCCTGGAATGCACTACCTGACTACCTGGTTTCTTTCCCAAACCCCCAAAACTTTAACCTTAAACTGTCTACTGTTTACTTTAACCTTTAACCGTAAACTGTCTACCTCACCCCATTTCTAAGAGGTCTGTAAGGAGCATGCATAAGTGCACCAGTGTGCCTACATCCCTGTCCTAATATTCCTCTTACTCTTTTCATATATTCAAATTATGTTGATACTTTTATCTGTTATCTTATACTGTATATGCTTGACAAATAAATAAATTAAAATAAAATAAATTTATTTTTAAAATTTTGTAAATCCAATTGAACACCCAGGATGAGATGCCAGGCAATTATCAACATAAAGATGTTGAACGATGCCACTTTATAGTTCTATGGTTTTGCTCCTGTTTGTAGGTTAGGAGATCCCCAAGCGGGCTAGAAGACCTTGGATGTCTCAACGCTGTTATTCTGTTATTCTTCTAGGGAAGCTCATTGAGTGACTCTGAGCCAGGCACTCTCTGCTCAACAGCAAAGAAGAAAATAGGAGAAACACGCACAATAAATGCTGCATTGAACATCTGAGTGAAAGACAGGAGGAAATTTAAATAACCAAGCAAACATATGTTTTAAAAAGCATGAAAAAGCAATTGAATAGCCTGTATTTGTTTCCATACTTCATTTCATTAAAGCTGTTTTTTTTTTCTTTCTTTCATTGGCCATCCAAATAGTCTGGGAAGGTTGTCAACTAGATTTCTTGCCAACTGCTTCTTCCTGGCAATTTATTGTCTTCAGCTTCTGATGATTAGAGATAGAGTGCCTTTTAGGCACAAGCATTTTAATCATGCCCCAATAAATGAATGAACATTATTGTATACATTCAAAAAGAAATAGAATAGAAAAGAAACGAAAGATTCTGGCTTGTGATACTAACATCTGCATAAATCAACAATGGTATTTTCTAGCCTGGAAGCCCTTTAATTCTTGTTGCTAGGATTATGAGAAGATGTTAGCTAATTCCAGACCTACCTTGGATTTAATAGTCTTCCTTATCACCCTTTTTCGATGGCTGTGTGAATTACTTGACAATAACCATTGTTTTATGTGCATGTGGAAAAGCATACTGTATTTTTAAATGAAAACAAGTAGCACGATCTTTATATGCATTAATTATGGACATGTGCATGAGTTCATTTTTCAAAAGTGATACCAAAGAAGCAGTCCTGTCCTCATGCAAATGCAATCAATTACAGCACTTCTCTGCTATTCTTTAAAAGTAATCTAACCCCTTTTCAAGCTTCTTTAGAAGCCTGGGGAAAATATGTCTCCGCTTTAAGGAATGCACTTATTAATATTAAGAAGATTCTTAAGAAATCTAAAATACTTTTTTTCCAAACCATTTTCAAGTGTGCTCAACCCACCACATACATAGATATTGAGAACTCTCTTACGGAGTTCCTGTGATGGTTCCTGGCTAGCAGGACAAGGTCTATGGGGAAAATCACACCTGGCTGCAGGATCTGGACCAGTGAAACCTTCCATAAGAAAGAAAGATTGCTAATATTATCCACATGAGTCTGGACCAGAGGTGGTATTCAGCAGGTTCTGACCAGTTCTGGAGAACCGGTAGTAAAAATTCTGACTGGCCCCACCCCCATCTATTCTCTGCCTCCCAAGTCCCAGATGATGGGGAGGAAATGGGGATTTTGCAGTAACCTTCCCCTGGATTGGGGAGGGAATGGAGATTTTACAGTATCCTTCCCCTGCCACCCTCACCAAGCCACGCCCACCAAGCCATGCCCACAGAACCGGTAGCAAAAATTTTTGAAACCCACCACTGGTCTGGACAGCTACTTCTCGTGAATAGAGCACGCTGACTGCCATTTTAGTGGAGTGGCTAGAAGTTGAAATTTTGTCAAGCTCATACTCCCAAAGCAGGCTTTTGTGTACAGTCAACTTTAGGCCCCATTTCTTAATCACTTTTTGCTTTTTTGTGTGTGCATATTAGAAAGATCAAGACTCTTCAGACTCTCAATGTTTTACTGTTTTCATTGGTGAGTTCCCTCCTCATTAGAAAATGATGGGATAAATTTGATTCCAAAAGTTTTGAAAATACATGATTTCTTGGACCGTGGAGATTAGTGTATAGCTTTCAGAAAGTTAAAAATGGATTAAGGGGCCAGAGGGATTTGGAATTATAACCTTGAATTAATTAAGACATTTTCTTGTGAGAAAATAGTGATTGCCTTTGTATTTTTATGATAAGGAGACCCTGAAGATAGAATGCTAGAGGGAGTTAAAGGATAAAGAAAATGAAGCAGAAATCTTTATTACCTTTTGATTCTTTCACCAAGCTTCTTAACAAAATGGATGAATTTATTGACAAAATGAAAAGAGCATGTTACAAGAAGAACAAGTTGCATTGGATCCTGCTCTGAAGGGGGATTTAAACGTAATACCAACGGAACTGATGGATCACTTACAGATAGTCCTTGACTTATGACCACAATTGAGCCCAAAATTTCTGTTACTAAGTAAGACAGTTGTTAAATCAGTTTTGCTCTATTTTATGACCTTTCTTGCCATAGTTGTTAAGTGAATCACTACAGTTGTTGAGTTAGTAACATGATTGTTAAGTGAATCTGACTTCCCCATTGACTTTGCTTGTCAAGAGGTCACAAAAAGTGATTACAAGAGCTGGTACACTGTAATGTCATAAATACATGCCAGTTACCAAGCACCTGAATTTTGATCATATGATCATGAGGATGTTGCATTGGTCATAAGTGTGAAAATCAATCGTAAGTCACTTTTTTTTCAGTGCTGTTGTAACTTTGAACTGTCACCAAATGAATGGTTGTAGGTCAAGGACTACCTGTGTTCCCCAAAAGAGGTGTATAGATGATTTGGATAAGTGTTATTTACTGAATGTGCAAAAGAACTCTGTTAAGGTTTCGAAAAACTGCATAAACAAAAGGATTATTGGACTTGCAAAATATTTTCTTTTAAGCTTTGAAAGTCTTGTTTTGAACAGATGAACAGCAAGCTAGCTCTAGGACTTTTTTTTAAAAAAACCAATATCTTTAGAAATTCTGGGAAGGTTTATAAATGTGGCTTATTTGATCACATCTAAATGATATATAGGATAGGATAGGATAGGATAGGATAGGATAGGATAGGATAGGACAGGACAGGACAGGACAGGACAGGACAGGACAGACAGACAGATATCTGGTTGTCCTTACTTGACTTTTAGTAAATAATGTTTAATGAAATATTTAGATTTTTTAAAAAAATTAAGAGACAAGCTATAATGGCAACTATGCTTATTTAGAGATGGTGATATGCTACTAAATTGTTTTTACTTGTTGGGATGAAGCAGAAAGTTATTTTTCTTTACTTTTTCTCTCTTTTTTTGTCCTTTTCTCCCTCCCCCTTTTTTCTTTTCTATTTTTCTATTTGTAGTTTTTATAGTTTGTATCAGTTTTTACTCCTTTAATTTATAATCCTTAATAAAAAACATTTGAAAAACAGAGAACCCTGTAATGAGAAAGGGATGGAGGCAGAGAGACAGAGAAAAAGAGAGACAGAGAACAACCTGCTATAATCAGGCTGGAATGAAAGGTTGGGACAGCTGATTAGATTGCAGGATTCTCTGTGTGTGTGTCTCTGTGTGTGGATCATTGTGGGTCCTCTGCAGATGTGGTATTCAGCAGGTTCTGACCAGTTCGGGAGAACTGGTAGTGGAAATTTTGAGTAGTTCAGAAAACCAATAAATACCACCTCTGACTGGCCCCGCTCCCATCTATTCTTTGCCTCCTGAATCCCAGCTGATCAGGAGGAAATGGGGATTTTTCAGTAACCTTTCCGTGGAGTGGGGAGGGAATGGGGATTTTGCAGTATCCTTCCCTGTCATGCCCACCAAACCATGCCACGCCCACCAAACCATGCCACGCCCACCAAGCCATGCCCACAGAACCAATAGTAAAAGAATTTGAATCTTACCACTGGTCCTCTGGCTTTGAAGTGGGTAAGAGATGCCAAGTGAGTGACTGGAGGGATATGACGAGGGAACCTGATGAAGCACAATTAAAGTTCTTAAACTTTTCTTTGGAATATTGATAAAGGTGGTGAAACATTTTGTGTCCATGTTAAATTCACAAAGATCTGGGTGGCAGCCTGGTTTAAGGTGATTCAAATCCCTCCTGAGCAAGGAGGATCCAGAGAAATATTTATCCTGAGAAGCAGTCTTTCCCAGCTATTAGAATAATTTCAAACCATTTGGCCCTGATGAAGTGAACAGAGTTCTTGGAGGTGTGAATTAGGCCACTTATGCTTTTAGATCCATGTCTCTCCTGAGTTGTCAAGGCATCCCAGGATGTGATATGTGGTTAGATCCAGGGGTGAAATCCAGCAGGTTCTGACAGGTTCTGGAGGACCAGTAGTGAAAATTTTGATCGGTTCAGAGAACCGGTAGCGGAAATTTTGAGCAGTTCGGAGAACCGGTAGCGGAAATTTTGAGTAGTTTGGAGAACTGGCAAATGCCACCTCTGGCTGGCCCCAGTGGGAATGGAGATTTTGCAATATCCTTCCCCTGCCATGCCCACCAAACCAAGCCCACAGAACCGGTAGTAAAAAAAATTGGATTTCAGCACTGGTTAGATCCCTCAAGAGAATAATGCTTCTTTATGGGGCAGATGATGCCACCTTCTTTAAATGAGGAAGTTGGTCACTTGCTTCTCAAGAATCCATTGAAGAACCGAGGAGAAATGGACAGGTTAGCTACCTGCTAGCTAGCTTACAATAATTTATTTATTTATTTATTTATTTATTTATTTATTTATTTATTTATTTATTTATTTATTTAATTTGTATACCGCCCTTCTCCCAGAAGGGACTCAGGGTGGTGAACAGCCAAAATTAAAAAACATACAAATACAAAAGTTAAGATAATTAAAAAGAATTAAATCACTAGCTTCCAATTTAAAACCCTCAAATCCATAAAATTTAAAATCCCAATTTAAAAACCATTTGATGTACTCTACATGGAACTGTCCTTCCTATTAAGCAGATGATGCAGTGACATTTCACTGAAGATCTATTGGGGGAGCTTTCATAGATATCTCATTTACCACACTGGTGATATAGACTTCAACTGATCCTGGTGAATGTATTCTACTGTTGTTATGGCCTTAACGCTTATCTCCCTCCAAGCCTCATTTCCTAACTACTGTGCTGATTTCAGCTTCTCTTGGGCATCGATTTTGGCTGCAGGATCGTTATTTTTCTCTTCTCTTTTTTTCTTATATATCTACAACTTTTGATGCACTGATCAGTATCCATTGTTCAGTGACCTGCATAACTATCCCAGCCTGGTTGGCCTCTTAATATAGCTTTTTCTCTTAGTTTCCTAGGAAAGTTGAATTGCAAGGGTCATTATGTTCACCCAATAAACTTAACCTCCTTCTGGAATTAATTTTGTTTCAGTTTTCAAGGTAACAACATGTTCACTAGGTCACAGCTCCTCATCTTGGAAAGAATACATTGCACACAATGGCACTTTCCACACAAAGAAGACAATGAATTCCACTGCTTGCATCACAGGTGCAAGGCCTATCTTCCTCAAATGCGGGCCTCTCCTGAAAGGAATTGGCTTCCCTGTGCTTTCTTCAGTTGCTCAGCTTGGAAGCAGGATGGCCAGCCTAACTTCACAATTTTGCTTAGAGGTGGGATTGATTTCAAGCTTCAGTAGAGGAACAGAAGCCTCCTTGAATCCTCTGCACATCCCTATAGGGAAAATTGAGTTATCTGGGAACTGCCATAATAAACTGAGCAGAAATCTTCTCCCATTTTTTTTTTTTTTTGTAGGCAAAATGCCCACTGTAAGAACGGAGTTTTGCAACTATTTGCAATTTTTTTTACACCAGTAATAAATACATCAATCTTACATTTAATTATTTATTCAATAGTTCAGCCACATTAGTGCCTCTTGCTTTTAATTAGATATCGAATCCAGACAGAATATTGTGCGATTTGATTTAATAAAGCATAGCTAATCATCATATATGCTTATTTATGTTACCATAATCTGATGTTGGGACACAGGCCAGTTTACATGGACATGAACTCAAGAATAACCTTATCAAAAGTATATAAAGTACCATATTTTTCGGATTATAAAACGCTCCAAAGTATAAGAAGCACCTAGCTTTTGGGGAGGAAACCAAGAAAAAAAAAATCTGCCTCTACCTCTCCATTTGCCTCCTTGCAGCAAACAGCAAACAGTGTGGTCAGCTTCAGCACAGCCTGATTTAGCATGAGCAGCTGATTGGTGGTTGGATCTGCCTCCTGGAATACCTCCTATCAGCTGTTCCAGGCTGCGGGGATTGCTGCTGCCCATCGCTGCTGTCACCTATCGCCACCTCAGCATGTCCCATTTTTGCCCTCTGTGCATCCCGTTTTCAGCCTCTGCGTGCCCCATTTTTGGCCTCCGTACATCCCATTTTCAACCCATTCCAGGCAGTGGGGATCATCGCCACCGCCGCCTATCCCCACCGCCTGGAACGGGCTGAAAATGGGATGCATGGAGGCTGAAAATGAGGTGCGTGGAGGCCGAAAATGGGATGCATGGAGGCCAAAAATGGGGGGCGCGGAGGCTGAAAATAGGGTGTGCGGAGGTCGAAAATGGGATGTACAGAGGCCAAAAATGGGGCATGTGGAGGCAGCAATAGATGACAGTGGTGATGGGCAGTAGCGATCCTCGCAACCTGGAACAGCTGATAGGAGGTATTCTGGGAGGCCGATCCAATCGCCAATCTAATGCTAAATCAGGCTGTGCTGAAGCTGACCACGCTGTTTGATGTTTGCTGCAAGTAGGTAAATTGCTGGGAGGCAGAGGCCGAAGGGTGGGGGCTGGTGGGTGGGTGGGGCTTCAGCAACATTCACTGTATAAAACACACAGACATTTCCACCCACTTTTTGGAGGGGGGGAAAGTGCGTCTTATACTCCGAAAAGTATGGTATATAAATATGAAATGGTAAGGAACTTTTCCCACTTCAGAAATTTGGAAGAACAGGCAAATATAGTGCCAGTTGACCTAAAAAGATATAAATACATTTTTAAAAAGTCATTAAAATTAATGTAAGGAGTGAACGTTGTTTTCTATTTCTATCAACAGAAGTCCATTAAAAGCATTGAAACTCAGCGTATGCTGGAATGTTAATGCAGATATATTAAAGGCACTGATGCAAAGGGATATGAATCCATAATTGTGATCTAATGCAGTGGTATGGTGGCATTACGTTGACATAGATTTAGCAGAAGGAAAGCTGGAAGCATTAATTGCCTTTAAATTATTATTATCCCTTGTTCAGACAAAAAAGAACCTTTTTGTTTTGTTGGGGTTTTTTAAAGTTAGAAATCAAAGTAAAGTTCTCTTTAAGCTGATCAGTCTACTGATGTACACATCCTTGTATTTTTCTTGGCAGTGAAAATAAAGTGGTTTGCCATTGCTTTCTTCTAGACTATTTATTCAGTTTCCTAATCTAGCCTGCAGCCCTGGAATTCTCTAGGGATCTCCCATCCAAATACCAAACAAGATTGAGCCTGTTTACTTATGAGCCCACTCAAGGTCAGCCAAGTGCTGCCTCCTGCAGAGATAAGTTGGGCACTAAGAATGTGTAAAGCATTTCAATGTAAACTTACTCTGCCCTTGGAGGAGTCATTCCAAATCTTCCCAGTTTCAAACAAACTGAGCTTCATTCTGAGGTTGAAACAAAACATGAGGCAATTTCAGACTAGCTCCTCATTTAGTAATGGTTATTATTTAATAGTAATACATTAGTCATTATTGCTGACTAAAATCATATATTTAAATTAAGTGTCCAAACAGGGTACTGTTTCTTTTTGAGTTTATATTTTAAAAACATTACCTTTACAAAAGGAAATCTAACCCAGAAGGTTAAATCTTCTTTGCTGATATGAGTTGACGACAAGGATATTATTCTATGCCAATGTGACTTTAGTTTAACCTTTTAAAGTACTTGCAAATGGGTAATGAGCCCTTACTCCCAACTGCTGCACAACCTGATGATAACATCATCTGACAGGTACCATGCAGCATAGATTTCCACTCCATGAGCATTCCTTCTACTGTCATTCCCAAAATTGATTTTTGTTTTAAATCACTGGTGGGTTTTTGCCAGTTTATATGAAGTAAGGATCCATACTGAAACACTTAAAACAGTTTTCAAAGTTCACATAAATACAGATTAGAATTCTGTGCAAAAGAACTTCTAGCAACATTAGAATGATAGAAAGAAAATCCACTGTGCATGTCACTAGTGGTAGGGATCCCATCAGCACTGATAAATATGTTGTATTACTCCAATCTCTCTCCTCTCCTCTCCTCTCCTCTCCTCTGGAGCAAAATACAATATTTGCTTTAAGTTTAAACAAACATTCAGTCATAATCTGGTGAAAGACCTTCTGGTAAATATCTTCCATATAGCCTTGAGAAAGGATTAGTGAGAAGGCTATGCATATGAGTGCACAACCTGTGTTCACTTCTCTCTGACTATGCTCAGTGAAGGTGAAAATGCACATTTTAGTTATCAATCATACCCATGACTCACTGTGTGTTCAGTGTTCAGTGATGTGGCCCCTATATTTTATAGTCTGATCCTAGGAAGACATTCTACCAGGCTAAGTACAGGTCTGGCCAAAGCTGCAATCATTGGGAGCAGTGTGACCATCCTGGTTCTCCTTGATCTCTCAATTATTTTCTGGATAGACTTGGGGATTGGAGTAAGAGGCAAGGGTGTGGGGGTGTTTGCATCCTTTCTTTCTGAACAGCTTCAGAGATAGAGTTTGAGCCAGAGGTTTGCCTTCTGCCCTTCGTATATCCTTGAGATTTGGATTCTTTTTTGGAGTCTTTTAGGCCTTTTTTAAGACTTTAAAAACTTTTTTTCCCCTCCCAGTGTTAGAGAAGGATCTCAGAAGGGCTTGCCTGGAAAATTGGTTGTGGATTTTGAACATGTTGTGTTTGGCCTCTGCTTGGGTTGTTTATATTGTATTGTTTGGCTCTTTTAAGTTTATTATTTATTTATTTGCCCAATTTTGCAAGTTAGGGAACTATACAAATCAATCAGTCAACTAATCAATCAATCAATCAATCAATCAATCAATCAAACCATCAATGGCATAAACAAACAAACAGATGAATTGTTTAAAGTTTACAAAGATAGTTGACCTGCTTCTTTTTCCAGTTATTACTTATAACTTTTGGTATCTTATGAAGCCTCCAAAAACTAAAAATACTGACTTAAAGGTAAGGTGACCAGACGTCCCGCTTTTGGCGGGACAGTCCCGCTTTTGAGCAATTTGTCCCGCGTCCCGCGGCGTTTTAAAAAAGTCCCGATTTTTCATTCTGCCTCCTGGTTCCCGGCTGCCTCCTGAATCCCCGCTGATGGCTAGAGGGAAAAAACCTGTTTAAACTCTTGCCGCGGGGCTTCAAAGGGCCGCCCTACGTTAATTAGCTCGGCTTCCCCCTCTCAGCTGATTTGCACAGGGCTCTGCTCTTGCTAAATTGCTCAGTTTTTTTTTCCTCTTTGTGCAAACCAAGCTCAAAACGAAACTGAAAGTAAAACAGGCTGTTGGCTTTGCGGTTTGCTTGCAACGTTGCAAAATTAGGCAGCAGATTTATTTTCCTTTTCCTCACCAAAAAAGGTAAGTGCAAACAATGGAAAATTATTTAGGGCAAAAGAGGAGAGTTCAAGATTTTAAAACACAAAAGAAAAAAAAGCTCTTTTTAACTAGGGAATTGTAATAATTGAGATATTATTAATTGTATACTGTGTTGAAAGCAGAAATGGTTAAGTTGTGGTTTGGAGGAATATATGGGGGAAATTATTTGGTTTATTATTATTGGTAAATATAATTAATTGATTTGTAAGAAATTGGATTGCTTGGAAATAATTGGAATATTCATGTTCATATTGATTAATATACAAAAAAGATAGTTATATAACTAATTGATTTATATTAAAATGTTGAATTTGTATTAAACAACTGTATTACATAATTACATAATTAACCAATGTGAGGATGGATATAAAAATAGATGACAATGGGAAGGGGTATAATATAGAATAGAAGGGAAAAATTGAATTTGATTAAGATTAGAGATGAGGATGAAGGGTAATATTGGTTTTTTACAAAAATAGATGAGGAATAAATATGGCAAAAAGGAAATATAGAAATTGTAAATTTAATTGAAATGACTAGACACTGTTTAAATTTGTGAACCGGCCAAATACTCTGTTCAAAGAAAATACATTGTATGTTTGTATGTGTGTTTCTAATTATTGTTATTTATTCATATTTGTTCTCTTTTATTCTTTAAAGTTTAACAATTCATTCTTTATCTTAATATCTTTATATTTGTTTGGGGTTGGCTTTCTTCCCTTTCATCTTTTTTATTGTACAGCAATCTTTCTCCTCAAACCTACCACCTCTCTTTCTTTCTTACTTTCTCTTCCCCCCCTCTTCTTCTTCTCCCTACTTCCTCTTCCTTTCTCCTTCTCCTCCTCTCTTCCTCCCTCTCTTACCCTCACTCCTACTCTAATTTCCCTTCCCTTCCTTCATCCCTCTCTATTGCTGTATCCTTTTATGCATATGGACTACTCAGAGGGCTGAAAAAGTTATTTCTGACTGGTCCTCACACTTTTGACCAGTCCTCGAACTTACAACTGTCCTCACATTTTACATTTTTGCCCTATCTTGTCATCATGGTGAAGAGAAGCAGTTGTGAAATGAGTGACATGGTTGTTAAGAATGCTGCACGGGCATAAATGTGAGGATGGTCATAAGTGTGAGGACCAGTCAAAAGTGTGAGGACCTGTCAGAAATGACTTTTTTCAGCCCTCTGGTTAGTCCTTTTGTGCATATGGACTACTCAGAGGGCTGAAAAAGTTATTTTTGACTGGTCCTCGCACTTTTGACCAGTCCTCGAACTTACGACTGTCCTCACATTTTACATTTTTGCCCTATCTTGTCATCATGGTGAAGAGAAGCAGTTGTGAAATGAGTGACATGGTTGTTAAGAATGCTGCACGGGCATAAATGTGAGGATGGTCATAAGTGTGAGGACCAGTCAAAAGTGTGAGGACCTGTCAGAAATGACTTTTTTCAGCCCTCTGGTTAGTCCTTTTGTGCATATGGACTACTCAGAGGGCTGAAAAAGTTATTTTTGACTGGTCCTCGCACTTTGGACCAGTCCTCGAACTTACGACTGTCCTCACATTTTACATTTTTGCCCTATCTTGTCATCATGGTGAAGAGAAGCAGTTGTGAAATGAGTGACATGGTTGTTAAGAATGCTGCACGGGCATAAATGTGAGGATGGTCATAAGTGTGAGGACCAGTCAAAAGTGTGAGGACCTGTCAGAAATGACTTTTTTCAGCCCTCTGGTTAGTCCTTTTGTGCATATGGACTACTCAGACGGCTGAAAAAGTTATTTTTGACTGGTCCTCGCACTTTTGACCAGTCCTCGAACTTACGACTGTCCTCACATTTTACGTTTTTGCCCTATCTTGTCACCATGGTGAAGAGAAGCAGTTGTGAAATGAGTGACATGGTTGTTAAGAATGCTGCACGGGCATAAATGTGAGGATGGTCATAAGTGTGAGGACCAGTCAAAAGTGCAAGGACCTGTCAGAAATGACTTTTTTCAGCCCTCTGGTTAGTCCTTTTGTGCATATGGACTACTCAGAGGGCTGAAAAAGTTATTTTTGACTGGTCCTCGCATTTTTGACCAGTCCTCGAACTTACGACTGTCCTCACATTTTACGTTTTTGCCCTATCTTGTCACCATGGTGAAGAGAAGCAGTTGTGAAATGAGTGACATGGTTGTTAAGAATGCTGCATGGGCATAAATGTGAGGATGGTCATAAGTGTGAGGACCAGTCAAAAGTGTGAGGACCTGTCAGAAATGACTTTCCAGCCCTCTGAGTAGTCCCTATACACATAGCCATGGCCACCCGGTCACATGACCAGCTAGCCACGCCCACCCAGTCACATGGCCTCCAAGCCACACCCACACAATAAGCCACGCCCATAATGGTGTCCCTCTTACCAATGTTAAAATCTGTTCACCTTACCCTATACACATAGCCACGCCCACCCAGTCACATGACCAGCTAGCCATGCCCACAAAATAAGCCACGCCCACAATGTCCCTCTTTACCAATGTTAAAATCTGGTCACCTTACTTAAAGGGCTTTTTTAAGCACTAGTCGTGATCATTAATATGCCTGGTTATAAACTTTGCTGCAGGAAAGAAAGGTTCCATTTAGGATTCCAGTCACCTCGTTCCATTCCACCTTAATTTCACTCTCCTCTCCCCAGAAAAAGGCACTTTGATTCCATGCCTGTTCAGCACCTTCAGTTCATTTGGCTTTTTCAGATAGGATTATCTCCCTCCCTCCTTGCAAGAGTTTTCTTTCTTTCCAAGCTGCTGATAGGTATTATTCATGGGTCTGAAGGATATTCTTGAAGCTTCATAAGAAACTCTACTAAGCAGATGGAGGTCATTCTTACTGCATATTAATAATGATGAAGATAACAATAATGTTCTTAGTTCTTATATGCCCATTTAGGTAAAATATCCCCCTTCTGCCCAAAAAAGACAGGAAGGAGGTAGTCAAAGTTCAAAAATGAGAACATAGCAGAAGTCACTTATATGTTAATGGAAAGGAATACATTATAAATAAGCAAAGTGTTCCCTAATAGACTTTTTATCTATCATAATGTTTGTGTTGTTGTGTAATCTTTATTGCTGTGATAAAGCTTACCCAGATGAGAAATTTAGGATTAACCTCTCAGTTTAATTTATCTCCTTCACTTTGCTAAAGGAAAGCAAATTTCCCTTTATTAAATCAAATCAAGAAAGCATTACTGTGAGTAAGCAGTTGCCTGCATCTTCCAGTTCACCTTTCCAGCAGAAAATAGGCTTAAAGCATTTTCAAGTAGTTAAATGAGGATAAGGTTGTGATTAGCTGGTGGTGCAGGCAAAGCTACAGAGTGGAAGTTTTAGTACCCACTCTAACTAGTTTGCACAGGGAAAATAGGAATGAGATTCTACCAATAGTCCTACTATAGCCTACTGGGTTTAGACCTACAAGCTCCCACTACAAAAGGACAGACAAGTTCCCTTCTTGCCTGCACTAGTCTGCTAGATTGCAGAGACAAAAGGGAAGTGAGTTGAGTTGTGACAGGTGACTGTCACAAAATTTGCAGGGGGGTTGTGGACAGGATGTGAATCTTCAGGTTGCAGATTCACAGGGACTTGGAAGAAACATTATCTGAGCCCTTTTAAAGCAGGTTCAGGTTGGGATACAATACAGAGACAATATTGAGGGTATTTGTTGATGACCTCTGGCAGAGCAGGATGGGATAATGACATTGTACTGGTTCTGTTTTGTTTTGTTAATAGCTGCTTTAAGGATAGAAACTCTGGTCCAATCTTCCAGATACTCACAGAAAAATAGAATTATAAGATAATCCAGTTGTGACTTACTCTCAGAGCACTCTTCTTCCCATATTTATACCTGAGATCAGGGATCTTATTATTCAAGTGAATTGTGGATAAACTCAGATAGGAGATTTTATTCCCCCAGAATTACTGAGGGATTTCTGGAACTAATAATGCTGGTTATTTACCCATGTAACAATTATAAACCCATATAAGTGTTCAGCACATTTCTCCACTACCTAGGCATCCCTCCCCCCCACCTTAATCCCTGTTTATGAAAACAAAGATAATAGATTAGACCTAACAATTATAGGACCATACATCTGCTTAATATGATCAGCAAACTATTTGCTAAATACTCTTATCTCAAATTACTACATTGAGTTGAAAGTGAAAACATTTTCATTAAGGAAAAGGTCAAATTCAAAGAAGACTAAGAAATTCTGGATTTATGATTGGTTCATCCCCATTCAGCCAAATAATATTCCTCTTCACCCAGACATTTTGTTTTTGTAGCCTTCATTTCAAATCAGCTTTTGATTGGATCCCAAGGGAGTGGTTGTGAAGAAAAATGAAGAGGTTCCTTCATAAGCAGAAGATTGCTTCTCATTTCGTCTCATTTCTCAGTTCTTCTAACACCTTTTTAAGAGTTAGAGATTAACCTTAGGGACATCTCTCCAGAACTGTCACAGCTCAAGGAGGAGTAATTTTAGAGAGCCAGTTTGGTCTAGTGGTTAAGGTCCAGGTTAGAAAGCAGGAGACCATGATGTCACTCCCCCACCCCACCCCATGCACAAAACCATCTGAGTGACCTTGGGCCAGTCAACTCTTTCAATCCTAGGAAGAAAGGAATGACAAATCACTTATGAAATCTTGTCAAGAAGGCAAAACGGACAAAGACATGCATGTGAACACGTACACACGGACACATGCATTCACACACACACATCAAACATGTCCAGCTTGCAGAGGCCTATGATAAAAATCTGTTACATTTTTCATCCTATCCTACACATTTACACCAGGGTAATGGCTCTTCCAGTTAAGTATGATGAGGACTGCAGTGTTATAAGAAGTATTACAGGTGTGTCTTACTGATATGGTACAAAGATGATATTGATTCAACACACTGAATATAAAGAGCTTGTACTTTTCATAAAGAATAAAGAAAAATGGCATTCTTCCAGTAAGCCTATTGACATGGTTTCTGCATGAAGAGAAAATATGTAAATCTTTTGTAGAAAAAACCCCAAGGAGCTTATTGTACATCTCTAGAGATAATTTCCAGCTCTTCTTCTTATCAAAAGGCTAATGCATTCTTCTTTATAAAAGCACTTTTTTTTAGCGATCAGATCTAATCTGCTTAAGGGAAGGTCTTGAAGTGCAAAACTTCAACATTTGGGAAGGATGAAATTATCTGCAAAAGTCTTAAGTCGCCTAAAATGTTTTACAGAGTTCATCAACCTAAGGGCACGTCAGTTCAGTTCTTCGCTTGTGATTTTCACTGGTCAGCGCTTTTGTAGATGCTTAGCTTGAAGACAAGGAAGGTGTCAACCTTTCTTCAAACAAAGTATAAAGAGAATTACCCAGGGACAAACCTTTGAGATTTAAAGGGCATAGAATAAAATAGCTGCTTTAATTTCTAAATTTTCATGGTTTTAGTATTTCAAAGCAGGATGAAAATACCCACAATCACAAGCCTTTTTCCAACATTAATCTTTTCGTTTTTTTAAACTAGTATTTAAAACTCATGCAAGATTTTTTAGTGGTTAGAATAGGACTATTACTAAAGCTATATGTCAGTCACCTGAGAAACAGTGTCTAGATTCAAGCAAAGGCTGCAGAGAAGGGACGGTTCATGTCATTACATCTGGTCAATACAAATAATCATTACTGAATTACAGGTACTGGATGAATTCCATATAGCATTTACATTCATATTAAATATCACACTGTATAACATAGATATTCACTTTTAAATCTTCACAGCATATAAAAAATCTTTTAAATATTTACCTAGAGAATGTTGAACTTAATTTTATATCCTTCATCAATGTTGAAAATATTCAGACCAATATTTGAGAGGCTGCAACCAAGAGGAGGGGGGTCAACTTACTTTCCAAAGCACCAGAGGGCAGGACAAGAAACAATGGATGTTAGAAAAATAGACAATAGAAAATTTTGAATACGCTTATCTGAAGTACTTTATTAAAAATGTGAAGCAAAATATTTAGTGCAAGTTAATCTTTGATGGCGAGTTATATAAATATGTCCATAAATTAAAATATCTATGCAAGAGAAGAGTTAAAATTAACTACAGTGATTTTATTCAGCCCACAAGATCAATATGTTTAGTAGATAGCTCAAAGACCTTTGGTGTCCCTGTCGACATCACAGAGTAAAACCAGAAAAGGGAATTTACTTAGTGTGTGTAACAGGGGCACCCATCTTTACTTTTTTGATCCCTTTCTGATGATTGACTGCTATGTAGCATCACAGTTCAGATTGGGTTACAAATATAATAATCAAGAAGAGCTCTACAAATCTAGAATCAGATTCAAACATAAGTGGAAGTAGAATGTTCATACAGATAATCCTTGATTTATGATCATTTATATAATGATGATTCAAAGTTACTATGGCCTCTGAAAAGGGAGCTTACAACCCATATTCACACTTACAATCATTGCAATCCACGTGGTCATATGATTGCAATTTGGGCCCTTGGCAACCTCCTTGCATTTATGACCAATTGCAGTGTTCTGTACATCATGATACCAAAGAAACTTCTCCCATATATTTAGTTCCCTGATAAATAGTCATTTGGGGCTCAGTGCCCTGAAGGAGGTTGCTTGTAGAATTGCTTCTGAAGGTACATTCCACATTCCTGAGTGTGGAATGGAAGACTGATTTAAAGAATGCTGAGATACCAACGAAAGACATACAGTCTGAGACCCCAGCCTCACCCCTGAAAGCACTTTTTCCCATGATACTGTCATACATCAGAGAAATACAAGAGTTAGATGCATCTCAGCTGTCATTCAAAAATCAAAATATTGTCTATACCTGTCTTTCTCAGGTGGATATTTTTCGGGTGGTCTGTGATTTTCTGCTAGCTAGCATTTTGGGGAGTTGCAACCCCAACACACTAATTTATGATTATTTACAACATTTTCTTGTCATCTAAACCAACTATTATGCAAATAATAATATGGGAAGTTGGCATTCTTGTTAGACAGGAAGTGGGATCATCTGGTTTCTCACAGGCCTGAAGTAGATTTCAATTCAGGAAACTCTTTTGGAAATGGTGAATAGGAGAAATATTTTTCCCAGTTCCGGTTTCCTTTGTGGCTCTTGACAATCGGTTTCATGCAGTTTGGAAAAGAATACTGAGGTGAGAAAAAGTGGAGCCAGTAAAAATAGCTTCCCCTCTTTCTCAGTTTGGCATCTGCTGAATGACAAAATGGCACAGGTAGGTAGGTTCCATAGCCATGGTTTTACATCATTTTAGGTTTTTAGTTAGTGTTCTATTAAACATACTGGTAATTTTAGTAACACATGATGTCGATCCATTTTGTCACCTAATAATAATTCTAAAAAGTATTTTGAGTGTTAAAATCAGTTGGTCAGTGCACACAGAAACCAATTATGCTATTGTTCTGACCCAGCTCCCCAAACACGACAAACCCCCAAAAGATTCCTTTATTAGGAATGCCGGCAGCCCCAGCAAAAAGTTTCTCCTGAAGACTAACAAGTCCATCTGGCCAGAAGTTAAATAGTTGTCTGTCACACCTATTCATCTCCACCCCGTGCCTCTTATCCCCAGAGCTAGGGTAGGGCCTCGCTAACAGCAGTAGCTCTTTCTTCCCCATGACTTTTGGCCTACGACTTTCCACTGCTCTCCCCTTCTCTGCCTTCTGCACAGCTGCACGTCAGGCACTGGACCCAGCTGTTCCTCCTCTTCTTCAGCAACTACCTCCAGACCTGGGGGCTGTTGACTCTCCATCTGAGGGCTGGCAGATGGCCCAGTCTCCACCTCTCTCTCTCTCTCTCTCTCTGCCAGTTCCATCCCCTCTTCCCCTTTGGAGCTCCCAGGTTGCCTTGATGCTGACCCTGACTCCCATGCCTCAGCTTTCTCCTCTGATTTGGCTGCTGTAGGGGCCGGAGACCAACAGGCCACAACAGTTATTCTGTAACATGGTTTGGTAGCATAGCACTGAATAATATTGCTACATATTTGCTATGGCCTCCATGCTCTTTTGTTATTTGAATGTTGTCTTTAGTGGTAGCTGTCTACAAATGCCAGGTGGAAATGTGAGGGTGCCTGATCATGCACAAGTACACCTGCAAGTGTGGGAGAGATGAACAATGGAGGAATATGTTTTTCCCATCTCCTTTTAATATAAGCAAATTGTCTCTAGAAGTGAATTTTTACACTGTTCTTAATAGTGTGTAAATAGTAGCTAGGTCCTATGATGTGTGTCTTTTCTCAGATTGTCAATTGGACTTATGTCTTCAGCAGTAATAGGTTCCATTTCCCTTTGCTTTGCTTTATTTGTTTTAAACTACTATTCCATTGCCTGGTTTGTTTGTTTGTTTGCACTTTCATTACTCTCTCTTTTGTTATTTCCATTCATTGTATAGGACAGATAGTTCAGGGAGAGCTACTGCTTTTTTTGTAAGCACAAATATTTTCAGGATCTTTTCTGGCTCTTGCATTTGGCCAAGAGTGCATTGAAATGGCACAGCACACTCTGCTATCACAGCTGAGCAACTCCTATTTCTTTGCTTCTCTGTGTGTATTGGGTTGAGGTGGGGAACAGGACAGTGTGAGATATAATATAGCAGATGAAAAAACATACACGATGTGATATCATGTTGCTATCCTTCTCCGTCTCCATATTTTTATGAGTTGGTTTCTGCAGGAGGATGAGATGTATTGATGTGACACATAATTAAGTTAGTTTGTTGTTTTCTATAATATTAGAAATATTTCACTGTCCTCTGGATGTTACACTTGTCTCAGAAGGAAAAAAACAGTGGGATCGCTAAAATGGGATTAGTTAATGTTACTGCAACTCTATATGCCACTAGCAAGTAACACAGTACCTTCTGTGATTTGGACTACAGTTGCTACTGAAGATGGTAGAAAGTTGAAGGCATCAGGTTACTTATTATCGCTGCTGTAATTGTTTGAAAGTTTACCCTATTAAATATAGAGAGGCTTATATCTCAGTCAAAAAATAATAATAATGTAAGAAGCTCAGTATAAAGGAGTTGTAATCTAAGATGTTGCATTCCTAAATATAAACCTTTTTAATTAATTTAGTTGTCATAACTTTCTGCCTATGAAAATTTGGTAGTTAAAAGAAGATAAAAGTGTGAAAAGCCAGAATTAAGAAGACAGCAACAGACAGCAAATGCCGCCCCTGCAAAGAAACTGAAGAATCAGTGGACCATCTTGTTAACTGCTGCAAGAAGGTTGCGCAGACTGACTATAAATAATGCCATGATGAAATACCAACAATGGTGCACTGGAAAATCTGCAAGAAATATCATTTAAGTGAAAGCAAGAAGTGATAGGACCACAAAGTAGACAACATGAAAGAAAATAAGGAAACTAAAGTGCTCTAGGACTTTAGAATTCAAACAGACAAGCATCTGCCACACAACACTTCAGACTTAACCATGGTTGATAAGAAAGACAAAAAAAGTCTGGATAGTAGATGATGCAGTACCTGGAGTCAGCAGAATAGAACTGGCTTGGAGAATGGTGTTGGGACTGAATACTACAAGGTTGAAAATATCACATGTACATTGGTCTGTGAAACAGATTGATTGAATTTTGTCTCTCTCATACTGGAAATTAGCAAATACCTTTCTCTTCTTAACTCTCTTTCTCTCCATTTCAAAGCAGAGGCACCATTTCTACATTTCAAAGGACTAGGGTGAAGCCCCTTCTATACTGAAATTCAAGTAAGCCATGTCCCATGCAAAACAATGGATGTACGTAGGCTTTTTCAACCACTGTTAGTGGCTGAATTGATTTAGTGTCATGTTTAAACAATTCCACCCACCACTGTTAGTCTTTGAAAAACTATGGACATTGCTTGAAGGGAGGAGTCATAGAAATAGTCACCAATTAATATCAGTATTGCTTTGAACATTGTTTTTAAGTGAAACTCGAAGTTGGAAGCACCTGGTTGATCTTGGAAGATTATATGGTCCACCCTTGTTAATATTCAGATGAGATTAAACGTTACCTGTAAATTCAAAGTTATTGACCAGAGATTGAAAAATGTTGACTGAGATTGAAAAAAAACCTAGATGAAGTCTGTGGCAAGCCACGTTTAGTATACTGCCAAGGAAACAGCATGGATGCAGATGTTAGGAACTGAACTTTACTCAGTGATATCAATATCTTTAAGTAACCCAAAAGGAAATAATAGATTAAATGTAAGCTTTACTGTATGCTATTTTTATACTATTCTTACTTTAATATAATAAACTGGAAAGAAGCAGCATGAATTGGAATGAAAATTGTCATTTCAAGTTTGAATACCTTACATCCTGCAGATCTGGTTACCTCAGTAAAGTTCTTTGTTTACAATAATTAATTTCTCACTGATTGAAGCTGAATAAATTACATTAAGCATGAATGTTAAAGAATGTTTTCATTTTTTCCCCTATCAACTCCAGGAAGAAGGAAAAAGATCTAATTTTTTTCTTTCTGATTGACTCTTCAAAAATGATTTCCCATCCAGGAAAGAGAATTCAGTTTTGTTTTATTTTAAGTTACTAAATCACACAGTTGGAAGTCCCCCCCCACACACACACAATATTGCCTTTTTAAAAAATAGCACATTCTCACATTCTCATTTTAAAGATTGAGACTGTCAAGGAGAGAATGTGATTAGTTTATCTCTTCTTCTTCTTCTTCTTCACACTATTTCAAAGAAACATGCCACAGTGTGAACATTACAAACAAGAATGGGCAAAGGATCTAATTACATTGCAGGATGAAGCAATTCTCCTCAACCTTCTGCTTTCCTGATGTGTTAGGATTAAAAAAACCTAGAACTGTAAGACAATTGCCCTGGCATTGTGAAAATTGTATATTCCAAAACATTTGAGACTAAGTTAATTTAAGCTATATATTAGCAAAATCATGAAGAGAATTTGACTGTTTCTTTAGGATAAAGGCAGAGAATTGTATTCTGTTTAAGATAAAGGCAGGATGCGGGAGACACATTCAGATTTGCAAGTTTCTTGTAAGTCCTTCTAATTAGACCAGACTTGGAAACCAAAGTTATAAACAGTAAAACTTCTTTTATTATAGGATTACAGTTACATAATTTTGCAAGTCTAAAAAGAACTAAAGAAGAATCAAATCTGAAATGTTTTCTCAATTTGTATCCCTGCTTTGGACCTAGAATTCTCTTATCCAATGATCCTCTTGGCTGTGGCTATTGCTCTCATTCCTCAAAATTTATTATTACAATATATTACAGTTCTTGTGATAAAAGGTAAAGGATTGAACAGTTGGTAATCAAAAATATTGGAATGGCATGAATTTGCCTATCCCCTATTTAAGTAAATCATTGAAATGAACAATCGGGCCAAAAAAAATTATACTTGTTCTCTTTAGTAAAAAGTTGTGCCAGTACATACCTAAACCATGGTTCGTTCAAATTGTTATTGGAAAAAAAAGGAGTTTGCAAGATTCCTATATTTGCCATAGCAACAGGGAGATGACACTAGAGTTTTGTGATTCCACTTTGTAGTGGTTGCTTGGAAACAGCAACAGATGAACTGATGGGAAAAGAACACAATAGAATTGATCTGAAACAGAGTCAAGGTGTTCAAAGCAATTAAAAAAGAAAGCCAGCAAGAGTACAGTGGAGAAATAATTTGTTCAAAGGAGTGATGGGCAAGTGGATGGCATAAATGTATTTCTGCATAATGGATAATTAGTCCCTGTGACTGGGTTCACACAAAAAACTAAAAATAGGGTTGAGTAATTTATAATTCAATGTGTTGTGAGAACTCATCTGCATTTTTCTAAATCATCAATCATATTTAGTTAACTGGGGATTAGGGCCTATCAGGAAATGGAATTTAGATTAAATGGGATGCATAAAGGAAATGGAGTGATCAGAAACATGATCACATTACCACTTGGAATATCACAATGGTAGATACCAGGATGAATCGTTGAAGGGCAACACATTAAACTTTATTGACTGAAGTTAGGTATAAATATTCACCATCTACACAGATCAAGATTCTTACTTTTACTATTGGTTCATTTAGCCTTTAAATTTAAATGATTGAATTATAATGTGTTAAGAGTTTTCTTAACTAGTAAATGATTATTAAATTATTGAAAGGAATATTTCATTCATTTCAAATCTTTTCTTCCACAACTTTGTAAGAAACTCCATATTTAGGAAGTGGCAGTATCATGCACTATGATCCCTACTTTCTTTTGAGAAAACCTGTTAGGAAATGATAATTACCTAACTTGTTGGGTTGGCAATATATAAACCATCATTGTAGCTTTAAGAATGCTGTATTGCATCATACTGTGTCCTGATTGGTTAGCTCTGTAGCTAATGTCCTTAAAAGGGAGCTAGAAACATGATTTGTCTCTCTTTACTGCCTCTTTGTTGATCATTACTGCTTTTTGCTGTGTTTGCTGTGTTTATTGTGTATGACTACAACAACTGGTAAGAAGACTTTGTTATTGGATTATCCCTGGACTATTGTTTTACTATCTATTGCTTTATATGTGTATGACCTGGACTGCTAATTCGAATGTGCCTTATTACTATTTCCTGAAAGTAAACACAACTCAGTGTATCTGTGTGTTGGGTGTGTTTGTTCATAACTACTCTCAATCGCTTTCATGTGCACACCCTTGCTACTCAAGGGTTGCTCTGCAAATTCCTTAACAAAACCTTCTCTCTCTCTATTTGTCTCAAATTTGGTAAATTGGGTCCATTATCAGCACTTACAGTTGATTCTGAAAGTTGCTTATAGTCATAATGAATAATAGCTATGATAAATTGCTGATATTTATTTATTTATGTATTTATTATTTATGTGTCTGTTGCCCATCTTGTTTCAAAATGACAGTGGGTGGTTTGCAGCATTAAAAGCATACAGTAAAACCATGATATAAATATTTCTAAATCAATAAAGATGGAATTATAATCAAAGATAAAGTTATAGTTAAAAGATGGGGAGAAGGGAACTGGGTATGTGTTTGTGGGGGAGAAGTAGTGTTGTCTCTTAATTCATCAGCCACTTTCAATGTGATGTTCCCCCAAACCATCTAGCAGTCCCAGGTCTTCAGGACCTTACAGAAGGTCAGAAGGGTGGGAGCCAATCTCACCTCAGGTGGTAAAATGTTCCAAAGGGCAGGAGTTATGGACCCCACCTGCTGAAATTCCATTATTGATGGGGCCTGCAGCATGCATCCTCTGCTGGTGTGGGTCATGTTATATCATGAAGTGCAAAAAATATAGGTTGGGGCATGAAGCAACCAACATCTATGTTGAAGTCCCTTGACCACCCTAACATGGATGGAGCAGAAAAAATGTGCATCTTCTGCACTGAACGTGCTTATGCCATGTTGAGAATCCTCTTGAAAAGAGAGCTGTAACTCCATCTGAGAAGTCAGAAGTTTGGACTGTCCTGTTTTCAGGATTTCCATCATGCTGCTCCATCATGCTGCTGCATCATAATCTCACTTGATCTAAGAGTAGTTGGGATCCGCCCCACTTTAGTCATCTAAGCTGCTGACCATCACCAGAATAGGGGACTAGATGTTGCAATTTAGCTCTGTATAAGCATATGCCAAAATAGAAGATACAGTGTCATAATTATTACTATGTCTTGAAGAAAAATTACAAGGGTTTTAATTTATAATTATTAAGGTGCAGGAATGAATTGCAGTGTTTCTAAGGCAAATCTTATAGCAGAAACAATTATCCAAACTTATGAATTCATAAAATGAGCCCATGAATCCCAACTTTTGCTATGAGTTTAGAACGGATTTTATAATATTTACAGTACACTGCATTAATATTTTTTTCAGATCAATAATTAGGATATTCAATTGTCTAAAAGGCATTCCTGTTTTCTATTCTTTAGCAGATTGTGTTTATTGAGTGTAGGGTGGGCCATATAACCACTTATGAGGAATATATTGGGCAAATTAAATACTTCATTTAATAAAAAATGGCCATTCTTGCTAATTAAGATATTTATTTTAAAAAGAATAAGGTCCTTGATATAATCATTACCTAATTTGTTTGTGTTATTTTTCTAATATAAGCTGTTGTTCAATTGCTCACATCAAATGATGAACTTTATCTCATTACTTAAAGTAAATAAGTGGCTAATTAGTTTTATCCTTGTAATGTATGTATTCCCAGTGTAAAAGCATCATTCTTTAACAAGAGATATCCATTGGTCAAATACAATCTGAGCCAATGAAAAAGATCACTTTAAGAAACAGCTTTCATTGCTTTTTTTTGCTTTTTTGCTTTTTTTAATTTATATGTCGCCCTTCTCCGGAGACTCAGGGCGGCTTACAATGCATTAAGCAATAGCCTTCATACTTTTGTATATTTATACAAAGTCAGCTTATTGCCCCCACAATCTGGGTCCTCATTTCACCTACCTTTGAAAGGATGGAAGGCTGAGTCAACCTTGAGCCTGGTGAGATTTGAACTTGCAGTAATTGCAAGCAGCAGATGTTAATCTGTTAATAACAGTGCTTTAGTCCACTGTACTACAGGTTCTTGCAAAGATCAGTGACAGGGCTGTCAAACTTGGGGCCTGTGGGCTGGATGCATCACGCACTGGCCACACCCATGCCCAGTTTAGTGAAGGGGGAAAAAGTATCTATATGTCACGTGACACTGCCATGACAACATGAGTTTGACTCCCCTGGTGTAGGAAATAACAAAAATCCATCTTGCACAATGGAAAGACTAAGAGAAAACTGTGATCTTTTCAACCCATCTAGTTGTCAGGAACTTGGTTCATCACATTCAAATTGCAATTTCAAGGGGAGGAGATTTGCTGTAAAAGTTTTCCTGTTGTTCATGTGCCAGCTATTGCAGCTTGTCTAATTTATATTTAGCCAGCTTTAATAAAACATGGAATACAACAAACAGCGACAATGAAAATTGCATTCTTCTTTATCAACCATTTTTATTTTAAACTTGCTTTTGTGTTGTGGAGCTACAGACCTTCCTCCTGTATCATATGCTCCCTATAAGCGCTGAAAGCTGTTTCTTAAAGCGATCCTAGAGTCCTTTGTTAAAGTCAAGGATAATTTGGGCTGACTGATTTGATTGCTGCTCTTTTCCTGTAAAGAGGGCTCAATAAGTGAAGCGGCTTGCATAGATAATTTAGATCTAGATGATTGCTAGTGAACTAATGATGCAAACACAGCTGAAATAAAAATTTCCACTTTATGGGTAAATTAAGTGGGATGAAAAAACTCATGCAGTTTCAGGAAAAGACAGAAGGGAAAAAGGGGGAAAAAGCTTTTAAGCACCTGTTGCCTGGACTATAGCAGAGCAGGACTGACATTGCTGAAGTTTTTTACCTATAGGATCTTTGCCAAAGAACTCTTCAATGAAAGGTACCATGGATAGTTCATGAGGGGAAAAAAAAACACTCCAAGGAAATTAATCAGTGCAGAGTAGCTGCACTGTATACTAATGATGTCAAAGAAGAAGATCAACCTTTTGGAGAGCTCATATACACTGAAGCTTAACTGGCAAGGTGGCCACAAGAAGGGAGCACTATCAAGCTGCCATGGAACAAGAAAATATCTTGACAAACAGCATTAAAAATGCAATGGAATCCTATACAGGCAGTCCTTACAACAGTTCATTTAGTGACTATTCAAAGATACAACGGCACTGGAAAAAAGTGACTCATGACCATTTTTCACACTTACAACCTTTGTAGCATCCCCATGATCAAGTGATTAAAATTAAGATGCTTGGCAACTGGTTCATACTTGTGCCCGTTGCTGTGTCCCAAGGTCACGTGATTACTTTTTGCAAGCTTTTGACAAGCAAAATCAACGCGGAAGCCAGTTTTGTTTGTGTTGGCTATCCTTTCTGATCTCTCTTTACATTAATCCATCAGAAGAAATGCTCAGTAAGTAAATACTCATTTGTAGAAGAATGATGTATCATAATATTCCATTTTTGTGCAAACAGGTCTCCAGTTTTTCAGTTATTTTTGACTGAAGATATGCACTGCTTGAGAGAAATAGACACATTGCATTCAAAAGGGAACATCACATGAAAGTCTGTGAAGAGATAAATCTTCAGAGAGACCTTAAGAGACCTTGGTAGTATAGTGGTTTAATGCACCCTGTTATTAACACAGCTGCCTGCAATTTCTGCAGGTTCGAATCTTACCAGGCTCAAGGTTGACTCAGCCTTCCATCCTTTCTAAGGTAGGTGAAATGAGGACCCAGTTTGTGGGGGCAATAAGCTGACTTTGTATAGATATACAAAAGTATGAAGGCTATTGCTTAACACATTGTAAACCGCCCTGAGTCTCCGGAGAAGGGCGGCATATAAATCAAATTAAAAAAAAAATATCTCCATATTTAGTCATTTTAAGCCTGTATTATTTTAAGCCGGAATAATACAGGTATTTATTTTTTGCTTTTTCCAATTTTGCCATGGTTCTTCTATCCTATATCCCTAGTGAGCAAAAATCCTGTATTCTTGCATATTGCAAAGGAATAACTTAAAACCAAGCATATTTTTGAATAACTCCATTGGTAACATTTTAATAATTTCTTCATTAGCAAATGTATAAACCTTCAGGCTGAAAAAGCAGATCATGGCATTTGTAGAGTTGTGAAAGCCCAGGAAGAGAAACTTTAGGGAAGAGAAACTCACTTTTTCACAGTTTTGCTTGTGCTTCTGAGTTCTGAAGATTGTCTTAGGGTTTTTGTGGCTGCAGGTTTTTTTTTTTTTTTGAAGTATTTCACCTGATAATCTGGTAAAATTTCCCAAATTTGCATTTACAAAAGATCAACTGTAAGATTTGGAGAAGGCATTCAGATGCTCCCTCTAAGCCTTTTCATAATATGAAACGAAGAGCTGTTGTGGTGCAGTGGTTAGAATGCAATATTGCAAGCTAATTCAGCTCGCTGCCAGGAGTTCAATCCTCATGAATTGAAGGTTGACTCAGCCTTCCATCTTTCAGAGATTGGTAAAATGAGGACCCAGATTGTTGTGTATTTGTGTGTGTGTGTGTGTGTTGGGGGTGGGGGGGAGCCAATATACTGACTCTGTAAACCACTTAGAAAGGGCTGTAAAGCATTTGTTGTTGTTGTTAGTTGCAAAGTCGGGTCCGACCCATTGCGACCCCATGGACAATGTTCCTCCAGGCCTTCCTGTTCTCTACCATCCTCTGGAGTCCATTTAAGCTCATGCCTACTGCTTCAGTGACTCTACCCAGCCACCTCATTCTCTGTCGTCCCCTTCTTTTTTTTCTTTTTCTTTTTTTCTTTTGACGTCAATCTTTCTGTAAAGCATTATGAAGCAGTATATAAGTCTAAGTGCCATTGCTGTTAATTTGTAATTTAGTTGTATTTTTAATATGTTTTTAAAATGGTTCTTTATGGTCTGTATGATGTTCAGAGATACATCATTTGAGAAGGACAAGCACATAAATATAACAAGCAAGCAAGTTATATATTTGCTATATTAAGTGCTAGTCTTAAAAAAGAAAGAATCCTAGCAGTGAAAACCTGTGTCTTGCTGCTACTTTGATCTAAGCAGATATGCATCTCTCACCTCCCTGGCAGTGTATGGTCAATGCAGGTCCAGATCTGCATGTCACCATCTGGGGCCAGTAACTTTACAGATATGCATGACTAGAAGTGAGACCAAATGTGCAACAGTTTGGGAAAATAGCTTCTGGACCTTTTCCATTTAATGAGATCCCTTGATGATAGGCAGTGTGTGCCAAATGTCCCCATTATATAGCAATAATCTAAACTACTTAGAGTGACTCACTTTTCAGAAAGTAGGATAACTTACATTTCCCACACGAGCAAACAGGCAGTTCAGCCATTAGCACAGCAATGCTTCTGAAAAGTGATCTGCTTCCAGGTAAGGGATAAAGAATCACTTGTAACAGAGGATCTGTAACAGAATCATCTGTACAGATCTGTTAACAGAATCATTTGCAAGCTTTCACAATTGCAAATTCAAATTATGAAGGATGTGTCAATGGCCTCTCACAGACATTCCCAGCCATCAGAACTGTAATGTTTCTCACTGTATTCCAGTCATATTTAAATGCTGCTCCTCATAGTGATTAAGCAAGAGAAAAAAACAAGGGAGGCCCATGCTTCCCAGAGCCAAGCCTCGGGCCGTTTCCACCAGAGCAAAATGACATTCCATTACAAGGTTGCTGGCTGTGTCACCACTTGTCAGGAAAGACACTGCTCTCTCCATCACATTCAGCTGCTGAATGTCTTGGGGGCAGCAGGCTAATCAAACTCGGAGACCCAATGCTTGACACAATCAGCCTGCAACCTACTTCAAGTTTTCTTATCCATTACTGCAAATGAGAAAGAGACTTTGGGCAACGTCCAAATCATTGAGTTTTAATACATTTTATTTTGCAAGAGCTCAAGTGTGCATTATTGTCTAATGTTTGCATTTGAATGCAAATCTTCTGACCATAGAATCTATCCCCTAAACAATATAATGAAACAACGGTATTAACAGAAGGCTATGACTCAAATTTTAGCTCTAAGAATGCCTCGCTGACAATGCTGGGGAAATGTTGACATCGTTTTTAAAAGATGTGAGGGGGAAAAGGGAGGGGAAAAGAATTCTTGTACAATGGAACAATGTACATGCATTACTTCATGCATTACTTTGATACCTCTCTCTCTATAGGCCTAGTAGACTATGGATTTGCCACAATAATCTTTATTTATAATATAATTTGCATTCCACAATATGTTCTCCCAATTGAGATTTATAAGCGAGCTAACAAAGCAACCAAAATATTTCAACCTGTTTAAAATATCAAACAAAATCATCTTATGCTACAATGACAGCATGGCAATTTAAACAAATAAAAAACAATATCACAAAGTCATAGTCTAATGAGCTTCAAAAACCCGATGGGAAAGGTGTATTTTCTAATGGCTGTAGATAACTGAAAGTGCATAGAAACTTCAAAAGCGGAAAGAGGTCTACATATAGAATGTAGGAGAGAGAGGGTGGGGAGGCTTCTTTTACTTTGGCATAAGCATTTAAGGTCAACAGAACTTAAAAAGCAGACAGATTCACCAGGAAAGAGACAATCATTCAAGCAGCTTAATTCAAAAGTATTCAGGATCCAAAGATAATGACTAGGGCTGCTACCGTGTCTAGACAACATTAAACTACAACTAAGAATGTTGTATTTCTGGCATCTAATTGTTGTCCAGATTTTTGCAACCTAGATCTGATATTCATAAGGCTGATTCTCATGTTCCATTGTAGCATGAACTTTATTTCTTTATTGACCATGGCAGATTTATTTATAGTATTCATATTTATTTTTGGATAATTTATTTTGGAGCCACATGCTCATGATTTTGCCTTCCTCGTATCTTCAGTGCTCAGTTAAGGTATTTGAAAGTTATCTTAATATCTAATCCAACCAGTGGGAATGAGCAGAACATATATGCTAACATACCTTATTGCATACACAACATAGAAAGGATGATCCACCCTTTTAAAGACTTTGTATGGGAGTCTAATAGGTAAAGGTAAAGGTTGCCCTAGCAGATATGTGCTAGTTGTTCCCGACTCTAGAGGGCAGTGCTCACTTCTGTTTCAAAGCCAAAGAGCTGTCTGAAATCATCTCCATGGTCATGTGGCTGGCATAACTAAATGCCAAAGGCTCACGGAACGCTGTTACCTTCCCACCAAACATGGTCCCTATTTTTCTACTTGCATTTTTTACATTCTTTCGAACTGCTAAGTTAGCAGAAACTGGGACAAGTAACGGGAGCTCACCCAGTTATGTGGCACTAGGAATTCGAACCACTGAACTGCCAAACTTTTGATCGAAAAGCTCAGTGTCTTAGCCACTGAGCCACCGCATCTCTCTGGGAGTCTAATATGTTTTGTTATTTTCAAACCATAGGAAATATACTTAGCATTCCTTAAAATCTGACATCATTAATTTTGTAATATAGGATACTCCAATTGACCATGGCAGATTTATTTATAGTATTCATATTTATTTTTGGATAATTTATTTTGGATAATTGATAATATTGGATTATTGATGTAGCCTCATAAAACTCTTCTCAATGTTACTAAAGCTTCAGAGATTGCTAGGGCATCTGAACTAAATAAAGAATTCAACAGATGTAACTGAATATATTTTCATGTGGCTGAGTGTTGTTGTTGTTTTTGTTATGATAAATTATATTTTTGTAATTTTCCAAAAATCTTAAAATACTATAAGTAATTAAGTGATTAATTGTAACTATTTCATTTTCCAGTTTTTAATTTCCCCCATTGCCAAATAAGAGATATTCTAAATAGTCAATTTATCATGAAAACAGAGATCCAATTTTAACTGGTTAGCAAATAATGTCCAAATATACTTAGCTGATATTGGAAATATCATGGAATTCCTATGGTAATTAGTTTCAAGTAGATATCAGAATTGCAAAGTTGACAAACAATTTGTCAAATTGGATCCATAAGTGTATATATTCCACATAATTTCTCCTATATAATTTGGTATACGTTCATAAAGTTGGAAGGGACCTTGGAGGTCTTTCAGTCCCACCCCTTGCATCAGTCCTCATAATCATTCCAAATGGTGATCCAATTTGTTCATGAAAACCTTCAGTGATAGACCACCCACAGCCTCTCTCTTACCAAACTCAACAGTTGGTGGCTCTTTTTCCTTCCACCAGTAGAAAGAGAAAAGAAGCCAGAGGAATTCACCAATCACTTTCCTTGATTGTCCTACCAAACAGCAAGGGCAGATCATTCATAAAATAATTGGTTTATGACAATGTAGTTTTCTATTCCAAAAATGCTGCATGCTGGTTTTACAGGCAGAAAACCATCCTTAATAAAAAGGCAAACAACTGCAAAAGATATTTATTATCAGTTATTCATTCATTCTAATTTGTCAGGGATATCTACAATTTTATTTGATTCATCAGATTAGGCTAAGCACCTAAATTCTAATTCTCTGCAAGTGTAACACTGATCATGAAATTAGATTTCTTCATTACTATGTTTTCCATGATCTCATCCCCACGACAGATTTGTAGTTCTTGTTCAGCTAAACCCATCATGAATATTCATCACTATTACCAACAGTTGTTTGAAATTATGTATGAAAAGTTCCTGGACCACTATGTTAATGACCCAGATCTTTATTCCACAGATCAGCCAAGCCCTCTATTGAACCAAGCTATTTTGGCAAGAGAATCTGTAAAAGCTATTAGAAAGCTATTAGGATCCTTAAGTTTGCTATGATATCTCATTTAGGCCATTTCTAATAGAAAACCTATGGGCTCCACATATTGCTTCATGTTAGTTTACTAGCTAACAGTGACAATTTCCAGGGATCATGAGAATTATAATTCAGCAGTGTCTAGAGGGTCATAGGTTGCTCACCTCACTTTAGAAGCCAGACTTCCATTATTTCAGCACTTGGACTGCTGTTTTAATCAGGAAGCTCTTTACTATATCTACAACATTCGTTTCCAAGGGCTAGCTTGTAGTAGGAATCAAATAGTGCTCTTATACAACATTTAATAGACTATTATAGTATCCAGCAGTGCCTTCTGAACCTAAAAGACTTTTGTAATATACTAGATGACTCTGTGACCCAGTGGGTCATCCTTTGAGAGAAAGGTAATGCAGTCTGGTGTGACCAGAATGAACATTAAATTTTAGGTTGACCATATCTTTTTTACCATGCTGCTGGACTGTCCCATTGGAGTAATCAGACAAACAGAATAACCGCAGGTTGGCAAGAAAGCAATAGGAACAGGAGTGACTTGTGACTTTCTGTTGACTTCCTCATTGACTTTGTTTATCGGAGGCTGGCAGGGAACATTGGAAACCATAATCACATGTCCACAGGAACCATGGAACAGCCACAGTTTTAGCAATAAAGCTGGCCTGAACATCATGGAAATTCCAATTCCATGGGACTAATTGGTCCTGCATTTTTTATGCATTCTTTAAATTAGCAGATTTAAGAACCTTGCTTCAAAAATTGCAGCATAATGTATTATTTGGGCTAACTTGAGGGTACAAACAGAAAAAACAGATGAACACAATGAGAGTTTCAGTAGTATAAAAAAGTAAAGATGTCCTTAAATTGAGTTTGGTCTTACATGGGTTCCCAATAGAGTTATACAAAGCACTAGGACAGTGATGGCTAACCTTTTTGCCATCGCGTGCCAGGAGAGGGGGGGTGGGGGGGAGGGTCGTGCATGCCCATGCCCATGCGCATGCGCACACAACCCCACCCACCCCCGTTCCTGGCACATGATGGCCTGGTAGGCCCATTTTTTTTTCTTACCTGATTCCAGATCCTTTCTATGCATCTGGGAAGGTCGAAAACAGCCTTTCCCATTCCCTTGGAGGCTCTACGGAGGCTGAAAGGGCCCATTTCCCAACTCTAAGTGGGTCAGGAAGTGATGTTTTTTGCTGTCCACAGCCTCCAGAACCTCTCTAGGAGTCTCTAGGAGCCTCTCTAGGAGTCTCTGGAGGCTGGGAACAGGAAAAAACATCACTTCCTGTCCCACCGGGAGTTGGGAAATGGGCCCTTTTAGCCTCCGTAGGGCCTCCGAGAGAGTGGAAAAGGCTGTTTTCGCCCTTCCCAGATCCATAGAAAGGATCTGGAGCCAGGTAAGAAAGAAAAACGGGCCTTCCCCACCCCCCACCAGGCCCTCCAGAGGCAGGAAACAGCCTGTTTCCCTACTTCTGGTGGGCCCAGAAGGCCCGAAAATCAGCTGTCCAGTGCGTGCATGCACCCCAGAGCTGAGCTGGCGTGCCCACTAATATGGCTCCATGTGCCACCTGTGGCATGCGGGCCATAGGTTCGCCATCACGGGACTAGGAAAATCACTAAATTGGATATTATTGGAGGTCTACAATGAGGCATTAAAAGAGGCAAAGATACCAGAATCTTGGAAGGAAGCACACATTTCGTTAATTCCAAAAGAAGGGGCAGATACCACACAAATCAGAAATTATAGGCCGATCTCTTTATTAAATACCAATTATAAGATTTTTATGAACCTAATGGCAAATAGATTAAAAATAATATTAAACAGTAGAATACACTCAGACCAGAACAGATTCTTGCTGACAAGACAAATTAAAAACAATTTAATGTTTTAAACAATTAAAACAGGTTGCGCTGATTTTTCTGGATGCACAAAAAGCATTTGATCAGGTCAATTGGACATTCATGACACAACAGATGAAAAATATGAAATTTGGGGAGAAATTTGAAAATATAATAGCTACAATATACACAAAATAGAAGGCAAGAATATTAATGAATGGGGAATTAACAGATTTTTTTGAAATAAGTAGAGGAGTACGACAAGGGTGCCCACTCTCACCTTTGCTCTTCATTTTAACCCTGGAGAATCTGCTTAGAAGAATTAGACAAAATAAAAATATAAAAGGACTTAAAGTAAAAGGAGAATACAAGGTCCAAGCTTTTGCTGATGACCTTGTATTCTTCATAGAGGACCCACTAGAAATGCAATTAAAATTAATGGAGGAGATAGAGAAATTTGGCAGGGTGGTAGGGTTAAAAATTAATAAAGACAAGACCAAAATATTAACTAAAAATTTAACAATAAAACAAATAGAAGATTTGGAACAACAATCAGGATTGCAAGCAGTTAAGAAGATAAAATATCTAGGTATAAACTTGACAACTAGAAATGTAGCTATTAAAGATAATAATTATGGAGAGCTAGTACAACAAATCAAAAAAGACCTAGAGAGATGAGGGAAACTTAAATTATCACTGTTAGGAAGAATTGTGGCAATAAAGATGAACATACTCCCAAGGCTCCTCTACTTGTTCCAAACTATTCCAGTCAAATTAGAGAAAAACGTCTTCACAAATCTGAATAAAATAACTTCAAAATTTATATGGGATGGGAAAAAACCGAGGATAAATTTAAAAATATTACAGGATGATAGAACTAGAGGAGGCTTTGGCCTACCAGCCTGGGAAAAATACTATAAAGCAGCGAGTTTGATTTGGATTAAGGATTGGGTCAATTTGGATAATCAAAGAATATTGAAATTGGAAGGCCACAATTTTTTTAAAGGGTGGCATGCTTATCTGTGGAATATTGGAAATAAAATATACAAACATTTCAAAAATCATATAATTAGAAACTCACTAATTGGCACCTGGTTGGAAATTAAAAATAAACATTATGTGAAAGTCCCAGGCTGGATATCTACATTAGAGGCAGCAATACATCCTAATATATTAGGATATACATCCTAATATACGTATATAAATAATATGATATAAAGATGTTTTGGATGTACATGGAAAACTAAAAACACGGCAGGAGCTCAGAGACCAGGGTATAGAAATGGACTGGTGGCCTTACCTATTAATACAAACCAGATACAAAAAAGACAATGATGAAGGAGGAGTTGAAATAAAACCTAACCAGTTAGATAAATTATTAGAAACCAAAGAGGGAAAAATAATCTCAAAGTTTTACAAATACCTACTAGAATTCAATTTGGCAGAAAACATAGTTAAAGGTCAAATGATAGCTTGGGCTAGGAATATTGGAAGAAACGTACAATTGGAAGAATGGGAAATGATATGGGAAAATAATTATAGAATAACAAAAGCAACAACATATAAAGAGAACCATTATAAAATGTGGTACAGATGGTATCTAGCCCCGGCAAGATTGGCAAAGATGTATGTAAATTTCAACCCGATATGCTGGAAATGTAAACAAATACAGGGAACCTTTTATCATCTCTGGTGGCTTTGCCCAAAAATTAAGAAATTTTGGATAAAAATTAGAACCTGGATAATAGAAATAACGGAAGAAGATATTGAATTAAAACCTGAAATTTTCCTGTTAGGTATACTCAAAAAAAGTAGTAGAAAGGAAATAAAGTGCATTACGTTACATATAATCACGGCGGCCAGATTAACTTTAGCTCAATCCTGGAAATCAGAACAGTTGCCAACAGATCAGCAAATAATCCAAAAGATATTTATATGCACAGAAATGGATAGACTAACTTTAAAATTAAATGATAAGGAAGACTCACAGTATTTCAAAATATGGGACAGATGGTATGATTGGATTAATCAATGGAAAAAAAGGTAATGTCAAATATAGTAGGAAACCAAAGGTAACAAATATACATCATCATTAAGATAAAAGAAGCAAAGGTTAATGTATATATTTGTATACTTATATATTATAGACAGGTAATCCTGTTTGTTAGTTTTGTTTGTAAGTAGTTTTGAATGTATTTTTAGAGTTAAGAACTTTTTGTATAATTTTTATCTTTTTTATATTGAATAAAGTTTGTTTTTAAATAAAAAAAAAAGAGTTTGGTCTTAGTGCATACATGGATATAATTGTGTAGCCTTCTTGGTAGCAGTAACAAAATTAGATTGCCATTATCTTCTACCATATACCCAAACACATTTTGCATTCTAGTCTATAGCTTCAAAGTTCCTTATTGGCCTCTGTTCAACCTTATTTAGCTTTTGAGCACAGATTAAATAACCTTGTGCTGGCTATTACTGAGTTTTGATAATGTATACTCAGGTAAATTCCATTTAGCAAAGGCTTTAATCCCATTTGAAAACTCTGTTTACAGCTTCAGACTGCAGCATTCTTTATTGAATTTAGTGATTCAGAACTTTTGAGTTGCCCCCTGAAGAAAATCAAGGGTGACATATGAACATACATGAGAAATCTAAAATTGCTCCAGTGACAAATGTTCTTCTCATCTTTGTGCATGAGTCAACCTTCAATTATGGTTTTTTATTGTTCTTTTTTCCCAATGGTAAAATAGCATCTTTAAAGCAATATTTCACCATTATATATGAAAAAAAAATAAAATAAGTAGGAATCTTATTTTATGCTGCAAAGAAAACCTGACATTGGAGTAAAAAAAATACTCAAAGAGCTTTTTCTCTCTTCTCTTTCTCTGTTCAAATCAACAGTAAGATATCACCTAGATGCTAGCTAGGATTGAATGAACAACAAATGGCAGTCTCAGAAACAAGGCAAGGCCTTTGTGCCATGATACTAAAAAAAGCTGATGGAAAGCTTCTTCAGAGGCTTACAAGAAAAGGCTGGACCCAGAGACATCTACTGACAGCATGTCACGCTTGCAAAGCCCTGGGGATCATAATTTGCATAAGTTAAATCATGTGTTTAAGTGCTTAATTGCAAGTCACGATTTCTCAGCAGTCCCAATCAATCTAGAGTACGCTTGCTGATTTGTTACTGATGCCTTAGCCTTGTAGGAATCATTTATTGGGTCAATATGGCAAGTGGGAAAGAATGCATGATAGCTTTGAGAAGGCATTGATGCAAGGAAATTCAGTAATGAAATGTAAACCATCCATCCCTGATTTAAAAGCTCCTGAAATGGGTTGGGAAGAGAAAGTATGGCTCTCTCCCCCTTCCCCCTTTTTTTGTGGATGCCATTAGAGTATTCAGTTTGCATGCTTTGCTTTAGCTGCTAAAACATATCCAGCAATTATTTGCAAGATTTATGAAAAACTGTTATTCAAGTCACTTCATCCCAGGGAAGGCATCAAAGATTTGCCTTGTTGGTGTTGGTACAAGGTCACTTACCTACTAGGTTACACATTTCTGGAGAAACTTATCATAAACAGAATTAGACCCACAGTATACACATTTCTGCCCATGGAACAAGCTGGCTTTCATTGTAATTGCAGTTGTGTTGATCAGGTACTGAGCCTAACAGGACATATTGAGGCTGGTTTCCAGCAAGGCTTAAAAACCACAACTGTGTTCATCGACTGCAGCATACGATACCATGTGGAAGAAGGGTCTGCTTTACAGACTGAATCACATCATCCCCTGTAAAACCATCTATCACCTAATAAACAACATGCTCAGCGATAGATCCTTTCAGATCATTATGGGGGACAATGTTAGCAAGTTAAGAAGACTCAACAATGGCCTTCCACAAGGTTCTGTACTGGCACCTACACTGTTCAATCTTTATATCTCAGATAAGCTAGCTACAAGAGGTTACAAATTTGGATATGCAGATGAATTGGCCTTAGCAGCACAAGATAAAAAGTATTGGGCTGCCTCCTCTCTGACGACCTGAAATCCCTGGGTAAATTCATTGCTGACTGGAGATTCATACCCAGTGTCAGCAAAACGGTGACTACCTGTTTCCATCTCAACAACAAACTTGCCAATGCCACCCCAAAGGCCTACCTGAATAATAACCTACTCCCTTATGATCCCCACCCCAAATACCTCAGATGGGACCCTCTCCTATAAGAAACACCTAGAGCACATGTCTGCCTAAAATCAATATCAGGAACAACTTACTTCAGAAACTAAGAGGATCAAGATGTGGAGCCTCAGCCTCTCCTCTCAAAATATCAGCACTAGGGTTGGTATACTCCACAGCTGAATACTGTGCCCCTGTTTGGCTTACTAGCTGTCACACCAGCAAGATCAATGCTAGACTGATACAATGAGGATCATAAGTGGTTGCATAAAATCTACTCCTACTTGCTGGCTCCCTATCTTGAGCCACACTGCACCACCAGCCCTACGAAGGCAGGAAGCCTTAGTGAAGGAGTACAACAAAATTATGAGAAACTCACTTCTTCCTGTGCGTGCTGATCTTCCTTATCTATCAATTGACAGGCTTAAATCCAGGAAGCCCTCTCTGGCACTCTCTCAACCATCGTTCTGCGGTGGTTCTCCTCCTTCCTCTCCGACCGCTCGCAGTTTGTGTTGGCAGGGGGACAGAGGTCGACCTCGAGGCATTTCGCATGGGGAGTGCCGCAAGGGTCGGTCCTCTCGCCCCTCCTGTTCAACATTTATGTGAAGCCGCTGGGTGAGATCATCCGTGGTTTTGGGGTGAAGTGTCACCTGTACGCTGACGACACTCAGCTGTATATCTCCACCCCAGACCACCCCAACGATACCCTTGATGTGATGTCTCGCTGCCTGGAGGCCGTGCGGGTCTGGATGGGGAGGAACAGGCTCAGACTCAACCCTTCCAAGACCGAGTGGTTGTGGCTCCCGGCGTCCCGATATAGTCAGCAGGTGCCATCGCTGACTATTGGGGGTGAATCTTTGCCCCCCACAGAGAGGGCTCGCAATCTGGGTGTCCTCCTGGATGCACGGCTGTCTTTAGAAGAACATATGACGGCCGTGGCCAGGGGGGCCTTTTATCAGGTCCGCCTGATTCGCCAGTTGCAGCCCTTTCTGGATCGGGATGCCCTGTGCACAGTCACTCATGCCCTTGTTACCTCCCGGTTGGACTACTGTAATGCTCTCTACATGGGGCTCCCCTTGAAGAGCACTCGGAGGCTCCAACTGGTCCAGAATGCGGCCGCGCGGGTGGTTATGGGTGCAACCCGTTGTGCCCACGTGACACCCCTCCTGCGCGAGCTGCACTGGCTCCCAGTGGTCTTCCGGGTGCGATTCAAGGTGTTGGTTACCACCTTTAAAGCGCTCCATGGCATAGGACCCGGGTACCTTCGAGACCGTCTTCTGCCACCAATAGCCTCCCACAGGCCAGGTCGCTCCCACAGAGAGGGTCTCCTCAGGGTGCCATCGGCCAAGTCATGTCGGCTGGCGACACCCAGGGGGAGGGCCTTCTCTGTGGGAGCCCCAGCCCTGTGGAATGAATTGCCCCCGGAAATTCGTATGATTTCTGACCTCCGGGTATTTCGCTGCGCACTCAAGACCCTACTGTTCCGCCAGGCTGGGTTAGCAATATAATTTTAAATTGGATATTTTAAATTTTTGGGGTTTTAAATTAAGCCAAATTTATTTAATATTTTTAAATTATTTTAAATTGATGTTTATTCTGTTTTTAATTAGGCTGTACACCGCCCTGAGTCCTTCGGGAGAAGGGCGGTATAGAAATAAAATTATTATTATTATTATTATTATTATTATTATTATTATTATTATTATTATTATTATTATTATTATTATTATCTGTCTAACAACTTTGACGTCAACACACAGTAGAAATCCAAATGGGCTGCTGAACACCCAGATACAGGCAGTTACGTAGATGACCCCACACAAAAGGTGCCAGATTTTGACCTTCCTCATCAACATTGGCCAACTCTGAACAGGATCCATACCCAACATGGTGTCTGCCAGGACTTATTGTTTAAGTGGGGTCTTGTCTCTAACCCTCAGTGTGACTGTGATTCTCCTCAACAAAATATCCACCACATTGTATCCGAATGCCCATCAAGTGCTTACACCAGCTCAATGTCTGATTTTTTCAACATAGACCACCCTGTCCTTGAATGGCTGGGTGGACTGGACATTAACAATTGAACTACTATAAATCCATGTATTTGCCATATGCTAAATAAAAACCTACTAGGTTACTGTCACAAAAGTTCTGCTTCATTCCATGTTTCATAGACCATGTTTCAACTAAATATTAGGAGAATTCATCTCATGTATCAGTCTGCATCAGAAAGTAGGGCTCATCAAGCAGACATCATAAGCATATATCAGGAATTCCATGGCTGTAGTTTCAGTTAAGCTGGAGATAAAGAATAAAGTAAATTTGAAAAGTATGTTTGATCTTTTCATACCACTTGTTATTCTAGATCTTTTGTTCTAGCCTTAGACTTCTAATGTTCCCTTCCTTCTTTTTGCTGACTCTCTTTGCTGATAACTTTAGAATAACAATAAACAGACCTTTCCTGATCGCTCTTCATCTCAGTATCTTCATCTCCACAGATTAATGCAAGTAAATGGGCAGAAGTAACAACAGTGAGGAACTGGACTTGCTCAGAGAAAACGTATCTCCTGTATATTCCTGGCACAAGTGCTGCCCAATTGAGAGCATTCCCCTTTCCCCACATTACAAACACAGCTCTAGGCAGCCAACAAACAAATACATCAATAATAAAAAGGGGGATGGGGGGAAGGGAAGTAATCTTTTGCTGCCTCTGATTATTGTATATTAAATGTTGGGAAGTCTTGGGGGGTGGGGGTTGTGGTGGATTCCATGAGCAGAGTTTCTTGAGAGAAGCTTATCCTGTTCTCAGAAAGATTGGAAGAATGCCCACTGGGATAATTTGTAGAATGGCAGATTAGTGGGCATAGTTAGTTAGGAAACTTGGCCTTTCCTATAAGATCTTCCTAATTATTAACAGAACTTACCAAGGATTGTGGGTTGTAGCAAGAATCAGTGTTTGTTATCAGATGCAGCAAGAATACATTGGCATAATATAGAGGTATAGCAGGGGTGAAATCCAGCAGGTTCTGACAGGTTCTGGAGAACCAGTAGCAGAAATGTTGAGTAGTTCGGAGAACCGGCAAATACCACCTCTGGTTGGCCCCAGAGTGGGGTAGGAATGGAGATTTTGCAATATCCTTCGCCCAGGAATGGGGAGGGAATGGGGATTTTGCAGTATCCTTCCCCTGCCACGCCCACCAAGCCACGCCCACAGAACCGATAGTAAAAAAAATTGGATTTCACCACTGAGGTATAGTAACTGCACAAACTTACGGGGTACCAAATAAGTGGTGTTTGTGGCCATTATACTTCAACAACAATTCAGATTTAAGTTGATTCTTGTAAATGTTAGCATGACACCAATTTTACTCATTTCTCAGGTACTTTCTCTACAACTGGGCAGATTTAAGAAAAACATGTTTCTTAATCTTGAATCCTGTTGATTTCTGTATCTTGGCTCCATATGCAGAATGCTGAAAACACAACTAATTCCCATTTATACTGATAGCAGTAGTACAGAAATATTAAGAGTGTTAGCCCTCCATCACAGACATACCTTTGTCTGTCTGTTTCTCTCTCTTTCTGTCTCACTCTCGCTGCAGAAATATTTTTACAAAATTAAAAGTTATAAAAAAAAGAAAAATAGATAAAAAATGAGGAAGAAAAAAAATGAGCAACAATACAGATCAAGAAAAGATGAAACTCACTTCCGGGTTGGCTCCGCAGCACCATTGACGGTCTTTTTAGACCGCCGCCCCCGTGATTCCGTTGAGCCGTTCTGACAGCGTTAATCAGCTGTCAAACGGCTTGAAAATCTCCCCTTCGGGAAAAGAAGGGGAGGAGAGCAGGTGGGTGAGGGTAGAGCTCCCTGAAAACCCCTGGATTAATTCCAGGGGTTAGGAGGGTGAGAGCTCCCCGTTCAGCCCACTGAAGCTCCGGATCCGGGGGGACTCTGTTTTTTTTTTTACAGAGCTAGGTGTTGCGTCCAATTTCTGCTGTCAAACAGAAGATTAAATGATTTCAAAAAAGCAGGCGGAACAGAAGCAGGAGGACAAGCTTTTTGCAAGTATAACACTTAACTCCGGGGATACAATGTTTCTAATTGGATTTTCTGAGCTGGAAGTTAAGATGGCGTTTCTTTGTTGCGATTTTAAAAGGGAAAGTTAGAAAAAGTTTTTGCTAATAGACTCGTGCTCAGAGACTGGCTTTAAGTTGCTGGAATAGATTTTGAAGAGCTGTTTGGGAAAAGATTGTTTATAAAGAAATTGCTGAATGCTGCTCAAAAGGATGGCTCTGACTTTATGATTTTATGGTTGTGGGAAGAAAGAAAATTTCTTTAAAATAAAATGGCTTCTAAGAAAGGAGATCTTGAAAGTGCTGGATGCTATTTGGAGGTGTCAGAAACGAAACAGTTGTCTGATTTACAGAGTTGTAAGGATTTTGATGCAGAACTTACAGAATTTATAAAAGAAGCCATGAATAATCATACTGCAGTTATAAGTAACCAAATAGCAATTCTTAAAGGGATAACAACAGAAATGACTGAGGAAATCAAAACAACTACGGAGCATGATGACAACTCAGGAGATATTGCAGCAGAGAGGGTGGAAGAATTTTCTCAAGAATTTTCGAGCTTACTCTCTGCTCTTTTCGGAAAAATTGATAGAATCCTTCAAAATTATGACTTGGTTTGGAAAAAAGTAGTAAATGACCAGACTTTCGAAGTTTCAGAAGATGAAGGAGACTTGTCAGTGGCATCTATACATTTAATAGAAAAGAAACAATTGAACTTTTCTTCACAAACTCTTGACAAACTTTGGTTTTACAGACGAAGGAATGAACTGATTTATATAAGCATGAAGAGGCGATTTGGGGGCTCTAAATCAGAGGAAACTTTTTTAAAAAGGGGACAATTTTTGCAGTTATATCAACCTCAAATTAAAATGAAAAACCTCCTCAAAATAGAAGTAGGAGGGATGCAGAAAGATTGGAAAAAATATAAAAAGAAAGCAAGAATGGAAGATTAATCTTTTCTTTTGGCTTTGTAGTTGTTCTACTCATGGTTAAAAATGATTATGTTGTAGGTATTATAACTACTGAGGGGGGAAAAAGTATAAAGTTAAATATTGATTTTTAAATATGATGTACTAATGGTTGATTAATCCTTTTTGGTTTTTTAGTTTATGTATTAATGGTTAATTATGTTGTTGATTATCTTTTAAATTTTAAAAATTGGAGGGAGGAATAATGAAGGGGGGAAATTTAGAAACTTAAAAAATGTAGAAATTTAATTAGTGAATATCTAAGGTTTATTTTTTGTTATGAGATTTTAAAATAAGAAACCAAGAATGGAAGATTAATTTTTTTTTTTTGGCTTTGCAGTTGTTCTATTCATGGTTTAAATTGATTATGTTTTAGGTGTTATAACTACTAAGGGGGAAAAAGTATAAAGTTGAATATTGATTTTTAAATATGATGTATTAATGGTTGATTAATCTTTTTTGGTTTTCTAGTTAATGTACTAATGGTTAATTATAAAAATGTAGAAATTTAATTAGTGAATATCTAAGGTTTATTTTTTGTTATGAGATTTCAAAAAATCTGAACTTTGAGAAAAGTAGGAGGGGGAAAAATGTTTTTAGGTTTGAATGTTTAAGATTTGTTAATGGTTTTAAAATTCTTAGAGTTATTGGATTACATGTTACTTTGTGTTTATATAAAGGGAGGTTGATGAAATTGTAAAAGGGGAGTTAAGGGGTCTTGGGAGTTATTAAATCTTGCAGTTAGCTAGTTTATTTTAGCGAATGTTTGGTGAAATCTATGCCCTGTTTTTGTTCTGGGAAGTCGGGGTGGGGGGTGGTGAGGAGGGGTTGAAGATTGAGTTTACCAAATTGATTTTTTTTTCTTTTTTTCTGATGATAGTATGAATGATTGTTTATATTGTATACTTGTTTGATCAGAAAATAAAAACTTTTTTATTAAAAAAAAAGAAAAGAAAAGAAAAGATGAAACTGAAAAATGAGAGGTGAGGAATGGCAAATTAATACCCCACATTTTTTCTGCTTTACAGCCAGAACTAGAAGGCAGATTGATGCGAGATCTGTATCATCAAAATTTTCTCTGGAACAAAAAGAGATCATGAGATTAACCATACTCCTCTGTACAGATGTTTTTTGTGAGTAGATGGCTGAAGCCAATGCTTTTGTAGCTGCTTTTGATCAGATGGGAGTCATAGCTTCCATCATGTTCTGAGCTGTAAATGCAGCCTTTCATGGACTTAAAGTCTGACTAAACCTCATAAATAATCTTGGGGCTTTATTTTATTTTTTTATTTTATTTTATTGTTTATTTAAGTTTGAAAAACTTTTGGAATCATAGGTTTATGAATCACTTTAATCCATTTAAAAAGAAAGAAAATTGTATGTTTTTATCTTTTTCAAGATCTGTATTTTTTGAAAATTTTTTGCAATGTACAGCAAAACAATGATTGTAGATTTATTTATTTATTTATTTATTTGGAAAGTTCTTAAACATTAAGGCTTTGGATGAGATTGATTTAAAGAAAAACTTTGAAGTTAATTAGAAAGATTTTCTTGTGTGGGAAAAAATGGTCATATTTACATTTCAAACTGATAATAAGACTTTGAAGGTCAATTACTAAAGGGCAGCAGATGACTACTTTAAAGGAAATTTTAATTTGTGGGTGCAAGAAATGTGTGAGCTTTTTAATTGTATACAGGAACCAAAAGTTGTTATTAAAGAGGAACTCTTGAAGATAACCAAAATAGACTTTAAGGTGGATCTAACCTATAAGAAAGAAATTTGTAAATATTGGATTTATAAATGGAATTGGATGATCATTTAAAAATTATAAAGCACATATAAATAATGAATAAAAAGAGCTTTCTATTTTACTTTGGAATATAAGAGATCAACAGCTATTACAAAGAGTTATTACACAGAAATTATAAATAGATTTGGATAAAGATGACAAGAGTTTGAGAAACAAGAGAAAGATAGTAAAACCAAAACCAAAACCAAGAGTTAGAATTTTATCTGTGGGACTTAAGGTTGGCTGGAAAGTAGGAAAAAAAATCATACAAAATTGGTTTATTTATATAAATAACTTAATCATTAGATAATGAATTGCTACCTGTAGTGATATTTTAATGATTACCTTGACTGGATAGTTCAATATTTTTTTAAAAAACCCACTACTTGTAGGTATAATGGATTTATAATAACTATGTTATTATTCCTTGATGTTAGAGAGCCCATCATGTCACTCAACTCTTTCCACCTCTTTCTCCATATATGGGAGCAAAATTGTGACCTTGTATATTGTCTGGAATAATCCTAGAAATATCAGGAAAATCACTGAATCTTTTACCATTTGAAGAGCTACAAAGGGTTTGAGGGAACCTGATTTAATTTCCTGCTTCATCTCAAAGATCCTGCTTTGATTTTTTTTTTTAAAAAAACCTGATAGGCTGATTTTATCATAGCTTGTTCCATAGCCATACTATTCAGGACTCCCAAGCAAAAATCTGTGATTTTGTTTGCTACTTTTCAGAATAGGGTGACAGTCCTTGAATAACAGCATTTCTGCAAGTTCAGTCAAGTCTCCATTTTATTTCCTCAGAGCTGCTATTATAACACTTAGGCAAGTAAAACCAAAAGTACACATGTAGATTGGGAAAAACCAAGCTTAATACAGTAGCAGTAACTGTGAGAGGGATCTTGGAGTCTTAATGGACAACCAATTAAATATGAGCCAACAGTGCTGGTTCATGTTTAATTTCATTCATAATTAATAATTCTTCATAATTCATAATTAAGTTCATATTTCAGACCAATTTTCGAATACAGCTCATCTGCCTGGAATCCACACTGTATAATAGACATTAGTACAATTGAGCGAGTCCAGAGGTATTTCACGAGAAGAGTACTCTACTCTTTTGATCGCAATAGAATACCTTATGCCACCGGGCTTGAAATTTTGGACCTGGACAACCTGGAACTATGCCGCCTACAGTCTGACCTAAGCTTAGTACACAAAATTGTCTGCTACAACATCCTACCTCTCAATGACTACTTTAGCTTCAACCACAATAATACACAGGCAAACAATAGGTACAAATTCAAAGTAAACCGCTCCAAATTCGAATGCAGGAAATATGACTTCAACAACAGAATGATCAATGCCTGGAACTCACTACCTGACTCTGTTGTTATATCCTCAAACCCCCAAAACTTTAACCTTAAACTGTCTACCTGGACCTCATTCCATTACTAAGAGGTCTGTATGGGGGCATGCATAAGCGCACCAGCATGCCTACTGTCCCTGTCCTACTGTTCCCATTTATTCGTACTCATTTATTATGTATATAACTGTTTATACTTATATGTTTATATGTTATGTTCATACTTATACTTGTTTTCTCATACATGCTTGACAAACTAAATAAATAAAAATAAAATGAAATAAGTGTGCTGCGGCAGCCAAAAAAAGTCAATGCAATCCTAAACTGCATTAATAGAGTGATTCAGTCAAGATCATGTGAGGTGCTAATACCACTCTATAAAGCTTTAGGAAGAATACTGCATCCAATTTTGGTCACCACACTATAAAAAAGATGTGGAGACTCTAGAAAGAGTGCAGAGATGAGCAACAAAGATGATTATGGGACTGGAGGCTAAAACATATGAAGAACGGTTACAGGAACTGGGCATGGATAGTCTAATGAAGAGGGAGACATAATAGCAGTGTTCCAATACTTGAGGGTCTGTCACAGAGAGGAGAGGGGGGGTCAACCTATTTTCCAAAGCAGCTGAAGGCCAGACAAGAAATAATGTATGGAAACTGATCAAGGAGAGATTCAATCTAGAAATAAGGATAATTTTTCTGACAGTAAGAACAATCAATCAATGGAACAGCTTCTCTTCAGAAGTTGTGGGAGCTTCATCACTGCAAGCTTTCAAGAAGAGACTGGACTGCCATCTGTCAGAAATGGTGTAGGGTTTCCTGCTTGGGCAAGGGGTTGGACTAGTTGACCTACAAGGTCCTTCCAGTTCTGTTATTCTATTCTATTCTAAATGTTGTAGGTGGGAAGTCTTCCAAAACTTTGTGTTAACCTTACAGCCTGGGCTGCTTGTTAAGTTGACAACAGTCTTACTTTTAATAATGGGGGAAAACCCTCACTTGTCAAAATGCATTCCATTTCCATTCAGAAATGAACTGGCAGAAAATGAGCTCTGGCACTTGAGGCATATTCTGTTTGTTGCATCTTCTCAACATCAGTGAGGCAATACTGAAGGCATGTGTAGAAAGTTAGCACCCACCTCTCTCCTAGAAGAATGCAAAATTTGAGAAATATTAAAAAAGCCAGGATAAAATATTTCCTCTAAAAGAGAAATAAAAATTGTAAGGGAGACAGAGAGACAGACAGCCCCAGTTCCCTGCCCTCAAGCAGATACTAAGGCCAGCTTTCAGAAATGCAGATTTAGTAATCCATTATTTCTTGCAGCAAGGTCTGAGCAAAGGTAGGACTAGCCCTCAGCCACAATAGGAATTGCCCAATAAGCCCTTCATTGCATCAGCCAAACTTCAACCAAGCTTAGCGCAGACAAACTCCTAGGATTTGTACATGGCACCATGGAAGTCTGACAACAGCCAATAGAATACATATTCTTGCACAGGAACAGGAAGTTCAAGTGCTAGGCCCAAGAGAAGGTATAAAAACCCCTCACTCTCAGCTCCCTGTGGTCAGTTACCTAGAATCACATCATCAATGTGAGGTGGCATGGTGCGAGAAGGGGGTTGAGGGGTTTTTTAGCTAAATTTTTAACCAAAATTTTAAGGGGACCCGGGAGGAAGGGAGGGGGTTGTAAAAGTGGACCCGGGGGGGTTCAGATAGCAACTGAGCGGGGTGATGGGTCGATTGGCTGCAACAGAGGGGTCGTGAAAGGAAATTTAACCGGGGAGCAGGGGGACGATAGGAAGGGCTGTGTAATTGAAACAATGAGTGGGAGGGGCAGGTATGACGGGCGCAGGGGGCCATATCATGTGCTGGGGGTGCGCACACGCTGTCTACAAGTAATTACGCACCCCGGCCCCCAATGCGCGACTCGTGTCCTGGGTTGTGCAGAATCTCAGGCCCAGGGTCCGCGGCTGATGTTGTGTAATGCCAGGTCGGTCGTTAATAAAGCCCCCCTCATTTGTGATCTTATTTTAGAGGGGGGTGCGGACCTGGCAGGTATTACGGAGACCTGGTTGGGCCAAGAGGGGGGGGTCCCCCTCGTTGAAATGTGCCCACCAGGTTTCCGTGCATTTCATCAGCCAAGGGCCCAGGGGAGGGGTGGGGGAGTGGCGGTGATTATTAGGGAGAGTCTTTGTCCGAGGGAGACCACTGTTCCTCAGATAGCCGGATGTGAGTCCCTCTTTGTGAAGTGGGGCCGTGGGGTGCAGATGGGTTTGCTGACTGCGTACCTGGCTCCCTGCCATGTGGCAGCGACCCTGCCCGAGCTACTCGATGTCATTGCCGGGGTGGCGGTTGACACCCCCAGACTTATTGTCATGGGGGATTTCAACCTTCCGTCTGCGGGTGAGGCGTCAGAGGCGGCTCGGGAGTTCATGGCTTCCATGACGGCCATGGACCTGACCCAGTTAGTTCAAGGCCCAACTCACATAGGGGGACACACTCTGGACTTGATTTTTGTCTCTGGTCAGTGGTTGAATGATCTTGGTAGAGGGGATCTAGACATCAAACCCTTGTCATGGACAGATCATTCGCTCCTTCACTTAGACTTTCCTGCCGCTTTCTCCCGCCGCAGGGAGACGGAACCGACCAAATGGTTCCGTCCCAGGCGCCTGATGGACCCCGAAAGGTTCCTGATGGAGCTTGGGCCGTTTCCTGAGACTCTGGCACACGACTCGACTGAAGAGCTGGTGGCCGCCTGGGAGAGTGCGGCCGCCGGAGCTTTGGACCGCGTCGTGCCTTTGCGGCCTCTGACCCGATGCCGATCTCAATTGGCTCCTTGGTTCTCTGAGGAGCTGAGAGAGATGAAGCGTCGGAAAAGACGCCTAGAGAGCATTTGGAGGACTAGTCAATCCGATTCCGACCGGACACAGGTGAGGTCTTATATCAAGACCTACCTAGTGGCGATAAAAGCGGCGAAATCTAATCATTTCTCCGCTCTTATCGCATCTGCAGAGAACCGCCCAGCCGCCCTGTTTAGGGTGACCCACTCCCTCCTCCGGGGGGGAGTGCGGGAAGATCCCTTGCAAGGCCGCGCTGAGGATTTTGTGCAATTCCTGCATGATAAAGTCGCTCGGATTCGGGATGGCTTGGACTCCGATTGGATGAGTCCAGGGGAGGAGACAGGAGCAGGCCTTGAGAATATTATCTGGGAGGAGTTTGATCCTGTGGCTCCCGAGGATGTGGACAGGGTTCTGGGTAGGATTAGTGCCGCCACATGTTTATTGGACCCGTGTCCCTCCTGGTTGGTACTGGCCTCCCGGGAGGTTACACGAGGCTGGCTCCAGGGGATTATAACTGCTTCTCTGAGTGAGGGTGCCTTTCCCGCCGCCTTGAAAGAGGCGGTGGTGAGGCTCCTCCTCAAGAAGCCTTCCCTGGACCCGGCTGAATTAGCTAACTACCGTCCGGTCTCCAACCTTCGTTTTGTGGCGAAGGTTGTTGAGAGTGTGGTGGCACGACAACTGCCCGGGCACCTGGATGAAGCTATCTATCTAGACCCGTGCCAGTCGGGCTTCAGGCGGGGGCACAGCACAGAAACGGCATTGGTCGCGTTGGTGGATGATCTCTGGAGGGCTCGGGACAGGGGTTGCTCCTCTGTCCTAGTCCTATTAGATCTCTCAGCGGCTTTTGATACCATCGACCATGGTATCATGCTGCGGCGGTTAAGAGGGTTAGGAATAGGGGGCACCGTTCTGCGGTGGTTCTCCTCCTTCCTCTCTGACCGCTCGCAGTTTGTGTTGGCAGGGGGGCAGAGGTCGACCTCGAGGCATCTCGCATGGGGAGTGCCACAAGGGTCGGTCCTCTCGCCCCTTCTGTTCAACATTTATGTGAAGCCACTGGGTGAGATCATCCGTGGTTTTGGGGTGAAGTGTCATCTGTACGCTGATGATACTCAGCTGTACATTTCCACCCCAGACCACCCCAACGATGCCCTTGCTGTGATGTCTCGCTGCCTGGAGGCCGTGCGGGTCTGGATGGGGAGGAACAGGCTCAGACTCAACCCGTCCAAGACCGAGTGGCTGTGGCTGCCGGCGTCCCGATATAGTCAGCAGGTGCCATCGCTGACTATTGGGGGTGAATCTTTGCCCCCCACAGAGAGGGCTCGCAATCTGGGTGTCCTCCTGGATGCACGGCTGTCTTTAGAAGAGCATATGACGGCCGTGGCCAGGGGGGCCTTTTATCAGGTTCGCCTGATCCGCCAGTTGCAGCCCTTTCTGGACCGGGACGCCTTGTGCACAGTCACTCATGCCCTTGTCACCTCCCGGCTGGACTATTGTAATGCTCTCTACATGGGGCTCCCCTTGAAGAGCACTCGGAGGCTCCAACTGGTCCAGAATGCGGCCGCGCGGGTGGTTATGGGCGCAACCCGTTGTGCCCGTGTGACACCCCTCCTGCGCGAGCTGCACTGGCTCCCAGTGGTCTTCCGGGTGCGATTCAAGGTGTTGGTTACCACCTTTAAAGCGCTCCATGGCATAGGACCCGGGTACCTTCGAGACCGTCTTCTGCCACCAATAGCCTCCCACTGACCAGTCCGCTCCCACAGAGAGGGTCTCCTCAGGGTGCCATCAGCCAAGTTATGTCGGCTGGCGACACCAAGGGGGAGGGCCTTCTCTGTGGGAGCCCCAGCCCTGTGGAATGAACTGCCCCCGGAAATACGCAAGATCTCCGACCTCCGGGTGTTTCGTTGCGCATTGAAGACCCTGTTGTTCCGCCAGGCCGGGCTATCGACTTAATAATTTTAAATTGGGGTATTTTAAATTTTTGGGGTTTTAAATCGGCCAAATTTATTTAATTATTTTAATTTTTAATTATTGTTGTGTCTTGTGTTTTTAAATTGGCTGTACACCGCCCTGAGTCCTTCGGGAGAAGGGCGGTATAGAAATAAAATTATTATTATTATTATTATTATTATTATTATTATTATTATTATTATTATTATTATTATTATTATTATTATTATTATCAATAAAGGGACACTGTTTTCAATCAGCCTCCAGCTTCCATTTTGTCTCCAGTGCCTTTCTCCTGGCTTGGAACTGAACCAGAGGGATATTTCTTCCAATACATGCAATAGTTAGTGTACAAAGACAGCTTAATCATGAACATAGAGGATAAAAATACATTGTTTGCTGCTTGATTAGAAATAGCTAATAGCTAGACTTTCCCCTTTCTCTTTATCTCATCGCATTGTAGAACTGACAGGATAAGTCTCCTTGTTACTCTGGAACATAATCTGGGCATGCAAAGTAATTATATCCCAAGTGCACAACCTTCCTGATTATGATACCCACACAATCAGAGGACACATGTCCTTGGCTAGCTTTTTGTATACAAACACTAAAATGTTTTTATTTAAGTCACACTCTGTAGGAGAAGGACTGGCAGAACCTGGGGGCAGAGTTAAGATAGGGATCATCTTAGAAACCCTACATATCCATAAGCAAGCCAAGTTCAACCCCCTTGAATTCTGTTGACTTTTATCTATCTCCTAGCACATGCTAACACTTAGTTGAAAATTGATATTTCTGTTGATGGTAGCACTAAATTAGTTTAATTAGACTTGATCTTTTAAGCCTGACACACTCCTTTGGTATTTTGGAAATATTCAACTATCAGGTGAAATCAGGTCCAGTCTCACAAAAAAGTTTGTTCTTTCAAGTTTCACATGACTCTCCATTTTGTTATTTGTTGATTGGGTTTTATTTTTTTGAGGCCCTTAAATATTTGTTTCATTAAATAATAAGCTGCAATCCATGAGTGTGACATAATCAAAAGACCAAGCTATTATATCTTACCAAGCCAGCACTTTGAGGAGTTATAAGCAACTTAAATGTAATTGGAAACATTAAGACATCAGAGTGGATGCATTTAGCCTTTCCTTTATTCCACATTTACAATAAGACTTAGCAGAAGAAAAAACGACACAGACAGCTCTGCCTTATGAAATTGAAAAGGTTACATGGTAGCCATTCAACCAGACAGGTACCATCCAATTTTTTAAAAATGGCAATTCTCCTGGCAGCCATGACAAAAACCAACAAAGTGGAACAGAAGAAATGTAAAATGTCAGTAAACCCTAAACTAGCCCTACTCACCACCGTCACCATCACCACCACCATTTCTTCATCTTCATCTTTGTCTTCCCTTTTCTTCTCCTCCTCTGCCTGCTATGAGTTATCCAGTAGCAGAACTTCCTGTGACCGTAGATATCAGAGACTATCAGGGAGTTTCCTCATTCCTTGTGTGCTGCATGCTGGGACTTTATAGAGCAAGGTAAAATTAATATTCAGAAGAAACCAGAATTTTCTTACTAGGACTTATTAGTAAATTAGAAAATATTTATGTATGATTTTATACATGGCAATAGTAGCAACGTTACTTACTATATGCACAAACATGGAAGAATAGAGAAATATTATGAAAATGGCAGACCTTGCAGACATGGCTAAACTGACTTGCTCAAGAATAGAACAATATTGTAACACCAGCTGCCTGCAGTTACTGCAAGTTCAAATCTCACCAGGCTCAAGGTTGACTCAGCCTTCCATCCTTCCGAGGTAGGTAAAATGAGGAGCCGGTTTGTGGGGGCAATAAGCTGACTTTGAATAAAAAAAAAGAACACCGCTTTGGGGGGGGGCAAAAGCCCTACTAAGCAGGTATATACAAAAGTATGAAGGCTATTGCTTAACGCATTGTAAGCCGCCCTGAGTCTCCGGAGAAGGGCGGCATATAAATTGAACCAATAAATAAAACAATAAATAAATAAATAAATAACTTATAAAAGACTGGATACCCTTTTATGGAATTTTTCCTGAGAATAGATAAAAAGGAACTGGTGATTTCTGATTTTATTGATTAAAAGGGATGTATATGGAGAGAAGAGATTATATAATTTTAGTTTAGTATAAATTTAGTTATATTTGCAACTGCTGCAAATAAGATTAGAAATCTCTTATTTAAATATTTCTTTATTTCTTTGTTCACTGTCTCTTCTACTTTTTTATCATTTCTATGCCTTCTATTATATGCTTTTCTTTTTGTATCTTTTTACTTTTTTGTATCTTTTAACTTTGATATAATATATAGAATATAGTCTATATTCAATGTGTTTTGACTGAATATGTATATGTATATATGTGTGTGTATGTGTATACACACATACACATACACATACAAATTAAGTCAGAACACATTGAATATAGACAATACCCTATACCATTTCAGCTAGGTAGTTGTCCAGTCTTTTCTTAAAAACTCCAGTGATAAAGCACCCACAACTTCTGAAGACAAGCTGTTCCACTGGTAAATTGTCCTTACTGTTAGGAAGTTTTTCCTTAATTCCAAATTGCTTCTCTCCTTGATTAGTTTCCATCCATTGTTTCTTGTCTTGCTTCTGGTGCTTTGGAAAATAAGTTGACCCCCTCTTCTTTGTGGCTGCCCCTCAAATGGTGGAATACTGCTATCATATCATCCCTAGTCCTTCTTTTCTCTAGACTGGCCATACCCAATTCCTGCAACCTTTTTTCATGTATTTTTGTCTCCAGGCCCATAATGATCCTAGAGACAAAAACATATGAGGAACGGCTGCAAGAATTGGATATGGTCAGTCTAGAGAAGGACTAGGGGTGACATGATAACAGCATTCCACCATTTGAGGGGCTGCCAGTGGTGTCCAACTCTAGGGGTGGTGCTCATTTCCGTTTCTTGGCCGAAGGAATCTACATTGTTCAAGGACAATTTCCATGGTCATGTGGCCAGCATGGCTATATGCCAAAATCATGGAATGCTTTACCTTACCAAAGTAGTACTTATTAATCTACTCACATTTGCATGCTTTCAAACTGCTAGGTGAGCAGGAGCTAGGACAAATAATGATATCCTTCATTAAAAGGATTTGGGTTATTTTATTTACCTTTGATGGAAATTACAAGAATTACAAGAACAAGCCTCACAACTATGGCTGGATTGCCACACTATACCAAGCCCTCTGTTTTGGAGCTCAACTTTAAAAACTAGAATGGAATGGTGGAGAGGCTACTTGGAACAGTGGCAATTGTAAGAAGTGCAATTTCCATGTAGTATCAAATGATGTTCAATCTCCTTATGTATAATATCTCAGTACAAAATTATACTGAAGGCATTGTATACTACAAATGGGTCAGCATGCTATGAGACTTTTATGTCCATTCATTCCAATGTCAGAAATATCTGCATGATGTTGACTGAGATTGTTTTCCCTGGAAAAGAAGGATGAGATAATGGAAACAAGAGCTCTGAAAGTTTAAATGGAGAAGCTCCAGTTTATCAATATACAATAATATTGTAACTATAATAAACATAATGAAATAAATATAATAATATAATATACTGATTACAATGCAGTAGAATGCAAGATGATATATTTTCAGATGAAAAAGCATAACAAGATGTATTAGTGACCCTTGGGATTGAATCATCCATCAAGAGCTATTGAAAATCAATATATTGGTATGATATGTCAAGCTGCTAAATATTACATAACGCATAGCCAGATTTAGCAGCTCTGTAAGAAGAATATTTTGATGGCCTGTGCTGAAAGTTTTGCTGACAAAATGTTATACAATATACACAACTGTTTCCCCCCAGAGATAACACAGATCGAAAGAAATGTTAACTAAGGTCAAAACTAAGAAAGCAATCCATAGAGACATGAAAGCCAAAGAATTATTCAAGGTAATCCATAGTTCAAAGCAAAAATATTTGTTCTGGATACAAGAAGGATAAACCTAAAGGTTATTAAAATCCAGACAAGGATTAATACAGTATTTTAAGGAGAAAAATCACTCAACCATACCATTTGACACTCTTCAACCATCCAATCTTCCATTCCTCCAAGCAGCAATGGTGACATTACTAAGCACTCCAAAGCGGTAGATCAGAGATCTAAGTTGCAGTGATGATATTATGGCTTCTGTTTCAGCCTGACCTGACCTCTAGGTCACAACAGGTAAGCTTCCTCCATCTCATTATCTGAACAGACATCATACCAGCTTCCTTTTGATTTACTGAGGGAATACATCTATATATTTCACAAGAAGAGTCCTCCAGTCCTCTGCTCACAACAAAATACCTTATGCCACTAGACTTGAAATTCTGAGCTTAGAAAATTTAGAACTACACTGCCTTCGGTATGACCTAAGCATAGCTCATAAAATCATCTGCTACAATGTCCTATGAGTACTTCAAAGGTACTCTTAGGACACTGAAGTACTCAATGTCAATGAGTACTTCAGCTTCAACCACAACAATACACGAGCACACAATAGATACAAACTTAAAGTGAACCACTCCAAACTCGATTGCAGAAAATATGACTTCAGCAACAGAGTGATCAATGACTGGAATGCACTACCTGACTCTGTGGTTTCATCCCAAAACCCCCCAAAATTTTAAGCTAAAACTGTTGACCTCACTCCATTCCTAAGAGGTCTGTAAGGGGTGTGCATAAGAGCACCTGAGTGCCTACCATTCTGTCCTAATGTTCCCTTTAATTATATTCATTTTTATGTATTCAATTCATGCTTATACTTATATATATTATCTAATACGTACTAAATAAATTAATTATATATATATATATATATATATATATATATATATATATATATATATTAGAAATAAACTGGTATTATGTTCTTTGAAGTGAGAAAGACATAGGCATGTATTGCCTAAATGTCTAGAACATTTTCCTCCATCAAGCTGACTAGTAAGATTCTTTGGATCTCTTGTTCTTAGTTTTCCACTGATTATATCCATTCACCTTGCAACTAAGTTCATTAACAAGATTTCCATATTAATTTTAATCACTGGTTAAGAAAAGATATATTAAAACAACAAACTTCATTGGTTTTATTAGCAATGCAGCGAGAGGCTCTGTAGTACGGCATCAATCCTGGAAATAGAATAGAATTATACAGAAATAGTCATGTGCATCCTATACTAATACAAACTTAATACTGTGAAAAAGAATAAGCTCTTCTGTGTTCTATGAGAGTTAGTTTCAAAGTAATGTAAGAATTGCAGATTTAATTACATAATAGTCAACTTACTGGGGAAGTGGTTTTCCACTTAGACTGGTTATATAATTATACACTGCATTTATTTTTCACATCCAGCAAAGCCTAGTGAAAAAACTAGCTGAACATTCAGAAAGGATGGTCTTGCATTTACCAGTCTCAGGTTCTTGGATGGCATCCATTAACCTCCATGATTACCCAAAGAAGAAGTACAGAAAGCCAAGGAGAATGTCAATACATTTAAAAAACGATGCCAAAAAGAAACTCTTAAAACTCTTTTGGGAAAAGGATCAAGATGTGATTTAACTAAAATCCATGACTAAGAATTATGAGAGAGACTATAGTATGCTACAGGTCTGGAAAAGAAGTGACAATAGTTTTCTGCCTTAGAATTTCAGAAAAGGCAAATTCAGCCAGTGAAGTTGGAATTCACCCAAGATATCCAAGCAAATATTTTTTTGTGTGTGTTGTGAAATCTCTGATGAGATGTTTAACAGTACATTGATTTTTATCTCTGCTGTTATAGATTCTTGTTTTTTATAGTTAGATTCATCATCCAAGCTTTGCAGCTCTCAGCAATATGTGGCAAATACATTTAGGCATAGGAAGGTTTACATTAAAACTTGTGGAGGCACATTACATGTGTATAAATATGAATTAAAGTTTTGTTTGTTTCCAAATATGGGCACGTTTTTAGTTTTTTAGAATGGCTTTTTTCAGTTATTCGTCTTTTTTAAAAATGTATTTTCATATTAATTACACAATAAGTGCTTGCTATTCAGATAAACAGAATGATTTGTTCTGTGTAGGAGAGATATTATCAGTTAAGACTTTGATGTTTGGACTGTCAGGAAGGATATGTTATTCATTCTGACAATTTAAGTGCAGGCAATATATCCAACATTGTTTTTTTACTTCTCTGTGAGGGAGGTAATTTGATCATCCAAACAGCCTTTTGGTCAACTGTTTTGAATCCAGCCATATGTATATCAGTTACTTATGTCATATAAAGTCCATTTTGAAGGTCTGATCCAGAGTACAATAACTTTCCAGACTGAGACTTGAAAAAAAGGTAAGTCAAATGGATATAACTGTAGTTTCCAATAGAATGGAATGAGATATGTAGAAAAACCATCTTTCTCGGGGTAGGTGAAGCATATCTTCCAAAATAAAAAGCTACGTATTTTGAATCACATGCTGTTAAAGAAGAGGCATGTTGATGAATTAGTCTATAACAGATTCACTTTCAAACACCCCCCCACCGCAATTCTTCAATGAAAAGAATAAAAACGGGACAGAAAATGAGCAACTTGAAAAATGGTCCGAAACTGTAATAATAAATATTTATACTTTCATTTTTACTGCCAAATAATTCTAACACAAAATAAAAGAAGTGTATCTAAAGAAAAATAGGACAATAACATGTAAATCACTTGTATATATTCATTTCAGTTCACCTTATTTGCTTTGGGCATAATCTCATCAAAATTATGAATGTATGTATTCATGCATGCTAAAATTCAAAAATACAAAACATATACAAATGTATGCTGTATTTACTCATGTTAAACAAATGGTATTATAATTGTTTAAAGTTTGTTTGGAACCTTTTCTGAATATTCATGACTCACCATAACAGTCAAATGCCATATTATATACAGGGTGTAAATACAGCCAGATATTGTAGAAACTACTGTTCAGAAAAAGTTTTAAGTTTGAAATCCAATTTCTAAGGCTCCTGTTAGTTAAAAAAGGAATGCAACAAAACCAATTGCCTGCTCAAGAGGCAAAGCTAAAATTGGCTGTTTGCATGAAGGTTTGGGTTATTTTGTTTAAGTTGGAGGAGTTTGCCCTTACAGTCGTCTTTTGCAAAACCCCATAAAGCCTATGCGACCAACCCTGTGTCAGATGCAAAGATTCAGGACCACCAATTAGCCAATTGCAGCATAGAAGTTTTATTCAAGGAGTGGTGCGGTGGCCTAGAGGTGGAGCTCTCGCCTCACAATCAGGAGGCTGTGAGTTCAATCCTAGGTAGAGGTAGATATTTCTCTCTCTGGGCACACTGAGAATATATCTGCTGAACAAAACTCTGCATTGGTGACAGGAAGGGCATTTGGCCAGTAAAAATTCAGCTCCATTCAGTTGCCCAGACTCCATCCTGCAAGAGATTATGGGGTCATTAAAAGATGATGATGATGATGATAGAAGTTTTATTCAAACTTATACCCAAGAATCTGCTCAACTAAAATTTAACATTAAATTGGTGTCACCAAAGGAATTCAGGAAGTGTTGGACTTGGATCCCAATGACTCTAAGTTGATAATGTATTTAACCCACCCACCCTCAGATCTGCCTACTCTTCTCCTATATCCTGTTATTTAGAAAGTCTGGGTCACCTTAATTCAGTATAGCTCCCAGCATGAATAATCTAAAATTATTCATTGAAACAGGGATGGGTCTTTCCATTTCTTCAAAATGAAATAGAGTATGGAATCCAGTTGAATCCCCAATGCATTTTGTGCATTAGGTCTGCAAAGTTTTTGAAGCAGCCTTTAATTTCATAAACTCATGGAACAGAATAACTGAATTGGAAGGAATTCAAAGGCTCCATAGTTCACTTCTCCAATCCAGGAAGCAGGCTGTTCCATCACCCATGAAATACTTTTAATAAATGAGAATTTAGGACTCTCAGAAGCAGCCAGTTCAGCCGAGAAATAACCCATTCTGTTAAGAAGAGCTTTTTGTTGGCCTAAAAATCTCCTGTGTTGTAATATAAACTTTTTGGTGCACGTCCCACAAACTTGCTTCACCGCTTAAGTTATCATCCTTCAACTACTTGAAAATGGCTATAATTGCAACTCTTAAACATTTTCTCTTAGGGCTAAACATACTTTCTATGTATCCTTGTATGACTTGACACCTACACTTTTTCATTATTTTTACATCTTTCCTCTGGATATGTTGTACCTTGTCAATATTCTTAAATAATAGATAAGTTATGATAGAGAACCTCTGACCAGAACAAAGTGTTACAATTAATCCTTATACCTGTGTATTAAAATTCTACTGACACAGCACCAACAGTACTGACTGATGTTTAGCTTGCAGTACACTAAAGCCCTTGGATTGTTTTTATATCTGTTGGAAATCATTTTGTTAGTTCAAAGGCAGTTCTAAGTCACGTCAAGATCTTCTTGAATACCATTTTTGTCTTTTAAGGTATTTGCTGTCCCTCCTCATTCCTGAAAGAGATTCATTTTCATTTTTTAAAAAATCAGGCTATTTGAAGTTTGTAGCTACTTCTACGTCTGTCCTCTTTGAAAGTTGATCAAGCAAATCTTAGCACCTATACTTTGGGTGGTTTATCAGGTTATAGCAAACTCTCACACTATTTCGTCCTTTCTCCTTGCCTTTCAAAATTCTCTTAACGATTGAATTTTCATGCTTAGTTAGATGTATTTCCATATAAAATTCATTTGCACAGGATGCTATTTTCCCTTTATTTCTATTTGGACTTTCCTCCCCCCTTTTCCATAGGGTTTATTTCTAAGGCAAATTTTTTACAGTCATGAATCTTCATCCATCAAGTTTCATTAGCACTTATTTATTTATTTTACTTTATTAGTTTGTCAACATGTACAAGATAGTAGGTATAAATATGAAGATGGACATGAATGAAGGAAATGAATACAAATAAATGGGGACAATAGGACAGGGTTGGTAGGCACGCTGGTGCACTTATGCACGCTCCCTTTACAGACCTCTTAGGAATGGGGTGAGGTCCATGGTAGACAGTTTAAGGTTAAAGCTGCGAGGGTTTGAGGATGAAACAATGGAGTCAGGTAGAGCATTCCAGGTGTTGACCATTTTGTTGCTGAAGCAGTTTACCTTGAGTTTGTATCGATTGTTTGCCCGTGTATTATTGAGGTTGAAGCTGAAGAAGTCATTGACAGGTAAGACATTGTAGCAGACAATTTTGTGTACTATGCTTAGATCAGACTGCAGGCGGCGCAGTTCCAGATTGTCCAAGCCCAAAATTTCAAGTCTGTTGGAATAAGGGATTCTATTGTGAGTAGAGGAGTACTCTTCTTGTGAAATATCTCTGGACCCGCTCAATCGTATTAATGTCCTATATACAGTGTGGATTCCAGGCAGACGAGCTGTATTCGAGAATTGGTCTGACAAAGATTTTGTATGCCCTAGTTAGCAATACAGTGTTACCGGAGAAGAAGTTTTGCAAAATTAGGTTAATAATTCTTAATGCCTTTTTGGCAATGCTGTTACATTGAGCTCTGGGGCTTAGATCATTTGAGATGAGTACTCCTAGGTCCTTGACAGAGTGAGGGTCATCTATGAGGTTGTTTCCGCCCAACTTGTATTTGGTGTTCTGATTTTTATTGCCAATGTGTAGGACAGATCATTTATTAGTTGAGATTTGGAGTTGCCAAATGCACAACCATTCTGATACATGGTCAAGGTTGCTTTGAAGGGCAGTAGCATTTTTAGTGGTGTTAAATAATTTTACATCATCAGCGAAGAGGATGCAGCTGCTTTTAATATGATTGCATAGGTCATTGATGTAAAGCAGAAAGAGTGTTGGTCCTAGAACACTGCCTTGGGGGATATCGCTGTTAACTGGTGCCGGATTTGAAAGGGCCCTCCCTATTTTGACTACTTGTTGCCTGTTTGACAGGAATGCAGCTATCCATTTGTTGAATACTTAGCTAAATCCCACTGTTCATTTTATATATAGAAACATTAAGAGATGGATGATATTTTGAATATCATCTGCTACAATCGCCCACTCAATACAGGGATCTAATGATATAGCATGCATATAAAGAACAATCCAGCTTCTGCTTCATCACTTCCAGAGAAGAATAGGCCAACATCATGCAAAGTGGTTTGATCCACTATTGAGCAATTCTTACAATGAAAGAATTTTCTGATATCCAATCTAAATTTGCTTCCTTGTAATTTAAATCTACTCTTTCTTTTCCTGCATTCTGAAACAACCCAACAGTTGCATATTGTCTGGATTTGGGATATTTTTTATTGTTTGTATGCTATCCAGATTCTGAGTGGTTTATAAGAAGGACACCCATATGACCTTTATACATATAAATAAGCAATTCTGCCCCTTATTCTAAATGACAGCTTTTAGATACTTGAATAGTTTTTCTTCATAGCTTTTTCTTCTCCAGAAAAATACCTCAAATCAGCATTGCCTGAACACTATGGGGTGGGAGAAGGTTTGTTCAAGGGCGATGAGAGTGAGCAAGCAGCACTGCAACCCCATCCTTTTTCTAGAGTGCTGTGGCATCATATGCATGATCCGAAGGGGTGACGTTTATGGTGCAATGCTGTCATGATGCTATTATCATTCAGTGAAAGCAGCAGCAACCTGTGGATGCTGCTGACTGCAACTATTCCTTATCTGTTTTTCCTTTCAGGCCTCTTATTATCTTGGATGCTTTCCCCCGAACATGCTCTGTGTGTCAATGGGTTTTCTAAAATGTGATGCTCAGACCTGGATGCATTATTTTAAAGGTAGTCTGACAATGACTCACATTAACAAGGAATGATTACTTCTGTGAATATTGATGGTTGATCCATCCTAGATTGCTTCTGCTTTTTTTGCTGTATCACACTACTGAATTATTATAAGTTTATGATTTTTTTTCAAAAGACCCATATGCTTTTTTCCAATATTGCTGACCATTATGGTCCTCTCTATTCTGTGTCTACTGTACACCTTTGATTTTGCCTATCCAAAAGAAAGAATCTATTTGAAATTGAGCTGGCTGTTTTCTGCCCATTGCTCTCCTGACTCTTAATGCAGCCATCTAAGGCAATAAAGCTGTCAAAAAGCAATACCTGCTTTTTGTGTCATCTGCAAATATAATTATTGCATTTTTGAAACCTGCAGCCAAGTTTTTTATAAAGATATTGAACAGCACAGGGCCTAGAGTGGAACTCTTTAGTATATCACTTGATACTTTGCTCCAACATGATGCGAAGGCATTGATGTCTACTTTTTGGATATTGTTATTCACCCAGCTCTATATATATTTGATGCTACCATAGATGGGTAAGATATCCCAGTCCACATTATCTATTTTCTTCACTAGTCTCTCAGAAGAGACTTCATCTAATGCTTTGGCATGATTTATTCTTGATAACCCTATGCTGGCATCTGCCAAGCAATGAATTCTTTGTTTACAACCAGCTGCTCAATAATCTGTTTAATTTTCCTGGTGAAAATGTCAAGCTGACCTATGTATAGTTGCCTTGGCTCTCTCTCTCTCTATTTCTCCAGTAAATCTCTTGTCCTGCATGATTTCTTGAAGTTCATGAAAGGAGCTCTGAAATTAACCCTAGCTAGGTGGCTCAGTGGCTAAGACGCTGAAGCTTGTCGATCAGAAAGGTCGGCAGTTTGAATCCCTAGTATAGGTCTTCTGCGTGAGCAGGGGGTTGGACTAGATGACCTCCAAGATACCTTCCAACTCTGTTACTGTTAAATGACATCCACAAGTTTCTTCCAGATTCCTGGATACAACTGAGGTGGTCTTGGAAATCTAACCGATTCATTATAGCCAGGTGCTCCTTAACCAGGGGTGAAATCCAGCAGGTTCTGACAGGTTCTGGAGTACCGGTAGTGGAAACTTTGAGCAGTTCAGAGAACCGGTAGCAGAAATTTTGAGTAGTTCGGAGAACTGGCAAATACCACCTCTGGCTGGCCCCAGAGTGGATGGGAATGGAGATTTTGCAATATCCTTTCCCCAGGACTGTGAAGAGAATGGGAATTTTGCAGTAGCCTTCCCCTGCCACACCCACCAAGCCATGCCCACCAAGCCACATCACACCCACCAAGCCACGCCCACAGAACCGGTAGTAAAAAAAATGGATTTCACCACTGTCCTTAACTATGCTTTTACATACAGATAATCTGATTACCAGGCCCTCCTTTGGTCCATTGTTCTGCTTATTTTTTTTTTAAATGCAGTTTTCTTTTTGAAGAATAGGTATTGAGGAATTCTATGTTCTCCCTTTCATATCTTTCCTAATGGTCAGGCACTCCCTTTCTGTTCTTCACTTATTGCTTACATAGCGAGAAAACACTTCTCATTGCTCTTATTTTCCTTGTGAACCTAAGTTATTATTATTATTATTATTCTCAATCTTTCTGGCTTTCTTTCTAGAAATAATAGTGACATGCTGGTATATCTCCTTGTTGAATTCAACAAGACTTATTTTCTTGTGTATCTGTGAGCTGTGTTTCCCTTGAATCAACCTGTAACTGCTCTGGATGAAAATTGTATGTGCATGGAAGTCTCATGCTTTTTCACTCCTTTTAGATCTTCTTTCAAATCTTGCCATGCTTTGTAAGTTTACTCCCTGTTTGACTCTCAGTTCAGTTAAATGAAGCTTGTCTTGGCTGTTAAGCTTTTGTGAGTTCACTTTAATGCTAATATATTTCTTCTTTCTCTCTAATGGTGTCTGTGTCCCTAATTTATTTTTAGAATAACTGTTCCTATCTTTATAGTTTGGAGAAATACGTATCTGTTTTAACATTTTTAAAGCGTGAGATTCTATGCTTGGAAGTCTATCATTAAGAAAGCTTTTGAGGCTCTGTTTAATTCAGAGGCTAGCCATTCAAAGTTAGTCATTAGTTTATATTCTGCAAATATATATATATATATATATATATATATATATATATATATATATATATATACTAATTAACTAGCTTTGTTAAGATAATAAAATTAGTCTTTTTTTTCCTTTTTTAAAAAATTTGATTTATATGCTGCCCTTCTCCGGAGACTCAGGGCGGCTTACAATGCGTTAAGCAATAGCCTTCATACTTTTGTATATTTTATACAAAGTCAGCTTATTGCCCCCACAAACTGGGTCCTCAATTTACCTACCTTAGAAAGGATGGAAGGCTGAGTCAACCTTGAGCCTGGCAAGATTCAAACTTACTTTAATTGCAGACAGCTGGTGTTAAATTACAGTGCCTTGTCTGCAGAGCTATCCAGGCTCCTTGCAACTTTTAAATTATTTATGAAAACCGTTTGCAATCCAGCAGGACTATATTGTTTTTGCTACCATCCACAAGTCTTCATTTGTAATTAAAAAATAGATAAGTGAAAAAGACAAGGCTTTTGCTATTTGGATTTTTAAAGCATTTCTAGATACGTATAACACCTGAAATCTAAAGCTTTTAAAGATTGTTGAGTTGTCCAATCAAATTTTGTTTCATTGTAAATTAAATCCATTGGTTTAATTAAATCCATGGAAGAAGATTACCTAGATGATAGGCCTTCAGATACTTGAAAATAACTCACATTTTTCTCTGCAGTCTTCTCTAAGTTAAACAAACCCAATACCTTTAACTTTTAGAGTTTTCTTCATAAATTGTTGTTCCCCTTCAGGCTCATTATCAGGTTAATTGCTCTAGATTGACAATGTCCTTCCTAAAATATCATACCCAGAACTGAAGGCAATATTAAAATGCAGAATAGTGAGGAAAGATAATTTATTTCCATAATGAAATTTGCTTAGTGATTGCTTATTATCTTTTATGAATGATGGCTATTAAGTTATGTTTAATGGTAGGTTTTTGATGGCCAAGGGCTAGACTTATCCAGTCTTGGATATGAAGGCTGTAATGAGTGGTGCAACTATGCAATGCATGTTGAGGGTTTTCTTTTCTTTTCTTTTCTTTTGGCATTTTCTTGCAATGCTATATCATTTTATTAGTACTTTGTTCATTTTTTGCAACTGTTATTTTCCACATGAGCTCCCTAATGAGCTTTTATTTGATATCTTGTTCATCAAGCAATCCAAGTTATTCTGCTGAAGCCCATCTAATGAATGGGGCTTATCCTAGTGCTTTGAAGTACAGACCCCAGTGTATTTTGGTTTATCACAATAACTGAAGGGTAATCTTGATTGTTATGGAAAATAAAATTCCAGCTTCTGCTAGGTTTCCTCACTTTGGAGGGAACTGCAGTGACTTGAAACAGAGCCAGTAGCAACAGGACAAGGATCACCAATAAGGGCGGAAATTGGTGGAAAACACTTAAGCTCAGTAACGGTAAAAGTTCTATAGCTTAAGGCATGCTTTTCAATTATGAATAGTGCAAACCTGCAGACCCCCACCGCCCCAGCGTCCAAGAAAAAAAAAATCAGATTCTGCCTTAATGTACTCAGAAATATATTGATTCTAATCTAAAAAAAATTCACTTGCACAAATGCTTGAATCACTGTTCTTTCCTCTTAATGAATCTTGCTAAAGACTCTGTAGGAATCATGCTGGAGAAAACTCATTTTCAGTTTAGGCAGCCATGAAAAGCTTGATAACAGTTCTGCTTGGATGTGTATTCAAGTAAGATATGAATAAATGACTAGTGAAGAAATCCAGCATAGAACCTGTTGGCAGAGACTCTGTACACAGCATGAGCCTCATGTTTTTAAATGACTAAAGTGCTTATATGACCATTATTATAAGTTATGACTTAGCTGCATATAAGGGACAGCAATGAATTGTACATACTGTGTCAAGCCATTATGTGGGTCTTTAATTTGTGGCTCAGCTTAGCCAGTAATGGCTTATTGAACATGACTTCCTCCTAAATATGAAATCCCTTTTCATGATAGACAAAGCCCTAACCTATGTGTAGGAGATAACCAGACTGAGCCTGAGGAAGGAGTCAAACTTGAGTCCCTTCATACCCACAAGAGATCTAAGTCCAGGCCAGGTAGAATTCCTTCTACCCTTATCTACCGCCAATTTCTCTTGGCCATTAGTAGTTCAGATTCTTGTAGAGAGCTTAAGCTTGCAATAAATCTTTATACCAGTGGTGGAATTCAATTTTTTTTTACTACCGGTTCTGTGGACGTGACTTGGTGCACATGGCAGGGGAAGGATACTGCAAAATCTTCATTCCTTCCCCACTCCTGGGGGAAGGATATTGCAAAATCTCTATTCCCACCCCATTCTGGGGCCAGCCAGAGGTGGTATATACCGGTTCTCTGAACTACTCAAAATTTCTGCTACCGGTTCTCCAGAACCTGTCAGAACTTGCTATATACCCATTTGAAATGGGTATAAAGCAGAACCTGCTTTATACCCATTTGAAATGCCTGGATCTCCTGATTTCTCTGGAGCTTGATGCCATGTTCACAAACATCTGGGAAAGCAAAGGAAAGTCACAGGGATTTGGGATCTAATCTGTTGATGGCCACAGAGCAATCTGGTGCCTGTGCCAATCCACTGCAATCCAGAGTAGAATTTCTAAAGCTGCTTTAAAAAAAAAAGATGGAATCATTTGAGAAATTTAGGCTGCAATTTAGATTTGTCCTAGGGATAAGCAAGCCTTTTTGAGAAAAATGTTGTATGGCTTGTACATTAACATTAGTAAAAACCTATCTGGCAGTAATCTAAAACTTTCTGATACCTAACCTAATATTCTTGCTGAGTGGGAAAGTAGAGAATCTATGGAACAATATGATCTCACCTTTCATAACACAGGTGAATTATATTTCCAGATTAGGAAAGTATTAAAGGGGGTGCTAACTTGGGCTGCACATGCTGCATCTTGAGAACTACAGAACATAGGAAATCCAAGCTTGGATCACACTCTATGCAATAGGTACAAATATTTTTTACTACAAGGGATGGATATATTATTCCTTTTTTAAACCTAGAAGTTTAATTTAGTCTCTTTCCATAATTTTTTTTAAAAAATCTATGGAAATAGACACATTTTTTGTTTTTATTTATCTCAGTATTTATAGGCAAGATTCCTACTATAGAAAGAGCGCAGTCTTTTTTTAAAGTTGTGTCTTAGAAATACATGCGCTTCCATAATATATAAATCTTATATATTCCAGAGATTTCACCATATTATAGTATGGACTTGTATAACATGTATTGAACATGGATCAGGAGCAGTGGTGGGTTTCAAAAATTTTAATACCGGTTCTGTGGGCGTGGCTTGGTGGGCATGGCATGTCTTGATTGGTGTGGCTTGGCAGGGGAAGGATACTGTAAAATCTCCATTCCCTCCCAATCAGCTGGGACTTGGGAAGCAGAGAATAGATGGTGGAGGTGCCAGTCAGAATTTTTACTACCGGTTTTCCAAACTAGTCAAAATTTCCGTTACCAGTTCTCTAGAACTGGTCAGAACCTGCTGAAACCCACCTCTGATCAGGAGTAAAATCTACTTACTTTCCCTACCGGTTCGGAAGTGCATGCACCGCGAACCTCTGCGCATGCACAGAAGGTAAAAAACAGGTTACAACGATGTAACAATGACTGGGCAGGTGGGCGGAGCATCGCGCTACCGTCGCTACCAGTTCTTCGAACCTCCCGCCACCATCAATACTGATTTGGCCAAACCGGTCAGAACCAATAGCATTTCACCCCTGACCTGGATGGTGCAACAGATGCCAAAACAGTAAACCACACTTTACATTCAAGTAGATTTAAAAAAAAAAAAAAACCCTCTTAAACAGTATGTATTTTGCATTTTTTTGGCATAGGAATATACAGTTTTGAAATCAGCAGCCTCATTAACCACAAAGAAGCTGCATTCTGTGGTGAATCCTTTGGCAGTCAAAAATTTAATCACAGTGAATTGCCTAAAGTGCACCACAGGCTTTCATTTGATGAACAATAATGACACAACCTTTTCTCAAAGCAAATTGCCATCAACTGAAGTGAAAGAAGAGATGCCAAAGAATACATCAGAGCTTTTATCATGTCAATATTGTCATCTGTTGGAGACTTATAATATGGTAGGCACTGCTTTTGATTCAACCCTTGCAGTAAAAACAAAAAGGCTTCAAGATAGTGGATCATGGAAGAAATTAGTCAGTATATCTTGCTTTAAGAGTATATTTTGATCTTTGCTTTGGTTGTTACTCCTGGTCTGCAGGAAATAATTTTTGGCTAGAGCATTCCATCTAATAGTGAAATCGATCAGAATTCATCATGCATGTACGTACCTTAAACTTTTATTAAAGTTTAATATTTATTAAAGTTTCACTGCATCTTGGAATCTATAATGTTTAAGTGATGTATATATGTGTTTATAAAAGGAAATCCACATATTAATGATGAAGTTATGTAGTGTTCATGTGGAAGATTTTCTCTGGTATTTTGTCATATATCACCTAATATTGCATTATTTGCTTGATCTTGTACTTCATATTACTTCTATATAGTTCTAATACCTTATCTTGTACTGACATTGATGCATGTGCAAACGTCTTCCTAAACCAATGTTATTTATCTCAAACTTATATCTAAGTTATATAACCACATTGCAGTGTTCACTGCAATGAACCACTGGTCACGAACACTTCTGACCATGATCAAATTGGGTTCCGACCAAAAAATTCATATTCCCCCCACCCTCTCACGGCCGATTTCCTGTATACAGTACTCCTTTTTGAGCAACCATCTTGGTTAGTAACTATTTGCAAATACAACCATAACAAAAATAATTTTACAGCCAACATGTGCATTTATGACCACATTTTGCAAGTCTAACAATAATGCACACCAAGAGAAAGTAATGTTGGTATAGCTGTACCACAGAATTTTATCTGAAAGAGACAGTAGTAACCATTGTTCTTCATAGCATCTCTCTCTCTCTCTCTCTCTCTCTCTCTCTCTCTCTCTCTCTCTCTCTCTCTCTCTCTCTCTCTCCCTCCCTCCCTCCCTCCCTCCCTCTCCCTCCCTCCCTCTCCCTCCCTCCCTCCCCCTCTCTTTTCACTTAATGACCTTATTGTTGGAATGGAACGTGGTCACTAAATCAGAATGGGTGTATAACTCTTCAAAAGAGAATATGACTTGATAGCTGTTAAGAAAAGATGGCTTTGCCAGTTCTGAGCAAGTACCTCCAGGTGCCACTTTAGATCACCCTTCCTCACCTATGAAAAAAACTATTTAGCCAAGAGAAGGCTGTGTGAGATTAGTAACTTCAATGTAGACCATATCAAGAATCTGCCATTTTGCAGCTGTCACAAGGAAGAGGTCCATCTGCAGTCTCTCTTGGAGTTTCTATCTGCATAAAGGATATTTAGATATACATTATCTTGTTATTATTTTAATAAACTTTTGAGCTTAGCATGTTTATTGTCAGGAACCCTAAAAGAACCTCCTGGTTCTAAATAGGCCATTTAGGGGGTGGTGGTACAATTTACAAAGAAATGATATGAACAAGGTTTTAAAAAACAATAAATTACAAAACAGATACTTCTGAACTGAAAGAAAAAAACAGCTCACTGAAACAAAATGCAGAGATTGTTTGATAAAAGTATTTCAGATTTCGATACTTTGCATTGACAAAGCATTTTCAGAATCAGAGAAGAATCAATGTTTGTTCTAAGAGCTGGTGAAGGTTACATCTTCTACAGCATCTTTGTCACTGATTATTTCTATCTAATACACAGTGTAAAATCTTTGCCATAGTAATTATGGATGGGGTTTTTGCTACCTCTTTGCATTCTCCAACTTTTTTTTTTTAACTTGTCATTGAGGACATGAGGAGAAAGCAAAGGAATGAGGTAAATAAAATTCTGCAGTTACCTGAAGTGACACATGCTTGCAAGGTAAATGTTTCTGTTTCAAAGTTGTTCTGACCCATCTTGAAATTCTAGATTAATTTGAATTGGAAAGAGTTATTTAGTCCATTGAATCCAACCCTTATTAAATTCAGGAATCCATATTAAACATAGTGGGGTCCTTGGTGTTCCCTGAATTTGGTTGTTTTCTTGCAGATGTTTCATTACCAAACTAGATTACATCATCAGTCAATTAAACTTTTTCACTGATGGGAGCTCACCACTTCTCTGGTATTTGGTTTCATTATTTAAATCTCTTAGGTTAAAAAACAACAACAAGTATCAGTCAGGATTTGTTTTTCTGTAATTTAAAACCATTGTTCTCTGTTATACACTCAAATAAAAAGGAGGCCTTCACCTCCTTCAACACAATTTCCTTTTAGATATTGGAATATTGTTATCATATCACCCTGAATAATCATTTTTCAAAATGGCCAGGTCCTTCAATCTCTGTTCAGAAGGACTTTGTGCCTGGTCCCCTGATCATTTTCCCCCTTCTGCCATTATATGAACATATTCCAAATTTGGAATGTGACTAAAGCAGAGAGGAATGGTTGCTTCTTGTGAAATTATGGAAATTATGCTATGTTGATGCACCCTATAATTCCATTTGCATACTTTGCAACCATATCGTATCTGATTCATATTCAGTTTGTAATCAGCTATTCAGTTTGGAATCAACTACTATTCCAAGATACTTTTCATGATACTATTTTATCAACCCAAGTGTTTTGTTTGTTTGCAATTTTATGCCATCTACTCAATTAATGCTACAAAATCCTAGACACTGTAAGAGAAAAGCCATTATTTGTCATGTGGCAAAAAAATTAGGAATCCAGTAGCAGATTTTCCAACTAACAAATGTTATTGAAAACCATACAGTAGCCCCCTGCATCTGTATATTCTTAAAAAGGAATATAAGACAGCCTGCTTCTAGAAAGTGACTCACTGAGAGATTCAACATAGAACACTAACAGGAGTTGGCTGGGGCAATTTAAGGAGAATTTCTAAATAATTTTTCTCTTTAGTCAAGGGTTCATCGTTAGTTAATACCACCACTGAAGAAAAGAACAACAAGAAGGGGAGGAAAAACATTTTCTCGAGAAAACTCTACTCCACAAAGAAATGAGATTAATGGACAAGTGTCTGCAACTGTGACCTACAATGTTTATGGTATATTTGTCTGGCTGCTGAAAAACAACCTGGGATATAAAGCTCATAATAGTTCTAAAAGGAAAAGATAAAGGGATGAGCACACTAAGTGGCCACACTTTAGCTGCTCAGAAAGGATGTGAATTTATCAGTTCCAAGAAAACTGTTCAACAGAAATAAACAGGGCCCATTTAAAAAAAAAATAACTTAACTTTTCTTAAATGATGGCCAGTTTAGTGAAAAAAGTAGCAGGCAAGAGTTCTAGTCCTACCTTAAGCTTGAAGCCAAGTGGATGACTTTGGGCCAGTTCCTCTCTTTAAGCCCTAAGAAGTGGACAATGGCAAATCATTTCCAAAATCTTGCCAAGAATACTGCAAGAACTTGTCCAGACAGTTGCCAGAAGTCAACACTAACTCAAAAGGTATCCCAACAAAACACTTTCCTTAATAGATTTTAGAAATGTGGTAGACGTAATAAATGGTAACCTCAAAAAATTATTCCCAAATATCTTAAGACATACTATCAAGCTACTTAAGTGTAGCACAATAATTTATGGATGACTATCTCAAAAACTGTACTCAACAAGTGTTCATGAATGCAATCTAGCAAACTGGGGAGAGTTATCTAGCAGAGTATTGTAAGATTTATTAATGTCATTAATGATTTGGATAAAAAAAATTGGGAATGCAGATTTCAGCAAGACATATAGGCAAGATACAGAGTGAAGATAGAAATTCAGATGATGGTAGTTCTTCATAGAGAAATGAGCCAAAAGTAATAGAATGAAATTTAATAAGAGACAAATGCAAAGTCTTTACCTAGGAAACAAAAATAAAATATATTTGTATAAAATGGATCTATATAGCTTGATTCCAGAACTTGGGAGGAGGAGGAGGAGGAGGAGGAGGAGGAGGAGGAGGAGGAGGAGGAGGAGGAGGAGGAGAAAAAGGGTAGGGGGGAGAGAAGAACTTGTAACTTCAGTGTACCAGCAGAAGCTGCAATAGCACTTGGGCCATTACTGACAATGATGACTCTGAGAATACCCCAAAATTGCATTCATCAAATCCAAGATGATAAAAGTCTGGAGGCTAAATCATACGATGAATGGCTAAGGGAACTAGGTATGTTTAACCTAACAAAGAGAAAGCTTAGGGGGGACACGATACAAGTTTTCCAATACTTAAAGGGCTGTCAAAGGGAAGAGTGTGTCAATTTATTCTCTATAGCACTTGAGGGCACGATAAGAAGCAATGGGTGGAAAATCATCAAAGGGAGATCCAACCTTGAAATGAGAAGGAATTTCCTGACAGGGAGACTGATTAATCAATGGAACCGATTGCCTCCCAGAGTTGTAGGCACACAACTCTGCTGGAAGTTTTAAAGAAAAGATTGGATAACCATTTGTCTGGGGTGGTATAAGGACTCCTGCTTTAGGAAAGGGATTGACCTAGAAGACCTTCAAGGTCCCATCCAGCCCTATGGTTCTCTGATTCTTCCTAAGGAAATGCTACCTCCTTTAAAACACCTAAGCTCTCCAGGTCCTGAACCCAAGAATCATCCACCCTCAGTCCCACCACCTTGTCATGATTCCATTTCTGTTTATGCATGCAGCACTGCAATACGATTTCAGAGCATTCACACACTCTCCTGATCCAGTAAGTGTAGTGAAATAAATCTGAGTGTCATTGATGAAGCTTTTCTTCAAATCCCTCGATTATCGCCTCCACCAGTTTCCTATAGATGTTGAATAGAATAGACAAGTTCTAGGAGCAATAGATAATTCTCACCATAACTGTCCAGTCAGTGCACAGGCATGAGAAAACCAAAAGGCAAGATTTTCCAAGAAGCTCTGCAGTAGCACAACCACTACACTTTCAAGCACTATGTCCAGAGTGAGTATTTATATCTGAACAATAATTAACAATATCCTGGATCTAAGGAGATTTTCTTCAGGAATGAAGACATGATCCATTGCCTCTTTCAATGCTACTAGCATGAATACTTTCCTCAAAGTTATATTTATTAGGCCTTGAATCTTAGCTCTTTCACTTTCATATTGAGTGATAGTCCAGTTATTTCGGTAGGAACGTTATCAACAATTCTAAACTTCCACAAAATCCCCTGAAATAGAAGTTGATTGAATACATTTGGATAATTCCTATATATCGCTCTAAAGATTACATAGCTTTTTTGTTATTCTTTTGGAAATAAATATAGCCTTTTTTCAGGCTATATTTGGAAATGTTCTCAATAGCATTAGTCAGACAGTATCCAAACTCCCCTTTTAAGAAACAGAACTGGATGCTCACTTTTTGACAGTTCATTAGCTTAAAATGTGAAACTAAAAAAAAAAATACTCATCAGGGACTTGTTTCAAAGTCATCGATTGAAATGCCAAACATCGGTTGGTTAAAAAAAAAGCAACCCAACAAATTGCAGGACAATTAGAGCTTTTTTAAAAAGTAGTATCAAGTTTGACAAGTACAGGAAGCAACAGAAAGGACGATTTTATAAACACTTGCTGCTCATGTATTATAAAACATCTGCATTATCATCTCTTATCAGATTTTTTTTATATCCTCATGAAAGATATAAATGTGACTTCAAAACTAATCTGGGAAACAGAATTTCATACTAAGTGAGTATATTTGAATATCATTCTCATCTTCTGGTGTTTGAAGTTCACACATTTAGGAGGAGGGCAAGTTAGAACAAGCTGATCTAATCCTATCTAATGCTTTCAGTTTCAGAACATTATTCAGGTAATCTCTACATACTAGCCATGATGTAAAACACTGGACACCTGCTTCCCATATTGAAATGCTTGATTAAAACAATTTTGATGATGGATGAGGAAATGCAACCTCTGATAAGGGAAGTTGGATTGACTTAATTTCATACAGTAGTCGGAGAAGAGCAAGTGTTTCCACTTACCTGACTGAGTTACTCAGATGGTAAAGGTATATAAGTGACATTAATTTGTTTGATCTTTTACTGGAGCTCTAGGGAAGGCAAAACAGATGGTTTCTAGTAGATTGGAAAGTAAAGTCAGAACTTCTGTAAAATAGAGCACCAAATAGAATGAATAGAGATGAAATATTATTTCCACACATTGTTTTCCTATAAAAAGTAAATGGTCAGGATTCAGGCTCTCTCTCTTAAATTTTCTTCTTTTCTATTATGTGCACTAATATCTGACTAACATTTCTTTTTCATTTGAAAATAATTGTATACATTTGCATAAATTACTCTTGCTGATCTCCTTATAGCACAACAGAAAAATATGAGGATACTTGTGCTAATTTCTGATTAAACCATAATGTGATCTTTGTAGGTATTTAGAATTATATATACTTATAGTAGATTCAGTGAAAGTGTTGGATTTTGGTAGGTCTTATCTAAATAAGCTTACAGCTGGATAAAAGCTCTAGAATTTTCTATTCATATCTGCTCTATTAAGTGGCTCCTTCCAGGTCATAATTCATGATTATATTTTAGCTAATTTTATTGTCAAACATGTCGTTCACACATAGGCTTAAAAATATCTAAGATATGTGTGCATGTTGTTGTCATGTAAATAAGTATATAGTACACCAGAAGAAGATAAACTCTTGCTTTTTTCCTGGTGATCACAAAGGTGATTTCTAAATCACTCTCATATTATGAGAGACAATATGAAATATTGAAATGCAACTTTGATTCTCTCCACTACAAAAAAACACAAGAACATATTTTGTTTATTTGGAAATATGTTAATCTTTTAGGTGTTTTGATAACCTAACCATTTTAAGCTATCCATGACTAGCTATTAAAATATTGGGATTCCGTTACTTTGCTTTGCTTTAATATTTTGGTACTAAGATGAGAAAAAAGGAGATTCACAATGAAGCTGAATTGAAGTCTTCCAGGAAAACCTTGTTTGCCATTTATCCAGTCTGATCCATAAAAAGTTTGTGCTACAAGTATATAATGCTTTTCAAAGTATTCACACTGATGTCTGATCAGGGCTAAAAAGCCTGATTCATTGTGAAAAGAAACAAATCTTCAGCAGAAGCTACAAAAGAATGGAGGGAGGAAGATTGTTTATTTTCCCATCTTTATGCTCTGGGGTATAATTATGGAGGCAGAGAATACTTGCAGGGCTGTATAATTCTGCTATTCCTTGGTAATTGGCATTCAATACATGCATCCACAGGTAGCAGACAATCATAGAAAGAGTAACTACTGATGGCTCAATTCTCTACAAATGTGTTCTTTTACAATCGTCTGAACTAGTGACCATTACTACATCTGATGACATTAAATTCTTGCCTGAGTTGTTACGACTGTCACATCTGAGCAGCAAAAAGCTTGTTGACTGCTAAATCTATCTATTAGATTATTAGTTTGCTACCATCTAGAGACCATCCAGGATTTTGCATTCCTGATCCAGTTCCTCAATAGCTCTGCATTGAAATATTATATGAACGTTTATCTACTTCATAAGAACATAAGCAGTGCCCTTCTGGATTGGACCCCAGGTCCATTCAGTCCAACAATCTCTTCTTCCAAGGGCCAACCAACTATACCAGGAAGTTCACTAATCTCCCTACACATGCCATCGCATTGCCATCAAGGCTAATAGGCATTAATCCCCACACTTTTCAACAAGACAGCAACTTGTAATAGATAGTAGTTACTACCATTTTCATAGTATCTCTAAATATTTGCTACTGTCTGGCTGAATCAATATCCCTGTCTTTTTCTGTGGAAAATTTTGTTTGCAAAATTTTACTCTGTTTGCAAGTCATCCAAAAATGGAAAAAGATGTTAGAATGTTAATGCAATTGTATTTGCCAACTTTCCTAGAACAAAACTAGTCATTTGGTGATGGATTAATCTGTCAAGTTGTTTGAAGAAGCCAAGATGCTACTATGACAGTGTAATTATGAGCTGGGATAGCCATAACAAGAAGTCAGCCAATGGGAACTGTTTGGTGACTGAAAGCCATGTCAGACGTTTGGAGCCTGGGCATGGCTTAGCTTGACTGATATGTGTGTGTGTGTGTGTGTGTGTGTGTGTGTGTGTGTGTGTGTGTATGAATATCAGTGGTGAAATCTAAAATTTGTTACTACTGGTTCTGTGGGCGTCGCTTGGTGGGGGGGTAATGTGACTGGGTGGGGGTGGCCAATTTTTTTTAACTTTTAAAACCATTTTTTCTACAACCTTTTCCGCGAAAAGGTTGTTAAAAATGGTTTCAAAAGGCTCTGACGATCCCAGCTGAGTTGCCTGATCGGCAGAGACTTTTTAAAAGCCTCTGCCGATCAGGCAACTCAGCTTAGATCGTCAGAGGCATTTAAAAGAATATATATGCCCATTGGGAGACTAAGGAGACTAAGGAGCAGCAGGGAGCTTGCTGGCTGCTGGAAAAAAAGCCTAGAAATTAGTGGATTGGGATTTCACTGAACTAGGGCTGCATAAAAATCTTGGTTTACGTAGGAAGAACCTGGCTAAAGAGAAATACACATAAAGGCCTATGAAAAGAAAAGAAAACATATATAAAGTTATATATATACAGTATATAAAGTGCTTCTGTGATTACAGTATATTGATTCTGTACATATGTGATTCTTTGCTTCTGGATTTCTGAGTTCTGGTTCTGGCTTCTTTTGCATGGGTATTGTATACATGCATCATGCTTTATATTGCTGTATATAAAGAAGTTTCTTTTATACATGAATCCTGCTGAATTATTAACTACAATATGAATATAGCATGTTTTATCAACTATAATTTTGGAAAACCCAAATAGCAAGGTCAAATAATTCTGAAAACATTTTGAAATTTCTCATCTAATACAAATATAGACTCCAAAGTATTGGAGAGATTCAAGAATGCATTTTCTTGGCAGAAAACGCAGAATGCTCATAGCTTCCACATTGATTGAAGGAAGTAATGCCACATCCTCTTAATGCCGCATTCAATTCCATTCCTTTATTAAAATGAAGAGAAATGCCACTCTATACACATATCCAACTACTAAGAAATTTCATTTGAAGTATGAACTATAACAATCAATGTGGCTCTTATGTAGTATACTTTTTTATATGTTTTTGCAAAATTGTTTATAAACTATTTTCTGGTTTATCTTTTCCTTTCTTTGTTAGGAAAACAATGATTTTTTTGTCTTTATAACAACATAAAAATGATTTACTAGTTACACAAAACAATGTCCTGAAGCACCTTTTAGGAAATTTGACCAAACTGAAACATCCAACTTTCCCATCAATTGTGTATAAAACATTTCAACAAAAAGGAAGAAAGGAAGCTGTTACTTTCCAGAGATAACAATAACCTTTTAAAAAAAAATTCATTTTGAAGAGAATAACACCTGCTATTTTTTTTTAACTCAATAGGATATCCAATTTAAAAGACTGTAGTGGCTATTAGGTACTAAACCTTAGAGAGAAACAGGATATGACATTGTTATCTTGCCTTGCTTATAAAGTTCCAGAATTAGCTAGTTATCTCTGAAAATGTAGCACTAAATTGGTTTAGGAGGGCTTGAGAATGCCTACTCTGAATAATAGAGATAAAATTGAGGCTTAAAGCAATCTATCCTAGAAATAAAGCTGACTTATACCCCATAATATTAATTTATCTACCTTTGTAACAGCATGTTAAGATGCAAGACCAAAATCTTTCCTAGCATTGTGGTCTTACATTCTTCTACTTTCCAGATGATGATGATGATGATGATGATGATGATGATGATGATGATGATGATGATGCCTTGTCATGGACTTGTTATGTGCAAGGCAAGCTCTCTATAGCTGATACTATAAACTAACCTTTAGGATTTCTGTTTTGGCTTGCATATTATGGTCCAAATAATAGAATGTAAAATGTTTTCTATGCCATAAGGATTTAATTTGCAAGCATGATCTGCTTTGCAATTAGTCATTTTTGTATTATACAATAGCTGACCTTAACAGGGATGTTACAAGAAAATTGTTCACAGAATATATCAACATGTCACTAAAACCATATGCAGAACATTTCAAGCAATAGAAAAAGGAGTGCAATAAATAAATTGTTTTTGATATATAATAAGGCTAGTTTATTCCATGCCGTATTAGTAGATAAAATTGAGGCAAGTGATAGATGGATTGATTTTTTCTTTCTGAGCAGGTTCCAACTTTTCTGACGCTAAAATAAGAGTTAGCTCCATTCCCAATGGTTGTTGCCATGGCGATGCTCAGCTCCGGTTAAAAAAAAAAAGAGAGAGAGAGAGAGAGAGAGAAACCACCAGGCTTTACTTTATAAAGATGGGGGTAAAGGTGATGAGCAGAGGAGAAGGTTTGGATTTTAAAGCAATAAAAAAATCACTATACGTTATTTATCTGAAAACAAGGATTGTTTAGAACAAGGTCACCGTTACAGTACAAAAACTTGATGAATAATTCCAGCAGAAAATAATGACATGTTGGATCATTTTTTCCATAGTGCTTGAGATGTTTATTCAAAGAACAGTGAAATGTATAAGGTGACCTTTGATTCAAAATCATTTTTAAAATGTCTGTCAGGGTTCCAAGTAACACCCCCCATGAAAGAAGACTCCGAGGCTTGAAGTTCCTTAAAGTTTCATTTTATTAGAGATGTCATATTGGCACATCTGGGAAAACCCGAATCTGAAAGCTTCCAGGTTTTCTCCATCCAAAAGAAAGTCCAAATCCCTTCCCCTGCACCCACATGTCCATCACATGGTCCACTCAAAGCACTGTCCCAACTGGAGTTGCCTCCCAGTCACACCCCTCCAGGTGCAGGGCAAGATGTCCTTGACTCTTTGAAAAAGGAATGTTATTATGATTATATATCACCCCTGCTCCATACAATTCCCCCTCCCAATTTCCCACAGCAGTAAATATGGCAGGCCTGAAGGCCCAATGCAAAAGATGGCTTCCAGTCCTGACAATGTCAAGAGTTGGTTTTGGTTTTGTTAATATTTTAGAATATCAGCATAAATGGAACGAAGTGGAAAACTTTCCTGCAGAAGACCAATGTAACTGAATATAAACGTGGAAAGAAGATTCCTAGTCAGGCCCAATTATGAATTCAGGAATTTTTCATGGCTGCAAACTTGGGAAAACTTCTGTATGAAATTCTACAATCTCCCTAAAAGTGAGGTTGGACCTTATTCTGATTCCAGAACACATTATAGTCAAACACTAAAATAAAGTTTTATTTCCAACTTCAGATGGATAGCAGAAATTAAATAATAATGGTACTTCTCACTGAATTCCAAGTAATTGGATGACATCATTCACTATGGGAATTAACTCTGATTTCAATAACTTTATCTGTAAAAAAAAACTTGTTGGATATGGAAAGACCTATGGCTGAAGAGTCATTATTTGCATTATATGTAGGAGGAATTAAATTCTTAAAACAAGAGACTCACATTCAAATTTGTTTCCCCATCCATTTTCCCAATGCTCAACAAACACACAAAGACACTATGATGCATTATACTATGATGTGTATGTACACACACACACAAACACACCAATGGTGGGTTGCTCCCGGTTAGCACCGGTAGTAAAACCAGCGAGAGGCCCCGCCCACCAACCCCAACATCATCAAATCGCTTCTGTGCATGCGCGCGAGCGGAGCAAGCGCATGCACACGTCCCTATTGCAAACCGGTAGTAAAGGTAAATAGAACCCACCCCTGAAACACCCACAAACACACACATCCTCAAATATTGGTTGCTCAAAATAGACAGCAATGCAAAGACAATTTTTCTCTTCAGTAAAATCTATTTCAAGTAAATAAATGAATACATGATTCTGAATCTACATAAATATCAGAAATCCTATCTGCTACTTTTTGAATAGCAATTCTGATTCTACAGGAATTGCTTCAGCATGACTCTGTGTTGAGAATTCAAATCTGAATTTATGTGAATAAGAATGGCCCATTGTCCCAGGACAAAGTTGTCTCTGAATTCATTCCTTCAAATCCAAGTCTTGCTTTGCTTTGTTTAATCATAGCTTCAGGCCTTAATTATCTACGTCTTTTTTCAGATCTTCTGAAGCAAATAAGCTTTGATGATATATAGCCCTTAATAATAAGAGATAGTGAAAAAGTAATGTATGTTCTTCAGCAAGAATATCTTTCTCTTAAATTCTCCCACACAATCCCTCAGACCCAAAACTCATATGCACCAATATTTCAATGATACAAACTGCACTCCACTCCCTCTCTGCATTCCATTTATAGTGTTAATTTATTTTTAATTGAAAATGTTTTATTATGTTACAGTGTAAATGAATGGAGAGTCCCTGGTTTATTTGTCATCAGCATGGAAACAACATGAAAATTGCTGGTGTCCTCACTCTGCTATCAATCCATTGGGTATGGCAGCATTAAAACATGTCCCTGAGCCAGGCAGCAGTAATCTGGATAATTTAGTGACATTGCTTGAGAAAAGGAAGAGGATGACTTGAAGTTCTCCAAGGAGTGAACTATGCTTTGAAACATGCAGCATTTTACCTTAATTTGTATTCTGTGACCTTGTTACTCTCTCTACTCTGTTTAATATTTCTAGATAATCTTGTAAACCAAATTCTTTGTTGACTCTTTGCTAATGAAATGTTTCATATATTTCCGTCATTTTTACCTTTGCAGAATTCTCTTACATTGATACAAATGCATTTTTTAAATCCTTCATATCCTTTACTGATCATAATATGGTTTTGTTAAGATTTTAGAATATCAGCATAAATGGAACAAAATGGAAAATTTTCCTGCAGAAGACCAATGTAACTGAATATAAACGAGGAAAGAAGATTCCTAGTCAGGTCCAATGATGAATTCAGGAATTTTTCATGGCTGTGAACTTGGGAAAACTTCTGTATGAAATTCTACAACCTCCCCAAAAGTGAAGCTGGTCACTTTTTCCTTTGGTTAATCCTCCCTCTGCACATTGGCAGCATCATGGTTCTTTGAAACTAAGCAAATCGATGTGTTTCCTAGGGATTTTAATAGCCAACATGGAGCACGCAAAACATAAAAAAATGCAACAAGCTGAATTAGATACAGATTAACATGTATGTTTAACAGAGTTGGAAGGGACATAGGTCATCTAGTCCGACCCCCTGCCCAAGCAGGAAACCCTACACCATTTTTGACAGATGGCAGTCCAGTCTCTTCTTGAAAACTTCCAGAAATTTCTGAAGGCAAGTTGTTCCATTGGTTGATTACTCTCACTGTCAGAAAATTTATCCTTATTTCCAGGTTGAATCTCTCCTTGTTCAGTTCCCATCCATTATTCCTTGTCTGGCCTTCAGGTGCTTTTCAACCATAAGAGTGGGATAAACATATTTCAACTAAGGTAGGTAGGTAGATGATAGATAAATAAATAGATGATAGATAGATGATAGATACAGATAGAAAGATGATAGAGAGAGTGAAAGAGAAGATTTAAGGTAGCATTCTCTTTATAAAATAAGCCAATGATAAGCTACCTCAACCAATTATAGATATTTAGGATTCATCAACCCAAATGGGCTTTTCTGCTCCCTTGAGAGGGGGAAATAGCATGCCCATGGAAAAAAGGCTGCCCCCATACCAGGCTCTGCCAACACCCACAGGAAGTACCATAACTTACTTTCAAAAGTGTGATTGAGTTTCCTCTTGAACTGATATTCACTATCATAAGGCCCTAGCCCAGTGATGGCGAACCTTTTTTCCCCCGCACTTGTGTGCACAACCCCTCACACTCCCCCCACACATGCTCATGCTACCCTCCTGTGCTACCTCCACGCATGTGTGAGCGACCCCTGTTTTGGTGCTAGCAGGCCTCCCTGAAGCCTCCTGGGACAAGAAATGGAGCATGGGGGGTTGCCGCACTCCCCACCCACCTCCGTGCATGCATGCGCACCTCCCGGCAGAGACCCGAAAATCAGCTGGCCAGTGGGAGGTGCGTGTACATGTGTGGTGGAGCTGACCTGGGCATCGGCTCGCATGCCCACAGAGATGCGTGCCATAGGTTCGTCATCACGGCTCTAGCCTTTCTTTTTTTCCAGAGCTGGAATTCATATCATTATTACCTTAAGGGTTCTAGGAATGAAAATGGGAACAGCCTTGCATTCTTCTGGCTGTCAACAGTGTAGAATGTATTTTTTTAAAAAAAAAATTACGAAGTTGATATTCTCATGTCCAAGCAACCACAATGACAAATAGGAAGACACAGACTATGCCAGTGCGATAGCAATTGGTCTTTGAGCTGTGGCTCTTTGAGTTGTGAGACTATTCTGGATGGCAGAATCTATAATGCAGTCCTTTTTCTATCAAGGCATCCCTTGTCTACCATAGTTGTCACTGTGTAAACCTACATTAATGAATGCTACTTACTGTACTTCACTTTTTAATGTTATTGTGTACAACTCATGTATAAATAGTTTTGCAAAAGTGATTTGTATCTGGAAAGGAGGCCATTTCTTGATTTTTATCCCCTGTTCTTAAAACAAAATAAACCCATAGGTAAATATTTGTTTGCATAGACAGCTACTTAACTTTAATGAATTCAGTGGAGTAAGGTATATAATTTGCAAATAAAGCATGGACATTTTTCTGCATTTGCTTTCCACTCTTCGAGCCTCCTTTCATACCTGCTTTTCTTCAGTTCTCTGTTGAGTTTTGGGAGCAATGGAAATAAAATTTTGGCTATAAATCTTTAGAAGATTTCCAACACTGGTAAGGAGTAGTAGGTGTTTTTCCTTATGTTGCTTCATCCATCTGGAGGGACCTGTACATCAATGTGACAGACAAGACAAATTTTAATTGATTTAATTTCATTGATTTAATTTATAATTTAATCTTTAAAGGAATCCCTTGGCTTTAAAAAAAACAACAACTCATTCACATTTTTTTAATCCAAGAGTAAATTGCAGCCAGATATTGAGACTTTTTTGTTCTTCAAGAAGCAAGGTCAACTCCTTAGTTTCCTTCCTTGTCAGGAACTGGGCTGGACTGAGCTCATGCCCCAGGCCCATTTCAGTTGCTGTAGCAATGATGCTATTTTTACCCCAAATTCTCCTGTTATATTCCTGGGACAAGAATAGAAAATCAGTCTGAACTGGCAGGTTTTGACTAACCAAGAAAGTGGAAAAGTTAGAATAAGTTGACATTGCCAACAATTACCATTATAGAGCTCAGAGAATCTAGAAATGCTTCAAAAGGAAAGATATACAATAATTCAGCATTTAACAGAAGTGCAAAAATCCTTGTAAGACAATGTTAAGATCTTTCTGACAAATAACTGGTTATGGAATTTGGTTTTTATGGCAACTGGGGAGAAAATATCAAAGTGTCTTGATCTGAACAAAGTTGTATATAAACGTTCCTCTCATACAACAGACAAATCTTTCTTAGCAGATAAGGAAAATAAAACAATAGCACCTTACAGCTGCACATTTAATTAGTTAGATGAATCAAATCAGATACTAATTCTCAGATAAATGCTCCCCATCTTAACTTCTCTTTAGCAAACAGTTGCAATAGCAATAGCACTTAGACTTGTATATGACTTCATAGTGCTTTATAGCAGGGGTCCCCAACCTGTGGTGCACAGACCACTGGGGGCCATGAGAAGATTGAAACTGGGCCATAGAAAAGGCCAGTGAGCGCACGGACACTCATCCTCACTTGCACAAGCAGAGAGTGAGTTCATGCATGCCCCATTTGCATGAGCGGCAGGTGCATGTGCATGCCACTCACGCAAATGGAGCCGTGTGCATGCACATGTGTTTGCTGGTTGCTCATGCAGAACCATCCCATGTTCCGCCCCCTAGTCCACAAAGCCATAAATGTTGGGGAACTCTGCTTTGTAGCATTCTCTAGGTGGTTTACAGAGACAGCATATTGCACCCAACAATCTGGGTCCTCATTTTACCAACCTTGGAAGGATGGAAGGCTGAGTCAATCTTGAGCCAATGAGGATTGAACCCCTGGCAGTGAGCTGAACTAGACTGCAATACTGCATTCTAACCATCAGGCTACCACAGCTCCTGAAAGTCATTCATTGCTCAGCCAAAGATATTCCAGTAACCTCTTTGATCTCATCCATCTACCTTATCTGTTATCATCTTCTTCTCTTTTCTTTAGCCTTGCCACATAATCATCATCCACTCCCAACACCTACTCCAAAAAATGCCTTAAAAATTATTGCTCACCTAATCATGTTCCAGTGCTTAGTGATCCAAAATTAATTAATTGTTGCCACCATTTCCCTCTTCTTTCAGAGTCTTTCTTTCCCTCTACTCTCTAATTCCCTCTTGGATCAAAAGACTTTCAACATTGCTTTAGCATCAGATTTATGCACAGTTTTAGGACTGTATGAATATAAAATGCTCTCTTGTTTAATTCAATCTGAAATGCTGCCAGATTACATTGGATCAGAGGTGAAATCTAATTTTTTTCCCTGCCGGTTCGGTGGGGGTGGCAGGGGAAGGATACTGGAAAATCCCCATTCCCTCCCCACTCCTGGAGGAAGGATATTGCAAAATCTCCATTCCCACCCCACTCTGTGGCCAGCCAGAGGTGATATTTGCCGGTTCTCCGAACTACTCAAAATTTCTGCTACCGGTTCTGCAGAACCTGTCAGAACCTGCTGGATTTCACCCCTGCATTGGATATATTTATTTTATTTTGGTTCTGTTAAGGAAGAACAAAAATAATATGAAATGAAAAAAGAACAGCAACTATATGTATTCAAAATATGTATTTATTTGGAAATGCAGTTTAACTCTTCATTTTTTTTAATATCATTAATTTCACTGGCAGTTCATCAGTTGTGCAGAATTGTCCATCTATATATTTGTGTGCATCTAACCTTATCGGCTCTAGGGCATGCAAGAAATGAATTTGCAAAATAAAGCTTGCAATCATTATTTCTGCTTGGCTCTTTCCCTAGTTTGTTTGCCAAAGAGAACATAACCTTTATGTGCAACAGGCGTAACATAACTTCACATTTTCCAATCAGTCAAGGAAAGCCTATTAGCCCTTTCTTTTTTGACAGCAACAAACATCCTTCCTTCTTCAGATGAACATGATTCTGCACTGTTTCACTGGTAGAATTTTTAAGCCAAGAAATGTCACTCCAGCAACGCCCTTAAACAAGACATTAAGGATAACAAAATACCGATTCTCCCCACGTCTACAGTGTAACATCATTCTTCCATTAAGCAGGCTGAGTGTTACATTTTTTTTTCTGTAGGAAAATTTAGACTGGAGGTATAACATAATATACAAAAAAAGATGTTGACTCTAGAAAGAGTGAAGAGAAGAGCAAGAAAGATGATTAGGGGCCTGGAGGCTAAAACATATGATGAACAGTTGCAGGAATTGGGTATGTCTAATCTAATCAAGAGAAGAGTAGGGGGTGACATGATAGTAGTCTTCCAATATTTAGAGGCTGTCATAAAGAAGAGGGGGATAACCTATCCCTCAAAGCACCCGACGGCATGGCAAGCAGTAATGAATGGAAATTTATCAAGGAGAGATCCAACATAAAAATAAAGAGAAATTTCCTGACAGCCAGAACAATTAACCAGTGTAATGGCTTGTCTCCAGAAATTGTGGGTGCTCCATCATTGGGCATTTTAAAGAAGAGATTGGACAGCCATATGTCCACAATTGTATAGGATCTTCTGCTCGAGCAGGGTTTGGATTAGAAGACCTCCAAGGTCCCTTCTAACTCTGTTATTCAGTATTCTGTTTATATTCCTCAGATATTTACAGTTATAAATTTCTGTACTGAATGTTATAGATACATTAACCTAGCAATTAATAGTTCATTATGAATATGTATTTTATTCTTGTTTGCATTCTGTTCTCTTTCTTTGACTCAGCTTGGATATCTCTTGCTTGATTAATTTTCTCTCCCCCTTCTAGTACACTGCTTGGCATGTACTTTAAATCTTTTAAATAATTCTCTGCATCTTCAATTACTTTGAGCTTGGGCATGGATGCCTATTTTCTCTACAACTCTAATGTCATTTTCATGGTTTAATCTAAGCATGCAAACACATTATCTTTGAATATCTGCAAGCCCAAGCATATACATAAATAATCATGTTAACATTATTTTTCTTTTTCGTAGGCTTTTATGTGCATATTCTTTCTAGCCAGGTTTTACCTACGTAAACTAAGTTAACTAACAACTTAGCTTACGTAGGTAAAACCTGGCTAGAAAGAATATGCATATATATATATATATATATATATATATATATATATATATATATATATACATACATACATACATACATACATACATACATACATACATACATACATACACATACACATACACATACACATACACATACACATACATATACATATACATATACATACACATATATATATACCGTATTTTCCGGCGTATAAGACGACTGGGCGTATAAGACGACCCCCGACTTTTCCTGTTAAAATATAGGGTTTGGGCTATACTCGCCGTATAAGACTGCCCCTCTTCCAACGCACACCAAATAAAAATTAAAAAACATCAACTGGCTCACCCACAATGTAAAAACAGCTGTGCTAGACCCAAAATGGCCCCTGAAACAAGCAGGAACCTCACACAGCCACAAAAAGCCCCCCAAAAAACCTACTTTCACACTTTACACACACACAACACAACACAACACAACTGGCTCACCCACAATGTAAAAGCAGCTGTGCTAGACCCAAAATGGCCCCTGCAACAAGCAGGAACCTCACACAGTCACAAAAAGCCCAAAAAAACAACTTTCACACTTTACACACACACAACACAACAGGCTCACCCACAATGTAAAAGCAGCTGTGCTAGACTCAAAATGGCCCCTGCAACAAGCAGGAACCTCACACAGCCACAAAAAGCCCAAAAAACCAACTTTCACACTTTACACACACAAAATTCCACATACAGCTTTGTGAGATTTTGTGTGTTTGTGTAGTTAGAGTGAAACACTACAGAAACACACTAAATCTCAGAAAGCTGCACAAATATTACTTTATTTTATTTTATTTTTATTTTTATATGAAAGCTAAATTTAAAACTTCCTAAACTTTAAATGGCTAGGTCTAAAAAAGAACTAAAAAAACCCCAATTGACTATTTTTTTTAAAGCTCCCAAAGGGGAAAAAAACTTACCCAATAGAACGGGGATCTCCAACCTTGGCAACTTTAAGACTTGTAGACTTCAACTCCCAGAATTCCTCAGCCAGCTTTGTTTTGCTGGCTGAGGAATTCTGGGAGTTGAAGTCCACAACTCCTGCCTGCATGATTGGGATCGTCAGAGCTTGGATCGATGGCTCTGGCGATCCCAGCTGCGTTGCCTGATTGGCAGGCAACTCAGCTGGGATCGTCAGAGCTTGCAGAGCCACGTAAAAAGAAAAAAGTTTTTTCCTTTAACATGGCTCTGGCATCCCAGCTGAGTTGCCTGATTAGCAGGCAAAGCTGGGATCGTCAGAGCTTCGATCGCCAGAGCCATTTAAGGCTCATCAGAGTCTTTTGGTTACAGGAGCCTGGTTACAGGAGAACGACACCCGGCATATAAGACGACCCCCGACTTTTGAGAAGATTTTCATGTGTTAAAAAGTCGTCTTATACGCCGGAAAATACGGTATTTGTTTGTTTTCTGAGGTTTTCACGGGTGTTTGTATGTAGATCTTTGGTTATTCGGGTTTTCTCCCGCGTAAAATTGGAGGTTTCTTGGCAACGTTTCGACGAAGTCTCATTCGTCATCTTCAGGCTGGTGTTCTCAGCTTCGTGCTTCTAGGAGCAATGTGTGTGATCGCAGCTGTTTCTTCCTTTTAACTGCCAGTGGGGGTGTGCTCTGATTGGAAGGGGGGTTGGCTGTGCTCTGATTGGCTGGGTGTGTGTTCTGTTTAGGTGGGGACTTGGCTGTGCTCGGGTTAGTCTGAGTAGCAGGGGGATTTGAGCTGGTGAGCTGTGTTGCTGTTGTTTGGCTTCATGTTCGTGGCCGTGCTACCTCTTCATGGTGGGTGTCAGTCTGCTTCATGTATGAATTGGAGGGGTTTAAAGGGGCTAATGATGCAGCTGTGGTCTGGCTTCTGGTCCGGGGTCATGCCTCATCATCAGTGTGGGTTTGAGTCTGCTTTCTGCGTGGATGTGTGCTGGTTACATCCTGTGTGGTTCTTGTGAGTATGGGTCTGGTGTCATTCTTTGTGTTAGGGACTCGTTTGTCAATAAGGGCGGATTTCCAAATGGCTGGTAGGCGGGAGGTATCATCTCGTTTATTCATGCTGTGTGGATGTTTTTCTATCTCGATGGCTTCTCTGATTATTCTGTTGTTAAAGTGTTCAGTTTTGGCGATAGTTCTGGTCTTTTTAAAGTCAATATCATGTCCTGTGGCTTTGAGGTGTTGGACCAGGGAAGAAGTTGGTTCCTCTTTTCTGACTGAGTTCTTGTGTTCTTCAATGCGTGCACTTATTCTTCTGTTGGTTTGTCCGATGTATGTGGTGGGGCAGGCGGTGCATGGGATTTCATATACTCCTTGATTTTCTAACTCAATTTTGTCTTTGGGGTTTCTTAGGATGGTGGATATTTTTCGGTTTGTGCCGAATGCTGTCTTGATGTTGTGTTTGTGGAGGATCTTGCTGATTTTGTCTGTGGTGCCTTTTATGTATGGGAGGAGGGCTTTGCCGTTTTCTTGTTCTCTGTCTTGGATTTTAGTGGGGGTTTCTTTTTGGATTAGGTTGGTAATCTTATTTCTTTGGAATCCATTGGATGTTAGTACGTTAGTGAGAGTGTGTGCTTGGAAGCACGAAGCCGAGAACACCAGCCTGAAGATGACGAATGAGACTTTGTCGAAACGTCGCCAAGACACTTCCAATTTTACGTGGGAGAAGACCCGAATAACCAAAGACCTACATACAAACACCCGTGAAAACCTGAGAAAACAAATATATATATATATATATATATATATATATATATATATATATATATATATATATATATATAGTGCATGTGTGTGTGTGTGTGTGTGTGTATGTATATGTATATGTATATGTATATGTATATGTATATGTATATGTATATGTATATGTATATAATCATGTATACATAATTCATTAATGATATCAGGAATTTGCCAGTTTTGTGTTTTGCTCTAAGTAAAATATCAAGACATACTGGCTTGTTCCACAGGTAGCTTGCAAACATTCAAAACCAGAAAGTTTTGTTTTTATTGGTGGAATCTTCTGGCCCTCCTTCAGATTTAAGGATTTGGTAACACATACATTGAAAAATGAGCACAAAGTGAAGATTCTCAATGATTTGAGACTATAAGTATCTCCAGCTATTGGTCTCATTCCCAGTCTGCAACGTATCTAAGATAATTATGAATGTCACAGTTTTGTTTATTACTCACCTTCTGCAATTGTATCCAGACATTCTGCTCTATCCAGTCAGTATTGCAAAGATTTACTTCTGCTGATCTTGTACTCTACAATCTTTTATTCCATCCTAGGCAGATGATTAAAAGTGAAGAGCCTAATTTCCATGCTCAGATTCTATTCTTGCAAACCTTTGAGGATTTTAAGCAAATAGAATGAACCCATTTGTATAAAGCAAGTTCTCTTCCTCAGTCCTTCTCCCGGTAGATGCATAGAGGAGAGGAGGTGCAGGGCCCACAGATCCCTAGCACAGTATTTCAGAATGTGCATTAATCCACTATGATACAGCAATTGTCCCACACTGGTTCACTTGCCCTCATTTTCTTTTTTTAACATTAAAGTTTATTTTAAAACAGCCCTGGTGGCTCAATAGTTAGAATGCCGTATTGCAAGCTAACAGCCTAGAGTTTGATCCTCTCAGGATTCAAGGTTGACTCAGCCTTCCATCCTTCCGAGGTCGGTAAAATGAGGATTCAGATTATTGGGGGCAATATGCTGACTCTGTAAACCGCTTAGAGAGTGTTATATAAGTCTAACTGCTATTGCTAAAAACCTTTTGAAATATTTCTGAGTTTCAATTATCTTTGCCTTTCAGAATTGTCTCCTTCTGCCTTTATTTAATAATAACTTTTCTTCCATAATAATTTAATTTTGTGATCATATCCATTATCTCCAGGAGCAGACATTACGTAAGATGGGTGCATCATGCCTAAAACAGAATAGGGAACTAATGTAATTTCAGCTACAGTTCTGTCACATATGTCAGAGAGTTGATATGGAGTTTTTTCAGTATTAGTTGCAACACATGAAGATGTCTTTGTATACACATTTGCACAATAGAGAATGCAAATGGTAAAAATAGCCATAAATCTGGTTTTGCCCCATAAAAACAAACATTGTATAAGGCCTTAGCAGAGAAATATATTAAAGCTTATTTTAGATGACAGAATTTCACATAGTGAATTTCATCTAGTTAACCCATCAACCTCCTTCATATTTTCCCTGAACTTCACATAGAGACATACTCAATATGTGACCCCCCACTTTTCTGTCATGAATACAACTTAAACTGACAGGTAGGTCTTCCATGTAAAACTTGATGGAGTACATTCTTTCCCCTCAAAAAGGTAAAGAAAACAAAACTTCAGAATTGGATGAGGCTCTTTCAGTCTTAGAGTCCAATCCCTGACAGCCTGAAATATAATTAAATTTAATTAAACATTCTGTAATGATGGATAGTTAACCTGGGCTTGAATATGTCTAGTAACAAAAAATGTAGTATCTGCCTAAGCCTTAAACCAACAGCTTGTCTGTCCTTTATAAGTTTTCCTGATATTTCAGTAGAGACCACTGTAGGTACCATATTTGGCCCCTCTTCAGTACATTAATGCAACAAAAACAGGCTGATATTATCTTTTATCTATTGCTATTTCAGATACATGAAGAATATTTATCAGACTCCTCTGAGTCAGTTCCAATTTATCTCAGGGCTTCCTAAAAGGTGATAATGAGAGCTGGCCACAGTACTCAAGGTGGCATCTGATCTATGCCGAGTTCAATATAAACATTACTTTCAGCTCCCGTAACTCTGCAGCAGAACTACAGATGTATTGCTCTAACCTAAAATTGCATTGGCCTCTTTTTCAGTTACATTATGCTGCTGATTCGTGATCAGCTTTTGCTCAAAGCCACTTTTCTAACGTCTTTTTCTCCCTCCAGATATGAACTAATGTGTCCCCTTGTCAACCAAACTGGCTTGTTAATTTTGTAAGCTAGTCATTTAGCAATGTTTTCCAAGACCTTATGAAGAGAGAGAGAGAGAGAGAGAGAGAGAGAGAGAGAGAGAGAGAGAGAGAGAGAGAAAAGAAAGAAAGAAAGAAAAGAAAGGAAAAACAAAGAAAAGAAAAAAAGAAAAAAAGAAGAAGCAAGAATGCTGATGTTCCCAAATTGACTAGATTGTAGCACCAAAACTGGGACATTTTTGCCCTGCTACAGAGGAAAAGAAAGCTCGGTTCCACTTTGTTGTGACCTTGAAACCTGAGTAGTAGATTTAAATAATTTAGCTATTCATAGCCACCAAATTGCTGCATTACCGTGTTACAGTTTTGAAATGCTGAAGTCATGTAAATGCTGATGAGATTTCAAACTAAGCAAATCCTATCTCCTGTACTTCTAGATGCTAATCTGTTGACAGAAGTTGCTCAGACCTCTACATTTATAGCTACCATGTTAGCGCTGCTAAAAAATTCAAATATATGCAGAAAGGATGAATATATTTTGCACACAAGGTGTCATGCCAAATATGTCCCTTTTATATAAGCTGGAGATTTTAAACATTTGTGGCGGAAACCAATTACATTGCCAAATGATAACAGTGCAGTCTCTTATTGCATTGCTTACAAAATGTTTAATAGAGAAGAAAGGATGTGCAGACTGTGAAACTTTAGCCACAACAACAGTGGCTGCAACTTAAGAAGCTTCTAACTCCTTTAACTCCAGACCTCTTCTTTGCCCTGATGTTAACAGTGTACCAAAATCCATCTGCTAATTTCTCAAAAGCTTTCTTTCTCTGAGATTTTTTCTTTTCTACACCATGGTAGCACTTAGCTTAATTTATTGCTGTAAGGTGGTAGTGACCTTTCTTCTTTTTCAATCCATCCGTCCTTCCCTCTACAGCCTCCGTCCCTTCCTCTTCTACAGCCTGGTCTAAAAAAAGGAATTCTTTGGGAAAACAGAATGGGAGAAAGTCAAGGATATGGTAGACTTTCCAGAGAAACAAAAATGAAAGTTTGGTTGCTCATATACATAGTGTGTAATCACTTTGCAGCTAGGGACACTGTACCTGATTCTATGGTTTTCTTCTCTTTGGGAATATAAATAAATTAAGGTCCTTTATTTTCCTTAAAATTGAGTGAGAATGATTAAGAAGTGTTTTTGGGAGGCCACAGATTAATTTAAAGGTTCTCAGGGAGCAACTTAAAGAATAAATCTGATGCTAGATTTATTAAAAATGTTTTAATAAAGCTTCTGGTGATTTATCATATTGGTTTGTTTGTTTGCTCTTATTGATGGCATCTTTTTTCTTTATTAAAGTTTGCATCCACATTCAGAATAAAGTCCTGGATATTGCAAAAAAGAAACTTACCATGCAACATAATTATTAAATTCATATACCTGAAGGCAAAGGATGTAAAATTGGAACCAAAACAGCATGATACTCCCTTAAAACCTGGCAAAAAAGTACTTGAGGTTCTATCAGCTATTCCTTTGGTAGAAAAAGAAGAGATTTGGGGATTTTGATGCAAAACTGAACAGGCTAAAAAAGATTTACAATAGGCAGAAGGCAAAAAAGAAAGAAAGAAAGAAAGAAAGAAAGAAAGAAAGAAAGAAAGAAAGAAAGAAAGAAAGAAAGAAAGAAAGAAAGAGAAAAAGAAAAGAAAAGAAAGAAAGAAAAAAAGGGGGGGGAAAGGATCAAGCAGCTGCTATTTCTTCATAAACTAACCTAATCACTTTAATTTGTGGGCCAAATCAAAATCTTTAATATTATTAAATGCCAAGCATTCAGACATCTTTGATAGCACTTTTGCTATATAGGACTGTGATGTAAATTAAAGAAAAATATAACAAAAATTAAAAAGGAGGAACACATTACTTAAATCAACTTAGTCCTCTGTTCTAACAATTCTGGGAGGTATTGTGAAATGTGATTTATCTTCTAAATTAATGTGAAAATAATCTTCTGCATAATAATCTGTCTGCACATTTGTTTTAAATATATAAGTATATTCATGGCTTTCCAAAATAAATTTCTGGTATGGTTTTATATGTGTATATACTCTCTCTCTCTCTCCCTCCCTCCCTCCCTCCCTCCCTCCCTCCCTCCCTCCCTCTCTCTCTCTCTCTCTCTCTGTATATGTATATGTATATGTATATGTATATGTATATGTATATGTATATGTATATGTATATGTATATGTATATGTATATGTATATGTATATACATATAAAAGTCTCTCTAAGTATCACCTAAAAATCTACATGTTTCCAGGAGCTGTTCTCTTGACCTTTATCACATCCTTCTGAGCACATAGAACCAACTAACAAACCTGACCAAAATATCCTCATGCAACTAAAATTATTTCTTCAATGTGGAAATAAAATGCCTGTAGTGATGTAAATAGCAAATAAGCTGCCTACAAGAAACCATATTTCACCATTTTAAAAGTATTTGCATTTTTTTTGCAAGAGACAAATATTATAGTTTGCAACTTTTCTATTAAATTCCAAGCAATCTAAGTAACTCATTCAAAATCAGATTAGTTCTTAAGTGCCCTACTGTCAAAGTGATCTTGCAAGAGCAAAGTTGGTGTAGCTATAGAGGTTATGTTACATGCAATTTAAATAGCATTATTCTGGCTATTCATTTACAAAGTAAAGTAGACATAGAGCATACAGAACCTCAGATCAATCACAAAGCTGCATACTGTGTGATGTAGAACCATCTATACCTTCAGCATTATAATTTTCTGCCATTTGGCTTTAATAATTCTAGAGTAATTTTTGAGGAGAAACATAATCAATGTACTGCAGCATGAGCATCCTACATCAAACCAGAATACGCTGACTCTCATTTAGTTGAGAAGCAGTTAAGAACTCTTCCTGTTATTTATGACAGATAAATAAATTGAATTCATATTTGGTCCCTTGTTAGTTTAGATAACATAGATGTTAGGCCTTTCTTTCTTTCTTTCTTTCTTTCTTTCTTTCTTTCTTTCTTTCTTTCTGTCTGTCTTTCCTTCCTTCCTTCCTTCCTTCCTTCCTTCCTTCCTTCCTTCCTTCCTTCCTTCCTTCCTTCCTTCCTTTCTTTTTTCGACTATCATTTCTATTTACCTTCTCAATTTCTTTGAAAATGAATCTGAAAGGGAAAAAAAAGAAGAATTGGTCAGACATAGCAGTAACTGAAGTGGAACACTCTTCATCTAGAAATGTGGCTGAGTCCAATAAGTTCACTCATAAGTTTATAGCGGGAATTTATAATTTATGGCTAAAAATTGGGTACATAACAATTCACACACTCACTTTCTCTCACACACACACACACTAATAAGTGTGATATAATATATTATGGCCAGTAGGAATCCTTTTCTATCAAGTGTCTGGTACAAAGTTTCATCTCACCAAAATTAGCACCACTTGCCTGAACAGGAAAAGATCTAGACAAAGTCACAAGTCCAAATCTTGAAATCTCAGCTGCATGCTTCTTAACTGAGATATGTATAATATGAAAAAATATTGTTTTTCCTTTTCCCCTTTGTTTGTATTGATTTGGTAATGATATTGTGTTTTATCCTTGAGAAAAAAAATGCTTAGAGAGAAAAGAAGAAGAGATAGCCTGCATTATATTAAGAATCAATAGAGTTGCCCTCAAACCAGAATGGATCATTTTCTTTTTCATGTAAAGCATATATTTTTTCAGTTGAGCTAGCTTTTATCGGTACTTACTTTCCCCTCTTTATTAATTTAATAAATTAAATAAAGTAATCATTAGTCCTTTTTCCAGTATAAATTTTGGAGTAATATATTGTGACTTTCTTCTTCTTGTATTTCAGTCTTGTAGGCCATCATTCTCCCCCATCCCATTAACGTTTCACTGAGAGGTATATGTTTGTATGAAGAAGTATCACAAGGGAGATCAGTATGAAGAAGGTGGGGGGAGAGAATTCATCCCACTTGCATAAACTTTGGGTTACTGGAAAGTTTGAGAACACAAATAATGGAAACTGAAAAACCCTCTATAAAAAAAACTTCAGAAAATTGATAAACTACATTAGCTCTTAATGCTCATCCTATCGGTATGTCATTTTCCAATGTTAGATAATGAGAAGACACAATTTTTTTTTCCTCTATGAATATACCGGAATTGTGAATGTGTTAGCAAGGCTACTTCTAGAATGATGCAAGATGGAGACATCTTATTTTCAAAGCTGAGATACTCTCTACAAGCCAAGGCAGATAGGTGGTCTTTTGGAACTACCAAGTTAGAATGTGATCTCTCACTGGAGTTAGATCCTTACCTGCTTACTGATTGGGCTTTTCTATCATCATTGTCTGGAAAGTTGTGTGAGAAAACAGCAAGCAGGGAGGGAGGGAGGAGGGAGGGAGGAAAAGAGAGAGAGAGAGAGAACCCAAATGCCTATTATATACTTCAGAATGCTTCCCCATTAAGTAATACCCAGAAGTCTGGAGCATCATGTGAGATCTTTGGGTGCTAGAACTGGAAATTTTGAAACAGAAATTCACAAGGGCACATTGGTGTAGCTTCTACAGCCTGGCTTCTATGGCATATTTGAACTATCATTCATTTCATGCCTAATTTTAAGAATGTGAGAAAGCCAGTTTAAGATCAATGGAGCTAATCACACACTATAATTAAAGCAGAAAGTGGTGGGGCAGAATCAGCATTCTGTGCATTTAAGCCTTTAATGATTAATAGATTAGTTCTGTTTCTAAGATTCTATTGCATGGTTGTTCAATTTAAGAAAAATATAGTTGCTTAAGTCTTGCTATTAAAACCAAAGCACCTTCATTTCCTCCAATATAAAACCTATTTATCCCCACTGAGGTGGAATTACAGCTTAGTTCATTGCCAGTACTTTCTATCTGTAAACCAAGTGCTATCCAGGAAAAAAAGTGTATATGCCTGGATCCAGTTCTTAGCAAACAGTCTTTAACATTCCACAATACTCCCTGACTTCATTTGGTTGGATTACAAATTGCATTGCACTACATTCTGTTTTATCCATGTTCTCCCTCTCCCTCTCCCTCTCCCTCTCTCCCCCCCCCCTTAGGCTACTTTCTTTAATCACAATGCATCTGATGAAAGCTGATACTGAAATACATTACAAAGCAATCTTCTGTCACCTTGATAACCATGCTAAGAGGATTAGAATGAGAAGAAGGAACTTTCAGAAACATCCTAGAAACTTTCAATATGGCTGCATATATCACCCCATGATAGATTTCAAAGCAGAGTTTTCTGGAGACCAGGCAGGCTCCCTCTTTTCCTTGACGAACGCCCAAACTTTTCCATTTCTAGATCTCTCAGAATCTGAGAAGTCCAAATACAACCTCCACTGAAATGCTTCTCTCTCAATAAGGAAACCAGGAAAACATGGAAAATAATAGGTTTTCCACTTTTATATCCCACTTGGTCTATGTCAGTTGGCAGACTTTTGTTGTTGTTAGTTGCGAAGTCATGTCCCACCCATCACGACCCCATGGACAATGTTCTACCAGGCCTTCCTGTCCTCTACCATCCTCTGGAGTCCATTTCAGCTCATGCCTACTGCTTCAGTGACTCCATCCAGCCATCTCGTTCTCTGTCGTCCCCTTCTTCTTTTGCCCTCAATCTTTCCCAGCATTAGGCTCTTCTCCAGTGAGTCCTTCCTTCTCATTAGGTGGCCAAAGTATTTGAGTTTCATCTTCAGGATCTGGCCTTCTAAAGAGCAGTCAGGGTTTATCTCCTCTAGGACTGACCGGTTTGTTCACCTTGCAGTCCAAGGGACTTGCAGGAGTCTTCTCCAGCATGGCAGAGCTTAGGAAATCTCAATTATGTTTTTAATGTTTTACTTGTACACCATCCAGAGTTTCTCTGGGAAGGAGATGGGTGGTTCCTAATTTGGTAAGCAGATAGCTAGCTAGCTGGATGGGTAGATGGATGGATGGATGGATGGATGATAGACCATCTTCAAGTGAATGTAATTATGGTTTTTCTTCTGATTTATCAGTTGAATTCATGAAAGAGTCAGAGTGGTCAAGTGTTTAAGTCATTGGTCTAGGATTAGGGACAATCAGATTTATATCTACTTGTGATTTAGGACCAGTACCTTTGATGTCAGCTCAAACTATGCCACCGAGGTGTTGTTCTGTGCATAAAATTAAAGGATATTTCCATTTAAGCCACTTTGAGTTCTTGGATGAAAGGCAAGATACAAATCTTCTAAATCAGGGGTGTCAAACTCAATTTCATTGAGGGCCGCATCAGGGTTGTGCTTGACCTTGGTGGGCTGGCATGGCTAGGGTGGGCATGGACAGCTCAAAGTCACTCGTGTTGGGGTCACCTGTGGTGGTCCGAGTGCTCTGCCACAAAAAACGGAGCTTGGGACCTGGCACAGGGACCATGGGCTGGTCCTTCGCTGTTCCTACAGCAGATCTAAGCACCCTGTGGGCTGAATCTGGACCTTGTGTTTGACATCCCTGTTCTAAATAATTAATAGATTCAAAAGGGTTAGTATAAACATGTTACAAAACTTAGGGTCTGTGAAAGCATGTATATAGCCTCATCTTCTACCTGGGTTTCAAGCTTTGACTTGTTTACTCAACAAGAGTAAACTGAACAGAACTGGCTTATTTTTCAGATCCATGGAATACGAATGCTTGGGAAACTAATGGAGCTAAACCCTCATCGTGTTCTGTCCAGGATCTTTGATTCTCATAAAAGTAGGACTCAAAGGCACCACCTTTAACTTTAACCTTTCTTTCTTTCAGTCAGTTCAGCAAAAATGTAAAATGAGTTGAACTAGGATATTTTCAACTGGGAGGTCACATTTTTTAAAAAATATATTACTAAAAAATGAGAAATAGAAAATATTAACAGCTTCTTTTAAATCATTTTTGTATCAATTAAGCAGCAGACACATCTTTTACATGAGGTGAAGGGTTTAACTTCAGTTTTGAAAAGGCCAATATCTTCCTCATTTAATTCCTATTTTCAGGGACTCATTCTTCAGGTGAGTTCTTCCCATTACCTTCAGATGATTAGTAGCCACTTCCGTTGTTATAGCTTAAGTATCAAATGATGACACTAAGGTTATACACAATCCTGCCTCGGATGTGCCTGGAATGACAAATTCTCTCTCTGCTTTAATTAAAGTATAGGAGGAGAAGACAACGTGTCTGAAAGAAATTTTAACAGAAAAGCTTTTTTTTTCTTTTCTTTTTTAGCAGCATGCCAATTATCGAGCAGGCATAGCTACGCTAAAAAAGACTTGAGGTGATAAGATCATTTCTCAGCTAAGCAAAATTGATGTCTACAAAAAAGGAATGTGCTAGAAAATGCAATTTCCCCTTTAGGGTGCAAAAACAATGCATTCTTAAATTAATGCTAGGTTTAATTAAAAGCACTTGTTACTGCCCTGCTCATTTCAATGTAAAGGTTTAAGGTTATGCAGGACTTTGGGTTCAAGGGCAAAAAAATGCGTTGACATGTTGCTGTGACATTCGTCGGCAACTCCTTAACTCAAACATATTTCTTTCCAGGCTCAGGTAGCAGTTATGCAATCCCCAGTAATACTGTTGTACCTCTACTGAAGCTACAAACTGCCACATTCTGCACCAACCACAGGAGATGAACGCCCACATTTTGTACCAACTACGATTTCCAGATAGTAGTTAATTCAAAGGCAAGCCACAAGCAGTGCACTGAAAAATCTAATATAAAAAAATGATGGGGCATGAGTTACTGTGGCTAGGGCTCTCAGTTCCAGAAAGGAATACATCTGATGGTTCTAAAGACCCTGAGCCAAGATGCTTCCTGATCATGTCCTCCATTTGCTGCTTAGGGAACAGCTATGAACTCCTAAGTCGCAGACCTGTTTCTTTTGGGGGAAAAGTGACCTCATTCAGAGCCAACCTCAGAACTAATAAAATACCAGATTATTTCTAAATAAACACCATTTTCATTTTACTGGCATTTCATCTTGTGGGCTGTCAGTGGGGTCAGTACTCTCCTTCTGTGCTGTTTAAATATATATTAAAACACTGGAGGAGGGGCTCTATTGGTTTGTCTTCAGTTATAACCGGTGTAATATATATATACTTAACTATATATTTCTGTCTCAGGTCAAGCAGACTGTGAAGGATTGGATGGGATGAAACCTATCTTCCTCTCATATTCCTTGTTATGCTTTTCAGATAAAATCTAAACACACCCATTCAGTTTTTCATATAGTCTGATTGAAAGTTAAATACATAAGATCTGAACGACAGTATTTTCTTTATCCAAAATATTTAAGTGTTTGTTTGTTTGTTTATTGGTTTGTTTATTTAGAAAATTTATTGATCACCCATCTTACCTCAGGGTAACTCTGGGCAACTTACAAATCATAAAAAAAATAAAAATTGTATATAAACATAAAAGCATGAATAAAACACTACACACAACCAAATACAGTGTCCCAACTAAAAGATGGGCAGGGCGGGAGCAGGATGGGAGGGGGAGGGAGGATCTGTTGTTAATCAAACAACCACCTCCACTGTGATGATCCCACAGTGGAGCCCCAATCCAACTGGCAGAGCCAGGTCTCTAGGTTCTTATAGAAAATTGAGAGGGTTGCAGCCAACCTCACTCCAGGTGACAAGGTGCAATGGCAGAGAAGACCCTTTTCCTGGACTCTGCCAGACAGAATACTCGGGCAAAAGGTTTTGGTTTTAGGTTTTATTTGATTTATATACCGCCCTACTCCTGAAGGACTCAGGGCGGTGAACAGCCACAAGATAAAATACATAAATACAAAATTTAAAAGCAAAGTAAAACTGAATTAAACAATTTTACCCAAGACAAATTTAAAACACCCCAATAATTAAGAACAGATTAAAATTTACATTTTAAAAGGGAAAAGGGAAAAAGGGAAAGTTAGGCCAGGCCAGTCTGATGGAATAAAAAGGTCTTGAGAGCGTGGCGGAAGGTGCGCAGATCCGGGATCCTCCGTATCTCTGGGGGGAGCTCATTCCAGATAGTAGGTACCCCCACAGAGAAGGCTCTCCCCCTGGGGGCTGCCAGTCAACATTGTTTGGCCGACGGCACCCAGAGGAGAGCGTACCGGCCAGTGGGAGGCTACTGGTGGCAGCAGGCGGTCTCGTAAATAACCAGGTCCTAAGCCATGGAGCACTCTAAAGATGGTAACCAAAACCTTGAAGCGCACATCGAAGACCACCGGGAGCCAGTGCAGCTCGCGCAGAAGAGATATTACATGGAAACACCATGTCGCTCCCATAACCACCCGCGTGGCCACACTCTGCACCAGTTGGAGCCTCTGGGTGCTCCTCAAGGGGAGCCCCATTTAGAGAGCGTTACAGTAGTCCAGGCGGGAAGTGACGAGGGCATGAGTGACTGTGCGTAAGGAGTCCCGATCCAGAAAGGGACGCAACTGGCGAATCAGGCGAACCTGATGAAAAATCCTCCCAGTCACGGCCATCAAGTGCTCTTCTAAAGACAGCCGTGAATCCAGGACAACGCCCAAGTTGCGATTTGCCAGCGATTTGCCCCCAATAGTCAGTGATGGCATCAACTGATTATATCGGGATGTCGGAAACCACAGCCACTCGGTCTTGGATGGGTTGAGCCTGAGCCTATTCCTCCCCATCCAGATCCACATGGCCTCCAGGCACCGGGACATCACTTCAAGAGCATCGTTGGGGTGGTCCAGGGTGGAGATGTACAGCTGAGTGTCGTCAGCGTACTGATGGTACTCCACCCCAAAACCACAGATGATCTCGCCCAGCAGCTTTACATAAATGTTGAACAGAAGGGGCGAGAGGACCGACCCTTGTGGCACCCCGAGGCGCCTCGAGGTCGACCTCTGCCCCCTTGCCAACACAGACTGCAACCGGTCGGAGAGAAAGGAGGAGAACCATCACACATAGTGGCCCCCACCCCTAACTCTTCCAACTGGTGCAGCACGATACCATGGTCGATGGTATCAAAAGCCGCTGAGAGATCTAATAGGACCAGGACAGAGGAGCAACCTCTGTCCCGAGCCCTCCAGAGATCATCAAGCAACACGACCAATGCCATTTCCATGCTGTACCCAGGCCTGAAGCCCGACTGGAACGGATCCAGATACATCATTTCATCCTGGTGCTGGGGGAGCTGTTGCACAACCACACTCTCAACAACCTTCACCACAAAGCGAAGGTTGGAGATCAGGCGATAATTTGACAACACTGCCAGGTCCAGGGAAGGCTTCTTGAGGAAAGGCCTCACCACCGCCTCTTTCAAGGTGGCGGGGAAGTCACCCTCAACCAATGAAGCATTTATAATCCCCTGGAGCCAGCCTCACATCACCTCCCGAGAAGCCAGCACTAACCAGGAGGGACACGGGTCCAACAAACATGTGGTCGCGTTCAGTCTACCCAGAATCCTGTCCACATCATCAGGAGTCACAGGATCAAACTCATCCCAGATAACATTCTCAAGACCTGCCTCAGTCATCCCCCCTGAAACTACCCAGTCGGAGTCCAGGTCTTCCCAAATCTGAGTGATTTTGTCATGCAGATACTGTACAAAGTCCTTGGCTCTACCCTTCAAGGGTCCTCCCGCACTCCCTGGTGGAGCAAGGAGTGGGTCACCCTAAACAGGGCGGCCGGGCGGTTATCTGATGATGCAATAAGAGCAGCAAAATAATTACACTTTGCTGCTTTTATCACTACTAGGTAATTCTTAATATGAGATCTTACCAGTGTCCGGTCAGATTCAGAAAGGCTGGCCCTCCAACTGCTCTCTAGGCATCTTTTCTGGCGCTTCATCTCCCTTAGCTCCTCAGTAAACCAAGGAGCCAGATGAGATCGGTGCCGGGTCAGAGGCCGCAAAGGCACGACCCGATCCAGAGCTCTAGCAGCCACCCTATCCCTGCAGCATGCCTCCTCTGCTGGCATGGGTGGATAGGTCAGTCCCAGTGGAATAAGACGATTCCCTCAAATAGCCTGGACCCATGCTATGAAGGACTTTAAAGGTGATTACCAACACCTTGAATTGCACCTGGAAGCAAACTGGCAGCCAATGCAGCTTGCAGA